>NC_081405.1:143319085-143959085 GCF_030272615.1 Cryptomeria japonica
GAGGCTCGAGCTCAAATTCTAGAGGAGAAATTGGTTGTAGAGAGATAGAGGGCAGATCATGAGAGAGTCAAAGTAGATATCCTATAGTTAGAGCTTGAACAATTCAAGAGGGAGGGAGATGCTCTATGGAGGGATATAGAGGCTACTATCTCCAAGCAAGATAGCTATTAGATAGAGGCCGAGACCACCTTAGACTTCCTAAAGGGAGATAGCAGTAGGAGATCAATGAGGCAGATAGAAGAGGAGATGGAGAGGATGGACATGGAGCTAAAGGAATTGAGGGCCAAGCTTAGCAGGGCATAGGCAAAGGTCATAAGACTACGGGGAGAGAAGGATATGGTGTGGTGAGCCCTAGATCTGGGTCAGATGATGACTCTCTGTATCAAGTCTATGGATTCTCATAGAGCTTCTGAGAGGTTGTTTAGGGAGGCCCATTATTATAGGAGCCTTTATGAGAGGGCAGTATCGGAGGAGCAGAGAGCCCCTACCTATGAAAAGTCAATAGTCCAGGCAAAAATGGAATCAAACCTCAGAGGAGTCTATAGGCATGAGGGGTCCTAGGCTACCACCAATAGGTACATCAAGAGGTGCAATAGATAAAGAGAGAATAGGCTAGTTCTTAGATATATATATGTGTGACATTTTGACCCTTTAGGGATATAGATCATTGTACTATGATTGGGCCCATTATTTTTGACATATATGATTCATGATTTTGGTAGCGATGCATATATAGATTTTTTTATTATGGACTTTTTATAGACTTTATTATGGATTTTTTATTTATGATGGATGATTTATGGTTATTGTAGTTATGATGGATTATTTTATGATGCATGATGACTCTATTATTTATCTCGCATGTTTGTGATGGAAGATGAATTCTTATATGATATATATGTATATGTTTCTATGTTATGTTTCTAACATGGTGTGGATGCATGAGATTTAGTGTCATTATTTGATAGAAATGATCATGTCTAACCTTTATAATGTATATGCATTTATGAGATGAATATATTATGATGAGAATGTATGCAATATTTATAATGATATGCAAAAAATGGTTTTAATGATGTAAAATGTAATGTAATTAATGGACCTAATGTGCATAAGATTTCTAATGTAGATGTAATATGCTTATCTTCATGGATATGGTAATAATGTAATGACTGAATGTAATGCAAAAATGATTATAAGGATAGAAATTAAAATGCAACTAAGTGTAATGAGATGATATGGTAATGCAACTAAATGAGAATATTAACTACGAATGTAGGTTAATGAAAATGATAATGATAACTAAATGAGAATGATAAGGAGATGATAATGAAAAATGACCCTACATTATACTGATAATGGAAATGAAAATGATATGATAATGATAATGTAATGAAAAATGATAATGAGATGATAATGAAAATGTAACTAAATGGCAATCAAAATGCAAATGATAATGATACTAGAACTAAATGAAAAAGATAATGTAACTCGGTGAAAATGATAATGAAAAATTAAAGTGATAATGCAACTAAATGAAAATGATGATATAAGAATGAGAATGAGACTAAATGAAACTAAATGAAAAAGATGATGCAACTAAGTGAAAATGATAATGAGATGATGATGAAAAATGAAAAATGACTTTCTATATGTATATATGCAAATGCCAATGGGATGGGAATGCACATATTTTTGTAATCATCCAACCATGATACCATGATATAGGAATAGGCAGATGAAAGGGAGGGGAGATGAATAAATTGAAGTCTCCAAGATGAGGGAAATGATGGAAAAATGGAATGAATGGGTGATGATTGATTTGTTGTTGTGTATATGTGGAGAGAAAACCTAGTTTAATGTTGCCAAGGATGATCTACATGACTGATTATAGGAATCAGGATGTTGTGAAGATCCAAGGAATAGACTAGATTCTCAAACAATAGGTATCTCTATGCACACAATCTCACAAACATCATGATGATATAAATTTGGGATTGCAAGATCATGCAAGAGAAACTATCAAAGATGCCATACCACAAAATATTCCCCAATATATACCAAACTAGGACATACTAGGATATAGAATGATCAAGGAAGTCCTACATAGGATTAGTCATAGGAAACAAAGATGCAAATCAAAGAAAAAGACCAAATCATGAAAATAACATACACATGGCTAACTGACATCTCTTTCCAAGAGTAGGAATAGGATTGCAATGATGTGTCTGACATGGGAAGGATGCATCTTGATGGGCAAAGGTAACTGGTAGCACTGATTAGGAAATAGAGTAGATGGAGGTACAAGTGAATGTGGATATGAAGTTGATTGTTGAGATTTGATTAGGATCATGTGGATGGGTGTTTGGACAACATGCAAGTCAGCAAGAAGCTTGGCTTGAAAGGATAATCTCAGAAAATGGGAGAAATCTCAATGTGATGGGACAAAATATTAGTGTGATGGGACGGTCCCTATTAAAGGTTTGAATTAAATCTCATCATCTCATGAGGGGAAAAGGATAGTGCGAAGGATTTAGGCAAGTGTTTCAAGTGATCAATATGGAAGCGACCTACACAGATGAGGGGAGAGAATTGATGGAATAAATGGGGAATCAATTCCTGACATCACTAATGAAATATGGATGTCGAGTAGGAGGGTGGGAAAACAATGCAAGTAGGGAACATGAGCATCTGAAGAGATAGTGGATCTAACTTATTTACCTTGGTTCCTGAAACTAGGTTTTCACCAAGGTACTCGCCCATAGTGCCACAAAGTGGTTTTCACTGATGGATGAATTGATTTTTTTTCTTTACTTTTTTGCTTTTTTGCTTCTTTTTTTTTTTGTATTTTTATGATTTTTTGAATTTTTTGATCTTTTTTTGATTTTTGAAAGACTGGTAACCTCTAAAGACTAGGCATGGAATCTCTTCAAATGTATGATATGATCATGAGCTCATCCAGAGGATCTTCTTCAAGTGTAGCTAACTGATAGGCTCCTAATCCATTTTTCAGTGATGACATAAGGTCCAAGCCAATTAGGCTCAAACTTGCCTTTCTTCTCACAGTCCTAAAGATTTTTCTAATTTATCCATAAGTACAAGGTTACCAATGTCAAATTCCCAAGTCCTGAATTTGTTTTTATAGCTCATGCAAAGACAATTCTGATAGACCCAAAGATGATTTAAGGCCTTGAGACACCTTTCATCCAACATTTTAAGCTCTTTCAATCTGGTCACTCTGTATTCTTCATCAGGAAGGATATTTTGTAGAAAATGCAAAGTGAGGGGATCTCAATCTCAAGGGGGGGATGGCTTCAGAACTGAAGACTAGGGAGTATTAGGTGGCTCTTGTGGGGATGTGAATACTTGTTCAGTAGGCCCAAAGAGCGAGATAGAATTGCAAGTGCCAATCATGACTAGCTTCATAGAGTATTTTCTTAAGGATCTTGATAAGGGTTTTATTTGAAGCCTCAACTTGACCATTACCTTGCGGATAGTATGGGGTGGAAAAGCGATGTTGGATGGTGAATTTTTGGTTAGTTATTTAATTTCCTAATTTTTGAAGGGTTTGCCATTGTCTATAATAGTAAATTTAGGGATTCCATAGTAGTAGATGAGGTAATTCATGATAAACTTGGAAATTCGTTTGTGAGTGGTGAAAGTGAGTGGTATGGCTTCCACCCACTTGGTAAAGTATTCTATGGCACTTATTATGAACTCATGGCCATTGGATGAGGTGAGATGGACATTTCATATGAGATCAAGCCCCCGCTTAGAAAATTGCCAAGGTGTGATAAATGCTTGTATATCATGAGAAGGTGCATGAGTATTGTCACCATGCTTTTGACAAGGGATACATTTATTCACATAGTGATAAAAATCTTCTTCCATTATGGGCCAATAGTATCTGGTGCACAAGAGATTCTTAGCAAAAGTGAGGCTGCTTGAGTGTGCTCCACAGATACCTTCGTGAACTTCACATATGTTGGCCTATTTTTCATTGTTGTCATTGATGTTATGGTTAGTGTTTCTATTCGGCATGTGTGTATGTGATCTGATTCTGAAAAAATTTCTTTATCATGGTTTGCATAGTTTTGAGGTCCAATATTTTTGTGTTACCAAAAACTACTTGAGTCTCCAATATTTTTGTGTTACCAAAAACTACTTGAGTCTGGTCCTATCAAGATGTGATTATTGCACATGTTTCTCAAGATTGTAGTTGAAGACCGACACCGCATGAAGCCACCTAGATTGTTGTAGAATGTGGTTAAGTCTGATCACATCCACTTTGGCTAAGCCAGCTTGACAATCAAATGGTGTGGATATATATCATCGTGGATATCATTTTCTTAGGGTGTGGTTGTTGAAAGACAACTATTTTTGATGTACTATATGCAAAATATTTTTGGTTATGTTTTGTAAGCAAATTTGTGCACTTCAAAGAAACTGTATTTATGCATATGTTAGATACACTTGTAACAGTTCAATTTTTGTATACTCTATAAATATTGGCTATAAGCCCTCTTTGTATCTTGGACAACAAATCCAAACCGCCAATGAGCCAAACTAGTAGTGATCCAAATGGGCAGTGAGCCACCCCTTTGTACTATGTAACTAGATGCATACTACACTATTCCTGGGAGTATAATCTCTCTGTAGTTTTTCCCATATTGGGTTTTCCATGTACAAATTTGGTGTTATGTTTTATGTCTCTATTTTGTTTACTGCACTCTGAATTATGTTATGCAATTGGTTAATAAGAAGTTTAAATAAGTTCAAGGGAATATTGATTCACCCCTCCCCTCTCAATATTCTAGTTATTCAACAATTGGTATTAGAGCCAAGTCCTTTGGAAGAGTCTAACCACTCAAAGGAGATTCAAAAAGTTGAACTTATGAATTTAAACTATGACTTGAGAAATGCTCTCGAAGAACTTGAAGCAATGGAAGTTGAAAACAAAGACCTAAAGGAGAATGTTCAATTAGCAAATGAATGCATAAAAAAGCTAAGAGAGTGGATCCAAAAGTTTAAGATTAAACACAAAGAATTCAATGATGAGATCAAGCAAGCAAACAACACTATCTCAAAATTAAGGATCAAAGATGAAGACAATGAAAAGACTAAAGAATATCTAAACAAAATGGTTAAGTGCAAATCTGAAGAATGTGAGAAGCTAAAACAAGAAGTAACACTCCTCAAAGCAGATGTTGAGAAAACCAAGGATCATTAATGCAATATTGAATCCGGCACACCCAACACTAAAACCAATACTAAGAATGATATGAAAGATAAGAAGGAAGCAAAGATCAGTGGAAAAGAACCTTTTCCGGTAAAAGTGATAATCCCCAAGGAGGAAAAAGGTAAGTCTCCAGTCAAGAAGTAGGTCAGTATGAAAAATACCCCTTTCCATGGTTCTTGCTACAAATGTAATAAAATAGGACACAAGGTAGTAGAATGCAAGAATATCCTGAATCAATTTTTTAATTCATTCCGTAGTAGATGTTACACATGCAACAAGTATGGTCATAAAGCTAATCATTGTAGGAATCTGGTTGTAAATCAAAATAGATATAACTATTTTAGAGGTAGATGCTATACATGCAATATCATTGGACACAAAGCTAACCAATGCAAGTTAAAACAAAGTCCATTGAATACCGAATGTCACAGTTACAACAAACCTGGTCACATAGCAAGGCAGTGCAAAAGAAATAAATTTCAAGATCAAATCAGAACACTAAAGAAGGTCAATATGGAGGAAGAAGGAAATTGTAGAAACGTCAGCATCTCAATCTGGTACAGGCACTTCATTCAAAAATTGAGTATCATATGGCTTTGGGAAAGGGGGAGAAATTGGAAGATCATAAGCATATCCCCAGCCAAATTTGTTTGAGGCCATGAAGTGATCTAGTAGTTCATCATAGGATCCGACATGTTGTTGAGAAATTTGAGAATATGGAAGACAACTCATGCACATTTAATGCAAAATCCTTGATGAAAAAAATATAAGGATAGTGGCACAACTAGTTATTTCACCACAAATTAAAAACACTCAAGAGGTGTGAAGGCGATTAAGGCAATCAAGTGATCTGAAGGCTTCTTTGGCAATATTCAAGAAAAAAATCTATAGAATCAGTAATATTGGCTAATGTTGTTGATAACCCTTGGCCAATATTCACAAAGACACCCTATGTGGCATTTCAAATAGATCCCAATGGAGCATTTTTTAAAATCCCAATTGGAGTTGTTTTTGCAGAAGATGTCAAGGGTTACATCCATGTCAGACAGGAAGAGTTCATCCATCATGAAAAAATGCTAGATATTTGGACCGAATAGATAACTGATTAGCAAGGAAGGGTCAAACTGAAATTCACCCACCTTGTCCAGAAGAACCTGAACACATGGAATAACTTTCCAAATTTATGTCACGATGAGAAATGGGTCAAATTGGCAATGAGAAGGTTTCATGATGGGTTTCTCTGGTTGGATCAAAACATATCATAACCAAGAAGTAATGAATCCTATCACAATTTTGAGTGACTCCGTTGAGATTCCTAGACTAAAGTCAGCCAAAGATAAGGTTGTTATAGAATTAACTAGTGCCACATTTGACAAGCATTTACTAGCAATTGACAATGTCAAAAAGTCGACAGTTAAGTATCTTTCTCTAATGGTCAGAAACAAAATTTATTTTACAAATAGAGAAAATTCTATTTCCTCTACTGCTATGCATATGGCCTATGAGATGGCAGAATTAAACAAATATTAAGACCTCTATGAAATCCTATGAGAATAGTTTCTCAAAAATCTTGTTTAGTGTAGGAAAAATAAGAACTCATTCAAATTTGGTATCGTGTCCCTATGAATCCTATTCTATTTCATGGAAGTGTTACCCAGTCATGTTAGGGTTTTGTGGTCTCAAGACAGACCGGTAGCTCATCAGATCGTAGATAGGCTCAAAGGGTTTATTAATGACAAGGCTAAAGAAAAATATTTCGCAACATTCTTTGTCATCTTTCAAATGAACATGCAGAATTGAGATAGAATACCAAAGGAGATTGTTGAAAAGTACAAAAAGGATATCACTTTCATAATTACAACTGACAAATGCTACATGGGAGCCATTGTACCTAGAAATATTTGGGTCCCTCATTTTGGCTATGAAGTTCCATCTAATATTATTGATGGTGCAACTAAAGTTCTCTTGGAGGGTCTAGTAGATGAATCCCATGAGCGTTTTGGGGCTGCTGATGAAAAATCATTACAAGTCCAGATGGAGCTCACCAAGAAGGTGTTGGATTTGGTTGTTTTTATTGCTTCTGCTAGGATATGTTGTTTTCATTGATGTCAACATATTCCTATGGTTTATTCTGGTGAGTTTCAGAAGAGTTTCTGATCCAGTTTGGTAGTTTGGTTTTGTTGATCACTATTTTGCAGAATCCGGTATTTCCTCCAGTATATTCCGGTGTGATCAGATCTTGTGCTGAGATTTGGATTATTGTTTGGGATGATCTTATGTACTTCATTTCAGATGGTTCATGATTTGGTGCTCTATAAGCTATCTTTCTCCATGACAATTGTTGATTGGTTGTGTTCTTGAGCTTTGAGACGTTGATCGATGAAGATTTGAAAAGAGGTGTTGGTGCAACTATTCTGGATGATTCTAACATGCTTGTTGGTGTTTCCTAATCATGTCCTATTTGTTTTGGCAATTTGCATTGATCGTTGTGTGAGTTTTTGGTGACTTCTATGAACCAATGATGTTTTTTGTGTTATGCGGTATTTCTAGTGGATAAAGAATAAGTTTGTGGATTTGATTTCTGGTAGATCACTAATTCACCCCCCCCCCCCTCTCAGTGATCCTTGATTCTAACAATTGGTATCAGAGCCTAGTTCCTCTAAGGAAGCTTAACCACTTGAGCAAGATCTGGGAGATTGATTCTATGGTAGAGCCTGGTATGCTAGATTAGACAAATACTTGCTAAAATTAGGATTTATCAAAGGTGTTGTTGATAGTAATTCGTACTTTAAGATTGAAAATGATAACATTCTAATTGTTGAAGTCTTTTTTGATGACATTATCTTTGGTGGTGATGATGATATGAGTATGAAGTTTTCTGGTGATATGCAAAAACAATTTGAGATGTCTATGATTGGTGAGATGAATTTTTTCTTAGGTTTGTAGATTGCACAGACAAAGAAATGTATATTCATATCACAAACTAAGTATGTGAAGGAACGGTTGAAGAAGTTTAGATTAGATGACTCCAAACCAGTTGGAACTCCTATGGTGATTGTTTGTAAACCGTCTAAAAATGATGAATCTCCTAAAGCTAATCCTAGTCTATACAGATCCATGGTTGGTGGATTGTTATATCTTCCTTAGACTAGGCCCAACATTATGCATGTTGTGTGTATGGCTGCTAGATATCAAGTTGATCCGAAGGAGAGTCATGTCACTGTTGTTAAAAGGATATTTAAATATCTAAAGGGAACTGAGGATTATGGTTCATGGTATCCAAAGAATGATGATTTCATGTTGTGTATCTACACTTATGTAAATTGGTCTAGTGATGTTGATGACCGGAAGAGTACTGCCGATGGAACATTCTTTTTAGGTAATAAGTTGGTTTCATGGGCTAGCAAGAAACAAGATTCAGTTTCCTTATCTACTGCCAAAGTTGAGTACATTGTTGCTGCTAGTAATTGCACTCAAATAGTTTGGATGAAGCAAATGTTGAAATATATCAAAGTTATTCAGGATGAGCCTATTGTTATATACTGTGATAATTCCAGTGCTATAAACATGTCTAAGAATCCAATGCAACATTCAAAGACTAAGCATATATCAATCAAATATAATTACTTGAGAGAGCAAGTCAGTGAAGGGAAGGTGAAGCTAGAATATGTATTTACAAAGGAACAAATTGTTGATATTTTAACTAAGCCTTTGCCTATAGATATGTAGCGTCCTAAAATTGTGACACTTGCAATTTCGACTGCATTTCGGTCTTCACGATGGTGACGCAACACGCAACCTGAATGGAGACCCCAAAACTTGCTCACGACACTGAAAACTGCATTTTTCAAGCACCCTGGCCTGAACCTCCTTGCACCCTGATGTCCCGGGAGGTGGGACCAGAGCGCCCAGCGCCCTGGTCCTCCAAGACCATGGCGCCCAGCACCCTGGTCCCTGGGTCCTATTTTGGGCCCGGTTTCCTAAGTGATATTGGGTCTTTTTGATTGCAATTTGGAAATATACTTCCCTAGTCGGCCTAAGGTTGGGAAAATCAGTCTATCAGCCCTAAATGACAAGTATATAAACTACATTTTTCTCTCTCATTTGGGATAGATGATGATGAAGAGGATATGTGTACAAAGCGTGGAAACTATACTCAAATACTCAAGCATTCAAGCATTCAAGCAATTGATCATTCCAAGTCTCCATTCAAGGCTAAGTGTTGCATTCAAGTCAAGGATTCAACCATTGAAGAGGAGATCACTTACTTCATGCTACAACATACTACAACATACAACATCTAAACCTTCGCACATAAGGATACCGACATCCTTAGAACAAGGTATTAGTACTTGTTTGTCATTACAGTCATTTACATTTACAGCTCTTGCTCATTTCTTGGTTAATTCCAAAACCAGGGTTTGACCTAAAGGCAAACCCCTAATCCCTAACCCCCCAATCGTCTTCGCTTTTCCGTGTGTAGGTTGCAGGTACGCGGCTGAAATTGAAGATCTAGAATCCTTGTGCAGAGACGAGCAGATCCCCCTTCGTTTCGCAGATTTTTCGGAGGACCGTGGCGCCGGGCGCCATCGTCCCGACAACTTTTGCTCAAATTTGCAGGACAGTGCCGTATCAACATTTTACTGCTAATTCCAGGTCCGCAGCTTCATCCTATAACCCAAACTCAGTTTATAAGCGAATCTTTATGACTTTCTATGCATCCTTAGCTTAATTTCCTTAATCAACATTCTTTACAAAAGAGGGTAGCCTTGCTTTCCTAACCCTTGAAATTCATTTAGCATCCAATCTTACATCGTGTGGGATTGGATCTTATGAGTTTCAACCCCTCTTTTGAATGTAAAGTCTTCCCCCTAAGTGAAAACCCATCGAATCCTAGCGAACCTCCCTTCTCTCTCCTTGGAGTTGGAAGAGCGGAGAGCAACTAGGGTTCGACCGCGATTTTCCGCTTTACATTTTGGTGAACCCGACGTGAACATCCTTTCTGATTTTTTCATGCTTAGATCTGAAAAAATTGATTACATTTCCATGTTTGATCTTTTGCAAAGTTTTAGAGGTGATTGCATTAAAACCCTAAAATTTCTTTTTAGTAATTAAACTTGCGAAATGTCTAAATGTTAATGCTTGTTTCAGATCTGTCCTTCTATTACAAATTATCAATTCATATTTGTGCTTTAATTCTGAAGATTAAGTGGTTAAAAGTCAAAACCCTAATTTTTGAAACCCTCTTGATTCAACCTTTGTCCAACAATTTGACCGATCAAAACATCTCCAAATCAGCTGTAACTTTGGATTCCACAATAAAATCACAATATCTTTCATCCCTGAAAATTTGGAAAAAAGTTGCGAGGACCGTGTTGCACTCTGAGCGCCATCGTCCCCGACATTTTTTCCAAAATTTCGGGAGCGAGATCTTGCTGTATTTTCCTGCTAAAATCCAGAATTTTGGCTGATTTTGTCAATTATAACACTTTCAAAATTACAGTCAAAGTTGGTCTTGTGATTGCTTGGTCTAAGGCTCCTAATCATTCAAAAATTATCGAAACTGAAATTTTGTGTCAAAATTGTGTTCTTACTGTCTTAGATCTGAAAATTGTATTTGCATTCATTCGAAATTTCAGTGCTTTATTCAAATATTCGCATTTTGTGACTTTTGAAATTAAGTGCCTAATTACAACAACTTTGATTTCCGCTTTCAAAATTGAATTTTGCGTGAAATTGAGTCAATTTTCAAATTTCAAAATTTGCATCGCTCTTGACATTCCCTCTAAAATCATAAAATTCAAAATTTAAGTTTCCTTCTCTTTTTCAAAATTCAAATTTTGCATTTTTCGACAATCTTGATAGGGTTCAATTTTGAATTTGCAACTTTAATTTGGCCTATCTACAGATCGTAAAATCCCTCAATTTTTTCAGATTAGCTCTAAAATCATCATACCTTTCATCCCTGCAAATTTCGAAAAAAGTTGCAAGGACCGTGTTGCACTCCGAGCGCCACGGTCCCGAACATTTTTTCTGAAATTTCGGGAGACTGTTGTGATTGCATTTAACAGCTTAAATCTGGAAGATTGGCTGGTTTTACTGAAAATTGCTACCTCTAAAATCAAAATCTTCTCTCTCTCTCTAGTGCATGAGTTTTACAACAATAAGCCCTACTTACACTATTCCCGTTAGACGAAGCTGTAGAATTAAGTCTTTCCGAGGTTTAACTACTGAGGAGATGGAACCTAATTTGAGTAGTCTTTTTAACGAGGACATGGGTAATTCCTCTAATCCTCCTAATGATGAAGAAGCTCCCCATGAAGTTTCTGTTGAACAACTTTCCAAATTGGATAACCAATTTGGCGATTTTCACCAATGGATGTCTCATGAGTATCCCGATAGTCAAGCTCTTCCTTTAATTGAGGGTCTAAAACGTATGCTTCAAAGTGATAAGAATGGAATTGATGTTTTACGTGGTATCGCACACATTGTGGATTCGAATGTGATGCCTATGAAGAGTTGTGCTAAATCTTTAGGTTATACACAACCTCCTACACAAGTCAATCATTCTATTCCTTTGACCACTTCTATTGCTAGTTTACCTACCTTTACATCAAACATCATGGCTACCTCTATACAAGACATTCCTCCTGTGATTACCAGTCATGGGGGCAATCCTCCTTCTTCAATTAACCCTATTCCTTCATTTAATCCGACTTCTTCATTCATTCCTTCAATAAGTGTTCCTATTACATCTTCACAAATGAACATGACACAAGGGGGCAATTCATTTAACCATTCCATTCCTCCTTGTAGTGTTCCTCCTATCCAATCATCCCCTATGGTTGACTATCATAGGGTCCCACCACCTTACTCTTTACCATCTTTCAATAACATCACACCTCCATCTCAATCTAACACACCTAATATGAACTCTTCGACTGAAGCTACCATTAATAATCTTGCACAAACTGTCTCTTCTTTACAGCAACAAATTGCCTCTATGAATCAATCTAAGTTTAGTGTGCCCACATTTGATGTTGCGAGCCCACTTTCTCTTGACATTGTTCGAGCTATTCCTCCTAAGCATGTTGAAATCCCGCATTTGGAACTTTATAATGGTAAAGGAGATCCTCTAACACATGTTAAGACTTTTCAAACAATTTGTAGTGATTTTGCTTATGACCAACGGTTGCTTGCAAAACTATTCACCAGAACATTAAGAGACAAAGCCCTACAATGGTATTGCTCGTTGCCTTCCTATTCTATTACTTCTTTTGAACAACTTGCAAATGCTTTCATTCAACAATTTCAAAATAATATAAGTCCTAAAGTTACTTTGATTGATTTAATGCATTGTAAACAAGGTGTTAAAGAAAAAGTGACTGATTTCATTGGTAGATATAAGCATTTGTATGCTCAAATTTCTTTTCCAGTGCCTGATAATGATATTCAAAGAATCTTTATTTCTAATTTGCAAAAAGATATTCGAGACAAACTTCTGTTTTCTGAGTTTACTTCTTTCTAACAGTTGTGAGCCACTCTTCACAATTATCAACTGACTGTGAGTCAAATGGAACAATCACATCCTATGGCTCCGAGTGATAAGGGTGATAGCAGTCAACAACCATTTGGGAAGTTTAAACCGAACAGAGATTCCATCAAATTCAATGAAAACATCATCAACAACAATGTGAATGCAGCATCAGGTGTGCCTCCTATTTCTAAATTTTTCAAGAAAGAAAGAAAATATACTCCTTTGAATGAACCATTGCGTGATATTATGAATAAGTTATTGGGACAAAATGTGCTTACCCTTCCTCCTATAAGACAAATTGATCCTGCAAAGATTACTTCACCTTATTTTGATCACAAAGCTTTTTGTCACTTTCATCGTCAGCCTGGGCATGATACTGAAAAATGTTTTTCTCTAAAGGGTAAAATTCAAGATTTGATTGATAATAATACTATTTCTATTTTTGGAGTGAATGATAAAGGCAACACATATGTAGCTCCTCCTAACCAAAATCTTCAGATTTTTACTGATCCATTACCTTCTCATACTTCTCATACTTCTAATGTGATTGAGGCTAATGATTCCTCTTTCTCATCTGATAGTCTTGTGTCTATGACTCCGAATGTGATTAACTTTGTAGAGCAGCAAGAAAACCCTAAAGAACCTTCCATCACATTTGATTCTAGCGAAACCATTAGGGCACCTGATGGTCCTTTATACATAGTTGCAAAAGTCAAGAATATGCCTTGCCGTGGAGTGCTTATTGATCCTTCGTGCATGGTTAATGTTATTACTGAAGAATTTATTTTTACTTTGCAATTGAATCAAGTGATCTATGACAAAACAGATGTGATTGTGAAACTATTTGATGCATTTTCTTCTCCTGCAATTGGTTCTATTACATTGCCTATTGAGGTCCATAACAAATCCCTTGATGTGAACTTTGCTATTATTCCATCTTCCGAACAATTTCGTGTGAAGCTTGGCTATCCTTGGCTATCTTCCATGAAAGCTATTGCTTCTCCTATTCATAAGTGTTTGAAATTTCCCCATAATGGTGAAGTTGTTACTGTCAATCATAGTCTCTTTAAACCAGCTGAAAGAACCTCTAGTGTTCCTATTGATTACTTTTGGCCTAAACAATTCCAATCTCTTCCTCCGCGAAGTGATCATCTTTTCAAATCTTATCAAAAGTGGAAAACAGATATGATCCTATCTCTAAGTGAACCTAGAGCACCTAAACTTGACATTCCTATCATTCTTGAGAAGGAAATTCTTCCTTTGAAAGACAAAACTAATGTCTTTCCCCAAGAAGATTCCCAACCCGTCCCTATGGATGCGACTATGTCTATGCCTAATAAATCTTCTAAAAATAGACCTATACCTCCTCGTCATGATGGACTTGGTCTTCTTCCTAAACCAAAAACTCCTCCTTTATATGGAGCAGTTCCTCCTCTTGCCTTCTATAGAGAAAAGAGACCTTCTTCTCCTATTATCCAGCCTAAGAGACCACAACCTAAAAACCCAAGTGATAGGGATGAGAACATTCCTCCTCCTCTATCTTCTACACTTCCTACTAAGACTAGACGTAATCATTCTGCACGGGAACGTCGACGAAAGCGTCATCTTAGGGCTCAAGCAGCTGCTTCTCAAACTTTACAATCTCCAAAAACACCTTCAACAAGCATTATTCCATTTTCTCCTCAGCCGGATATTGAGCCTAAATCTCCTAAACATAAGATGCATGATGGTCTTGATCCTGTGCGAGTTAAAGATCCTATTTTTATAAATCTTGATGATGATATAGATGAAAATATTACTCCTCTTGCTTCTGATAGTGAATATGAACTTGTTGATGTTGATAACCATTTATCTAATGAATTTTCTAAAGCACTTATCCTAGCTCCTAGACAAGAACAATGTGGCTTGGAACATGAACATAGCCCTTGTTTGGATCTTGTGATAGCTCCATCTGCTGTGTTGGATGTTCCTCCTCTAGCGTGTTCCCTGCCTTCCCGAAACATTGATCAGCAAGATCGGGGGGTAGATGACATGCTAGACTAGTTACATTAGCATAGCAGACTCTCTCCCCCTCTCTTTTGTTACTTCTTCTATATGTTATTCTCATTCTTCTATTTGTCATCCTTAGTGTTGTCTACTTGAGGACGATGCAAAGCATTGAGATCTCTCGATCTCTCTCATGTTGACTCAAAAGACACATGTGTTCCCTTCTTCTAGGTGACCTTCCTTGATTGGGGAATGAAGAACAATTATGCATACATACATATGATATATATACATGACTTATCATACAGCATACTGACCCCAAGGAAAGCGAAGTCACCTCGTGCTTTTTGTTTTGTGTCTATTATCCTTGGGCTTATCTCACACTTGGGGGCTAAATCCTTGCGATAACGTGCTCCTTTTCCCTTTCTCATTTCTTATGTGTATCACTACGTTAAAACAATCACCCCCGTTGAGGCGTGTGCGATCGCTTTAACATAGGGGGGCATACACCCTGTCTATCCTTTCAAAGATACTTGAAAATTTCTTGGCAAACTTAGCTTTGTCTTGAAGATTTTTGGTATTTCTTTTGCATGACTCATAGCGAGGGAACCTTACTACTGACAGTCATGGTTCTTCCTCGTGATCTTCCCTTTTACTTTGTCAATCGAAGTTGTAAGATCCTTTGTCCACTGGGGGCTTGGTGTATCTTGCCTCCTTGACGTGGTGAAATTCTTTCAACGTTGTTTCCTTGTACTTTACCGGAAGTATGAGCATACATACTCCCGCTAAAGTGGGGGCTAAATGTAGCGTCCTAAAATTGTGACACTTGCAATTTCGACTGCATTTCGGTCTTCACGATGGCGACGCAACACGCAACCTGAATGGAGACCCCAAAACTTGCTCACGACACTGAAAACTGCATTTTTCAAGCACCCTGGCCTGAACCTCCTTGCACCCTGATGTCCCGGGAGGTGGGACCAGAGCGCCCAGCGCCCTAGTCCCTTAGGACCAGGGCGCTGGGCGCCCTGGTCCCTGGGTCCTATTTTGGGCCCGGTTTCCTAAGTGATATTGGGTCTTTTTGATTGCAATTTGGAAATATACTTCCCTAGTCGGCCTAAGGTCGGGAAAATCAGTCTATCAGCCCTAAATGACAAGTATATAAACTACATTTTTCTCTCTCATTTGGGATAGATGATGATGAAGAGGATATGTGTACAAAGCGTGGAAACTATACTCAAATACTCAAGCATTCAAGCATTCAAGCAATTGATCATTCCAAGTCTCCATTCAAGGCTAAGTGTTGCATTCAAGTCAAGGATTCAACCATTGAAGAGGAGATCACTTACTTCATGCTACAACATCTAAACCTTCGCAGATAAGGATACCAACATCCTTAGAACAAGGTATTAGTACTTGTTTGTCATTACAGTCATTTACATTTACAACTCTTGCTCATTTCTTGGTTAATTCCAAAACTGGGGTTTGACCTAAAGGCAAACCCCTAATCCCTAACCCCCCAATCATCTTCGCTTTTCTGTGTGTAGGTTGCAGGTACGCGGCTGAAATTGAAGATCTGGAATCCTTGTGCAGAGACGAGCAGATCCCCCTTCGTTTCGCAGATTTTTCGGAGGACTGTGGCGTCGGGCGCCATCGTCCCGACAACTTTTGCTCAAATTTGCAGGACAGCGCCGTATCGACATTTTACTACTAATTCCAGGTCCGCAGCTTCATCCTATAACCCGAACTCAGTTTATAAGCAAATCTTTATGACTTTCTATGCATCCTTAGCTTAATTTCCTTAATCAACATTCTTTACAAAAGAGGGTAGCCTTGCTTTCCTAACCCTTGAAATTCATTTAGCATCCAATCTTACATCGTGTGGGATTGGATCTTATGAGTTTCAACCCCTCTTTTGAATGTAAATTCTTCCCCCTAAGTGAAAACCCATCAAATCCTAGCGAACCTCCCTTCTCTCTCCTTGGAGTTGGAAGAGCGGAGAGCAACTAGGGTTCGACCGCGATTTTCCGCTTTACAAGATACACTTGTCTACTTGAGAGAAAAGTTAGGGGTATCCACCCCTCTTGGTGAGAATTAGATGCATTGAGTTGTGTCGATCCAGTGGAATTTAAAGAATTATTCTTTTATCTGGATTGATGAGTTAGTGATGCTCCTCTGCTGGAGTAGTCTGTTGATTTGGTTGTGTATCCCAGGGGGAGAGATTCGTGATTCTATATGGAGAGTTTAATTTTTTGTTTTGGATTTCTTTTGCATTGTCATAAAAGGGGGAGAGATATCATGTGAAGAAATACTTTATCTATCTTGATCTTAGGGGGGTTTTGCTGATGATATCTTCTTTCTTTGCATTGATTGTTTTTCACATTCATATGTTGTCATCAATGCCAAAGGGGGAGATTGTTGGATTTGGTTGTTTTCATTATTGTTGCTAGGATATGTTGTTGTCATAGATGTCAACATATTCCTATGGTTTATTCTAGTGAGTTTGGGAAGAGTTTCTGATCCGATTTTCTAGTTTGGTTTTTGTTGATCACTGTTTTGCAGAATTCAATATTTCCTCTAGTATATTTCGGTGTGATCAGATCTTGTGCTAAGACATTGGATTATTGTTTGTGATGATATTGTGTATCTTTATTTAAGATGGTTCATGATTTGGTGCCCCATAAGTTATCTTTATTTATTTTGAGTTCTTGAGCTTTGAGATGTTGACCGATGAAGATTTGAAAAGAGGTGTTGGTGCAACTGTTCTGGATGATTCTAACATTCTTGTTGGTGTTTCCTAGTCATGTCTTATTTTTTTTGGTGATCTATGTAGTACCCCTTCTTGATCGAACTTATTATACTTATATTTTGTTGCAGTTTACTTTTCAGTTGATACATTACTGCTAAACATTATTTAGATGTATTTGATACTATTTCATGCTTTAACTAGATATGTGATGTATGCTTTATTATAGTATTTCAGTACTTGTTATTAGTGCTATTTTTTATGGATTATTGTCATGTACTAACACTTTTACCTTACTTATGCAATGTGTAATTATATGTTGCTTGTTTGTGAGTGCATTGGATGCGAGTGGATAATTTTCCTTCACTCACTCTGGTGAGACAGGGAACGTCACGATTCTCCTCCATCGGTGTGTGTGTCATGTATTATATATTTGTATATATGCATGCGTGGTTCGATGAGGCAGGATATTGCAAGTACAAGTATCAGGTAGGTACGGGGTATCGTCTCCACCTCGCTTCACGGGTCTGAGCATGCCTTATATGTCCAATGGGAGTGAAGGAGATAGTGGTTGACCCTAATTCTTATCCTCAGTCTACTCATGTGAGTTTTGTCAGTTGGTCGTCTGTTCCTTTTGTCCAACCTTCAAGTTTTGTTCGTTTGGCTTTTTCAGAATCTTCTTATATTTTTCTTGGTTTGCGTGCCCTAGTGAGTTCGATTATTTATTTGAGTTTAAGTCATCATTTTATAGTTGTTATAAGTAATTTATGCATTATTATGCAATTGTGTTATGGACTTAGCTAATTGAGTGAAGTTATTATATTTAAATTAGTAATTGTTTTATTTTGGAAAAAGTAACCATATTTAAATCAAATAGAAAAATAAAATATATAAAGTTAATTTCTATTGCTTTTAGATTTAAAGAAAAATAAAGATAGAGTTAAATTATTGTTTTCACTTTTTTGGAAAAGTTAATTAAATTTCATGATGAAAGAAATGTTTTAAAAAAAAAATTAAAAAAATTCCCATTTACCTTTTGAAGGAAAATAGAAAAAGTCAATTTTATCATTTAAATGTTTTGGATGAGAAAAATATTTCAACCTAAAATTTTAGGTTAAAATATTTTTCTTATTTATCCCTGTGAATCTTTTTGAAAGAGGATGCATATTTTGGAGGAGGCGAATTCTGGAAAATTGTTTGGGAAGAAGATTTTTGTTTTGGTTTGGAAATCTGTTGTAGGATAGAAGCTCTCCAACAAATTTGTTCCTGGAAGCTCCACAGGTTGGATGGCCTTTACTTTGTTTGTTTTAAAAAAATCTATGCTTCTTTCCCTTCTTCTGGATGCTGTAAAAAGAATGTTTAAATCATTGCAGTGTTATTGATTTAGTTGCTATGAGGTTTATTGAAAAATCTCAGTCCATTTTTTATTAAAATGCAACTCCAAACTCTTCCTAATTTATTTCATGATAAGCTTTGGTTTAAAATCTATTCTTTCATTTTTGTGTTTGAAAAGAATTTGATTTTCTGGTTATTGTAGCTTTTAAATTTGTGATAATTGGAAGAGTCATGCTGGCAAAATTTTGCCAAAATTTCCCCATTGTGCCTCCGTTTGATTTAAAATTTTCTTCCTAGTAGTTTTCAAATTTGGAAAAAATTTTGAGTTTAATTCTTCTTTTTCCATTCTTGTTTTGGCAAAAAAATCCAATTGGGGAATGTCAATCAATTTAGTTTCCAGCCAATTTGGCTTTGCGAATGAAATTGTTTGGTTTATGATGCTATTTTTCATCACTGTTTTGTCTCAGAGATTGAATTTTCTGGTGAAATTCTTCACCAGTAATTATTGTTTTATGTTAATTTTATTCTTTTAAAAAAAAATTTAGTCCGTTGTGTTTTATTAAACTTTGTTGTCTTAGAATGGGGAAATGGAGATTTTAATATCTCTGTTAAAAATTTGTTTAAAAAAAATTGAGATTTTAAAATCTCTGTGAAATTTTAAGTTTTGAATTAAAATTTTAAAAAACAAAATTGGATCTTGGGGTTGCATGGCGGGGATCTGGGATCAACCCAGCCATACACCCCCCAACAACTTGCTGCTATCCCCATATATGGGGTAGCAGCATCTTGGGGTTGCATGGCGGGGATCTGGGATCAACCCAGCCACACACCCCCCAGCAGCTTGCTGCTCTCCCCATATGTGGGGATAGCAGCAGCGCTGCTACCCCATATATGGGGATAGCAACAGCGCTACTACCTCATATATGGGGTAGCAGGCTTGCTGCTACCACGTATATGGGGCAGCAGCAAAGCTGCTACCACATATACGTGGTAGCACGCTACTGCAACAGTTTGTTTGTTTTTTATTATTTTTTATTATTAAATAATTTAATTAATATTTATTTTTAAAAGTTTTTTTTAATTATTTTTTTTTATATAAAAAAAATAATAATAAAATAGCAATAAATAGATTATTATGTATTTAATTATTTCTATTTATTTGGGGTTTTAAAATATGTTTTGTTGGGATATTAAATTTTCATTTTAATATATATATTTTTAATGTGGTATATTTATATAATATATATTCAATGAATACATATTTATGCATTTATATTATATTATTATATATATAATTAATTTGGAAATTAATTAATTTTATTGAAATCATTTAATTGGGTTTATTGTAAATTAATCATGAATATATGATTAGGGGGTTAATGTTAATATGGTTAAATTAGCCTGTTTGGACAAATGGAAACTTTGAATTTCTTTTATTAATATAGTTATATTTGCTTATTCTCTGGAAAATCTTTGATTGCAAGTATTTTATGTTTTTGGCTATTTAAAGAAAAGATTGCCTGTATTAGGATCTTGTGTAAATGGTATTTGCAGTCAAAGCTTAATTTCGTTGCAATTCTAGTTGAGTTGTCGTTATGTCATATGTTGTTATACCCCTTTGGTCAGGTGTTGTTGTGTAATCCTATTGATGTGAACCGTTGTGCGTTATGTCCAATGGTCAATCCTGGATTATTGATTTGTGCATCCTTCACCTGTGTTTTGTCAGGTTTAGATATGGCTGTTAGTTTCACCATAGGATATTCGTAGAGAGACCGTACTTGATAGTGTCCTATGAGAGAGTGGCTTTCGAGAGGGGGCCGCACCTAAAGTGGTTGGCAGGATAACCCCTCAAAATTCAGTTAATAAGTGATAATCTAAAAATTGATTACGGGGTGGGTAGTTATAAATTTAATTAAGATATTGCACCCCACACATGGTTGAGTGCTTGTATAGGCTCAAGGTGTTGTGGGAAGGCCTGTAATGGAAAACCTACCATCTTGTCTTCACAAAAGGTTGGTAGGGTCCGCATGATGCTTAGATGGAGCCGAGGGCTCGAGAAAGGTTACCAGGATAACCCAACATGGGGGTCGGGACCTATGGAGGCCTACCTAGGGTAACCATCTTAAGCCATGTGATGAAACTCTCTCTTTAGGGTCAGTAGTATTTTGTGAGTTGAACCACATGAGTATAGTGGAGTCATCTTGTACTATTGTACCTGTCTCATTTGGCTTGCTTGAGGGTCTTCTACTATCTCCTAGCATGTTGGGGTGGTTCTATTTTGGGATCACATGGTCGGGTGGTAGTGCCACTTCGCATCAGATTTTCTGATTCATACCTTCATGCGAGGATTGGCTTCGCTGGTGTACCTTGGTTCATGATTCGTGTATCAGCTCATGTTCATGATATTGTACCTTTGAGATGCACGTGGTCATTGTATAAGTAAACTATGTAACCTTGGCAATGTAATTATGTATTTCATTTGTTCTTTTGGAAGCCATGTATTTATTGAGTATTATAATCTTAATTCAGTGGAATTATGTTATTTCAGTTATCTTTATGCCTATGTGTAAATGCTTCATTTAAAATCAATATATTGTATCACTTTAAATCTTTCTATGTGAAATTCAGTTTATAATCATGATGTAATTTTATTGCAATTGAGTTCTCTAATTAGATGGATAATTGGATTAACATTATGGTGTTGGTTTTAGTTATGAAGTAATCTTAATTGGTAACACTTTAGGATGTCATTGTTAGACTTCCGCTTGTGTTATTATACGTGCAATGTTATAATTAATGCACTTAATCTTTTTGAAAACAAAATTATTTCACCCTTTAGTTGCCTTGTAGTGTTGCTTTCCTTTAGGGTTTCTGGCAGAGCATTACATTTGGTATCAGAGCCCATGTTTCAACACTGGGTACTCTGGGATTGTAGTGAGCCCATTCAGCTTGACCTTTTTTTGTAGGCCTTAGTGTTTGTGTTTCCCTTGTTTAATTCTTGTCGTAGATCTGAACCATTTTCTTTTTTTGTAGTGTTAGGTCATGGCTAGGAAAGCTAGGGGAGTTGGTCGTGTTGGTGGCCGCAATAGAGGTAGATTTGGGGGATAGGGTCGAGGTTCAGACCACCATAGTCCTTCACCACCACCCACTCATGTGAGTGTGGATCAGAAGCAGTATGTTCATCAGGATGAACATCATGCAGGAGAGCAGGTTCCCGAAAGGGAAGAGCCGAGATAGATGTTTCAGAAGGTTCTAGCTAGGCTAGGCCCTAGGCTTGAGGGTGAGCAACCCATCCATGCTCAGGTTGGGGAGTCACATCAGTAGGTTCCAGAGGAGAGAGAGAGAGAGAGGTCTCCTAGAAGGAGGGAGGTCCTAGCACCCGTGGGTCACATTAGGGACTTGATGAGGACCAACCCTCCCTTCTTTGATGGTAAAGGTGTCGGTCTCAAGGCAAAGACCTAGCTTATCAGTTTAGATCGGTGTTTCACTATGTTCCCATATAGTAGCAACACTAGGGTGAGATGTGCTATCATGTGTATTGATAGTTTTGCTTCTATCTAGTGGAGATTAGAGGAGGAGAATATCGGTGTGTGTATCAACACCATATCATGGGAGATATTTTTAGAGAGATTCGGTGCATGATTTCTCTCACCCCAGTGGAGGCAGTCTTGGGCAGACAAGTTCTATGCTTTGCGTTAGTATGATTTGTCAGTAGACCAGTTTGAACACAGGTTCTATGAGCTTAAACAGTATGCCGAGATTGGTAATGATGAGGCTATGCTTGTGCAGCACTTCTTGAGGGGTCTTAATGATCACATCAGTGGAGGAGTGAGAGTCTTTGAGCCAGCTTCAGTTGAGGTAGTCATGGTGAAAGCTAGGTTGGTTGATCAAAACCTTAGCTGTGCACATGGTGGTCAATCGGGGGTGCAGACAGAGAGTGTTCCTTTCAGTGGTCCCGGAGCTCGTGGGAATCAGTCCCAACCAACTGAATCATTTAGGAGTCCTTAGGCATGCGCTAAGGGTGGATAGCAGCAGTAGCAGTAGCTACAGAGATCGAAACAGTTCCAGGGTCAGTAGGGTGGCGACCCTCACCATAGGAGGAACAGGAATTGGCAGAGGAGCAGACAGGGTTTTCCAAGATAGTCCTCTCAAAGTGCATCTCAGGCCCCTAGAAGGTGAAGCTTTCAACAGTGCAGTGGGCCGACTGGAAGTAGAGGACCAAGTAGAGGAGCTTGCTTCTCTTGTGGATATTTTGGTCATATAGCTGCTCAGTGCCCTCAGCATTCTCACCAGATGGGGAGTTAGAGGCTAGCAACATCAGAGTAGATAGTAGGGGATGCTGGTAGATCCCATAAAGTGTTTGCAGCAGTTGATGACCGCCAGGCTGAGCATCAGGGGATAGTTATTGAGGTCACAGGTGTGTTGTGTGGTATTCCTATCTCTGTCCTTTTTGACTCTGATGCTTCAGATTATTTCATTTCTTCATCCATTGTGGAGTGGTGTGGGCTCACGTTTGCTAAGCAAGTGGATAGGTGGCAAGTAGAGTTGGCTACTAGGGTGCGTGTGTTCATAGATGCCTTTGTTCCTAGTTGTGAGTTGGACCTAGGACCCTTTGTGACTTCTGTTGACCTTTGAGTCATTCCTTTGGGATCCTATGGAGTAGTGTTGGGAATGGATTGGATATCATCTCACAGTGCTCGTGAAGACTATTGTTAGAAGACAGTAGAGTGTTTAGATGACCATGGTAGGAAGGTTGGGATCATTGGAGTACAAAGATCGATATCCTTACGTATGATTTCTGCTATGCAACTTAAGCGGTGCATGCATCAAGGATGCCAACTTTTTGTAGTAAGTCTTGAGGATATGGATGAGGGAGAGAGTCGAGAAATCACTCTTGATGGTCACCCTATTCTTTGTGAGTATGTCGATGTGTTTTCATTGGAGATTCCTACTATACCTCTAAAGCGAGACATAGACTTTCGCATTGACTTGGTTCCTGGTGCAGAACCTATTTCGAGAGCTCCATATCAGATGACTACTCAGGAGCTAAGTGAGTTGAAGTTGCAGATGGAGGAATTGTTGGCCAAAGGATTCGTTCATCCTAGTGTTTCTCCTTGGGGTACGCCTGTTATCTTCATTAAGAAGAAGGATGGTTCTCTTTGGTCATGCATTGATTACCGACAACTGAATAAGGTAACCATCCAGAATCGATATCCATTGCCTCATATAGATGATCTTTTCAATCAGGTGAAGGGAGCCAAATTTTTCTCTAAGATTGATCTGAAATCTGGGTATCATCAGTTGTGCATTCATGATGTAGACATTCATAAGACAATGTTTCGTACTCGTTATGGTCACTATGAGTTCACAGTGGTGCCATTTGGGTTGAGAAATGCGCCTTCAATTTTCATGTGCCTCATGAATGGGGTTTTTTGCACCTACCTTTATCATTCTTTACTTGCTTTCTTAGATGACATATTGATTTAGTCTAGATCTATGGAAGAGCATGAGGGTCATTTACGACAGGTATTGTAGTGCTTGAGGGAAAATCAGCTTTATGCCAATTTGGCGAAGTGTGATTTCTTCCAGACTGAGGTGAACTATCTTGGTCATGTGGTTTTGGGAGAGGGTGTATTTGTGGATCCTTCAAAGATCCAAGCCATAGTGGATTGGCCAGTGATGACCAATGCTTTAGAGGTTCGGAGTTTTATGGGTTTGTCCGGATATTACCGTCGCTTTGTTCAGGGTTTTTCCTAGATAGGTCACCTGATTAATTCTCTTCAGAAGAAAGGGAAGAATTTTGTTTGGTCAAAGCAGTGTGAGTCAGCATTTTGTGCCTTGAAGGAAATCCTTGTTAGTGCACTGATTTTGTCAGTCCGTGATCCATCCAGAGATTTTATGGTATGCACAGATGCCTCTTTAGAAGGTCTAGGTGCAGTGCTTATGCAGGGTGGATGTGTGGTTGCCTATGAGTCTTGCAAACTCAAGGACCACAAGTTGAACTATCTAGTTCATGATTTGGAGTTGGCAGCAGTAGTGCATGTGTTGGTTAGATGGTGACATTTTCTATTAGGGCGTCGATTTGAGCTGCATAGTGATCACTGCAGTTTGCAGTATATCTTCACTCAACCAAACTTGAATGCTCAACAGTAGAGATGGATGGAATTCCTCTATGAGTATGATTTTGAGGTTTGATATATTCAAGGGAAAGAGAATGTAGTGGTAGATGCTTTAAGTCATAGGCGGCATGAAGTTTCAGCGTTGTCCCTTGGAGTGGATTTGAGAGAGAGAATTCTTGGAGTTCTTCCTCGGGATTCTTGGTAACAGGATGTTAGAGCCATAATGGAGTATGGAAGGCCATTAGAGGGTAGGTTTTTTGGTTATAGTCTTAAGGCAGATGGTCTTCCTCATCATCATGGTCAGATCTATGTACCTCCTTTGGAGGGTCTTCATGTTTTGATCATGACTGAGGCCCATCGTGCACCTTATTCGGCACATCCAGGTGTCAAGAAGATGCATGCAGATCTTAGGTAGATTTATCATTGGGCTGGCATGAAATGTGACATTATTGATTTTGTGTCTAAGTGTTTGGAATGTCAGCAGGTGAAGGCGGAGCATCAACACCCGATAGGGCTTTTACAACCTAATATAGTACCGGATTGGAAATGGGACATCATTTCCATGGATTTCATTGTTGGGTTGCTTATTTCTTCACATCGTCATGATGCCATCATGGTCATTATTGACAGGTTGACCAAGGTTGCTCATTTTGTTCCTATTTGAGCTTCCTATACGGCAGTAGTGGTGGCTCGAGTTTTCTTGCAAGATGTAGTGAGATTGCATGGGATTCCAAGGCAGATCATTTCTGATAGAGATCTTGTCTTTACCTCAGTATTGTGGACCTCACTTCAGCATGCTTTGGGGACTCAGTTGAACTTTAGTTCAGCTTATCATCTAGAGATAGATGGTCAGACTGAGTGTGTGAATCAAGTTTTGGAGGACATGCTTCACATGTATGTTATGGACCAGCAGTCGCGTTGGGAGGATTATATTTACCTAGTGGAGTTTGCTTATAACAATGGATATCATAGCTCCATAGGTATGTCTCCCTTTTAGGTATTGTATGGTCATCCTTGTCATACTCCTTTGAGTTCGGATCAGTTAGAGGACAGGGTGCGTATAGGACTGGATATCCTTCAAGAGATGGAGCAGCAAGTAGAGTGGATTCGTGAGCATTTGGTAGCTGCATAGAATAGGAAGAAGTATGCAGATGTTCATAGGGTAGATCGTCAGTTTTTTGCTAGCGACCATGTGTTCTTGAGAGTGCATCCACGGAAGAATATAATCCATTATGGAAAGGGTTCTAAGTTGGCACCTCGTTTTGTTGGCCCTTTTGAGATCCTTGAGAGGATAGGATATGTTGCCTACCATCTTGCCTTGCCACCGAGTCTATCCCGCATCCACGATGTCTTTCATGTTTCTAATCTTCGACCCTAGCACCCTGACGTGAGTCATGTTCTTGATTGGAATGCTTTGCAGGTCGAGGACGGGTATCTTTCCATGGAGCTCATGTGCATTCTTCAGCGTCGGGATTTGACCCTTAGGGTTCGTACCATCGACTAGGTAAGGGTCCTATGGGACCCAAATGATGAGACCTCGGTGACTTAGTAGGATGCACCGAAGATGAGAGAGCTCTATTCTTATCTGTTTTAGGCTTCCAAGAATAAGCCTAGTTTTGGGGGGGAGAACGTAGTACCCCTTCTCGATCGAACTTATTAGACTTATATTTTGTTGCAGTTTACTTTTTAGTTGATACATTACTACTAAACATTATTCAAATGTATTTGATACTATTTCATGTTTTAACTGGATATGTGATGTATGCTTTATTACAGTATTTTAGTACTTGTTATTAGTGCTATTTTTTATGGATTATTGTCATGTACTAACACTTTTACCTTACTTATGCAATGTGTAATTATATGTTGCGTGTTTGCGAGTGTATTGGATGAGAGGGGATGATTTTCCTTTACTCACTTTGGTGAGACAAGGAATGTCACGATTCTCCTTCATCGGTGTGTGTGTTGTGTATTCTATATTTGTATATATGCATGTGTGGTTTGATGAGGCAGGATATTGTAGGTACAAGTAATGGGTAGGTACGGGGTATCGTCTCCACCTGGCTTCACAGGTCTGAGTGTGCCTTATATGTCCGATGGGAGTGGACGAGATAGTGGTTGACCCTAATTATTATCCTCACTCTACTCATGTGAGTGTCGTCAGTTGGTTGTCCATTCCTTTTGTTTTGCCTTCAAGTCTTGTTCGTTTGGCTTTTTCGGAGTCTTCTTGTGTTTTTATCAGTTTGCGTGCCCTAGTGAGTTTGATTATTTATTTGAGTTTAAATCATCATTTGATAGTTGGTATAAGTAATTTATGCATTATTATGTCTTTGTGTTATGGACTTAGCTAATTGAGTGAAGTTATTAGATTTAAATTAGTAATTGCTTTATTTTGGAAAAATTAACTATATTTAAATCAAATCAAAAAATAAAATATATAAAGTTAATTACTCTTGCTTTTAGATTTAAAGAAAAATAAAGATAGAGTTAAATTATTGTTTTCACTTTTTTGGAAAAGTTAATTAAGTTTCATGATGAAAGAAATGTTTTTTTTCAAAAAAAAGAAATTCCCATTTACCTTTTGAAGGAAAATAGAAAAAGTCAATTTTATTATTTAAATGTTTTGGATGAGAAAAATATTTCAACCTAAAAGTTTAGGTTAAAATATTTTTCCTATTTATCCCTGTGAATGTTTTTGGAAGAGGATGCATGTTTTGGAGGAGGCAAATTCTGGAAAATTGTTTGGGAAGAAGATTTTTGTTTTGGTCTAGAAATCTGTTGCAGGATAGAAGCTTTTCAACAAATTTGTTCTTGGAATCTCCACAGGTTGGATGGCCTTTACTTTGTTTGTTTAAAAAAAATCTATGCTTCTTTCCCTTCTTTTGGATGTTGTAAAAAGATTGTTTAAATGATTGTAGTGTTATTGATTTAGTTGCTATGAGGTCTATTGAAAAATCTCAGTCCATTTTTTATTAAAATGCAACTCCAAACTCTTCCTAATTTATTTCATGATAAGTTTTGGTTTAATATCTATTCTTTCATTTTTGTGTTTGAAAAGAATTTGATTTCCTAGTTATTGTAGCTTTTAAATTTGTGATAATTGGAAGAGTCATGTTGGCAAAATTTTGCCAAAATTTCCCCCTTGTGCCTCCATTTGATTTAAAATTTTCTTCCTAGTAGTTTTCAAAATTGGAGAAAATTATGAGTTTAATTCTTCTTTTTCCATTCTTGTTTTGGCCAAAAATTCAATTGGGGAATGTCAATCAATTTAGTTTCTAGGCAATTTGGCTTTGCGAATGAAATTGTTTGGTTTATGATGCTATTTTTCATCTCTGTTTTGTCTCAGAGATTGAATTTTCTGGTGAAATTCTTCACCAGTAGTTATTGTTTTGTTTTAATTTTACTCTTTAAAAAAAATAAAAATTAGTCTGCTGTGTTTTATTAAACTTTGTTGTCTCAGAGTGGGGAAATGGAGATTTTAATATCTTTGTTAAAAATTTGTTTTAAAAAATTTGAGATTTTAAAATCTCTGTGAAGTTTTAAGTTTTGATTTAAAATTTAAAAAAAAAAATTGGATATTGGGGTTGCGTGGCGGGGAGCTGGGCTCAAACTAGCTACGCACCCCCCAATAGCTTGTTGCTCTCCCCATATGTGGGGATAACAGAAGCACTGTTACCCCATATATGGGGATAGCAGCAGCACTACTACCTCATAAATGGGGTAGCAGGCTTGCTGCTACCACGTATATGGGGCAGTAGCAATGTTGCTACCAAATATACGTGGTAGCATGTTGTTTTTTTCTTTTTGACTAAAAGGGTAAAAACTTTATTGAGAATCAGAATCAAGCATTACAAAAAGAATCAGAGCCCCAAGGCCCTAGAGAAGAACTACCAACCCACCACAAAATCAGCCAACTTCCAAGCCACCCATGTCCTCAGTGAGAATCTTCTGCAATTCCTGACAATAATCCACAGAAAGATACTCCTAGCCTTCCACTTTCCACTCACTATCATGTTCTGATGCCCACTTGGCCAAACAGTCAACTACACCATTCCATTCACAAGGAATATGGATGAAGGACACCTGCTCCATAAAAGAGCTAATTTGGAGAATCTGCTGAACAATCCTTGCCAACTGCCACTGAATCCCACTCACCTTCTGATCTGACAACAAGTTAACAACAATTTGTGAATCCGCCTCACATATCACCTTCTTGAAACCCCTTGCCAAAGCCTGCTCAAGTGCATAAAGAATTGTAAGACCCTCCATAAAATTATTAGATTGACACCCTTTATGCACCGAAAAGAAGAAAACAACCTCCCCCTTGCTATTCCTGTCAACACCCCCTATACCAGCACGGCCTGGATTGCCCCTAGATGAGCCATCGGTGTTGATCTTGATATACTCATCCTGAGGGGGAATCCACTTGCCCACCCTTTGCACCTTCTTCATAGCTTGTCTACCTTTCCTGACACAACCAGAGTCTGGAGATAGCTCCTGCAACCCAAGCCTACTCACTATATCCGCCTCATCTCTACCCAATGGGAGCTTCACCTCACATTTAGCTTCCACTATTTCCTGAATCATAGCGATGATCCTATTCTAAAATTGTTGAATAAACAGTTTGGCCTCCCAAAAGATCCTCCTATTCCTTTCGAGCCAGATCTACCACAGAATGAAGATGGGCCCAATATACCAGATCATTTGGAGGAAGGAGGACGGAAAGGGAGGTCTACCCAAATTGCTCCAAAACTCCACTAGGGAGTCCGCATGGACACAAGGATGCTTCCACACACCCCACCAATAGTGCTAGATAAGCATAGAGAAGGGGCATCTGAAGAACAAGTGTGAGGAGTCTTCCTCTCCATTACCACATAAAACACAGATAGAAGGCCCCAAGAATCCCCGCTTGCGGATATTGTCCCAAGTTAAACATCTATTCCAAGCCAAAGTCCAAGCAAAGCAATTACACTTCAGCCAGGAAGCATTATTCCACACCTATTTCCACCAGTTCACTTCTCCTCCCTCAAGTCTTTGGCTCAACAATTCCTGGTAACCACTAGCCACAGAAAAAATTCCCTTCAGATTTGGAGACCAAGCAAGCCCATCCCTGCCCTTAAGGGAGCTATAGTGTCTTTTCGCCAAAATTCCCTGCAACTCTCCACACTCATCCTCCATCCCAACCACCGTCCATTCATTAGGAGTCTTCCACCACTCCAAGTCTAGCCGTTCGCACCTATAGACAACCTTAAAGTCTGTCACCCTTGACCGTCCAGCTTCCAAGAACCTCTGGCTTAGGTTTCCAAGGTTAGGAAACTGATCAAGGATGGGAGGGTATCCATCCCAAGAATCAGTCTAGAATAGAACCTCTTCCCCCCTTCTACAGATCCAAAAAAGCCCTGCCTTAATGAGAGAAGCCCCCCTCTTGAGAGTGTACCATATCGATGAGCCCTTTCCTTCAAGTGGATACTTGGGGATTTCCTCCATTGGAATCCTCTGCATATACTTGTTGGCCAAAATCCTGGCCTAGCCTCGGTCCAGCTCAACACACCACCTCCAGTATAATTTAGCGGCAAGTGCTTCCCCAAAAAGAATAGACTGTCTTAACCTAAGCCCCCCGGACTGCTTTGGGCTACATACCAGGTCCCAGTTGACCAGACTCCATTTGGAAGAGGTGAGATTACCAGCCCATAAGAATTTTCTAGCCAGAGAGTCCAAACCCTTCAAAAACCACTTAGGAGCCACCTGAAGCATACATCGATAGATCGGAAGAGCCCAAACCACCGACTGAATTAGAAGGACCCTCCCCACAAAGGATAACCATCTATGAGTCCAGTGCTCAACCTTGGAGTGGAATTTATCTAGGATCCCCTACCATGACTCCTTAGGGGGATTGCTAGAAGAAATAGGAATACCCAGATACATCAGGGGCAGGGAGCCAACTTGAAATCTCAAAATAAGTGCAATCCTCCTCTGAATAGACTCAGAAGTGTTGAAAAAGAGGATGGAGGATTTATCCTCATTGATCATCTAGCCAGAAGCTGCAAGATAAACATCCAATATCTTACGCAAATTCGAAGCTTTGTTGATCCTAGAAAGTCCCATAAGGGTTGTATCATCCACAAACTGCAGGTGAGATTGCGGCTGCAAGTCATTACCCCATCTCCAGCTCTGAATAGAACCTCGGCCCACATTATGCTTAATCAGCCCCCCCAGACCCTTAGCAAGAATAATGAATAAATAAGGGGATAGAGGATCTCCCTGGCAGAGACCCCTAGAAGCACCAAATAGCTCAGTGTGGTCTCCATTGATAAGCACAAAGAAAGAGGTGGAGGTAACACAACTCTGGATCCACTCGTCCACAAAACCAAAAGCCCTGAGGATCTTCTGAAGGAAGGACCATCAAACTCTATCATACGCCTTAGCCATATCTAGCTTGATAAACATAGCTTTTTCCTTGGAGGTTGCCATAGAATGAATGGTCTCTGTAGCAATGACCACCCCATCCAGAATTTGGTGCCCTTCCACAAACCCACTCTGCTCCTTAGAAATAACATTCCCCAAGAACTTCTTCAATCTATCTGCTATCAACTTAGAGATGATCTTATAAGTCACATTATAAAGGGAGATTCGGCGGAAGTGGCCTAACCGGTCGGCCCCTGCACACTTGGGGATTAAGGCAATGAAGGTCGCATTCAATGCCCTAAGCATTTGTTTATTCCTCTGGGACTCCTGGACTACTTCCAATAACTCCGGCTTAATTATATCCTAGAACTCTTGAAAGAACTCAACCAAAAATCCATCTAGTCCAGGAGCCTTTCCTTTTCTCATGTGGAAGACAATCCTCTCAAGTTCTTCTAGCAAAATAGGACACAAAAGCTACTCATTCATCTCCCTTGAGACAAGAGAAGGGATGCAATCCAGAACCAAATTCTCGTCCACTATTTCCCCCTGAGAGTCCTCCCGAAAGAGGGACTGGAAGAATTGGAGAGCCTCCCTAGACATCTCCTGCAGGGATAAGCACTGCTCACCTCTATCATTAACCAGAACAGGAATGGAATTTCCGTGTCTTCTTGCTTTCACTGAGTTGAAGAAGAAAGTAGTGTTCTTGTCCCCCTCCTTCAGCCAGTCAATACGAGCTCTTTTCTTCCAATATATTTCTTCCTGAAGCTCCCATTTGTCTACCACCTTGACCGCCCTGCCTTCCTCTCTAAGCAATTCCTCAGACAACCCATTCTCCCTAGTTTCACTGGTGATCTCATTCAGCACAATTTGAGCAGCTTTCTTCTCATGAAAAATGTTCCCGAAACCTTGACGGTTCCACTGCTTCAGCTGAAACTTAACAAATTGCAACTACTTGGCAAACAAATACATGGCAGTGCCAAAGGCCAGTCTCCCTTTCCTCCACTAGTCTGCAACAAGAGCCTACAAAGAAGGGTCCTGAAGCCACATAAGTTGGAATTTGAATGAGGGCGAATGAGCTACTCGAGCTGAAGATGAAACCAACTTGATGGGTCAGTGATCCGACCCTCTCCAGTCAAGAATATCAGAGCTTGTGGACCACCCCCCTCCGATCCAAAAATAGGAAACCAAAAAATGATCCAATCATTCAGCAATCCAATTCTCTCCCACCCTCCTGTTGTTCCAAGTGAACAAACCATTGCTTGGCTTGATGTCAACTAGCTGTAGCAAGGAGATACTATCTTGGAAAAGGAAAGAAGAAGGTTCCAACCAGATTACGCCCCCTTTCTTATCACTCAACTCCAGGATGGCATTGAAGTCTCCTGCCATAATCCATGGATGAAAAGGGGCCAACCTTCACATACCTAAGACATGTGACCATAAGCTTTGCTTACCCTGAAAATCAGTGGGAGCATAGATATTCAAAAACAAGATGAGTTCCCCAGTCTCAAAACTAGACATCACTCCAGATAATGAGGATCTAGAGGCAACCCACTAGACAGGGTAGAACCTTAAAGGGTTCCAAAGATAGGCCACCCCTCCCGAGGAACCAGCTACCCCAACACACTGACACTCACCTCGCCCCCACAGCTTTGGCATGAGACCCATCATACTCTCCACTAAAAGTTTAGTTTCTTGCAAGAAAAGGATATTAGGTGAGTGATTCCTAATCAAATCCCGAACAACTTTTTTTCTAGGGCCATTGTTCAAGCCCCTTACATTCCATGAGAGCACAATCATTTAGGAGGGTTGGAAAAATGTGAATCCAAAGTCTTCACTGACCCTGACTCAACCAAATTCTCCCCCATCAATTTGATCTTATCCAGATCCTTCTTTCTGCCTGCCTTTGAGCTCTTCTCTGAGGCACTTTTCTTAATATCCCGCTAGTGTAGGCCCAGGTGAACGGCTGACTTATTACTTTTAGCCCCAATCGGTTCTAGTTTCGAAGCTATCAGAGAACCCTCCCCCTCAGCCTAGTTCACCTCAATACCAGGAGCCAGGCCCAACTAAACCCCTACTATCTAGTCCATCTCCATCTGCTAGCTTCCAACCACTAGCAAGGCTTGGGAAGATTCCTCCATTACACTTTCTAACCCCCTCCTGATGCACCCTAATCTAGAGGGGTTAACCCCAGGTTTACTTCCTAATGACTCAGATCATCCAAGGCCTCAAATCTATTAAAGGTGTCCTCCTCACGTTTCTCTTATAAGGGTCTCTTTTGTCCTTTGTTCCTGTTCTTTGTCTTGACTGAGACAAAACCATCAGCACCCTCTACCACACCTGACATTGCAACTTTCCCTTTCTCAGCCCTGTCAAGGCTCGGTTTTGACTGTTGAGGTTGTCACACTACTGGTTTGTATCTAGGACACTTATGCTGTAAATGGCCATACTCATGACACAGGCAGCAACGAAATGGTAAAGTCTCGTAATCTAGTTGTTGAACCCATGAATAAGAGCCTGCACACATATCTACAGCATCTAGCAAGGGTTTACTAAGATCTATTTCAACACAGATGCAAGCAAAGGTCATTACCTTTCTCCCCAGAGTTTGCGTTGAGGATCCCATAGGCCTCCCAAGTAGAGCAGCTAGCATCTGCAGCACATCCTCTCGACAGCATTCCACTGGAAGACGTGGTAGCCGAACCCACACCAGCACTCTATTTGGGAGCTCCTCTGAAGGGTTAAACCCCACATGCCAAGGTTTGATGAATAATCCCACCCGGTTGTAAAAATGTGGGCCTCCTTTAAAGACCCTATTGCGATCCTCCATGCAGTTGAACGTAACCATGAAATAGTTATTTGCCAGCAGCATAATCTCCATTTCCCTCTCTGGTGCCCATGTCCATTGCACCCAATTTTCCAAAAACTGCAATGAAACCCTCATTCCCAAGAACTTGTAGTAAAGTGAGTGATTTGAAAAGTATTCGATGTCTTCAAATATAATCTCAGGAGGGATAATTAGCTTCGGTCTCTCACTGCATCTCTCCAGGCAACCATTAATTTTCACCATGCGTGAACTACCAACACTCCTAGATCCAGAATCAGAAGAGAATAGGTTATTGTTAAACGTCTTCACATTCTGAAATGGGGGTTTTGACCCCATAGCAGCACGGAAATCCATGGCTGGAACCGCCTGCGAGGTTTCCCCACCTAAAGTCACCATTGGGGCACACAATAAAAACAAAAACAAATAGGGATAGCGGCCTAGGGCCCACACCCCAAGGTCTCCCCATAGGGCTCAGCACCCAAGGCCCTCCCCTCACCTGCACCACCTAGGAATGGCCTGCCAAAAATCCCTAACACCTAGGATCGCCTCGGCCACAGCAGCAGATCCCCACCCCCGCGCAACCTTCACAACTCCCGACGACCACCCTCACAGCCACCCCCGAGCCCTAGCAACCCCTTCCTCCTCTATCTTCCCCTGACACCCTGCACTTCCCCCTATGCGAGACCACACCAGCGCCACCTGCAAGCTAGGGCTGCAAAACCCTAGCTCAGCCTCCTGCTCGCACCCGCCAGAATGCCATCACTTCATTAATCTTCTCAATTGCTCTCCTAGCCGTGGTAGCATGTTGTTGCTGCAATTTGTTTGTTTTTATTATTTTTTTTTTATTATTAAATAATTTAATTAATATTTGTCTTTAAATTTTTTTTTTATTATTATTATTTTTATATAAAAAAAATATAATAAAATAGCAATAAATAGATTATTGTGTATTTAATTATTTCTATTTATTTCGGGTTTTAAAATATGTTTTGTTGGGATATTAAATTGTTATTTTAATTTATATATTTTTAGTGTGGTATATTTATATAATATATATATTCGATGAATATATATTTATGTATTTATATTATATTATTATATATATAATTAATTTGGCATTTAATTTATTTTATTTAAATCATTTAATTGGGTTTATTGTAAATTAATCATGAATATATGATTAGGGAGTTAATGTTAATATGGTTAAATTAGCTTGTTTGGACAAATGGCAACTTTGAATTTCTTTTATTAATATAGTTATATTTGCTTATTCTCTGGAAAATCTTTAATTGCAAGTATTTTATGCTTTTGGTTGTTTAAAGAAAAGATTGCATGCATTAGGATCTTGTGTAAATGGTATTTGGAGTCAAAGCATAATTTCGTTGCAATTCTGGTTGAGTTGTTGTTATGTCATATGTTGTTATACCCCCTTGGTCAAGTTTTGTTGTGTAATCCTGTTGATGTGAGTCGTTGTGTGTTATGTCCAATGGTCAATTCCGGATTATTGATTTGTGCATCCTTCACCTGTGTTTTGTCCAGTTTAGATATGGCTGTCAGTTTTGCCATACGATACTTGTAGAGGGATCGTACCTGATAGTGTCCTATGAGAGAGTGACTTTCAAGCGGGGGCCGCACCCAAAGTGGTTTGTAGGATAACCCCTCAAAATTCAGTTAATAAGTGATAATCTAAAAATTGATTAAGGGGTGGGTAGCTATAAATTTAATTAAGATATTGCACCCCGCACATGGTTGAGTGCTTGTATATGCTCAAGGTGTTGTGGGAAGGCCTGGAATGGCAAACCTACCACCTTGTCTTCACAAAAGGTTGGTAGGGTCTGCATGATGCTTAGATGGAGACGGGGGTTTGGGAAAGGTTTCCAGGATAACCCAGGATGGGGGCCGGGACCTATGGAGGCCTACCTAGGGTAACCATCTTAAGCCATGTGATGACACTCTCTCTTTAGGGTCACTGGTATTTTGTGAGTTGAACCACATGAGTATAGTGGAGTCATGTTGTATTGTTGTACTTGTCTCATTTTGTTTGCTTGAGGGTCTTCTGCTATCTCCTAGCATGATGGAGTGGTTCCATTTTGGGATCACATGGTTGGGTGGTAGTGAGACTTCCCATTAGATATTTTGGTTCGTACCTTCATGTGAGGATTGGCTTCGTTGGTGTACCTTGGTTCGTGATTCATGTATCAACTCATGTTCCTGATATTGTATCTTTGAGGCCCACGTGGTCATTGTATAAGTAAACTATGTAACCTTGGCAATGTAATTATGTATTTCATTTGTGCTTTTGGAAGCCATGTATTTATTGAGTATTATAATCTTAATTCAGTGGAATTATGTTATTTCAGTTATCTTTATGCCTATGTGTAAATGTTTTGTTTAAAATCAATATATTGTATCACTTTAAATCTTTCTATGTGAAATTCATTTTATAATCATGATGTAATTTTATTGCAATTGAGTTCTCTAATTAGATGGATAATTGGATTAACATTATGGTGTTATTTTTAGTTACGAAGTAATCTTCATTGGTATCCCTTTAGGATGTCATTGTTAGACTTCCACTTGTGTTATTATATGTGCAATTTTATAATTAATGCACTTAATCTTTTAAAACAAATAAATTATTTCACCCTTTAGTTGCCTTGTAGCGTTTCTTTCCTTTAGGGTTCCTGGCGGGGTCTTACAATCTACATTGATCATTGTGCAAGTTTTTGGTGACTTCTATGAACCGATGACGATTTTCATGTTGTGTGGTATTTCGGGTGGATAAAGAATAAGTTTGTGGATTTGATTTTTGTTAGATCATTGATTCACCCCCCCTCTCAGCGATCCATGATTCTAATAGAAGGACCATGAAAAGAGAGTGAAAAAGGTCATTCAAGAATCCCTAGACAAGGCCAATTTGACTGAGGAATAAATCTCCAAGGTTAGGCAATCTGGAAGACTTGGTGCATCCAGAACATCCAAGGCTACTCAGGAAGAGCTTTCCTCATCAAGCTCTCCAAAGAAGAAGATTGAAATAAAAAGGAAAATTGTTGTCTTGGAATCCAAGGAAGAAGGTGAAGAAGTTGAGCAGTACTGGATACATTTCTGGAAGTCTAAAGGAAAGAAGATCAAGCAACCTTTCAATGTAGAAAGTCTATGTGAATGCCTCACTCAAGGCATGAGTCCAAGGGAAGTAGGTAATCTATTTTCTAATGTCCGTGCTGAAGACCAAAATGTCATAATTAAAGGTTTTATTATGTATTGTGTAAAATTTGAAGCTACAATTTAGAATTTTAGGAACATAGTTCCAAATGAATTGTACAAAGAATTAGTGAGGATGTGTAAAATTTGAAGCTACAATTTATAAATATAGGAAGTTAGAGAGTCAAGAAATCACTCTTGGTAGTCACCCTATTCTTCAAGAGTATGTTGATGTGTTTCTGTTGGATATTCCTGGTATGCCTCTGAAGCGAGACATATACTTTTGCATTGATTTGGTTCCTAGTGCAGAACCTATTTCGAGAGCTCCATATCGGATGACTACTCAGGAGTTGAGTGAGTTGAAGTTGTAGATAGAAAAAATGTTGGCCAAGGGATTCATTCATCCTAGTGTTTCCCCTTGGGGTGCGCCTATTATCTTCGTTAAGAAGAAAGATGGTTCTCTTCAATTATGCATTGATTACTGACAGCTGAATAAGGTAACCATCTAGAATTGATATCCATTGCCTCGTATAGATGATATTTTTTATCAGGTAAAGGGAGCCCAGGTGTTCTCTAAGATTGACCTAAAATATGGATACCATCAGTTACGCATTCAATATGTAGACATTCATAAGAGTGTTTCATACTCGTTATGGTCACTTTGAGTTCACAGTGGTGCCATTTGGGTTGATGAACGCGCCTTCAGTTTTCATGAGCCTCATGAATGGGGGTTTTTGCACCTACCTTGATCATTTCATCATTGTATTCTTGGATGAAATTCTGATTTATTCTAGATCTATGGAAGAGCATGAGGGTCACTTACATTATGTATTGCAATGCTTGAGCGAGAATCAACTTTATACCAATTTGGCGAAGTGTGACTTCTTCCAGTTTGAGGTGAACTATCTTGGTCATGTGGTTTTGGGAGAAGGTATATCTATGGATCCTTCAAAGATCCAAGCCATTGTTGATTGGCCAGGGCCAACCAATTTTTCAGAAGCTAGGAGTTTTATGGGTTTGGTCGGATATTACCATCACTTTGTTGAAGGTTTTTCTCAGATAGGACACCTGATTACTTCTCTTCAAAGAAAAGGGATGAAGTTTGTTTGGTTAGAACAGTGTGAGGTATCTTTTCAGGCCTTGAAGGAACTCCTTGTCAGTGCTTTGATTTTGGTAGTTCCTGATCCATCTAGAGATTTTATGGTATGCACAGATGCCTCTTTAGAAGGTATAGGTGCAGTGCTTATGCAAGATGGATGAGTGATTGCTTATGAGTCTTGCGAACTCAAGAACCATGAGTTGAACTATCCAGTTCATGATTTAGAGTTGGCAGTTGTAGTTCATGCTTTGGTTAGATGGTGGCATAGTGATCACCACAATCTGTAGTATATATTCACGTAGCCGAACTTGAATTCTGAATAGCAGAGATGGATGGAATTCTTTTGTGAGTATGATTTTGAGGTTCATTATATTTAGGGGAAAGAGAACGTGGTGGTAGATGCTTTGAGTCGTAGGCGGCATGAAGTTTCAGCATTTTCCCTTGGAGTAGACTTGAGAGAGAGGATTCTTGGAGTTCTTCCTCAGGATACTTGGTATCAGGATGTTAGAGTCGTGATAGAGTCTAGAAGGCCTTTAGAGGGTAGATTTTCTGGATATAACCTTGAGGTAGATGGACTTCTTCATCACCATGGATGGATTTATGTACCTCCTTTGGAGGGTCTTCATGTTTTGATCATGACTGAGGCCCATCATGCACCTTATTCAGCACATCCAGGTGTCAAGAAGATGCACATAGATCTTAGATAGATTTATCATTGGGCTGGTATGAAACGTGACATTGCTGATTTTGTGTCGAAGTGTTTAGAGTGCCAGAGGGTGAAGGCAGAGCATCAGCACCCGACGGGGATTTTACAGCCTAATTTGGTACCAGATTGGAAATAGGATATCATTTCCATGGATTTCATTGTTGGGTTGCTTATCTCTTCACATCATCATGATGCCATCATGGTCATTTTTGACAGATTGACTAAGGTTGCTCACTTTGTTCCTATTTGAGCTTCCTATACGGCAGCAGTGGTGGCACGATTCTTCTTGGAAGATGTGAGATTGCATGGGATTCTAAGGCAGATCATCTCTGTTAGAGATCTTGTCTTTACCTCAGCATTGTGGACCTCACTTCAGCATGATTTGGGCACTTAGTTGAACTTTAGTTCAGCTTATCACCCAGAGATAGATGGTCAGACTAAGCGGGTGAATCAGGTGTTAGAGGACATGCTTCACATGTATGTGATGGACTAATAGTCATGCTGGGAGGACTATATCTATCTAGTGCAGTTTTCTTATAATAGTGGATATCATAGCTCCATAGGTATGTCCCCCTTTCAGGCATTGTATGGTCATCCTTTCCACACTCCTTTGAGCTGGGATCGGCTAGAGGACAGGGTTCTTATAGGACTGGATATTCTTCGAGAGATGGAGAAGCATGTTGAGTGGATTCATGAGCATTTGGCAGCTACACAGGATAGGTAGAAGAAGTATGTAGATGCTCATAGGGTAGATCATCAGTTTTTTGTTGCTGACCGTGTGTTCTTGAGAGTGCGTCCATGGAAGAGTATGATTCATTATGGAAAGGGTTCTAAGCTGGCACATCGATTTGTTGGGCCTTTTGAGATCCTTGAGAGGATAGGACGTGTTGCCTAACATCTTGCCTTGCCACCGAGTCTATCCCACATCCACGATGTCTTTCATGTTTCAGTTCTTCAACCTTATCATCCCGATGTGACACATGTTCTTGATTGGAACTCCTTGTAGGTCGAGGACAAATAGCTTTCCATGGAGCTCGTGTGCATTCTTCAGCATCGGGATTTGATCCTTAGGGGTCGCACCATCAACCAGGTAAGGGTTCTATGGGACCCAAATGATGAGACCTCAGCAACTTGGGAGGATGCAGCGAAGATGAGAAACTGTATTCTTATTTGTTTTAGGCTTCCAGGAGTAAGCCTAGTTTTGAGGGGGAAATTGTAGTACCCCTCCTCGTTTGAACTCATTAGACTCATATTTTATTATTGTTTGTTTTCAGTGGATACATTACCATGATGTGTTATTCAAATTTATATGACATTATTTCATGCTTTATCTAGATATGAGATGCATAATTTATTTGTAGTATTTTAGTACTTGTGATTTATGGCATTTTATGGATTATTCCTATGTACTGGCACTTTATTTTATTTATGCAATGTGAAATTATATGTTGCGTGTCTGTGAGTGTATTGGATGCAAGGGGACAATTTTCCTTCACTCACTCTGGTGAGATAGGGAACGTCATGATTCTCCTTCATCAGTGTGTATGCCATGTTTTCTATATTATATATATGCATGTGTGTTTCGGTGATGCAAGATATTGTAGGTACAAGTACCGGGTAGGTACGGGGTATCGTCTCCACCTGGCTTCACAGGTCTTAGAGTGCCTTATATTATCCGATGGAAGTGGAGGAGATAGTAGTTGACCCTATTTTAACTAGTTACACTCTTGTGAGTGTCGTTAGTTGGTCATCCTATTAGTTTGTTCGGCCTTCGTGTATTGTCATTTGACTTTTTCTGAGTCTTTGCTTGGGGTTTGTTTAGTTTGTGTGTTTTAGTGGATTTAATTAATTAATTAAATTTATGGAGTTATCTCATAGTTGGTATTTTTGAATTATGTATTTTATGCATTGAGATTATAAATTTAATTAATTTAAAAGAAGTTATTAAATTAAGTTGCAAGCTGCATGATATTAGAAATATATTTTATTTAAATTTTAGTGAAAAATAAATTAGATTAATTTTATTTATTGTTTCCTAGAATTTTAAATAAATAAAAGAATAACAGGATAAATAAATAAATAAATGAACAAAAGAATAAATTAGAATTAAAGTATTGCTTTAATTGTTTTTTAGGAAATTAATTAATTTGCATGAAGAAAAGAAAAGAAAAAAAATGATTTTTGCTTATTGCATGTAATTTATTCCTTTGTTAGGAATTGGAAAAGAAAAATAAAATTACTTTTAATTACTAAAATTATATATTAGGGTTTTTTGAGAAAAATATATGCAACCTAGAATTTTAGTTTAAAAGGGGAATATATCTTTTTATTTTGGAAGTCACGGGAAAGAGGCAAGGATTTTGGTGAAGAAAAATTATTGGAAGCTTAGATTTTGATGAAGAAAAAAGTATTAGAAGCTTGTTGAAGGATTTAATCTCTCTTACAAAGTTATTCCAGGAAAGCTATACCAGGTTGGGTGGTTTCTTCTGATTGTTTGTTTTAAAGAAAATATTTTATTTCTTCCCTCTTTCTGAATGATGTGTGTGTTAAAATATTTGTCAAATCCAAAATTCTTTCTGGTTATTTCTTGTTCTTGGCTATAGTCCATTTCTAAAATTAGTTTCTAGTTTATGGAAAGAAGTTTTTTCCTAGGTGTTTGTAGATTAAAATTTTGAGGAAATTGGGAAAAGTTATTCTGACAAATTTTGCCAAGATGTTTTACTGTGCATGAAAATTGGAAGATTTGGGACAAAAAGGTTTTTGCTAGAGAAAATGTCCTTTGGTTTGGTATTGGATTTGATATTTTGCTATGGTTGTTCTTATGTATATTTGTGCATCTTTGTATATTTAGTTGTAAAATTATTTGGTAATTAAATCTAGTAGTATATCAAGTGTATGGGAAAATCTGTATTAATTAGATTCCCTGGAAATAAATTTTATTGAAAAATAAAATTTAATATTTGTTTGGGTTATTGAAATTTTAATATTTTAGGTTATTTAAATTTAATATTTTATTTAGGTTATTGAATTTTTTAAAAAAAATTTAAAAAATAAAAAATAAAAAAAATACAACTTTCGATAGTTACTACCGATGGTAGTACAGCTACCGGCGGTAGTACCTACTACCGCAAGGTAGCAGTGCTACTAACGGTAGCAGTACTACCGGTAGTAGTACCTGCTACCGCAAGGAAGTAGTGCTACCAACAATAGTAGTACTACCAGCGGTAGTATCTGCTACCGGCGGTAGCAATGGTTAAACTAATTTCTCTGTTTCCTAGATAAATTTTGTGCAAACTGAAATATGGTATTTCGGATTTCCGTGCACGGTTATAAAATTTGATTTTTAAATTAATTTATAATATATATATATATAGGTTTTTTATTATGGGCATTATGTTATTTAGTATTATTTCAATACTGTGAAAATTAATTCATGTGTTTATATATATATTTTATAATATGATTATAGGTATATGATATATATACAATATATATATATATATATGTATATATATATATATATATATGTATATATATATATATATATATATGTATATATATATATATATATATATGTATATATATATATATATATATATATATATATATATATATAATTAATTTAGAGTTTGGTTATTTCCAGAAAATCTTATAATTTTAGATTCTATATTTATGCCTTGAAATACATTAGGAGATTAATTTTTATGTGATTGATTTAACCTTATTGGACAAATGACAAATTGATTTCCTTGTATTAATATAGTTTTATTTTCTTATTTTCTGGAAAATATTTAATTGCAAGTTATTTATGCTTTTGGCTGTCTAAAGAAAAGATTGCCTGTATTAGGATCTTGTGTAATTGGTATTTGTGGTCAAGCTTAATTTTGTTGCAATTCTGGTTGAGTTGTCATTATGTCATATGTTGTTATATCTCCTTGGTCAGGTGTTGTTGTATAGCCTTATTGATGTGAGCCTTTGTGTGTTTTGTTCTAAATGGTCAATCTTGGGTTAGTGATTGTGTATCCTTCACCTGTGGTTTGTCAGGATTAGATATGGTTGTCTATTTCACCATAGAGTTCTTATACAGAGATACCTTTCCTGTTAGTGTCCTGTGAGAGAGAGTGGCTTTTGAGCGGGGGCCACGCCCGAAGTGGATGGTAGGATAACAACTCAAAAGTTAGTTAAGAAGTGATAAACTAATAATTGATTAGGGGGTGGGTAGCTTATAATATTAATTAAGATAATGTGCCCCACACATGGTTGAGTGTTTGTATAGGCTCAGGATGTGGTGACAAGGTCTAGAATGGAAAACTTACCACCTTGTCTTCATGAAAGGATTGGTAGGGTCTGCATGAGGCTTAGATGGAGCCAGAGGTTCGGGAGAGGTTACCAGGATAACCCAGGATGGGGGCTGGTACCTATGAAGGCCTACCAGGGTAACCACCATAAGCCATGCGATGACACTCTCTCCTTAGAGTCACTAGTGTTTGTGAGTTGAGTCACATGGATGTTTGCAGAGTCGCGTAGTTCTTCTGTACTTGTTTTAATTTGCTTGCTTGAAGGTCTTCTACTATCTCCTAGCATGGTGGGGTGGTTCCATTTCAGGATCACATGGTCGAGTGGTAGTGCCACTTCCCATCGGATGTTCTGGATTGTATCTTCAGGCAAGGAAAGGCTTTGCTGGTGTTTATTGGTTTGTGGTTCATGTACCAGCTCATGTTGGTGATCATTGTTCAGTGGAGACCTTATGGTCATTGTATCAAACTTTTATGTAACCTTGATATTGTAACTTTTGGATTCCGTGGTATTTTTGGAAGCCATGTATTTATGGATATTGTAATATTATGTCAGTGGATTGTATGTTAATTCAATTGCTTTGATCTTTTGTATAGATGGTTTATGGATAAATAAATGCATTGGAATACTTTGATTATTTCATTATGGATTTAGATGTATGTGTAGTTTTAAACTTAAGCATTTAATTTATCTAATTAAATGGATAATTGGATTAACCATGGTGTTAATATAATCTACGGATTAATCTTCATTGGTAACCCTTAGGAAATCATGTGTTAGACTTCGGTTGTGTTATTAAACATGCAATATTTATAATAAATGCACTTAATCTTTTTTTTTTTAAATATTTCACCCTTTAGTTGCCTAGTTGTGTTGTTTTCCTTTAGGGTTCTTGGTGGGGTATTACAACTTTTGGTAGTTACTATCGACAGTAGTACAACTACCGGCAATAGTACTTGCTACCGACGGTAGTAGTACTACTGGCGGTAGTACCTGCTATCGCAAGGTAGTAGTGCTACCTACGGTAGTACCTGCTACCGTGTGGTAGCAGTGCTACAGGCGGTAGCACTTTCTACCTATGGTAGCAGGGGTTATAATAAATTCACTGTTCTTAGATAAATTTCGTGCAAACCGAGATATGGTATTTCGGATTTCTGTGTAGGGTTATAAAATTTGATTTTTAAATTAATTTATTATATATATGATATATGTATATATTCATATATAGGTTTTTTTATTATGGGCATTATGTTATTTAGTATTATTTTAATATTGTAAAAATTAATTCATGTGTTTATGGAAATAGAGAAATTAGGAAAAGTTGCCTCACACTATTCTGACTAAACAAACTTCTTCCCTTTTCTCTAAAGAGAAGTAATCAGGTGTCCTATCTGGGAAAAACCTTCAACAAAGCGATGATAATATCCGGCCAAACCCATAAAACTCCTAACTTTTGAAATGTTGGTTGGCGCTGGCCAATCAACAATGGCTTGGATCTTTGAAGGATCCATTGATATACCTTCTCCTAAAACCACATGACCAAGATAGTTCACCTCAGACTGGAAGAAGTCACACTTTGCCAAATTCGCATAAAGTTGATTCTCTCTCAAGCACTGCAATACCGGACGTAAGTGACGCTCATGCTCTTCCATAGATCTAGAATAAATCAGAATGTCATCCAAGAATACAATGATGAAACGATCAAGGTAGGTGTGAAAAAACCCATTCATGAGGCTCATGAAAACTGAAGGCGCGTTCGTCAACCCAAATGGCACCACTCTGAACTCATAGTGACCATAATGAGTACAAAATGTTGTCTTATGAATGTCTACATCCTGAATGCACAACTGATGGTATCCCAATTTCGGGTCAATCTTAGAGAACACTTGGGCTCCCTTTACTTGATCAAAAAGATCATCTATACGTGGCAATGGATATCGATTTCGGATGGTTACCTTATTCAGCTGTCATTAATCAATGCATAACCAAAGAGAACCATATTTCTTCTTAACGAAGATAATAGGTGCATCCCAAGGAGAAACACTAGGATGAATGAATCCCTTGGCCAACAATTCCTCTATCTGCAACTTCAACTCACTCAACTCCTGAGTAGTCATCCGATATACATAAGAAATTATATACATAAGAATGTAGTACCCCTCCTCGTTTGAACTCATTAGACTCATATTTTATTATTGTTTGTTTTTAGTGGATACATTACCATGATGTGTTATTTAGATTTCTATGACATTATTTTGTGCTTTATCTGGATATGAGATGCATAACTTATTTGCAGTATTTTAGTACTTGTGATTTATGGCATTTTATGGATTATTGCTATGTACTGACACTTTATTTATCTATGCAATGTGAAATTATATGTTGTGTGTTTGTGAGTGTATTGGATGCAAGGGGACGATTTTCCTTCACTCACTCCGGTGAGACAGGGAACGTCGTGATTCTCCTTCATTGGTGTGTATGTCGTATTTTCGATATTGTATATAAGCATGTGTGGTTTGGTGATGTAGGCTATTGCAGGTACAAGTACCAGTTAGGTATGGGGCATTGTCTCCACTTGGCTTCACAGGTCTAAGAGTGCCTTATATTGTCAGATAGAAGTGGAGGAGGTAGTAGTTGACCCTATTTTAACCAGTTGCACTCTTGTGAGTGTCGTCAGTTGGTCGTCTTGTCAATTTGTTTGGCCTTCGTGTATTGTCATTTGACTTTTTCTGAGTCTTTGCTTGGGGTTTGTTTAGTTTGTGTGTTTTAGTGGATTTAATTAATTAATTAAATTTATGGAGTTATCTCATAGTTGGTATTTTTGAATTATGTATTTTATGCATTGAGATTATAAATTTAATTAATTTAAAAGAAGTTATTAAATTAAGTTGCAAGTTGCATGATATTAGAAATATATTTTATTTAAATTTTAGTGAAAAATAAGTTAGATTAATTTCATTTATTGTTTCCTAGAATTTTAAATAAATGAAAGAATAATAGAATAAATAAATGAACAAAAGAATAAATTAGAATTAAAGTATTGCTTTAATTCCTTTTTTAGGAAATTAATTAATTTGCATGAAGAAAAGAAAAGGAAAAAAAATGATTTTTGCTTATTGCATGTAATTTATTCCTTTGTTAGGAATTAGAAAAGAAAAATAAAATTGCTTTTAATTACTAAAATTAAATATTAGGGTTTTCTAGGAAAAATATATGCAACCTAGAATTTTAGTTTAAAAGGGAAATATATCTTTTTATTTTGGAAGTCACAAGAAAGAGGCAGAGATTTTGGTGAAGAAAAATTATTGGAAGCTTAGATTTTGGTGAAGAAAAAATTATTGGAAGCTTGTTGAAGGATTTAATCTCTCTTACAAAGTTCTTCTAGGAAAACTATACCAGGTTGGGTGGTTTCTTCTGGTTGTTTGTTTTAAAGAAAATATTTTATTTCTTCCCTCTTTCTGAATGATGTGTGTGTTAAAATATTTGTCAAATCCAAAATTCTTTCTGGTTATTTCTTGTTCTTGGCTAAAGTCCTTTTCTGAAAATTAGTTTCTAGTTTATGGAAAGAAGTTGTTTCCTGGGTGTTTGTAGATTAAAATTTCGAGAAAATTGAGAAAAGTTATTCTGGCAAATTTTGCCAAGATGTTTTACTGTGCATGAAAATTGCAAGATTTGGGAGAAAAGGTTTTTGCCAGAGAAAATGTCCTTTGGTTTGGTATTGGATCCAATATTTTTCTATGGTTGTTCTTTATGTATATTTTTGCATCTCTGTATATTTAGTTGTAAAATTAATTAGGAATTAAAACTAGTAGTTTATTAAGTGTATCGGAAAATATGTATTAATTAATTTGTATTAATTAGATTCCTTGGAAATAAATTTTATTGAAAAATAAAATTTAATATTTGTTTGGGTTATTGAAATTTTAATATTTTAGGTTAATTAAATTTAATGTTTTATTTAGGTTATTGAATTTAAAAAAAAAAATACAACTTTCGGTAGTTACTATCAATGGTAGTTCAGCTACCGATGGTAGTACATGCTACCGCAAGGTAGTAGTGCTACCTACGGTAGTACTTGCTACTATGCGGTAGTAGTGCTACCGGCGGTAGCAGGGGTTAAACTAATTTCTTTGTTTCCTAGATAAATTTTGTGCAAACCGAAATATGGTATTTTGGGTTTCCGTGCAGAGTTATAAAATTGTATTTTTTAATTAATTTATTATATATATATATATATATATATTCGTATATAGGTTTTTTATTATGGGCATTATGTTATTTAGTATTATTTTAATACTGTGAAAATTAATTCATGTGTTTATATATATATTTTGTAATATGATTATAGGTATATGACATATATATATATATATATATATATATATATATATATATATATATATATATATATATATATATATATATATATATATATATATATATATATATATATATATATATATATATATATATATATATATATATATATATATATAAATTTAGATTCTATATTTATGCCTAGAAATACATTAGGAGATTAATTTTTATGTGATTGATTTAACCTTATTGGAAAAATGACAAATTGATTTTCTTGTATTAATATAGTTGTATTTTCTTATTTTCTGGAAAATCTTTAATTGCAAGTTATTTATGCTTTTGGTTGTTTAAAGAAAAGATTGTCTATATTAGGATCCTGTGTAATTGGTATTTGCGGTCAAGCTTAATTTCGTTGCAATTCTGGTTGAGTTGTCATTATGTCATATGTTGTTATATCTCCTTGGTCTGGTGTTGTTGTAAAACCTTGTTGATGTGAGCCATTGTGTGTTTTGTTCTAAATGGTCAATCTTGGGTTAGTGATTTTGTATCCTTCACTTGTGGTTTGTTAGGATTAGATATGGTTGTCTATTTCTCCATAGAGTTCTTGTAGAGAGAGACCTTTCCTGTTAGTGTCCTGTGAGAGAGAGTGGCTTTTGAGCGGGGGCCGCTCCCGAAGTGGATGTTAGGATAACCCCTCGAAATTGAGTTAAGAAGTGATAACCTAATAATTGATTAGGCGGTGGGTAGTTTATAATATTAATTAAGATAATGTGCCTCGCACATGGTTGAGTGCTTGTATAGGCTTAGGATGTGGTGAGAAGGCCTGTAATGGAAAACTTACCACCTTGTCTTCATGAAAGGATTGGTAGGGTCTGCATGAGGCTTAGATGGAGCCGGAGGTTCAGGAGAGGTTACCAGGATAACCCAGGATGGGGGTCAGGACCTATGGATGCCTACCAGGGTAACCACTATAAGCCATGCGATGCCAATCTCTCCTTAGAGTCACTAGTGTTTGTGAGTTGAGTCACATGGATGTTTGCGGAGTCGTGTAGTTCTTTCATACTTTTTTTATTTTTCTTTCTTGAGGTTCTTCTACTATCTCCTAGCACGGTGGAGTGGTTCCATTTCGGGATCACATGGTCGGGTGGTAGTGCCATTTCCCATCGAATGTTCTGGATTGTATCTTCAGGCAAGGAAAGGCTTCGCTGGTGTTTCTTGGTTTGTGGTTCATATACCAGCTCATGTTCGTGATCATTGTTCAGTTGAGACCTTGTGGTCATTGTATCAAACTTTTATGTAACCTTGATATTGTAACTTTTGGATTCCATGGTATTTTTGGAAGCCATGTATTTATGGATATTGTAATATTATGTTAGTGGATTGTATGTTAATTCAATTGCTTTGATCTTTTGTATAGATGGTTTATGGATAAATACATGCATTGGAATACTTTGATTCTTTCATTATGAAATTTAGATGTATGTGTAGTTTTAAAATTAAGCATTTAATATATCTAATTAAATGAACAATTGGATTAACCATGGATTTAATATAATCTATGAATTAATCTTCATTGGTAACCCTTAGGAAATCATGTGTTAGACTTCCGTTGTGTTATTAAACATGCAATGGTTATAATTAATGCACTTAATCTTTAAAAAAAAAAATATTTCACCCTTTAGTTGCCTAGATGTGTTGTTTTCCTTTAGGTTTCCTGGTGGGGTAAAACCACCATGTGAGTAAATGATATCAATTTTAAGGTAAAAGGCCAAAAATAGTCTTGGATGAGAGTTAAAATGGGTCACACTAAGGCAAGGGAAAAAAAAGTGTAAATTGTACAAGGTTACAATTTATGGCGCTACAATATTTAACAATATATATGAGTGCATGTGTATATATGAGAATTATGTTTCTCATTTTATTTAATTAAATTTGGTTTGTAGGTCATGTGTATGTTGTTGCTACACCCGAGGAGAATGAAGAGTGGGGGAAGTACTAATTGACTCAATGTATAGATATAAAACATAAGTTAATTCATTTTCGGGTAGATGATGATGGTTATGAGTATCCAATAGGTTATGCGGTTGTTGTTGACACTTCGCTATGAAAATATCTAATAAAAAAAATGGTTTTCTGCATTTGAAGATTACAAATCACATAATAATATTATACACTAATCACATTTGGTAGTGGCAACTAATGTAAAACTAGATAGATATTGAGGGAGACTTGCTAGTACAAAGTTATGGTCACTCTTTATGGAAGAACATGAGACAACCATAGACGCTTTGCAAAAGGGAGAGGATGTTGATGGTACAACAGAATGAAAAAATATAGCTAATTATTTGGGTTTGTATATTTAATTTATAGCTAATATATAGTTAAAATTGATTTTATTTTATTTTTTATTTCACACCCTTAAGCCATCCTCTAAGGACCTCTTAATTCATCCTCCTTGTTCCCCTAAACACATACTATTATATCCCTTAAGACATACTCTTACCTACCCTTAAGCCATCTCCCTTTAAGTCATCTCCTAATCATAAAGCTATTCTAATTATTTTTATTTCAGATCTCTAACAACTAGATGGCATCGGTGACTATTACAATTTGTGCATTCAACTAGTGACAAAATAAAAAATAATTTTTCTAAGATGGTAAGATCCAATTGTCTCTTTATTTTATATTTTTCTTGCATGATCTAGAGTTATGATAATTGACTTACAATCATTATTTTATGTGGGCTCCTTACAAGAAGATTGTGATGATTATCTCTACTAATTATATATATTTTTTATTAGGTTATTTTCATTGGTTTACATCTATGCTTGTATAAATGGCATACAATCGAATACATGTTGTTCTACATAGAAGTTCATCGTAGCTTAAGTAGAATTAAAGGAAAATCACAAATCCCTATCTAATTAAAGAATCCTAATAAATATCAATGAAATAATGCAAACAAGACAATAGGGTTTTATAATATTCAATCAAAACTCCCTATTCCATGATCGCATGTAGCTCCCATTGTTCTTGTGCTTGTTGTGGTATGATGGCTCTCAAATTGCATTGCTAACTTGCAAGTAACACAACGTTTCAAAGTTCATGATTGTTGAAAATGGAGAATTGATGTTGCTTTTATAGATTTTTGGAGAGGATTGATTAAGAGGTGGAACTCAAGTGAGCTCACATGTTGATTGATAGTTGAACTACTGGTTTGGAGGTGGAATAAAATGGATTGAATAAATAAAAGAGTTAACTAATTCATAAAAAAGTTGATTGAAAGATGGAAAAGAATGATCTAAGGAAATTGAAGAAATGATTAATTAATCAATTAATTGAATTGATCAATTAAAATAGATTGAATCGCTAACTGGAGATGACTGATTGAATTCTTTTTGGAAAAAAACAAAGTGGAAGATAGAAATAGATAGTGGAAAGATAATTGATTTAATTAATCAATTAATTGAATCGATTAATTTAACATGTGCTATAGGATTTTTATTGAAATTCAATTCCTTGTTTGCATGCTTTTGAACTTGATTTAGATTTTCAATTTAATCTTTGCATGATAATGAATTCTCATAATTCAATTTGATCTTTGAATATATTTAGAACTTGAGTTGAAAATTCAATTTTATTTTTTAGTTTTAATTGAATTTTGATTTTATTTCAATTCAACTTGATCTTTGAAATCATGCAATCTTGATTTAGGAATTCAATGTGATTTTTGAAATCATGAAATTGAAATGCTCATGTTTTTGAAATTAGAAGAATATGAATTTGAACTTGAATTAGAATATTTAATGAAATTAGACGAAATTAGAATGTGGAAATTTGGGATTTGAATTTGAATTAGCTAATTAAATAATTTAAAGAAACTAGTTAATTATTTAAAAATTTAATTTAATTAAATAATAAAGATTATTCAATTAAAGGATTAAATCAAAATTAATTAAATAATAAGTATGTAATTAATATAACAAAAGGATTAAATGATTAATTGATTAGGATAGAAATTGAAATAGAATAATTAATAAGAAAATAGAAGAAATTAGAGGAATGAGATTAATTAAATTAATTAAATAATTAAAAAATTATTTAATCAATTAGAGGAATAATTAGTATGCGATTAATGAGAGATTTTTAAGTGTCTACATGTGTTTTTAACTCTTTATGTGAGTTGATAGTGTTTTTTAACTCTCCTAGTTTTCTCTCATATACATGATAATAAAAAAAGAATGATTCATTTTTCCAACATGTGTATCATTAAATCTACTTGTTCCTTTTTATCTTATTTCATTCTAAAAATTATATTTCAAGTATATATTTACTATATATCAAGTATATGGTACTTCTCTACCTCTTCCTTCTTATTTGAAGTATCAATACTTATTAATTGATAGATTAGTGTATTGTTTCCTATCAATAGCAGTAAATGTAATCCCTCTAAATTATGTTTTTTTTTTTGTGAAAAGGAATGACATATATTATATGGATCAGTTTTTCCTTTTTATCTCTATTTCTTTACATTAAAAATTAAAATTATTATTTAATTCATGATAAATGTGACTAATAGGTCTCTTATATTTTTTGAAGTTGTGATAATTATTTGACTATAGTAGTTAAATATAATGATTGAATGAATGTTTAATTTCTTCTTATGATTTTGCTAATATTGGAATTTGTGGTACACTTTATTAGTATATTATGTTGGTAATGACTTGTTACTCATTTGCTATGCTTATGGCTCAAGGAGTGTCACACATGCAATATTCTATTGATAAGAAATAGGTCATGACCCATTACTTTATTGATAAGCAATGAATTTTATATTGTACTTCAATTTTAATTCAATGTATGTGTATAACTCAACATTCATCTTATAATGAATATATTTTTTACACTTCTATAAGCTGATCCTTATGATTAAAAAACTTAAGCATTTATGATTATTACATAGGAAGACAAATATTGCATACATTTTTATAGCCACTAATTTCACTATATACTTTGTAATAGGATATCGACATATACATCATATATTCTTATTAAATTATATCTAGTCCACATAATGTAGTCTAGAAAAACATATATCTAGTCCATGAAATATGTATTAAAAAATGTCAATGTGATAAATAAATACAAGGCATAGTTCATCATATGTGTACTAAAACATGTCAACATGTTAAATAAAAATATAGCATAGTTCATGTAAAATAGTGAAACATACAATCTAAATCCTATCATCACTAAAATCTAAACTCCTCATCAATCCATGTGAACTAGATTGACCTATCCCATGTTGCACAAGACAAATAAGTTTTTTAAATCAAATAAAAAAACAAAAAACATTTTGCATATAAGCGTGTGCACATGCCAATGATATAAATTTGATATAAATTCACTAAAATTGTTGAATTCAAGTACTCACCACCTCTAGCAACCTTTTGTTCATGTATTATCTAGTCGGGACCTATGTCATCTCGTACAAGATAAAGGAACACATGTGTATGATTAAAATTTGATTAAAATATTTTAAATTTATAATTCATTTATAATTGCTTAAATAATCAAAATTTAAAATACCATGTGAGTTTCCTCATCTCCTCTAACAATATCTTGTGCAAGAGGTCTAGGTGCAACCAAATCAAAACCAAAACTTACATTAGCTAACTCTTGTACAAGGTCAAATAAAGTGTGCATGTACAAATTATGTTTAAAAAATATATGCAAGTATGAATTTTGTTAATCCCTATATAAGACCTGTTAAGTTCTGATGTCAATAGCTAACAAGATGAGAGGGGGGGGGGTGAATCATACAAACTTAATCTTCCATAAAATCAATAGATTCAACCTCGATAACTTATACTTCAGCAATATAACCAAAAACTGCTAAACATGCTAACTCATAAACACATATAACACCAGATTTAATGTGGAAACCCAAATAGGGAAAAACCACAGTGGGATTTCGGACCCACTAAGAAATATAATCTTCTAGAGTATGTTCGGTTAAAAGCAAATCCTATTAAAGATTACAAACACATTGCTAGATGTGACTCGGTTAAGGGATTTCCCTTAGATCTGTTAGGATCTTCACTTTGTTAGAAGTGACCTTGTCAAAGGATTTCAAACACTCATTTAGAATGTTACCTTGCTAGAGGGTTTACAAATAAGACTATTAAGTCCACTCGGTTAAGAGATTTTCTGTCACTTACAAAATAAACAATAGTAATAAAATATATTTGCAACTTCACATCTAAAATGCTAAAGTAGATTCTATTTTGCTCAAAACAATCTTGTCATAGGACTTATCTTGTCCCTCTATTGGGCTCCCTACTCTGTTATTCAAAACAGGTCTTCAATCTTCTATGCTCAGTAATCACTATGTAGCATCCCTGTGCTTACACTTGCCCACATACATTGTTTATCAACAATTCCTTATTTATAAACAATTTCTAACCACTGAATCTCCTTGATCACATCTCCCATGATCAATCTTAGCCGTTAGATCATTAATCTTGACTAGGTTCAATGTATCCCTTGATCTGAAAATGTTTTACCTCGCTTTAGAACTTGCATTCCTTCCTAGGAACTTGTGCTAGGTTGTTGTGGTTCAATCTGTGTTGTAGATCTTCCTCCTGTATTTTCATTGCCATAGATTCTTAACAAACTTCATGTGTGGCATACCAATCATTAATTCATCTCCAGCTCATCAGCCTCCTTCATTAAATAATGCTTTTATCCATCCAATGCGATCTATCATAACTCAGTTGCAACTTAGTAAATACTAAACTTTACTCGATAGAAATTCCGCCTTCATTAACTGATATCGATAACCTTAGGGTTTACCGACTAGGTTCCTTAGGGTTTACCGACTAGGTTCTTTGCTTGGTGACATAGTATAGTATTAACCTTACAATCAACAACATATGTAGGATATCAAAACAATCTAAACATCATGACCTCATCATTGTCTAACTCAGTAGTAGTTGCCCATTAGATAACTTATTTCTCCTCTTATTCATCACATTCTTTCTGTGTCTTTTACCAAAATCTTAATTCTCTTCAAATCAATCTTCTCAAGATATGGAAACATCATACTGAATTAGAAAATCAATTTCTTGACATCAATGACAAAATAATATTATAAAGATAGTTATCATCCTTCTTTAGTTATATCAATAATCTCCAACAACCTTCTCAATATCCTTATGAATATCAACAATCTCCTTCTATTGAAATGCCAACAATCTCCCCCTTTGGCATTGATGGCAAAAACCAACAATTAAATGGTAATACCAACAATATATTCAAATTGATTCAGATTCAGATTGTTGTTAGACTTCTCCTGTTATCCTTGAGCTGTTAAAAATCGTATGAAGTCTTCTAGGCTTTCTCCCTCTTTCATTAGTCTTCTGAGTTGTTATTTGCATTTAGTCTTCTCCCTTTTGTAGTAATCTTCTCCTGAAGTCTTCTCCCCCTATCATTAGTCTTCTCCCCCTTTGACAATAATGCCAAAAAGAAAAAAAAAACTAATTCATGGTTTCTTCCCCTATGAAGTGATTTGCCTTGTTGTGTTACACACGTATCATTTCAGTCTCGATCAGAGCAACTTGTCTCTATTCACTATTTCTTGCACACCTTTAGAAAACCTTCTAAAGTGCATAGATCAACATCAATCCCACACATAATATTTTATAGATTCATCGAATTGATACTTTCACCGAACTCTATCAGTGAGTAGAAGATAGAGGTAGGACCCCTAACTTGCTTCTAAGATACTCAAAAGTGTCCCTTGGCAGTGGCTTTGTGAAGATGTCTGCTATTTTCTCCTTTGAACTGATATATTCCAGCACAACTTTCTTCTCTTGAACTTCTTCTCTGAGATAGTGATACTTTATAGAGATATGCTTTGTCTTAGAGTGCATTACTAGATTCTTTGAAATGTTAATAGCACTTGTATTATCACAGAATATAGTTACTGGCTCGGTAGCTTTCTCATTTATACCTTCCAACAATTGCTTGATCCATGCTATATTGGTACAATTCAATGCTGCAACAACATATTCAGCTTCTGTTGTTGACTGTGAAATACATCCTTGTTTCTTGCTAAGCCAACTTACTAGTCTATCACCCAGAAAGAAAGCTCCGCCACTTGTGCTTTTCCTGTCATCAATGTTTCCTACCCAATCAGCATAAGTATAAAATTTTAAATCAAAATTATTTCTCTTTCCATATACTAAGCCATAGTCTTCAATGCCTCTTAGGTATCTGAAAATTCTCTTGATTGTTGTCATATGGGTTTCCTTGGGATCTGTAGAAAATCTTGCAACAATACCTACTTCATGTGCTATATCCAGTATACTATACACAACATATTGTAACTTTCCAATCATAGATCGGTAAAGTGTCTCATTAATAGATGTAGATTCATCATTCTTTGATAGTTTACAGTTGGTAGTCATAGGAGTACTTATAGGTTCAGAATCCTCCATTCCAAATTTCTTCAAGATTTCTTTTATGTACTTGGATTGAGTAATGAAAATCTCATCTTTCATTTGTAGTATCTATAAAGCTATAAAATACTTTATCTCACCGATTAGTGACATCTCAAATTCTTTGCACATTTCATTTCCAAAGTTCTTGCATAAGGAGTCATTACCACAAAAAATAATATCATCAACAAATATGGCCGAGATTAGTATTCCATTGTCCTCATCATTCTTCATGTACATATTGTTGTTTTCACTTGTCCTTATAAAACCAATCTTGATCAAATAAGAGTGCAGTCTTTCATACCATGCTCTAGGTGCTTGTTTTAGACCATATAAAGCTTTGTTCAATTTACATACTTGATCTCTACTCCTGTCTTCAACAAATCCTTCAGGTTGTTCAATATAAACTTCTTCTAGTATACCATTCAAAAATGCAGATTTAACATCCATTTGATATACCTTGAAATTTTTGAAAACAGCATATGCCAACAATGTTCTTACTCCCTCAAGTCTAGCCATAGGTGCAAAAGTCTCACCATAATCTATTCCTTCTTCTTGAGCATAACCTTTGCAAACTAGTCTTGCTTTGTTCCGAATGACCTCACCTTTTTCATTTAGCTTGTTTATGAAAATCCACTTTGTACCGATTACATTTTTGTCCTTCGGTCTTGGGATCAATGTCCATGTGTCATTCTTCTTGATTTGATCAATCTCTTTTGTCATAGCATTTACCCAATCTTCACTGTTAAATGCCTCTTTTACTATTCTCAGTTCAAATTCAGATATCAGACATGTGTTCTATCTCATTTTGTTCCTTGTCATCACTGGATCATCCTTATCTCCTACAATCAAACTTGATGCATGATGTCTTCTGACATATTTGGCTAATATAGGCTCGGTAGGCTCTGTATGATCTTCTTCATCACTCGGTAACTGGACATTATCTTCATTTTCTTCAACAACTTTCTCGGTAGGACTCCTCGGTTGAACATAAAGAAATTCTTCATAATCTTCTGGTTCTTTGGAATTTCCTTCATCATTTCTTTCTGCAAATTCATCAATTTTCACATTTGTACTTTCTACTATTTTTTTAGATGATTTGATCAGACATTTAAATGCTTTACTTATAGAAGAATAACCAAGAAATGTTCCTTCCTCGCTTTTCTGATCAAACTTTCCATTTCTGTCATCTTTGTGAACATAACATCTACTTCCAAAGATTTTAAAATAACTTACATTAGGTTTCTTGTCATACCAGATTTCATATGGTGTCTTCATAGTTCCTTTCTTCAGTTGTACTCGGTTCAGGGTGTAAACTACAGTGTTGATTGTTTCTCTCCAAAATGTTTGAGGTACCCTCTTTTCTATCATCAGGGTTCTGGCACAATCTACAATTGATCTGTTTCTTCTCTCAGCTATCCCATTTTGCTATAGTGTCCTTGGTGCAGACACTTGCCTTTTTATACCATGATCATTGCAGAATAAGTTAAATTCATCAGAAGTGAATTCTCCTCCTCTATCAAATCTAAGACATTTCAGTTGTCTTCCTATTTCATTTTCAACTCTTGCCTTGTACCATTTAAACATTTGAAAAGCTTCTAATTTTTCTTTCAAAAACATAACTGACATCATCCTTGAGTAATCATCCACAAATAATATGAAATATTTATCACCATAATAACTTTGAACTTTCATAGGACCACAAAGATCAGTATGCACAAGATCTAAAATTCCTTTTGAAGTGTAGGACTTACTTGTAAAGCTTGATCTTGTCATCTTACCCATCTAGCATCCTCGGCACATAGCATTCTCAGGTTTTTCTAAGCTCGGTAGACCTCTTACTTGGTGCTTCTTGCTAATTTTGATCAGATTATCAAAATTTACATGACAAAACCTTTTATGCCATAACCAAGTATCTTCTATTTTTGTATAATGATATTTGTTCCGAGTTGAGTCAAGATGAAATGTATTACCTTTTGTTTGTGTCCCAGTAGTAGCTAACTTTCTATGCTTGTCATGAACTTTGACCCATCCTTTCTAAAATTCTATTTGGTATCTTGTATTGTTTAGCTGTGCTACACTCAACAAATTGTATTTCAAACCTTCAACCCAGTATACATCATCACATTTAGCATTGTCAAGAAGTGTGATAGAGTCTTTACCTTTCACCGGACATGGTGCATCATTACCAAATCTTACATAGCCTCCTTCATAGTCTTCTAATTTAACAAACTTGTGTTTATTACCTGTCATGTGATGTGAACATCCACTGTCTATGATCCAAGAATCATTATTATTTATGTGAGATATTAGGGCTTTTTCTTCATACCTTTCTTCATCTGATCCATCTTTAATAGCCACATAAACAACTTCCTCAGATTTATCATTGTTGGATTCCTCATCAGCTACTAGGCATGTCTTTCTGTCTCTCCTTCTGAAGTCTCGGTGTCCTCTGTATTGGTTGTCTTTCTACCAATTATCTCGGTATTCTCTCTTTTCACTAGATTCTTTGTCAGGGCAGTTAGAAACCATATGTCCTATTTTATCACAATTAAAACATTTTAAAGGTAGCTTTCCCTTATACTTACCTTTTCCTCTTGGTAACCTTCTGGCTAATAATGCTTCAAACTCTTCTCGCTTCTTGATTTCTTCATACAGTTTGTGCACTTCTTCCATATTTTTGCGAAATATTTCACTTGCTCCATTGTGATTCCCTTCAGAGTACTTACTCATTCTATCATTGTAATCATCAAATTCACCAATATGAAAAAAACTAAATGTAGATTCTACTTTATTTACCAAAGACCCACTGTTATCAAAATTACTCAACTCAAAAGCATGTAGCTTACCAATAGTAGCATCCAAAGAAATTGGCATGTTAGGTATAGACCTCAATTCATTGATTGCAGAGACTCAAATGGCATAAGCAAGTAGAAGGGTTCTCAACAACTTGCTTGTTACATCCTTTTCTTCAATAGTTCCTCCTGCTCCTTTGATTTGATTGACAGTCTCCTTTAACCTTGTACTGTATTGGGTTATGTTCTCACCTTCATTCATTCTCATGGATTCAAGTTGTCCTCTTAGACTATCTACCTTTTCTCTTTGGACATGTTCATCACCACCATACACAGATATAAGCTTGGTCCACATTGCTTTTGCATCATTACAGCCTTCTAGATCATTAAACTCTGAGTCAGTCAATGCTGATGTTATTTCAATCATAGCTTGGATATGTTCTTTCTTTGCCTTTATCTCTTCCAAGGTCATTGGGTTGGTGCTTGGTGGTATGTAATCATTCTCCAAATAATATGTTGCATGTTCTCCAATTCCTGATAAATGCAACTTCATCCTTTTCTGCCATGTGGAGAAACTTGACTTGTTTAGCTTTGGTGCATCCCTTTTATACATCTTTGGATCTTTTCCTCAAGTACCTTTAAACTTTTCTTCTGGAGTCCAAAGCTCTGATACCAATTGTTAAGTTTTGATATCAATAGCTAACAAGATGAGAGGGGGAGGGTGAATCATACAAACTTAATCTTCCATAAAATCAACAGATTCAACCTCGGTAACTTATACTTCAGCAATATAACCAAAAACTGCTAAACATGCTAACTCATAAACACATAATCATCATAACACATATAACACCAGATTTAACATGGAAACCCAAATAGGGAAAAACCATTGTGGGATTTTAGACCCACTAAGAAATATACTCTTCTAGAGTATGCTTGGTGAAAAGCAAATCCTGTTAAAGATTACAAACACATTACTAGATGTGACCCGGTTAAGGGATTTCACTCAGATCTGTTAGGATCTTCACTTTGTTAGAAGTGACCTTGTCAAAGGATTTCAAACACTCATTTAGAATGTTACCTTGCTAGAGAGTTTATAAATAAGACTGTTAGGTCCGCTCGGTTAAGAGATTTTCTGTCCCTTACAAAATAAACAACAATAATAAAATATATCTGCAACTTCACATCTAAAATGCTAAAGCAGATTCTATTTTTCTCAAAACAATCTTGTCATAGGGCTTATCGTGTACCTTTGTTGGGCTCCCTACTCTGTTATTCAAAACACGTCTTCAAGCTTCTGTGCTCGGTAATCACTATGTAGCATCCCTGTGCTTACACTTGCCCGCATACATTGTTTATCAACAATTCCTTATTTATAAACAATTTCTAACCACTGAATCTCCTTGATCACATCTCCCATGATCAATCTTAGCCGTCAAATCATTAATCTTGACTAGGTTCAATGTATCCTTCAATCTGAAAATGTTTTACCTCGCTTTGGAACTTGCATTCCTTCCTAGGAACTTGTGCTAGGTTATTGCAGTTCAATCTGTGCTGTAGATCTTCCTCCTATATTTTCATTGTCGTAGATTCTTAACAAACTTCATGCGTGGCATACCAATCATTAATTCATCTCTAGCTCATTAGCCTCCTTTATTAAATAATGTTTTTATCCATCTAATGCGATCTATCATAGCTCGGTTGCAACTCGGTAAATACTAAACTTTACTCGATAGACATTCCACCTTCATTAACCGATATCGATAACCTTAGGGTTTACCGACTAGGTTCTTTTCTTGGTGACATAGTATAGTATTAACCTTACAATCAACAACATATGTAGGATATCAAAATAATCTAAACATCATGATCTCATCATTGTCTAACTTGGTAGTAGTTGCCCATTGAATAACTTATTTCTCCCCTTATTCATCACATTCTTTCTGTGTCTTTTACCGACATCTTAATTCTCTTCAAATCAATCTTCTCAAGATTTGGAAACATCATACTGAATCAGAAAATCAATTTCTTGACATCAATGACAAAATAATATTATAAAGATAGTTATCATCCTTCTTCAATTATATCAATAATCTCCAACAACCTTCTCAATATCCTTATGAATATCAACAATCTCCTTCTATTGAAATGCCAACAAGACCTATGTATTGCACATATAACATTTACTTTAAATAAAAAACCTTGAATGATGTCAATGACTCCTAAAATTGGCTCTAATCATTAGCAATGCCTATCCTAATAGTAGCGACAACTAGGACACATATATAATAAAATTCTTGATCTTTGTTTAAATTCCCCTTCTAGATTTTAATAAAAAAAAAAGACTTCTAACAAAAGAAGCTTCTAATCCTCTAGCTGCTGGAATAATGCGTTGTCATTGATGTCAACATATTTCTCTATGTGTTCTAGTATTGCAGTCAGATTAAATGAGTTGGTTTGGATAGAGTGTTGCACATGAGTTGTTACAGATTAAAGGGTTTTGAGATAAGTATATCTAGTTCATTCAGCTATAGTTTCAATGGTCTGCAAGGAGATTTGATCAAGTTATGAGATCTAGTATTGTGGTTGGTTTCTCAATTGTTTGGTGTTGTTAGTGTTCTGGATTTTGCTCCGCATTGCAATATCTTGGTTTGTGGATTCGATAGAGTGTTTGGGACATTCTAGTCTATCTTCAATTCAAATGGTTTGTGATTTAGAGGTTTGCAAGTGAATCTTTTAGTTTGACAGTCAGTTCAATTAGTATTCTTGAGGTTCAGTATAATGATGATGAAGATTCTAGTAAGCCGTAATGTTGTAGTTTTTGTTGTGGTATAATTTATGATGTTTGTGGATGTTTCTAGATTGTGTCCTATCTGTGTTGATGGTCCACATTGATCATTGTGCGCATTATTGATGATTTTCTTGATCTGGTGGTTTTCTTCATGTTCTTGGCCGACATGATGATTGTAGCATGTTGCGGATGTTCGAGTCATAATTCTTGAATGTGTTTCATATTTTGAGGTATTGATTTAGGTCCATGCTATGTTTTATCTGATATTGTTTTGGTCTACATGTAATGTTGTAGCATGTATGATTGTAGCTTTGTAATTTGTGATGTGTGTTGAGCTGACCTTGAAATATAGGTTGATGATATGTATAAATATATGTAATAATCATGTGAGAGATGTATTTGCGAGTGTATTTAAATGTGTGTAATTAGATGAGTGTGTGAATACTGTTTTGAACTTTTGGAAGTGTGAAGAAGTGCAGAAGAGCCTATCAGATTGTGTGCTTAACTGAAATTATAACCAGGAATGAGGAGATGCTACTTTATCAGTTCATGATCTTCCAGATGTAATTTGAATGTTTTTGTAAGACTATGAGTCTTCCCAAGGGTTGTAGCCCTCCTTGTTATGTGTTTTGAATAGTGATCTCTAGGAAGTGTGCATGAATGCATGTACATTCCCCATTGTAATATTTCATATACTTCTAGCAAGGTATCATCATATTGTGGGTAGGTTCCCGCCATGGTTTTTCCCTTAACCAATTTTTTCATGTCAAAAATCTTGGTGTTATGTGTGTTATTGATATGGTGTTTATTTGTGCTTTCATTGATTAATTATCAGATCTAAAATTGTGTTTGAGTTGAATAAAGTTTGTTAGAAAATTGACTCACCCCCCCTCTCAGTTTGTTGCCTTGTTGCCAACAATTGGTATCAGAGCTATATCCTTCGAAAGAAGCTTGACCGCTTGAGGTGAACCGGGATGGAAACCTATGCTTAAAAGAAGGATAGTCTGAGATTTGATGGAATGAATTACACTCTTTGGAAAACCCAGATGGAGTGTCACTTGAGATGCATTAGTGAATATTATTGGAATATTACTAAGAATGTGTATAATGTCCCTCTGAATGGTCCTACAACTCCGAACGAGATAAACAAAGTTGAATTCAATATTAGAGCTAAGGAATCATTATTGAGTTCCTTGACTAATTTTTAAATGACTAATGTGATGGACTTGCAGACTTCTCATGAGATCTAGAAGAAGTTGGAAACTTTGTATGAAGGTGATAGTCATGTGAAGATTGCCAAGTTGCAAATCTTGAAGGGAAAGTATGAGTTGTTGAAGATGGGTGAAGATAAGAACATTACTTCTTTTATGTAGAAAGTGAATGAGCTTGTGTTGAATATCAGATGTGTTAGTAGAGTGTTAGAAGAATTAGAGATTGTAGCTAAAGGGATGAGATCCTTGCCTCCTGCTTATAAGCACAAGGTTTTTGCTATTAAGGATATCCATACCATGACAAATGTGACTAGAGACATGCTGATTGGAAAGCTTGCTACCTTTGAGCTGAGAGAATTTGGTGAATCTCTTCCTGTCATAATCTACATTCAAAGATACTATTTCCAAGATGAATAAACATGATCTGGGAGAAATGTCTACAAGGGTGTACAGATATGATAAGGAGATCAAAAAATTTAAAGAATAATAAAGAGAGCTTGAGGAGCTTAAAGCCCTAACTACCAAAAGATTTCCAAAAGGAGACGGCAAGTATGAAGGGAAGTTACCTCTTAAATATTTTTCATGTAATAAGATAGGACATTTTGCCTCAAGGTGTCCAGAAAGAGTTCCTAAGTCCAAACCATACAAGCCTAAATATCTGAAGAAATATTATTATGCTACTAATGAAGGGGTGACAGATGATAAATCTGATAAGGGAAATTTAAGAGATGAATGGGTTTTTATTCCTTTAATGGAAGATGATCTAATGCCTACTAATTCTACTAGATGTATTAATGAGGAGAAATCTTTGTCTACTAAAATTGAAGAGAAAGATGAATGGGTTATTGGAAATGTCTTCTCTCATCATATGACAAGTGATAAGAGTAAGTTTGTGAGTATGGAAAAGTATGATGGTGGTGTAGTAAGATTTGGTGATGACAATGTTGGTATAATCTTAGGTAGAGGTTCTATTTCTCTTGATGGTTATCACAATACTAATGATGTCTTATATGTAGAAGGTCTAAAGCATAATATTTTGAGTGTTGGAAAGATGGTTGATAAGGGATATGATTTGCAATTCAATAATGGAAAGTATAAAATATTAAGTGGTTCTAGAATTGAGATTGCATCAGGACCAAAGAATAAAGGTAATATCTTTTGTAGACACCTAAAAATGTCTTGTCAATCATGTACTAATTTGTTGTCTTATTATTTAAATAATCATTTAATTACGCTAATTTGTTCTTCTAAACTAATTCAATCATCAGTTTCAATCATTACTAATCATCTGATTTATATCTATTAATCAATTCATCATTTACCCCCTTCTCAAATATTAATTATTTAATTAATTATGATTAATTCTCTTGATTAAATAATCTTTATGATTTAATTAATCCTATTTCTAATGATTAAATAATTTCATTTAAATTATTTAATTAATATACTTCTCATTAAAACAGTCCTATCTGCCATTCCTAATTACTGTATCTTAGTTCTTCAAGCTCCCAGATCAGTGATCTCCCAAATTGAAAATATTATTCAATCTTTTCTTTGGAAAAATAAAATGATAGAAGATAAAAAGATTCCACTGATTTCTTTGACCAAGATGTCTCTTTCCAAGAAATTTGGTGGTGCTGGGATTCAAGACTTATCTAAAAGAAATAGGACTTTTGGGGGCAAATTAGTTTGGTCTATGTATACTAAACCCCAATCTTTGTGGTGCCAAATTATGCAGGCTAAGTATTTGGATTCCCAGAATCCTGCTAGGATCTTCACAACTTTTAATCCTCTATAGGGGTCTACTATTTGGAAATTTATGATCTCATGTAGGGAAGTGGTCTCTAATTTTCTCTCCTGGCAGGTCCATTCGAGGGAGGATATTATTTTTTGGATAGACTCCTGGAATGGCTTTCCCCCTCTTTCGCAACATGATTCTCTTGCTTCTATTTCAATTGTTCTTTCTCAATCATGGGGAGTTAGATTGGTTGATTATGTAGATAGTGTTGATCTATTTTCTCACAAGGTCTCATGGAAGGGTCCCTCTACTCTCCCATTGTCCTTGCAGGAAATTCAAAATTTTAAATCTGTTTTGCAAGACCAAGTGGCTTTCCTTTCTAACATCAAAGATAAACTTATTTGGTGCCCTTCTAAATCAGGAAATTACTCTATTAAAGAAGGATATTTTGTTGTTTAACAAATGGCCAATAAAAATGCTCCTCATCGTGCCTTTTTGTTATGTTGGAATAATTCAGTATTACCTAAAGCTGGTGGTTTTTCCTGGCTCGCGCTGCAAAATAGAATTTTGACTAGTGATTGCTTAGTCAAATTTAATATTGTAGCCTCCTTTTCGTGTGTCTTATGTGATAAATCTCTTGAATATGTCAATCATATTTTCTTCATTGTGAGTTTGCAAGTAGTTGTTGGCATTTTGTCCTCCAAAAGTTATCTATTTCATTCCCTTTGCCTTTATCTTTATGGGACATGTTTCAGTCTTGGCCAGTTTTGTATTCATCTTCTCTATTTGCTTGTTTGTGGTTTATTATTCCCTCTTCATTCATATGGGCCATTTGGTGGGAAAGAAGGAAGCACATTTTTAGATGTGACTCATCGGATTTATCTGTTGTTCTTGGGATTTTGGAAAGAAGTATTATTGAGCAAGTTAATGCTCATGTTCAGAAATATTTTAATATGCATTCAAAGTTCTCTTCCTGGGACAATTTTATGATTTCTTCTTGGAAAAGTATCATTATTCCTGTATCACCTACCTTTCCAAGGATTCGGAAAACACCTGTAGACAGAAATGCCATAAAATGGCATCCTCCTAATGCCCCTCTTTGTAAATTGAATTTTGATGGATCCTCCCATGGAAATCCTAGTGATTCAGGAATAGGGATAGTTTTTCATGATCATTTGGGTTTTGTGAGGCCCTACCTCAACTCATCCTGGCATTTTTGTTATTTTCATATTGAGACTATTATGGATGCTTTATTTTATGCATTATGGATTTAGAACTTATATGATTCCATGATTTGGATAACATTGACGTATATTGATGCTTCATTTTTATGCATTATGAATATGAAACTTTATATGTTGCTAGAATAGAATTACTTTGAGATGATGTATGTCATTATTGGATTTGCAGGACTTCATTATGATGATAGAAATAGGATGCTTATAATATGAATGGATCAATTTTGAGGATTATGATAATTGCTTATGTGGATCAATTGGGATATATGAAATATTGATTTATTACTATCAATTGTATGAGTGTTTCATGTGTATTCAAATTTATGTGTTTAATAATATATTGTGGTTATTTGGAATTACTAATGTGTAAATTGAGATGTGCAAGAAAATTATCCATGTGACCATGGAAATAATATGGAGAACCAAACCTAGACCTATATATGTTTGTTAAGCCAGGGGTTGTCTATTTGGAGAGACAACACCCCATTGTATCGTATTTTATTTGTGAAAGTAAATGATGCATGTGTGTTAAATTGATTTTATTAGTTTGTGTAATCCAACAAGAGACAAATTCCATGTGTGATTTTTATAGTGTATTTTATTGTGTCACTTGACACATGTGCTGATTAGTGTCATTGATTTTGACTTGTCTCTTGGAGGGAGTTTGTTTCTACCAAAGCCATTTCAAACATTTGAGTGTGGTCCCAAATTTGCCTTGGGTAGGGAGTCTTGGGAGTGGTCAACTCAGGTTTGACCCATAGGTTAACTTCAGTTAGGTTTCTAAGGGGTCAGATGGACTCCTAGGGTTAGTTTTAGGGCTTTTCCAAAGGTCCAAAGGGTATACCTATGGGTTAGGGGTATTTTTAAACATGTGACTGTTTAGTCACCTCAAAAAGTGGTTTTTCCAAGGTGACCAAAAATTCAACTTAGAAGGTTCCTCCTAGGATAGACAGCCTTCCCTTTTGGTGTCAGACTCTCTTCCCCATCCTCTCTTACCTTTTCTCTTTCCAATTTTAGCAACATGTAAGAGGTTGGGAAGACCAACCAATGGGAACTCTCACTCTATCCAAGGGGTTGGGAAGAGTGAGAGAGACCTTCTTAGGAAAGGATTAGGGACTTAGTGAGTTAATCACCCACTCTCCATTGTTGGAGATCATGCAAATTTTGAAGAATAGTTGTAGGATAGAATTTTTGGCCAAGTGTTGGTGAAGAGATTGTGTGGATTTGGGCCACTCATCCCCAACTAGATCTATCAAACCTTTGGGCAGATTAAGGTTGGTTCTTACTATTTTCTTGTTTATGTTGTATATGTATGTTTGAAGAAATGCTTGTATGGAAAAGGTTGTTTATATGTATTTTGCTTTGTGGAAGAAAATGTAATTTTTCCCTTTGTTTCTTTTTATGCTTTTCTTGTATTGGGAGTGTCCAAGGCCTTCTACTCTTGGGAGAGTAGGATGGTCTTGGGGTGGAAGAAGTATGACAACCTTGGGTGAGAGGCTTTCCTTTATGGAGAGTGATCTCAAGGGTGTTCTTTGTGACCCTTGCTGCATAGCCTTGTGTATGCATTTGGGGGTCATAAGGAGAGAAGATATGGCTTATATGCCTTTGGGGGGGCATAAGGATGTGGGGATGTATTTTTTTGTATTTGGCTGCCATGAGGTGGCTTGAGATGTTCCATGCTTCTAGTCTCCCCAATGGTATTTGGTCCACTTCCACCCGTGGAATATCATCACAAGTTGTGGTGAAGTGTAGCCTTGGTTGGGAAAATTGTTGTTGAGGGTTTACCCCTTTGCTTGTTGTGATTGTTTGTGTGTAACCCGTCTAGTGCTTGGTTCTCCAAGCTCGGGGGTGGCTTCTAGTAAGCCTAGGCTAGGAGGTGAGCACTCCATGGTCAAGCCTTTTGTTCTATTTGCACGTTGCATGGGATGAGAAGGAAAAAGAAAGATATAAGTTGCTGGTTTTTACTTGAGTTGCAGAAAAGATTAGAAAAAAAAAGATGTATTTATGTTGTAGCTTTGTAAAGAAAAGCCAAATGATGTATTTATTTTCCAAAAGCAAAGAAATGTATGTATTTTATTTAAAGTTCTCATTCAATGGAAAGGAGAGACTAGTAGGGTTTTCAAACCCATTTGTAATGTTATCTACATTGTCTTCTAAATATGTTATTAAGAAAGGCATTATTCTACTTAGTTATTTTTGCAAAAAAAAAATGAAATGTATGAGTTTTTATTAAGTCCTTCATTTACAAAAAAAAATAAAGTTGTTGCATTCATGTTGTTTTTGAAATGCAGAGTTCATTTATTTCCTCATGCAAATAAACTTATGGAAAATGGGAAAAGCATGCATATAGGCCTTTGAGTTAAATAAAAATACAAAATTTAGTTAAATAGATTTAATATATCTATATTTAAGTTGATCTTAAATGTTTTCTAGGCCATTGTAGTTGCTGGTTTATTTTATTAAATTCTATCATTTTATCTATTGCAGAATATAAAATCTAGTTTATTTCATTCTGTCATTTATTTACTGCGGAAAATGTATTTAGAATTAAGAAGTCATCTTTTTTTTTCAAAGTTAGCATTAGATAAAAAAAAAAAAGGGAGTGAAATGCATTATTAAAAATCTACTAGCTTGCTGTTTGTGATTTAATTAAAATGAAATAGTTCAGATTGTCTTAAGCAATGAAAATATAGTATATTTCTAGAGCATTCTCATATATTTAAAAACTTACAAAAAAATAGTCTCCTCATCTATTTCATGCTGTTATTTTCTTTATTAGTATCCTGCATGTTTTATAAAGTTGAAATAAATAAATAAACTGAAAGTTTAAGTGTGCATATAAATAAAAATATATATATATATATATATATCTATATATATATAAATATTTTATTGTGGGAATCTACATATTGTGAGCCATACCCCCCCCCACCGAGGGTTCCGCAGAGCTGAGCTCCACACAGAGCCCCTCGGCAGGCCGAGCCCCGTAGAGCCACCAGTGGCGCCACTGTGGGACGCAACCTATAGGGGTGGCCTTGGCTGCCACTGCAAGCCGTGCCCCACAGGGATGCCGCAGTGCCACTCTGGGCCGCACCCCGCAGGGATGCCTCGGCGTCACTGCGGGCCACGACACGCAGTGGCACCTCGGTGCCACTGCGGGAGGCCCCGCCTATCCTATTACCATCGCCTCCCCCCCTCATGCTATCAAATAAAACATCTGCTGCCTCCCTTTGTCACTCCATGGCCACCGCTCCCACAACCTGCTCAACACAAAAAAAAATACAGAACACTTGCACAACAAGCCCTAACCCTATTTTCGAGTTAGGGCAAAACACACATTAATAATAAAAAAAATAAACATGTGTGGGTTAAATAAAAAGTTAGGGTTTTATTATCTTATAAAAAAAAAGGGGGGGGAAACCCTATTCGAATTTGAATAGGGTATTCCTCCCATAAACCTTGAACAAGGTTAATTCTTTATTTGTCAAGTCTTAACAATCTTTTATGGGTTTAGATATTCCTAGGTATAAATGTATATATATAAATATATAGACTTATATATTCTTATATATATATTATTATATCTTTTCTAAAGTAAATGCACCTAGTTATATAAGTAGTCATATATATATATATATATATATATATATATATATATATATATATATATATATATATATATATATATATATATATATATATATATATATATATATATATATATATATATATATATATATGGCAATAAAATTAAGGTGTTAATTGGATTAATAAATCAAATAGTGGAATTTACTTTTGCTATTAAGTAGACTTTGTCTTAGGGCTTAAATTAAAAGCTAGATTTAGACCCCTTTTTGGGTCGATCCTTTGGGAAATATAAAGATAAATATTTTGGAATTTAGTTAGCCTTAGAGGATAAATTTTATTGGCCAACTTTAATAGAGTTTTATAGCACAATTTCACCATGGGATTAATCGACCCTAGAGTCATACTTTAGACAAATTATAATTACTATTAAAATAATAATAGGATTTATAAAGTTAATTGCTAGGGTAAATTAATTTAATTACTAGGCAATTAATAGACTATTTGAGATTAATAAAATCTCATGCAAATTTATTTGGAGACTTCCATTAAACGAAATTCTTATTACTAATTACTTGATGAGATAATAATAATTCTTTGGAGAATTATTTTTCCACATTTAATTTAGATTATCTCGTTTACTTGATCTAGTGTTAGATTATTTATTAATTGAAAGAAATCAAATGTAGTTAAGCCAAGACTTGTTTTTGCATTATTTAGCAAATTTAGTTTTATTAGGATAAGTTTTAAAAAAAAAATTATTCCGTTTGTGCCCAAAAGTTTGGGCATGACAGGTTCTTTATTAGCATTAAAAGCTATGCAAATTTCTTCTGGCACAAATAATATGGCTGAGGCTTGTCCTCTTTTAGAAGGTCTTGTTATGGCTAAGGATTTGAATTTCAAATACCTTCATATTGAAGGTGATTCGGCTAGTGTCATTAATGCTTGCAAGGAAAGAAAAGTTGATAATTGGCATTTCTGGTATATTCTTGAACAAATATGGACTCTTCTTGATACGTTTGAGCACCTCATCATCTCACATGTTTATCTTGAAGGTAATGCATTGGGTGATTGCCTCACTAATATGGGTTGTGACAAAACTGTTATTGATTCCTCTCGATTGGGGTGTGATTTGATGAGCTTCCCAAACCTATTAAGTATAGCCTGTAGAGAGTCGAGTATTTAAGCTTTCTTATTATATGATTTCTCGTTTATATGAGTTGATATTCTCTTCTCTTGGTGAGGTATTCCTTTTCATAATTCCATTTGGTTTTGATTTGAGGTACTTTTCTTTACTCAATCATCACTTGGCATTCATTAATGATGAGTTGGTTGTTATTGATGTTGTTTGTGTGTTTGGTGTGATGCTAAAAATGTGGTATAGTATAAGAGGCTTACACATATAATGAGACAATATAATATAATTGAAAAGCTTAATTTCAAAACTAAATCAAAGATGCAAACCATAAGCCTTCCTTGAAATATCCCATTTTCCTTTATTCTTGAGGACCTTGAAGGTGTTGGATTGATGGGCTCTCAGTGGAGCAATGACCTCCAAAGTGACAACTCAAGAGTTGAGTAGCTAATTGATCATGATTGACTATGGAGATGATATGAAATGCATGATTTAAGAAACTAGATTAACATGCTAAGATAAATCCAAAAGCTAATTACTAGATAATTGAAATGCAAATTGCCTATTGTAATGATGCCTAAATTGATATGAGATGGGATCCTTATTGATCCAAAATGGGGGGATATTTATAGGAATTCCAAGGCCAAAGATGAGGTGGCAGAAATCAACGATCCAGATTTGATCTGAAGATATCAAGGGCCAAGATTGAGGAAGTTGGAGAAGAGGATGGAGGAAGAGACACTTGTCATCTCTATGGTGACAAGTGTCTAGGAGCTTTGCCCATGAGAGGGCAAGTGTCCAAGGGAGGAGACATGTGGAAAAAGTGTCATGTGTCTCAAGAAGAGAATATCCACACCATGGGAGGTTAGGATGTGCAAGATAGGATAGGGTTAGTTAGATGCAAGATTAGATTGAATGGGTTAAGTTAGGCAATGGTTAGGTTAGGTGGTTAAAATTAGGAGCCATGTGCTCATTTGAATTTATAAATTCAAATAATTGGAAAATGGTAATTAATCTCAACAAACTTGAGTTTGTTAATCTTAATTAGGGATTAGAAGAATTGATTAATATGGGGAGACATTAATTAATTTAGAATTAATTAATCAAAGGGGGATGTGAGATTAACTATATAAATAAATCATTTAGATTTATTTACTTAGTAGATGAATAGAGAAATTAATGAAATTGCTTGTGAATTCAATTAATTGGGAAGGGGAACTAATCAAATATCTGCTTATTTAATTAACTATCTTCAGACCATTTTTAGGTGTATACATTTTGCCCCTCTTTGAAGCGATGTGTGACGACGTGTTGGTTCAAAGAAAACTTGATTGATGGTGTTGTTGATATTTATTTCGATAGGATGCAGATTCAATCTTGATTTGATGCGGATTTGGTTTCAATATGATACTAATTTGATTTGGAGATAAATCTTGATATGATGTGGTTTTGATCTTGGAGATGATAAATCTCGATATGATGCAGTTTCGATTTTGGAGATGATAAATCTTGATATGATGCAGTTTCGATCTTGGAGATGATAAACCTCGATATGATGTTGATTCAATTTTGGAGATGATGAATCTTGATATGATGCAATTTTGATCTTAGAGATGATAAATCTCAATATGATGCCCCAGACGTTGATTGATAGAAATTGATGCGAGGATGCCCCCTCGAGAGATGAATTAGATAATTTTCGAATGTTTTTGAATTTTTCGCGATTTTTTGTTTTTGAAATTTTTGAAATTTTTGAAATTCTTGAAATTTTTAGATTTTTTAATGATTTTCCGATGTTTAGAGATTTGTAGAGTCAATCCGATTCATTTCCTTATAAGAAATTTGAAAATGCTACCCTACCAGACTGATTAGTTGATTAGATGATTAAAAATAAGTGAAATAAAAATCCCACTTAAATGCCCCATTATGAGTTTAAAAAGGTGAATTCCTTTTTTCACTCCTCATTTGTACACTGCAGTTGTTGGAGAAAAATTTCTCTGGAAGATAGAAATGGCGATCCTGTACCATCAGCATAGGTTCGAGTGAGTTCAGTGATAGGAGTGTTCTCTGGCATATGGTCCACTGGTACGTACTTCGAGAAAACTCAGCTTTGTTAATTTTTGAAAAATTTAGCTACTTGCATAAAAAAACATTTTTTAGCCTTTTCGCCAGATGGGTTGGGAAAAAAATTATATTTTTGAGATGGGTTTTTCGATTAGTGAAATGGGTTTTTCAGATTTAAAAAAAAAATTCTATTCGCATCTCAAAAAAAATATTTTTACATGCATTTTTTAATTTTTGAAATTTTTGAAAATTTTCAAAAATTTGGGCCAGAGAGGGAAAAGGCGGGGCGGTGGAGGAGGAGCGGAGGCGGAGGCCCGCCAGCGTTGCGGGTGCCACCGCAGCCGCCACCAGCACTACCGCAAGTGCTGAGGGTGCCAACCAGGGGGGGGGGGGGAAACCTTCTTTTTCTTTTTCTTTTTTTTGGTTTTTTCGATTTTTTGGTTTTTTTCGATTTTTCTGATTTTTTGGATTTTTTGATTTTGATGATTTTGATTTTTTCGATTTTTAGATTTTTGACGATTTTTTGATTTTAATGATTTTGATTTTTTCAATTTTTTTATTTTTGATGATTTTGATTTTTTCGATTTTTCGATTTTTGATGATTTTGATTTTGATGATTTTTATTTTTTTCGATTTTTAGATTTTTGATGATTTTGATTTTTTGATTTTTGATTTCAATTTGATGATTGGTTGATGATTTTTTGTGATTTTTGGTTTCAATTTGATGATTGGTTGATGATTTTTTGTGATTTTTGGTTTTGATGAGTTGATTTGATTTTTTGATTCTTCAAATTTGCTATCAATTGGATTTGATTTTTGAAAGGGTAAGATTTGATTTGATTTTTCAATTTTTGATAAGGTAAGATTTGATTAGCTATCTAATTGATAAAATTAGATGCTCCTAATTGTTAAATTTGTTGATCAGCTCTGATTATCTCGATGCATGCGCGAGATGAGATAAGATTGATAATGACCTCATGATAGATGAACGTCATTGATAGGGGCCCAATGAGATTTGATAAAAATCTCAATTGACCAAAATAGATTGATTTGATAGATAGATAAATCAAGAAACTAATATGATGAGGTGATTTGATTGTAGGAGCACTTTAGCATTCTTCAGTCTCGGGAGCATTTCCTGAAGACATGGATGCTGATACCCCACCTTAGTCAGGCGGAGCGAGATCACAGTAGCAAATGTCGTCTGTCTTCCCTTCTTGACATGTCCCGGCCTTTGACAAACCAAGGATTATTGACAGCTTTAGCAGAGCATTGGCATAGTGACCATAACATGTTTCACTTGCCAACTAGAGAGATGATAGTGACACCCAATGACGTCTACCAAATTTTGTGGATCCTTGTAATGGGCGATCTAGTATATTATGATCTCAGCGAGCGGGGTGGGACAGAGGCACTTTGTCGCATGTTTGAGGATAACGAGATCGACAGGTATGATATTGTGTGGCAGGAGATGTTAGAGCTAGGGTATGCCATGTTACCAACTGTGCTTGTTGGATTTATTGGAGGCTTCCTTTGTCCTAATCATAGGTCAAAGGGATTATCTGTTGGATGGGGTCATCTGCTTGAGTAGATGATGATAGAGGGGACTTGATTTTCATGGGGATCATGTATGTTAGCGCACTTGTATCATGACTTGCACCGAGTTTTGTACCAGGGATCAGCTGTGTTATCAGCAAGGGTGAATTTGCTTTAGATATGGGCTTGGGAGCATTTACCTATCACATGACCATTGGTGAACAAAGAGAGACTTGTAGGTAGACCTTATGCTGACGAGTATCTTGGTGTCATTTTCCAACAAAAGCTGGGCAAATTAGAGTACTGGAGACGGACTTTGGATGACCTAGATACTATGATATGGAGGCCATACAGGGACTATGAGATTTGGCCCGAGGATGCAGCAGAGATGCCATATGTATTCATGACGCGATATCTGATTGGCTTGACACCTTATGTCATTGAGCGATTCCCTTATATGAGGGTGTTGAGACAATATGGCAGGATATAGGGGATACCACAGGGTACAACTCATTATGCTTGTCGGAGATTGGATGTGGCTACTTTGGGGCCTTCTATTTCATATGACCATGCCTACGCAGAGTATCGATCATTGGGGCCTATGGATTGGGATTATCTTCTAGGTGTAATGGATAGAGGTATGACACATGAGTACGTCGTGCATTGTATTGTACATAGGTTTTCAAGGCTGACACACCTAGATGAGCCAGAGCCATTGTTAGATGAGGATGATGAGAGGCCACGACGCATAGCTCCTAGACGATGGAGGGATGGTAGAGACAGAGATGATAGCGGAGATGGAGATGGATATGGAGGAGATGCAGGAGATCAGGGTGCTGGGGATGATGATGGAGGACATGATGATGGGGGGGATGGGGGAGATGATGATGAGGGAGATGGTCAAGCAGTGGCAGTGGCAGCGACAGGTACACTAGGAGCTAGCAGTTCCAGATCTATTAGGGATGTATATACAGATTGGATGGCCTGGGTGGTCAGACGCAGGAGATCAGGTCCAGGGGATCAGGGGCATCAAGTTCTAGAGCAAGAGGTTCCCCCAGTTGAGCAGGTACCTATGATAGTATCACAGGCTGAGCAGCCACAGGCAGAGGCACCTCAATGGATCCTCATTAGGATGTCATCGCATCAGCAACAGGCTCAGATTATGGACCTACAGGCTCAGGTTCAGCAGCTAGAGAGTCAATTAGCAGAGAGGGACTCTCAGATGGCCTAGCTAGAGACTCAGATGGCTTCTCTTCTAGTCGAGAGAGATGCAGCTATGGATAGGTGTCGGCAGGCCGAGACATAGGTATAGTTGTCAGGAGGGTCTACTTTAGGGAAGAGTTCCCTAAAGATGATGCGCTAGGGGATCCGAGAGGCTGAGTATTATAGGACATTATACTTTACTGTTGTTCCTCCTGAGCGGAGGGCTCCATTATTTTCACAGCTGAGTAGGAGATCGGGACAGAGCCAGATTGAGAGTTGAGGAGTGACAGGGCCACTTCAGAGAGCTCCCCCAGGTGGGGACTTAGGTACAGGGGTGTTAGGATTCCCATAGATACTAAGAGGGGGGGGTGAATCAGTATCTAACCAGTGTACGGAATTTATTAACTTAAAACATGCAGAACATATTATAATAGTGTACAGGTATGCAAGAAATAATGCAATAAACAGAATTAAGAACATCCACATGAAAAGCACACCATAACACAAGGATTTAACGAGGAAACCCGGTGTGGGAAAAACCTCGGTGGGATTTGTGACCCACAATATCTACTTACTGGCCAATAAGAGAATATTACTTACAATAGGGGCCTGCACATGCAAGAAGGCCAACTGCCTAGAGCTCACTGCTCAAATAGGAAGTCTCACTGACTTACAATGTGGATTACACAAATCCAATATCTTGTACTGCTTTACAATAGCATCTATAATGCCTGATACAGTACCAGTTGCTACTCTGCTTCTTACATAAACCCTTTACCCTATATTTCGCATAATAGGTCTACCTTAATATTTCACATACATCACTTTCTTCACTTACTTCATTCCAAAAAGTCTACAATGATCTCTTTTATATACAAGAGTCATTTTACAATATGCCAAGTCAGCTTACAAAGTTTTACAATAATAAAGAAAATATAATATAACAAAATCATGTTGGCCTCTATGCCGGTATACTTCGTTTCTCTGTGTCAGTGCCGGTGTCATGAGTGCCAGTGTAGAGTGTGATCTGTTGATGCTGGTGCACTAACTTGTCGGTGTAATGCCTTGCCAGTATAATGCCTTGTTGGTTCCATAGGATTGTAAGGTTGCCATCAATGACAAAACCTTCAATCACATACAATGTCTCATTGGAGTGTGCATATACCAACAATCTCCCCCTTTGGCATTGATGGCAACACTCGTGAGAAATTTCAAAAAGTGTATCCAAAAAAAATGTGAAGTCCAAAAATGTTACCAAAAATGTGTGTGCTCCCCCTAAGCATATGATTCCTGTGATATTGAATTTTCTCATCCCACTACTCCCCCTTTGGCATCAATGACAAAGGTTGTCAAGATGTCACTAGAGTTTGTAGGTTCAACCTTGTAACTGGGTAGTTACAATTTGAAATAGATCCGCCAAAATCAAGTTTATACTCTCCATAAACTTTTTACTATCTCTTATTGTTGTCTCTATTCTCTTAGCTATACCGGTGAGATGCTGCAAATGCTCTCTCGGTGTTTTCTGTCCCTGTATTAGTGCCTCAGATACTTCCTTCCGTAGTGATGCTAGATAGTCCAATCTTGGACTCAATTTTAATCTCAGATGCTTTTCCTTATTCACTATTCTCTCCTTTTCTCTTTCCAATTTAAGTAAGTCTTCCTCAAAATTTGTTATTTTCTGTTCAAAAACTGATAGTGTATCAGGTGAGCTAACAAAATTACCTGCAAGTTTGTTGATTTCATCCTGTACCTTGGTCATCTTCTTATCAATATCTACAGTCAAAAAGTTTGTCTTATAGGTGTCTTTGTACAGAGTTTTGTACTCTTTCAATAAATTACACAATTCCGGTAGAAGTGTGTCAAAATCTTTGGTACACTTCTTTATTTGCTCATCAAAGAATTTCTGCTTTTCAATTTCTACTTTATCCTTCAATGTCTCTTCCTTTATTTTCTCAATGTTTTCTGTGATATATTTACACAAGGTATCAAGTTGCCCTAAAGAATCTTTATTGTCTATATTACAGTTAGGAGCAATTACCTTCAAAATTGGTATGGTGTCATCAATTGCCTTATAAGCTTGTGAGTTGCAATCTGTTATCTTTTTAATTGAGTCTAATAGTACCTCAGTCACATTAGTTGATTTGTAGCCTAATGATGAACCAACATTCTGAATACCACCAATGGAAGTAACCAAGCTTGTATTGACCTCTGGTAGGTTTGTTTGTGTCTGCATTTCCCTAGGCAATGGTTTTTCTGCTTTTCCAGTTGCCAGTGGCACTGTTTCCTTATGAACCTGTTCCTGTTCTTGTTGTTGTTCTTGTTTCTATTGTTGTTGTTCCTGTTCTGGAGCCTTTTGCTTGTTTGTTTTTCTGTTTGTTGCATTGTCTCTATCTAAGTCTGAGTCTCTACCTTTTGCTCTTTGTTATCTGCCAATTTCTCCTATGTGTTATTAGTTTACTCAGCTATCGGAGGCTCACTAGCCATTTCAGTTTTATCAGTTGTATCTTTGTCTACCACAATGTTGATCTTTTGAGTATCAACATCCATAGTATATAAGACTTCAGGATTAGGATTACCATCCTCTACATCCATACTTTCAATTGTCGGTTGATCTTTTGTAGCTTTTGTTTTTACCTATGGAGTAATAAAAGGAGGTGGGGGTAAGTTGTCTTTAACCTTAATGCTGGGTGGTCCACCAACTTTACCTTTACCTTTACCTGTACCTTTACCTTTGTCCCTTTCTTTCTGATATACCTTTAAAGGTTTGTGACTCATGTATTCTTCTTGTTTTTCTTTTTCCACTAAGAAAATGTCCCATGCATTTTCTATCTCCTCAGTCACCTCATTAACTCTTCCAACCATTAAAGCAATGTGTCGGTGTGTAGTAGAAAATACTGACCGGTTGGCTTGAGCAATTAAGTCATCAATTTCTTTGGGTGAATTCACTGGATATACAACAAGTAGCTTTTCAATCTTTATTTTCTTGTCCAGTTCTATTACTGCTTGTCTCCTTGCTTCCAATCTTTTAAACAGTTCATCTAGTACATCATCTACAACTTCCATAAAAAATTTCTTATACATATCCATACGCAATATAACACTGTATTCAACTTGTTCTTTTTCATCAGCTGTTAGAGTGTCATATATTTTCTCTATATTTTTCAGTTTCCCTTCCTCTGTTATTTCATTCAACAGTATGTCAAGAGGGGCCAAGTCCTTATTTATCCTCTTCTTCTTTTTGGGTGCCAGTGTAGACTTTCTTACCGGAGATCTCACTGCTTGTTGTTTTTGTCTTGTCCTCCTGGGTGAGGGTGTGGTTGCCAGTGAGGGATCTCTTTTCCTTACAACTCTCTTGAAAGTTGTAGGCATGTCACTTTCTGAGGAAGTACCTACTGGTGATAGGTGTGGTTTAGGTTGTGGAGCTGCTAACTCATCCTCTGTTATACCGGTTTTCTTTAACACATCTTCTTTAATGGCCTTTGCCTATCTAGAACCTTTTCTTACAACTGCCTCAACCTTTTTCACTCTTTTCTTTGATTGTATTTGGCTTTCAATAGTTTCTATACTACCAAATATTTCTTCCTTAGGTTCTCTAGGGGCTTCCAGAAGTGCTTTAGCATAAGTTTCAATTATATGATCATCTATTTCGTAGCCCATCTCTGTTACCCAAACAGTCCTGGGGATGACTACTTCCATCCAGATCTCATCCTTCTTGATTACAAAGCATATTTCATCTTTATATTTGTAACAATCTTTTGTGATAACCTGATTCTTTTCTTCATTTTGACCTTTAATGCTTGAAAGAAATCATGGATATTGTTTTCCTTGTCTTCTCCCATGTTATTGAATAATTTTGTTAACTGTTTACCTACCGGTATATCATATCCAAGTTCTTTATAGCTTATACTGGGAACCTATTTGGTTATATGTAGCATCGGACATACTAGCAGATTTCCAAACCTGAAAGTTCCTTTCTTGTCCTTCTTGATCTTGCCTAAGTTGTCAATTAATTCATCCTTCAACCACTCACATATATCAATCTTTGCATTGTTAGTGACCATATCATAAGCACTCTTAATGCATAAACTTGAAACTGAATTAAGTCTATTTGCATGAGTAGCTTTATACCCTAATATCATGCTAATAAATCTCACATTAATGTTTGTTACATCATTTACTCTTAAGGACCTTTTGTCGAATGTTGCACCAGTTAGGTTTGTAACTAGGTCATTGGATACCTTCTTAGTTTTGTCTAGCCTTTTACCAGTGGTCGGTAACCCTGTGATAGCTTTCACAGCTTCCTTAGTGATTTTGTGGATTGTATCTAGCCAAAAAAATTCACCATGTACCCTACTTAAGACTATCCTAATCACATCCTTGGGGAATTCAAGAATGCTAAGGATCTCTATAAATCCTAGGGTTTCAATGATCTTGTGTTCATCTTTTACATTGCCGGATTTATCACATATCATAGTTTTAAACATGGTTTTAATCTCTTCATCTCCTAGATCCTCAATTTTGTAGTGGATGTAAATTCTGGGGTCTTCAGCATAAACAACTCCCTTAGGAATTTGGGAAAAAGCACCTAAGGTATCATCTTTCTTTTCTACCTCGGGAACTAATTGAAATATGGGCCTAGGTCTTTTTATAATTTCAACAACATTAGGGTTTGCTATATATTCAATTGTAGAGGTGGATGCCATGATAAAATACCTTTTTCTACCTTTATGATGGATGATTGCTTGAAGTGTTCTTGCCTCTTGCTCGAAATGCCTTAGCTTGAAATCTTCACACTCTTCATAGGTTTGAAATCTTAGTGAAATGAAATGGAGCCAAAACCTCAATTTTATAGTGTCTTTTCATCATCTACCACATTAAATGTGTGTCGGTTAAGTATTCACTTAACATTGTCTACTGGTAATAAGTAATTTACAACTTCTTATCTCTAACTGAAGGAATAATAGCACATGTGTCATTAGATTTCCAAACCCTCAAGGAAAATTTCTTCAATTAGATGAAGAACTTTCTATTGGTGGAGTATTGACTGGTTTTATCGGTGGAGGAGTATTCCCAATATTTAGATCAGCTATTTTAATCCATTGTTTTGAGAATTCTTGCTTAACCTCTTCAAATTTTTCTTTACCTTTCAAGCTAGAACTTTTGTTGTCTACCAGTGATCCTTTACTTCTACAAAATTTAGCAATATGCCCAATCTTGTTACATGCATAACAAGTTACATTATTCTTCTGAATAGCTTTCCCATAACCTATGCCGGTTTGTGTTCTACATTGATTAGATAGATGTCCAAATCTTCCACAAACATAACATCTCACATTCATTCTGCAATTTTCTGAGTTGTGACCAACTTTGTTTCATTTTGAACATTGACCGGTGGGTGTGTTGATATTCTGATAATTTCTAGATCTACATTAGGTTTTCTTACCAGTTTGTTGTGATCCTGAGTATTTGCAGTACCGGAGCTTTCACCAACTTCAAAGCCAATTCTAGAAGTGTCACCTTTAGGTTTTTGGTTCTTCAGCAAGGTGCCAAGTTCCTCTGAGCTTTTCTTGAATTTCTCCTTATGTTGATTTGTAGTTTCTAGTTCTCTTTCTAAGACCTCTTTCTGTCTCATCAATTCATTTGAGTCATTCTAAGTGTGCATTAGATTTGTCTTCAACATGTCATTTTCATAGCTAAGTCTTGTGTTCTCATTTGCTACATCACTTAGTCTTCTAGTCAATTCTTCTTCATTCTTCTTCCTATCCTCAATCTCTTTACAAAATCTCATAGTCATATCCTGCATCTCATTCTTTGTTGTCATGTTCTCTTGTTTCAGCTTTCTTATTTGATCATTAAGTGATTCCTTTTCATCATTCTCATTTTGCAACTTTTCACAAAGTTCTCTTCTCTTATTTCTTGCACCAGTAAGACTCTCTTGAAGTGCCTGAATGATGTCCTGAGCTACCCTTAAATCATCTTCTAGTTTGATATTTTTCAATTTCTCTACATCATAGTCTGAAAGAGCTCCTTCCAGTTGCTTCATCAAATTTTCCATCTTTATCAGTGTCAAGATCTTCCTCAAGTTGTTAGGCTTCTAAAAAGAGAGGACCAAGCTCTAATACCAATTGTTAGGATTCTCACAGATACTAAGAGCGGGGGGGGGTGAATCAGTATCTAACTGGTGTACAGAATTTCTTAACTTAAAGCATGCAGAACATATTATAATAGTGTACCGGTATGCAAGAAATAATGTAATAAATAGAATTAAGAACATCCACATGAAAAGCACACCATAACACAAGGATTTAACGAGGAAACCTGGTGTGGGAAAAACCTCAGTGGGATTTGTGACCCACAATATCCACTTACTGTCCAATAAGAGAATATTACTTACAATAGGGGCCTGCACATGCAGGAAGGCCAACTACCTAGAGCTCACTGCTCAAATAGGAAGTCTCACTGACTTACAATGTGGATTATACAAATCCAATATCTTGTACTACTTTACAATAGCATCTATAATGCCTGATCCAGTACCGGTTGCTGCTATGCTTCTTACATAAACCCTTTACCCTATATTTCACATAATAGGTCTACCTTAATATTTCGCATACATCACTTTCTTCACTTACTTACTTCATTCCAAAAAGTCTACAATGATCTCTTTTATATACAAGAGTCATTTTAGAATATGCCAAGTCATCTTACAAAGTTTTAAAATAATAAAGAAAATATAATATAACAAAATCCTATTAGCCTCTGTGCCGGTATACTTCCTTTCTCTGTGTCGGTGCTGGTGTCCTGAGTGTCGGTGTAGAGTGTGATCTGTTGATGTTGATGCACTAACTTGTCAGTGTAATGCCTTGTCGGTGCCATAGGATTGTAAGGTTGCCATCAATGACAAAACCTTCAATCACATACAATGTCTCATTGGAGTGTGCATATGCCAACAAGGGGTACTAGCTGGTGCTACTCTACCTATTGCATCAGGATAGAGTTATGCTCCATGTCCGAGTGGTCACACTGATATAGGACATTGATCTATTCATGTATACACCTTTTTTAATGAGATATTAATGATTCCCATGATATATATTTGTGATGTATCTCATATATTTTGTGATATCATTGTACCTTGGACATTGGTCTTGTTTTGATGATATGATATGCAGTCGATCCTATTCGTTCTACATGATTTATGAGATGATGGATGCATTCCATTTGGTATATGATTATGATGTGTAGTTACTTTCATGATGCATGCTTGATGTATGCTTTAATATCTATATGCTTATGAATTCTAGATGATTTATATATGATGATGTAGTATTTATATGATGTATGCAAATGCAAATATGTATGGTGATGCTTATAATTTCTATGTGATGTTTGTGCGATTGCAATGCTTTCTATGTTTATAATATTTTTTTATGATTTTCTCATGCATGTTAATATGAGATGGATGCAATGCAATGCAATGGTGTTATTTTATATGATTTGAGCTTTGATGAATATCATGCAATGATCTTACTAAATGAATGAATGATTTGATGCTTTATATGAATGATGTCTTGGTATGCAATGGTTACATGAGATGAACTAACTTATCATGCAGGATGAATGAATTGATTATTTTTGTTATTGTCCAATGTACTCAATCACGTAATAAGAGAGATAGCACCATGTTAGCTTTGGCCTTGGAAAAGATGAGCTTTGTGATCCCATGCAGAATAAAATGCAAATCTATCTTAAAATGCAATGCAATGCAGTGATCAGACCGGTCATGGAGTCATTTCTTTGTTTCATCATTGAGCCTTCAAAATATGGGAAGTGAGTGCAAACATCAATGGTATAATTGAACCATGATGACCTGAGTACTACTTTCCTGGGTTTTGATATTGCAAGTTAGCACAAGCATCGAGGTATAATTGAACCAAGATGACTAGAGTGTTGCCTGCATAAAACAGGAAGTATTAACCATTTCTATATGCAAGTCCAAAATGTCTTCCATGATATTTTGATGATCATTTCCTTAGATAACTTTGCACATATTAATGATTAATTTATAGAGAGTAGACAAGAAAAACATCATGTTCCTTCCTCGTTCCTCTAGTCAAAGACATCCTGGAGTTACTTAGAAATCATGATAGCGAAAATCCAAATAAAATAGTTGAACCATTATTGCCAAAGTGTTAAGATCACGAGTCAAGATATATCATCCATTGATATGTGTTTTGTCATGTTTAGATTGATATGTGATAGTTAATGGTTGACAATGTGATCTTATGTTCAAAGTTGGATGTATCTTAGTTTTTTGCTTGACAAGCGTTGTCTGACTATTGTTCTACCTGATTTGATTAAGCTCAAAATGATCAAAACTTTTTGCCCCTAGCCAAGTTCAAGATTTTGCCCCCAGCCTAGAAACAAGCCTTATTATGATATAGTCAATGATCCAAACTATGATGATAAATCACCTAGGATGCCTGCATATGTACAAAGGCTTTATGATGAATATGAATAACGCCAATGGAAAAGAATGCAAGTGGAAGAAAGCATGAACCAATAGATGGCAGAGCTAGTCGACAAATAGTGCCTGTTTGCCAGGTTTTCACCATCTGTTTTTATTCACTTTTTCTCATTTTTGATTTTTTTTTTTACTGTTTTTGCTTTTTCACTATTTTTGGATTTTTATGCTTTTTCACTATTTTTGGATTTTTTTAGACATAAAACTTCTTCAGATGCATGCTATTGATGGGTTCCTCAAGCTGATCCCCATCTTGTGTTGATAGCTGATATGCTCCTGACCCAAATACTACTGTGACCACAAATGGACCTAACCAGTTTGGTTCAAATTTTCCCTTCTTTTCTCGATCTGACTGATTTCATGGATTTTCCTTTAGTACTAGTTCTCCCACTTGAAAGATTCATGGTTTGACCTTGTGAATATAACTTCGGCACATTCTTTGCTGATATACCTTTAAATGGTCAAAGGCATTTTGTCTTCATTCATGGATCAGTTCTAACTCTTGTAGTCTAGACACTCTTTGTTCTTCATCTGGGATGAGACCTTTTAGTGATACACATAGAGAGGGAATCTCTACTTCGATAGGCAATATGGCTTCTAATCTGTATACAAGAGAGAAAGGTGTGGCATCTGTTGGTGTGCGGATACTGGTGCGGTAGGCCCAGAGAGTAGGGTTTAGTTGAATATGCCAATCTTTCCCAGCATCGTTCATTGTCTTTTTGAGGATTTTCAGAATAGTTTTGTTAGATGCTTCTGCCTGCCCATTCCCTTGTGGATAATATGGTGTGGAGAATCTGTGTTGGATTTTGAACTTCTCACATAGCTCTTGTACATCCTGATTCTTGAATGGTCGCCCATTATCAATGATAATGGTCATTGGTATTCCATAGCGACAGATGATGTAATTCAAGATGAATGCAACAATTTGTTTTCCTGTGATATTTGTGAGAGGTACTGCCTCGATCCATTTTGTAAAATATTTTATAGCTACAAGGATGAATTTGTGACCATTAGAAGAAGAAGGATTTATTTTTCCTACTAGATCAAGACCCCATTGACAAAAAGGCCAAGATGTTGCCAAAGCATGAAGTTCTTGTGTTGGTGCATGGATCAAGTTCCCATGGATCTGACATTGTTTTTACATTCTATCTATCTAAAAAGAATCCTGTTCCATAGTCGTCCAATAATAGCCCAAGCATATGAGTTTTTTCGAAAGGGTAAGACCACTTGAATGAGTGCCACAAATGCCATTATGGACTTCCTTTAAGGCCTTCTCAGACTCTTCTTTTTCGAGACATCTTAAAAGAGTACGATCTAGACCTCATTTAAATAGGGTATCCATGATGAGAGTATAATGGGAGGATTGGTGAATAAAGTTTCTCTTTTGGTTCTTTGAATAAGTCAGGAGGTAAGATGTTATCTTTTAGGTATGTGTAAGTTTGGCCATAGTGGGAGGAATCATGTCCAATAAGTTGACATATGGTTTGGGAATCAGGACAATTATGAGTAGGGTAAAACAACTCTTCAACTAGGAATTCATAACACTCTTGATTTTCCTGCGTTTGTAATAGAGAAGCAAGTGTTGCCATGGCATCTATTGCTTTGTTATCATTTCTTGGAATTTGTTCAAAAGTGATTTCAACAAAATATTTCTTGAAGTCATCCACCATCTTTTTGTAAGGCATGAGTTTGTCATCTTTTGTTTGATAGTCATCATTGATTTGATTGATGACGAGCTGAGAGTCTCCAAAGACCCAAAGTTGTGTAATGTTCCATTCTACAACCATTTTGATACCTATAACTAAAGCCTCATACTCTATAGTGTTGTTGGTGCATGGGAAGCTTAATTTGTATGCTTTCGAAATTGTATGACCTTGCAGTGTGATGAATAGTATGCTTGCTATTGATCCATGATGTGTTTCATTATTGATGCTTTCTCCTGGACTGATATTTGGGTGATGTATTATAAGATCTGGATCCAACCCTGGAATGTCTGCATATGACCATCTTTTGATTTACCTCCTTTTGAAGAGTTCCAAGTATTTTTGCCTTTCTAGTTTCGATAGAGAAGTTGCTAGATGTAGATTAGTTGTGCCAATGATAACTACCTCTATTGGTTCCATCAAGATATATGACTTCTCTTGATAAAATTTAGATAAGGTGTCAAATCTCCCATCTTCCGGTACCTCGAGTAGGTTCTCACTGTTAGATGTGTCCTTTATTTTTACTCTTTTTCGGTCTAATGTTGCCAAGAAATGGTTTTCAACATTAGACTTGATATTGTTTTCTTTATTTTCACTTTTGTGACTAGGAGATTTGACACCCATTTGACTTGAAGATACGTTTCTGAAATTTCTGGTGAGAGTTGTTGTAGGTTCAATTTTATTAAGATATAAAAATATGGCATGGTCATTAGGAAAGGTATCCATGGTGGTATGTCCTTCATTTTCCCAGTCCATAGGTTCAGGATGAATTAAGGATAAAGGATCCTCATGTTGGATTATGTCAAAGATATTAGGGGTCATGATAGAGATGTCAAGGATTTCAGTATGTATTTCCATGTCTAGAACAATACTCTCATCAGAATGACCTCGCGCAAGTAACTCCTGATTGTCCTCGGTTAAGTCCATGTCAGCCGCATGTGATTCTGATTCAAATAGGCTAGTTCCTAATGTTTGTCTTGCATACGTGTGAACTAAATTGACTTCTACATCTTCTTCTTCCCTTTCAACTTCAAGTTGCTCTTGTTTGTTGTTCCATGATAATGAATATTCTCCATTTCCTCGATCTCTTAGTTGTATTTGTTTTTCCATGTTTGACAACATTGATGCAAATTATTGTTCTTTGGACTGTGTGCTAGAATATGTTGCCTCTTTGTTATGTGAAACCATGACCTCTTGAGCTGATTTCAGATTATTACAACACTACAATGGATTTGAGTCTGCTGATATTGTGATTTCCTACCCATTGTAGGGAAATTTTAAGCACTAATGGCATGTTGATGGAATAGCTTGCATGTTTTGTATCCATGGTCTCCCCAAGAGTATGTTGTATGGTGGGTCCAAGTCTAGAACTTGGCATGTTGTCTCTTTTTGCAAAGGTCCCACACTGATGGGTAACATCAAAATTCCCTTAGAGTAATGTTCTTCTTCACCATATGCTTTAATTTTGATCTTTTTCAGGGGATTAACTGCACCTTCTGAATAACCCAAAGCACGAACAAGACTCAAAGAGCAAATGTTTGAGCCAACTCCTCCATCTATCCGGACATGTTTAACAAGTGTTCTATGAATGAGGACTTCAATTTGCAAGGAATCAATGCTTGGATGTGAAGGAGATGAGATTTGAATAGGATTCTGCGAAATAGGCTTGATGGGTATATTGTTTGGTAAGGATGCTATGGAAGGTTCTTGCAAGCTTTCAGGAGGTGTAAGAATAGATGCATTTGGAGAGTTAATTTGCTTATGGAGGGATGAGCCATTGCTAGACATAGGTGCACAATTTTGATCTTTCTCAGCCAAATCTTTTAGGGATATCTTTAAGAGTTAAATAAAAGAACCACCTTTCTTTTGAGATGTATTTGAATCCTTGTGAGGTTTTAACATGGTTGGATTTTGATTTTGGACTTGTTTGATTGTTCTAACATGTTGGTTTGTTATGTTTTCTTCTTGTGTTTTGCTTTGGTATGTCATGTTGATATGATTTTTAGCTATTGCAAATGTTTTTGTTTCTGTTTCAAAGTTTTGATTATCTAAAAGTTGTTTTTGATAAGGGATCAACTGTCAATGTAAATGTGATATCGCAATATGACATGACAAGATGGTTTAAGTGTTTTAAAATTTTGCAAGTTTTTCGATCTTCAGTGTTCGAGTGCAATGGTGATGATTTGATAAGAACCAAGTCCATTAGGAATGATATATCCTATGATAGAGAACAAGGTTATTTTGATCAATCATTGTAGTTTCATGATTAAAGGATGATAGATCCTAATGAGAAACTATGTTTGAATGATCAATTTATCAACAACAATGTGATGTTGCACTTTAAGGTGTTTGATCTTTAACTTGTTTGAGGTGAATACTTGAAACCTTTGTGTGTCTTGTTCTTGAATCTGTTTTTGATAGAAGATAACTTGGTTGAATGACCCAACAAGATGACCTACTCTTTATGTTTGATTGTTTGAGAAATGGGTTGTTTTGGTTTTCTGATTTTGATGTAGTTTACCAGAAACGCTGACAAAATGACTAAGAACGCTACTATACTGACCAGAAACACCATTGTTTGGACCAGAAACGCTGTTGTTTGGACTAGAAACTCTGACAGACTTACCAAAAATGCTACTATACTGACCAGAAGCACTAACATATAGACCAGAAACACTGACTGATAGACCAGGAACTCTGTTATGCAATACAATGACTCTAAAGTTCAAATAATGATATGTAGGTTTAGTAAATTGAGTGTTTGAACTTAGGAGATTACAATTTTGACCCAACTCTATGAATTTTAGACTCAAAGAAACTCTAATAGAAAAACCAAAAACTCTAATATGCTCAACCTTTGAGAGTTAATGTTGAAATATGAGATATTTGACATTAACACCAAGAGAGCTGACATTTGGATTGAAAATGTGATTGTTTGGACTGAAGGTGCGACCGTTTGGACTCAAAAAGCTAATGTTTGAACTATAAAAGCTAATGTTTGGACTGAAAGAGCAACTGTTTGGACTGAAAAAGCTAATGTTTGGACTATAAATGCGACTGTTTGGACTGTAGATGCGACTGTTTGGACTCTAGATGCGACTGTTTGGACTGTAGATGTGATTGTTTGGATTGAAAGAGCTAATCTGCTACAAAACTTGTGAATTTGATAGTTTGAAGTTTGATTTTTCAATGTTTGTTGTATTTCAATGGATGAGATCTTTACTTGACTTATAAACACTGAAATTAGATTGTATTTTTGTCCCAAAGGTTTTGAACAATTAAAAAACACATCAATCAGTCTATCCTAAGGAGATTGGCTGAGAATGAAAACCTTTTCTTGTTGACTTAGGTACACACCCAATAGCTAATCAAAATATGGGTGCTCAGTCTCACGTAATGGATTCTCAACGTCATATTATCCGACTCCAAACGCTAATGGGGGCACGATATGGCAAGTGTTTTGGGAGAGTTACTATCTCTCTTGCACAAAGATTATCACCCTTTCGGAGGTGAATCAAGTAGCTTCTATTTTTATAGTTCTTAGTCAGGAATTCTGTTTGAAATTAGCCCTTGAAGTCACGTAAGCATGATTGAGGCCTATAGCCCGACAAGGTACTGAAACAAGTTGTAGTCACATAAACGTGATTGAGACCGCAAGGCCCTATAAAATGCTCGATATGAGAGATCTCAAAGAGAAAACTCAAAGTATCCCATCATCTGAGACTTTAATCATCAGAGACCTATTTATTATAGTGAGTTGGAATGCTCAGGTCTAGCTGTATTCACTTGGGTCGTTCTCACAGGGTGATTACTTTTTCCTATTGTGACAAGCCCGCTAAAGATATGCACTATTGAAAGCAAAGGATGAGTCTATCTTTCTGATCACCTAAGAAAGGTGAGAGCATACTCTCCTATCATCAAGACACATAAGACATGCTTGTTCATTTCCATTGTAATTAGTCTATGTGCCTAATTTAACAAATATAAGTGCAAAATCCCACAGCTGCAAACAAAGTTAGTAGTTTATATTGTATTCTTTGGTGGCAAAATAGTTTATAACTCTGATCTTTCATAGTGAAATAAGTACCTACAAAACCAACAATCTACAAATTAGGTTCGGGAAAATGACAGTCCAGAAGCAGAAATGAGATATGCAACATACAATATTTGCAAACTTAATAAAAAATTGAAAATGTCATCAAATTGACCAAGAACGCCATCATATGTGCTAAGAACGATGCTCTGCACACCAGAAACGTTGCTCTGCACACCAAAAATGTTGTTCTGCAAACCAAAAACACTATTAAACAGACTGAAAACATTGACAAATTTGCCAAAAACGCAACCATACATACCAAAAATGCTAAAGTACAGACTGAAAGCGCTAAAGTATAGAAAAGTAGAAAAATAGATTTGAGAAGTCTCCTAAAAATGTCATTTGAGGTGCTGGAATGCCACAATAGAGACAAAGAACGCGATTCAGGAACCCAAGAGAGCCAATCTGCACTCTGAAAGAGCTAATCAACCTATCAATGAAATTTCTTGCAAGCAAACTTGTTAAAGATCAAAGGGGCTAGGCCCTATGGTGGGCGCCAATTAATGTGATGCTAAAAATGTGGTATAGTATAAGAGGCGTACACATATAATGAGACAATATAATATAATTGAAAAGCTTAATTTCAAAACTAAATCAAAGATGCAAACCATAAGCCTTCCTTGAAATGTCCCATTTTCCTCTATTCTTGAGGACCTTGAAGGTGTTGTATTGATGGGCTCTCTGTGGAGCAATGACCTCCAAAGTGACAACTCAAGAGTTGAGTAGCTAATTGATCATGATTGACTATGGAGATGATATGAAATGCATAATTTAAGAAACTAGATTAACATGCTAAGATAAATCCAAAAGCTAATTACTAGATAATTGAAATGCAAATTGCCTATAGTAATGTTGCCTAAATTGATATGAGATGGGATCCTTATTGCTCCAAAATTGGGGGATATTTATAGGAATTCCAAGGCCAAAGCTAAGGTGGCAAGAATCAAAGGTCTAGATTTGATCTGAAGATATCAAGGGCCAAGATTGAGGAAGTTGGAGAAGAGGATGGAGGAAGAGACACTTGTCATCTCTATGGTGACAAGTGTCAAGGAGCTTTTCCCATGAGAGGGCAAGTGTCCAAGGGAGGAGACATGTGGCAAAAGTACCATGTGTCTCAAGAAGAGAATATCCACACCATGGGAGGTTAGGATAAGGAGTTTAGGATGTGCAATATAGGATAGGGTTAGTTAGACCCAAGATTAGATTGAATGGGTTAAGTTAGGGAATGGTTAGGTTAGGTGGTTAAATTTAGGAGCCATGTGCTCATTTGAATTTAGAAATTCAAATAATTGGAAAATGGTAATTAATCTCAACAAACTTGAGTTTGTTAATCTTAATTAGGGATTAGAAGAATTGATTAATATGGGGAGACATTAATTAAATTAGAATTAATTAATCAAAGGGGGATGTGAGATTAACTATATAAATAAATCATTTAGATTTATTTACTTAGTAGATGAATAGAGAAATTAATTAAATTGCTTGTGAATTCAATTAATTGGGAAGGGGAATTAATCAATTATCTGCATATTTAATTAACTATCTTCAGACCATTTTTAGGTGTATACATTTGGTACTCTCTTGTGGTGCGAAATCTGGAGATATTTATTTTCACATTGGGAATCCATCCTTCATATGTCATTTAAAGTTTGGTGTGGCATTTTTTTCATGATTATCTTTGTACGTCGCTTCTTTTGGTTTGTCAGATTTTTTATGATATATGTCCTCTTTCTTTTTATTTATGGCATAAACATTTTGGGCTTCATTTCTCTCTAGCATTTCTGCATTCACCTCTTCTCCTTTGGCATTTGTCTATAATGGCGGACTGCAGATCTCATGTCATTGGTGTCAGTCATGTTTTGGACCCTTGTGTTTCTTGTAAATTCTCTACATTCTGTAGTATATATATATTTTGGTTGCAGGTGTTTTTTGGTGCAGGGGCATGTCAATTTTGGTTGTACGAGTTCTTTGTTGCAGGGCCTTCGAGATATGCCATGAAGATGGATCTATCCTTCAATGTTTGTTTAGTCCTCTTGCTTTTTGGAGCTCTCTTCTTCATTCACTGGGCAACCTATGCTATTTCTTTTTCATGTCCTTATTTTGTAAATAAGCTTGCATGCTCCTATTCTATAAAATGAGCTTGCATGCTCCGATTTGTAAATGAGCCTGCATGCTCCTTTGTTGATCTCTATTTTATAACTAGCTCTGACTAGAGGATTGTTCACTACTTCTCTTCTATATTCATGTTGATGAGCAATGACTGGAATTTTTCTTGTTGGTTCTTTTCTTTGGGAGCTCTGTTTGAAACAAATTTTAAATATATTGTAAAAATTATATATTATTAATAAAATATATCAATTGGCACTGCCACCTTGCCAAAAAAATTAAAACTAAAAATATTCCTCCAATTCGCCAAATTCGAATTTCAACTCATTCCATCTAATTTCATTTTCCCAAATATTTCATCAAATTTGAATTTCTTCCCATTTCAATAAATTTCATGTGCATTCCATCATTCGAAAATCAAAATTCAAATAAAAATAAAAATGAAAATGAATTTTTGTCTAAGGGGTTGAGCTTAACTGGCTAAAACACTGGGTTCTCACTGTGGAGACCCAAGTTCAACTCCCAATAGGGACATCTGAGGTGGAAATCTAAGCTGTGACTCTTGGCCTTCCATAGGATGGGGAAGGTCTTGGGGTCAATCTAATGGAACTCTAAGATGTGACTCTTGGCCTTCCATAAGATGGGAAGGTCTTGAGGTCAATCTAATCAAGCATAATAATAATAATAATTCAAAGATATGTAATGGGGATGGGGCCCCCTACTGTGTCCCCACTGGTTCATAGCTCTAGTCAAAAGCTATTCAGGCTTTGGCCAATTACCGAAAAAAAAAAAATGAAAATGAATTTTTCAATTCAATCTCCTACAGCATATGTTAAAAATCTTAGCTGGTTCATCAAATTAGTTAACTCTCCAATCTCCCCTTTTCACTCCAAATCACCTTTTTCTGATTAATCAATCAGTTTAGTCTTCTCCTCGGTCAATCTAGTCAACTGGCTAATCAATTCAATCATCTCACTAATCAATTCAGTTAACAAATCAATATATCACACTAACAGATTAATCAATTCACTTAACTAATTAGTCAAAATCAGTTGATCTATCAATCAACACTTCAGCTTCAAATCTCACCCCATCTCACATGAAAATCTATAAAAGCAAATCTTATTTCCCAATTTCAATCTACAATCACTACCTTCAAAACAATTATGTCAATCATATGTACGAATCCCAGTGCAACACTTGAGAGCCACCTACCACATGATTTGGATAAGAGCAATGGAAGCCATGATGCAAAATTAGGAGTTTGATTAAGCTTTATTCATTCAATTCTTGCATCTTTATTTTATTGTCATTTAGGAGTTAATTGTAATTGGATTTAGATTTTTTGATTTTAAGTCATTACAGATAGTTAGTTGGTCATGTGGCTAGTGAAAAAGGAACATGTGAGTAACTCCATCAGGGCTACAAACACATGTTGGCAATGGAGCAATATTCAAGAGATTACAGTGTATAACCTCGTTAGAGCCCTTAAAGTTCACTGTTAGCAAGGCTCTATCCAAGATGATTTTGAAATCAGAATAACTCATTTAACTAGTCACATAGGATTCCAAGGGTCTTTGATGGTTATCAGAGTCGAAATAAATTCAATTACACACACATGGGAAAAAGGAGATAAAAGTTTCAAGAATTGATGGAGAAGTTTTCCTCACCTCCATTCATAAATCTTGGTTACATAGTGTGTTAGGTTGGATGGTTTAAGATCGTCTGTGAACGAATTGAACTCCTATCTTTAAAAAATTTTGCACCTTTAATCCAATTAGTGCATTTCAAAATGAAAGACACACACAATCATCCTTGTTCGAATAGGAACTGCATCTTCATCTTGCATACTGCATTACCATAGGTCATATCTAAATTCATTGTCTCCACATGCATCGCCTAGATCATCATGTCATAATAGGTCTGCATACTGGGGGCATAGCTAAAAACTCCTAAAAATAAGATAAAGACTTGAAAAAAATCATAAAAATCAGATAAAGACCTGAAAAAATCATAAAAATCATAAAAATATCCTAAACAAATACCAAAAACATCAGAAAAAAGCAAAATGAAACAAAAACATTCCAATATGATCCTGAAAAACCCTAAACATTGAAAATATCTTCGAAAATAACTAAAAATAAAAAACTTGCAATAAAATGTCTCATGAGAAAAAAATACCCTAGCAGATATCCAACAAACACTTCGTACGAAGTCAAACATAGGATATAGCTATCTTATCAAAAATCTGCAACCAAAATGATCCAATTGTCTTATCAATCGTATCAATATCCATATCAACGTGATCATTATCTTGTCTTAAATAGAGATGGATACACTTGAAACCATATAGGTCGGTCTTAAATAGGGTCCACACTTTTTGAAACCAGACATTATCAACCATTGCATCAACTAATTAAAACAAAGACACGGATCAAGAAGGCTATCGGATTTTTGTCCTAGTCAATATTTATGTTTTTATCAATTCGCAATCAATCATGTTACTATGTTACTCAAGGATGTCCACAAGTGACTAGAGGAGTCATGATGGGAATGATCTTTTTTTCTTTGTTTATTATTTGTGGTGTGAACCAATGAAGTTCTGGGGCAATAGTTCCAATGGGTGTCTATGATTGGTATGTTCATTTGGAAAGTATCTTATGCAAAATTAAAAGTCAGGGATATCTATGCATGTGACTACCACACATACCTTGAACCCTGGTGCCATTCCCAAAATGGAGGGTTCACTACACTTGCTTTCTACATGTTTGTTCTTACAATGAGATATCTTTACATCTTGGTTCCTTATACCCTGATGTACACAACTTCATTGTTACAATATAAGACTCAGTGATGAATATGTGTTGCACTATGAATAAAGACACAAAAGATCATTAATCATCAATCATATCATTTAATTTTATCATCTCATCATGTTGATTATATCTCAAAGATAATATTCTCATCTAACATATTCAACTTTCAATCATTTCATTTTAATCTCTACTCACATCTTTCTAATTTCATCTCAAATTGTTTCCTCACATCAACTATTTTATCCATCAATCAATTCTATATCCTAATATTCTTCACTTCTTACTAATCATTCTTTACTTTCATCATTCTTCCATCTCTCATGTAATAGTCTTCTTCTTTCAAGAGATCCTTTAAAGAACAAACAATCTCTCGAGGGGACATTATACCATAATATCGTCGGGGCATACTAGGGCAGAATTTTTTTCGTTTTCTTTTAAACAACGTCGTTTCAACCTTGTATCAAAGAGGGTCAAATGTAGACACCTAAAAATTTATTGTCAATCATGTACTAATTTATCATCTTATTAGTTAAATAATTCTTTAATTATTTAACTAAGCTAATTTTTTCTTCTAAACTAATTCAATCATCAGTTTCAATCATTACTAATCATCCAATTTGTATCTATTAATCAATTCATCATTTACATTCTTCTCAAGTATTAATTATTTAAATTAATTATGATTAATTCCCTTGATTAAATAATCTTTATTATTTAATTAATCTTATTTCTAATGATTATTTAATTTCATTTAAATTATTTAATTAATTAACTTATTCCTCCAAGTCCCCAAATTTGAATTTCAACTCATTCCATATAATTTCATTTTCCCAAATTCATATTTCATCAAAGTTGAATTTATTCCCATTTCAATAAATTTCATGTGCATTCCATCATTCAAAAATCAAAATCCAAATAAAAATAAAAATGAAAATGAATTTCAATTCAATCTCCTACAACACATGTTGAAAATGATGAATACTAAGAGGGGGGGGTGAATTAGTATGCCAAAAATTACTGCACTAAAACACTTACACAATCTAAAGATAAACTGGTAAAGCAGTCTAACAATCAGACCGATTACCACATATGCAAACCAAAATACAAATAAAGCATTCACCCACAAAAGCAATACAACCATAACACAAGATATTTGACGTGGAAACCCAACTGGGAAAAACCACGATGAGATGGAACTCACAAGTCACTATCTGCAGAATAGAAACCAGACTAGTTAAGGTCAGACCGGTTAAGGTCTTACAATGTTCTTCACCAGAATAGATCCTGTTAGGAATCTCAATCTCTATTAGGAGATAAGTCCGATTAAAGACTACCTTGTTAGAGGATTTTACAAAGGCTTTGAGGCCTACCCGATTAAGGGCTACAGACTTGTCAAAGATGTGAGTAATCAACAAGTGTTTGATCTATCTAATAGCACAAACTACTTGGCCAGATCCAGTATTGCTCACAGCTAATGTATTCCAGCATTACTCTAGTCTTCTCTCTTTCTCTCACAGTTACAACTTCTCAAATAAGATCATTCTCAACTTCCACCTTAAACCCTACCACAACATTAACCCTTTCAGCAACAACTTAAAACCCTAGACATGATGTCCTTTTAAAGGAATCTGATTTCATGTCGGTCCAATAGGATTACATTACAATTTCCTAGGTTCAATGAATCTAGACATATTCAGTAACACGACACAAAAAGCACTGTCAATGTGTTGGCACCGTCAAACAATCGATGGATTGGTAACTCATCACAGAGTATTACTAGTTCATACAGAATACCAATTGCCAGTTTGACAAAATCGAAGACTGGTAAGAATGTGTTGTGTCACTTTTCTCCCTCGTACCGCTTGTGATCTACGAACTGCTTGGGGTCGACATGCCGCTTCAGACTGGGAAACACATTCTACAAAATCACCACTAGTCTAAAAACTAGTATACAACATACCGGTTGGAACGAATACCGGTTGAGCATAAGCTCATACATCTAAAGGGGATCTCAATACAAGTGTGTGTCCATCAATGACAATCACAACATAAACAACAAAAATGCCAACAATCTCCCCCTTTGGCATTGATGGCAACACTTAGGAAAATAAAATTTTGACATCTAAGTATTTTACAACAAAAACTTGCCATTAACAAAATTGCTCCCCCTAAGCATATACACTATCCCTTAATCAACACAGTGTATAGCAATTTTGCATACAGAGCATAATCATCAGAGCATATAGCATATATCACAGCATATATCAAAATTTCAAAACAAATACTTCTCCCCTTATGTCAGAAGTTCAAAATTTTAAAACCGAAAACCAGATATACTTCTCCCCCTTTGCCAACAATGACAAAGTACCACTGAAAAACCCTGTTTCCATATATATATAAAAGAGTTTATGACAATAATGAATAATACTTGTCAAAAACTGATTTATAGTCCTACAAAAATTGTTTCATGGAGAGGGACCAAGACTCTAGTAGGGAGGTTGCCACTTCCTTCTCTGTCTATATCTGGGATACCTATTCCTCCATGGCATCTACTGTGCTCAGTTCCTATGTGACTATCAGGGCATCTAGGTTCAGATAACACTTGTGAAGAATTTGTAGTCATGGAAGTAATACCAGTTGAAGCTCCTGCAAATCCCTAGACCATGTGTTGATCTCTTGCTCCATCTTGGCTGACTGGATCTGGAACCGGTGAACGGTTTGCCCATATGCTGCAAAGGAATCATAAGGAGTCTTGAATGTGCCCAAGTAGGATTGTAAGTCCGTTTGAAGCTGTTGCTTCTTGGCTAGCACATCATCACATAATAGATGAGGTTGATAGATTTTGCTGAGTAGCAAGTTTCTCTCATCCAAGGCATTCCTTATGTCCTTTTGATCTTTTAGCAGTTCAGTCCTAAGCTCATTCATCTTCTTTACTAGAGCAACATTAAGAGCCTTTTGGTGTTGTTTCTTTACATTAGCCTCTGCTACTTCTTCTAGACTTTGCACCTGATCATCTACTATAGTACATAGAAGTTTGAGTTGTGCTAGTGATGATTCAGTGTTAGGAAGATTAGTACCAAGGATTAAACTGGTAAGTGTGTCTATAGCCGCTTGAATAATATCTTGTTCCCTTTTCCTGCAAATACCTTCAAGGCACTCTTGGGCAACCTTGATGCTCTGCATAAGCTCAAACTCACTTGCAAATTGGAGGTCAATAGGACTCGAGATAGCAGCCGATTTGGCTTGGCTACCCGTTGCCTTAGGAGTCTCCATCTATGTGCTCTTCATCACTTCAATTGTCTTGTCTGCTTCTTCCTTCTTTTTCCTCTCCTTCTCTTCCTTCTCTTTCTCTTCTCTCTTTTTCTTCTCTTCCTCTTCCATCTTCTTCTTGTCTTCTTCTTCTTTCTTCTTCTACTCTTCTTCTACCTTTTTCTTTGCTTCCTCTTCCTTCTTCTTCTGTGCTTCCTATTCCTTCTTCTTTTGTTCTTCCTCCTCCTTCTTCTTCTTCTCTTCTGCTTCCTTCTTCTTCTGTTCTTCCTCTTCCTTCTTTTTCTTCTCTTCTTCTTCCTTCTTCTTCTTCTCTTCTTCTTCCTTCTTTCTCTTTTCTTCCTTATCCTCTTCTTCTTTCTTTTTCCTATCATCTTCTTGCTTCTTCTTTTCTCCATCTTTTCATTTCTCCTCTTCCTCCTTTCTCTTCTCTTCCTCTTTCTTTTGTTTCTCATCTTCATCCCTCTTCTTTTTCTCTTCCTATTCCTTTGCCGCTTGTTGTGTGTCCTCAGCTTGTTCACCACCCTGATCGACTTGTTGCCCCTATCCAGTTCCCTTAGAAGGTATATCCTAAGTGACATCTTCTACATCCAGGGCATCGACATCGATGGTGTTGATTGGTTCTTCCACTAGGTTTCCTTCCTTATCAAAGACCTCATCTGGTTTGGAAATAACCGGTTCCTTTTCCACTTGGAGGTTGGCCATTCATGCTTTGTGAGAGCTAATAGCATGAGCCATATGTTGATGTGTATCTTTTTCAACATCATCAACTCTCCCCTCCAACAACCAGAGTCTTCTTCTCCTTGTGAAGAAGAGACCTTTATTTTGATCTAGGGCATTAAATAATTCTAATTTGAGAGTTTGGGGAAGTACTGTGCAAAGACTTTCTCCCTAATCTCCTGTTCTTTTTCAATGACAATGTGCCATTTATTATCTAATGCTTTAAATAATGAATTCGGTGTCTGAGATTTAATCTCTGATGGTGACTGGTCATTTTTACATAAATAAAGAATGATTTCCTATAGTACTTCATCTTTTTCCTCACTATTAAATTCATCATAATAATCTATTAAATCATGAAGTAACTTTCTCCTAATATTTTTTACTATTCTTTGATAATGTGTCAAAGGTTTGTAGGAGGAGATGTCTATATTTACCGATGCGGATGCTGCCGGTTCATTCTTCTTCATCTTCTTTGTTTGTCTTGCCTTCTTTGGCTGTTCATCACACTCGGTTTCTTTGGAGTCCAGTTCATTTGCCTTAGTCTTCCTCTTTCTTTTGAAGACTTTTGCCAGTGTTACCTCCGGTTTCTTCTTTGCCGGTGACCGCTTGGTCACTCTTGGAGTTGCAGTGGTAACCGGTGCCAATGCTACAGGCACTGCCTTAGCTGTCTTAGCTACTGGTTCTTTTCCCTTCTTCACCAATGGTTCTTCAACTGGTGCAATCCTCTCCAAGTAGGTTCCGGTCCTCTTAGCCTTTGGATCAAGAGGCGAGACAATAAGGGTTGAGGCATACCCTTCTATCATGTCAAACATAACTTCATAGCCCATTGGCTCTACCTCCTCCATTCTAGGCTCAATAGCCTCCATTAAACATTTGTCCACCTGAATAGTGAAACAAATGTCATCTTCATAATTCTTCACTATGTCACCTGAGATTCTTACCCTCTGACTCATCTTTCTTCTGAACTCATCAAAATATTGTTTCAGTACCTCAGGGTAGTGGGTTCCAATGGCTTGTACACTTTCCTTTATTTGCTTGGTTATCGGTTGGTCAGGGGACCACTGGACATCTCCTACACCTAAAAAGTAGCCTTGAAAATAAAAGAACAACCCTACCAGTAGTTGTCCAAACTTAAACCTTAGCGAGTTGTCCTGTTTGATCACCTTAAGATTTAACAGGAGTTGCCTCTGCATACTAGTGCATAAGTTGAAAGATGCATCCTCTTTTATCATTTGGTAAGTGGCATTTACCACTATAGTAGATACCGAATTAATCCTGCTAGCTGAAAACATTTTGTATCCTATCACCATGCAAGTGTATTTCACCAGATCATCCTTGATAGGATTGACTTTCATACCCTGTGAATCACTTGTTGAACTGGTGAGCTTGGTCATTTCTGTTTTGCTCACTTTTCTTAGGGCTGGCACTTCCCCTATGTTGCAGAAACTGGTGACTACATGAATTGCCTGAGGCATGATATCATGTGTCCTTTCCAGGTACATCTTGTCACTGTGGACTCTACTCAAAATAGTTCTAATATTATCCTTCATGAAATCTTCTAGCAAATATACTGCATTGTGGAATTTCTTCTTCTCTATGACACTAAATTCTGGTTTGATCTTTTTGTCCTTGCCGCAAAATAGACCTAACTGAGCGTGAATGACTAAAGACCCTAGGTCTTCTATTTTGCAATCAATATAATTAGAAATTCCTTCTTCGACTATGACTCCAGTCAGAACTTGTGACAAAGCATTATATTTAGACTTCCTCTGAATAAAAATTTCTGACTCAATTGATGTAATCGAACTGGTATGAGATGTGGAAGCCATTGAAGAGTATTTCAAGAACACGAAAAATACCTTTCAAACATGAATTTAGGGCTTCCTGATTCTGCTTCACTCCACTCTCCAACGGTTGCCAAATCACCGCTTTGTGTTCTCCACTACCGCTTGCAAACTGGATTTGAATCTCTTTCAAGGTTATTCAATTTCTTGAAATCTCAGCTCAAATCACCTTTTCTTCGCTCTGCACTTGAAAAATTTTCTTCGCTCGAAAACAGATAGTGAGAAATGATTTGAAAAATGCATTTATACATGTCTCCCACCTACCATCATTAATGCTCCTCTATTAGGGTGTAAACCCTAATTTGCCTTTTTACCATTTCCAGTCTTCTTCCAAGCAACAAGTATCACATACTGGTTAAGGTCTTTTACAGGTGTCAACTGGGGGTTCGAAAACATTTCACCGTTTGCTCCCCCAAAGCCTTTAAGGCTTAGTTTGCCAATTTCAATATTTCCACACTAGGTGCAGAAACCAGTTCCTCTTCTGACATTATTGGTTTCTTCTTCCATGTTTTCTTCATATCCCCTTGAACTTTTTCAACATCTATTTCTCCTTCCTGAGTGGTTGGTATATCATCAGATATACTTTTTCTGCTTCTGCAGAATCTTGCAATGTGACCCGGTTTGTTGCAGTGATAGCAAACAAGTCCAAGTGCTCTCCAAGGTCCACTGTACATGTTTCCATTCTTCCTTTTGCATGTTGTAGTAGAGTTACCATGACCATGATAGATCATACAAATTTCTCTCCATCTGGTTGCCACGTGTTGACCACCGCTTCTTGACTGATGATTGAAGATATTAAACTGGTCGTGGTTCCAGTTCATAAAAGGTTCAGGACCAATTCCTTGGGTCCTCTAAGGATATCTTCTAGTGTTATCCATTACAGAATTGCATTCAAATGCTCTATGCCCAAACTTGTTGCATGCATAACAATGACCATTGAATTTATTGGATCTAGGTACATTGTTGATAAAATAAGGAAAATTATTATAGGCTTTGCTCCTACATACATTGGTAGTGCAAATAGGTTTGAGTTTTTGCTTACCTTTTCCTTTGAGTGTCAGTTGCTTCTTTGATGCTTCAGCATTTGTTCCTGAGGATTCTCCTTCCTCATGTCCAGAAAAACCAAGACCATTGGTATTCTTTACCGATCTAGATGACTCGAGCTTTTTCTCTAGCTTGATAGTACTTTTGCCAAACTTAGCAAGTATTTCCTTTAACTCAAAGAGTTCTTTGGAAATAGCAGTGTTTGTCTCTATTAGACTTGCATTTTCAGAGATGGCAATGTTCAGTTCTCCTTGCATGTCTTCTTTTTCCATTCTGCTCTCATGAAGGTGAGCAGTCAATGCACTAATCTCTTGTTTCAACTTGGAGATCTCATGATCTCTATCCTTTATCCGATCTTCATCTTTTCTCTGGTTCTCAAGCTCTTGAATAAACCTAATAGTTAGTCCTTCCAACTCCTTTCTCAGATTGGAGTTTGAATCATTCAGTTTATTTACTTCAGCAATCATGGCTTCCATGTTAGCTTCATCTTCAGAACTACTTTCAGATAGTTCCATCAGCTTCTTTGCATGTTCTCTCGTTTTTGCTTGAGATGCCTTGTATTTGACCATAAGATCATCATAGGCTTGCTCAGACTTAGTGAGCCATTGAGTAAGTTCCCTCATGGTGTATTCCCCCATATCTCTTTCCAAGTGGTTAAACTTATAGAAAGGTTGGCTCTGATACCAATTGATGAATACTAAGAGGGGGGGGTGAATTAGTATGTCAAAAATTACTGCACTAAAACACTTACACAGTATAAAGATAAACTGGTAAAGCAGTCTAACAGTCAGACTGATTACCACATATGCAAACCAAAATGTGAATAAAGCATTCACCCACAAAAGAAATACAACCATAACACAAGATATTTGACGTGGAAACCCAACTGGGAAAAACCACGGTGAGATGGAACTCACAAGTCACTATCTGCAGAATAGAAACCAGACCGGTTAAGGTCAGACTGGTTAAGGTCTTACAATGTTCTTCACCAGAACAGATCCTATTAGGAATCTCAATCTTTGTTAGGAGATAAGTCCGATTAAAGACTACCTTGTTAGAGGATTTTAGATTCACATGTGTGAACCACCTTGTTAGAGAATTTTACAAAGGCTTTGAGGCCTACCTGGTTAAGGGCTACAGACTTGTCAAAGATGTGAGTAATCAACAAGTGTTTGATCTATCTAATAGCACAAACTTCTTGGTCAGATCCAGTATTGCTCACAGCTAATGCATTCCAGCATTACTTCAGTCTTATCTCTTTCTCTCATAGTTACAACTTGATCTTCTCAGATAAGATCGTTCTCAACTTCCACCTTAAACCCTAGCACGACATTAACCCTTTCAGCAACAACTTAAAACCCTAGACATGATGTCCTTTTAAAGGAATCCGATTTCATGTCGGTCCAATAGGATTACATTACAATTTCCTAGGTTCAATGAATCTAGACATATTTAGTAACACGGCACAAAAAGCACCATCAATGTGTCGGCACCGTCAAACAATCGATGGATTGGTAACTCATCACAGTGTATTACTGGTTCATACAAAATATCGGTTGCCGGTTTGACAAAAATGAAGACTGGTAAGAATGTGTTGTGCCACTTTGCTCCCTCGTACTGCTTGTGATCTACGAACCACTTGGGGTCGACATGCCGCTTCAGACCGGGAAACACATTCTGCAAAATCACCACTAGTCTAAAGACTAGTATACAACATACCAGTTGGAACAAATACCGGTTGAGCATGAGCTCATACATCTAAAGGGGGTCTCAATACAAGTGTGTGTCCATCAATGACAATCACAACATAAACAACAAAAATGCCAACAGAAAATCTTAACTGGTTCATCAAATTAGTTAACTAATTTCACTTAACTCAGTTAACTCTCCAATCTCCCCTTTTCACTCCAAATCACCTTTTCTGACTAATCAATCAATTCAGTCTTCTCTTCAATCAATCTAGTCATCTGGCTAATCAATTCAGTCATCTCCCTAATCAATTTAGTTAACAAATCAATCTATCATGTTAACAGATCAATCAATTCACTTAACTGATCAATCAAAATTAGTTGATCTATCAATCAGCACTTTAGTTCCAAATCTCACCCCATCTCACCTGAAAATATATAAAAGCAAGGCTTATTTCCCAGTTTCAATCTAGAATCACTATCTTCAAAACAATTGTGTCAATCATATGTAGGAATCCCAGTGCAAAACTGGAGAGCCACTTACCACATGATTTGGAGAAGAGCAATGGAAGTCACGATGTAGAATCAAGAGTTTGATTAAGATTTATTAATTCAATTATTGCATTTTTATTTCATTGTCATTTAGGAGTTAATTGTAATTGGATATCAGTTAACTCTCCAATCTTCCCTTTTCACTCCAAATCACCTTTTTCTGACTAATCAATCAATTCAGTCTTCTCCTCAATCAATCTAGTCAATTGGCTAATCAATTTAGTCATTTCCCTAATCTATCCAGTACACTAATCAGTCAAATGAGTTAAAAAATTGATCTATCTTGTTAATAGATCAATCAAAATGAGTTCATTGATCAATCAAATTAGTTGAACTATCAATCAACACTTCAGTTCAATTTCTCCCCCCATCTCACCTGAAAAATCTATAAATTCAACCTCATTTCCTAATTTCAATCTTTAATCACTATCTTAAGAAAAATTGTAGCAATCATATGCAGGAATCCTAGTGCAACACCTCAGAGCCACCTACCACATGATTTGGAGAAGAGCAATGGAAGCCATGATGTAGAATCAAGAGTTTGATTAAGCTTTATTCATTCAATTATTGCATCTTTATTTCATTGTCATTTAGGAGTTAATTATAATTGGATTTAGATTTTGTGATTTGCTCTTTCATATCTTATTATCTTTTATGATTAATTTTAACCTTGGAAACACTCTAAATAACAAACTTTTATTTTTGCATATGATACGTGTCAAATGAATGTAGCAATCACATACACCCACTGAAACTATTGCCCTATAACTTCATTGGTTCACACCACAAACAAAAAGCAAAGAAAAAAAGATCATGTCGATCATGGCTCCTCTAGTCACTTGTGGACATCCTTGAGTAGCATAGTAACATGACTGATCACTAATAGATAAAAAGATAAAGATTGTCTAGGACATAAATCTGGTAGCCTTGTTGATCTATGTCTTCATTTTGATTACTTTATGTGATGGTTGATAATGTTTGGTTTCAGAAAGTGTGGACCCCGTTTAAGGCTGGTCTGTCTGGTTTCGAGTGTATCCATCTCTGGTTAAGATAAGATAATGATCACATTGATATGGATATTGATACGATTGATAAGATAGTTGGATCAGTTTGGTTGCAAATTTTTTATAAGATAGTTATACCCTGTGTTTGACTTCGTTTGAAGTGTTTGTTGGATATATGCTAGTGTATTTGTTTCTCGTGAGACATTTTATTGCAAGCTTTTTATTGTTTTTTGATTTTTAGTCCTTTTTAAAGAGCTTTTCGATGTTTGGGATTTTTTAAGGATCTTATTGGAATTTTTTTGTTTAATTTTTCTTTTTCTGATGTTTTTGGTATTTGTTCAAGATCATTATATGAATTTTATGGTTTTTTCAGGTCTTCATCTATTTTTTTATGATTTTTTTAGGTCTTTATCTAATTTTTCAGAGTTTTTAGATATGCCCCCAATAGGAAGACCTATTATGACATGATGATCTAGGCGATGCATATGGAGGCAATGAATTTAGACATGACCTATGATAATGAAGTATGCAAGATGAAGATGCAGTTCCTATTCAAACAAGGGTGATTTTGTGCATCTTTCATTCTAAAATACACTAATTGGATTAAAGGTACGAAATGTTTAAAAGATAGGAGTTCAATCTGTTCTTATAAGATCTTAAACCATCCAACCTAACACACTATGTAACCAAGATTTATGAATGGAGGCATGAAAAAATTCTCCATCAATTATTGAAACTTTGATCTCCTTTTGCCCATGTGTGTGTAATTGAATTTATTCTGAGTCTTATAACCATCAAAGACCCTTGGAATCCTATGTGACTAGCTACATGATTTATTCTGACTTAAAAAGCATCCTTGATAGATCCTCATTACAAGCAAGATTTAAGGGCTCTAATGAGGTTATACACTGTAATCTTTTGAATATTCCCCTTTTCCAGTAGGCATCCATAGCCTTGATGGAGTTACTCATGTGTTCCCTTAGTCAAGCTTTTATTGCACTTGTATGCATGATATTGTAGTTATATATCATTTCTCTTTTACCTTGAGATGGATGTTGGCATAACATTTTTTTCTTTTATTTTCTTGCCTTGACTTGTAAGTAATGAAACCTACTTGGGTATGATGATTATAGTGGCACTAAAACAGAATATTGGATTTTTCACTAGCCACATGACCAACTAGGTATCTATAATGACTTAAAGCATTTTATTTATGTGTGAGATATAGCAATTGATAAATTTTGGGTAACAAGACTCAATACTGAAACTTCTACCCAACCATGGATAAAGCATAATCACAATGTGATATTGAAGATGAATGACCTAAGACTTCCTAAAACTTCATGTACTAATATTTAGGAAATGAGAGGTCACCTTCTCTCTTTTTCAGTGCAAACGGGTGAATGACTCAGACAATCTCCTTTCTTTATTGATGCAACTACATAAGAAAGCAATAATGATATGCAACAACATGTTATACAATGATAAATATGTGATGCAATGTAATAAAGAAATATGCAAATGCAGTACTGAATTTAAAAATGAACTCATCCCTTAGATGTAATATCTTTTTAAGCGCATACTATTCATAGGGTCGGGGAGTTTTGTGTAGGTAGTTCATTGGTCTATGTTTGAAGAGTTGGATAAACATTTATTTTTCAATAGGATATTCAGCTAGGTTTATTTCATGTACAGTTTCTGCTATAGCCTCATTATTTTCAAACCAATCTAGTTGTGGTAGATCTTCTTGCCCCTAGTCTATCAAGTGTGGGTGTATGAGGCAAATAGATTCTAGTTTCAAAGTTGTGACATGAGTAGGTGTTATGGTTGTTTTTATTGATGCATTTGAAGAGGATGATTAATCCAAATAGGTGTTGATCTCATTAGCTAATGTTATGATTCTTCTTGAAGAATATAATGGCACAATTTGTTAGCACCAATAAAGAAGGAAAAATGAGATGGGGGTGAATCAGTTTTCATTGGATTAACCAAAAAAAAGCACAATCCCAGATCTAAATAATTGTAGAAAGAATAAAGATAAACACAACAACACCAACACACAACACCAAGATTTTGACGTACAAAACCCGGTTAAGGGAAAAATTACGGTGGAAATCTACCCACAATAAAATGATACTCTGCAGTAGTATTTGTAAATATTACAATGGAGAATGCACATGCATTCAAGAACACTACCTAGAGCTCACTACTCAAAATAAGATGGCCTATAAGGCTCCAAACCTCAAGGAAGGTTCACTACCTTACAATAATGATTAGACTACAATCTGGATTACATGAAATTCAAATATAGCATCTCCTTATGCTTGATGATAGTTCTGGTTAAGCACATTTATCTGCCCTACAACAATCTCTTCTCAATACACCACACCAAAGGATAAATTTTCTTATGCACACATACACCACTTTCTGATAATACAGATACAACATCAACCCCAAAACTACATGACTATGCCACCTATTTATACAATTCATCAACCTTAACTACAAGCTCAGCCAAACCCTCAACCTTTAATTACAAAATTACATCACACGATACATAAATCAACCACCAGATAAATATAAGGTCATAGATGACATATCATAGACCTAAATCAAATCTTCTAACATGCATCACCACCATAAATATTTCCAAGATCAACCACAACACATTACACCACCGAGAATACCTCATAACATGAAGAATATCACTGGATCAACAAAATCACCAAGAACGCGCACAAGGATCAATGTGGACCATAAATACAAATAGGACATGATTAGGAAAAAAACCAACAAGAATGTTAGAACCATCTGCAATAGCTGCACCAACACCACTTATTCAAACCTTCATCGATCAACATGTTAACTCACAAGAGCACTCAAACAACATTAATTTATACTAGAAATATATCTTGCGGAGCACCAAATCACAAACCATCTGAATTAAAGATACACATGAACATTCAAAACATTCTCCCAAAACTGCAACCAAAAATATAATCATACTAGTGCTCAATGGATCAAATACCAAACACTTCCAACCATTGAACAAAAAAACTGAACTACAAACCGGATCAATTAATATGATCAAGTAAACTTCTAGATCACTGAAACCAATAAGGAATGAAGTATTCCAACATCCTAAATAGATAAAACAGCCATATCAACTCAATGTAATCACCAGAACACCAAAACACTCTTTGCAACACCAAAACACAGGAACATGTTGACATCAATGACAACAACAATATCCAACAATATCCCCCATTCGCATTGATGGCAACATATGAATGTGAAAAGCAATCAATGAAAAGGAATGATTCAACACCATTAATCTCCCCCTAAGATCATGCACACAAAGCTCCAAAAATAAAGTAGTTTTTCACATGCTTCTCTCCCCCTTATAGGATAATCTCTCCCAAAACTCACAACTCAATCCACTGATCAACTGACTACTTTGGCTGAGTAGCAGCACCAACTCATCAACCCAGATAAAAAGATAAGTCTCTAAAATCCACCAAATTGATGCAACTTCATGCATCTAGTTCTCATTAGGAGGGGCAAAGATCCCTAACTTGTTTAGCTCAAATACACAAATGTATCTGGAGGGAACGATTTAGTGAAAATATATGCAATCTAATCCTTTGTAGATACATATTTCAATCTGACTTCCTCATCACTGACTTTCTCCCTCAAGAAATGATATTTTATGGACACATGCTTTTCTTTAGAGTACAACACCTGATTCTTTGAAATATTGATAGCATGAATTATCACAATAAATAACAGTATGCTCATCATAAACCACTATGATATCCTTCAACATTTGCTTCATCCAAACTACCTGAGTATAGTTACTTGCAGCAAAAATGTATTCAACTTTAGCAGTTGGCAAAGATACAACATCTTACTTCTTGATGGACCATGAAATCAACTTCTTTCCCAAAAATAATGCTCCACTAGTAGTTATCTTATGGTCATCAACATCACTATCCCAATCAACATCAGTAGAGGCACATAGCATAAAATCATCATTCTTCAGATACCATAAGCCATAGTCAATAGTCCCCTTCAAATATCTAAAAAAACCTCTTTATAGCAGTAACATGAGTCTCTTTAGGATCTAATTAAAATCTAGCACAAAGACAAATATCATTTATAATATCTGGTCTATTCTAAGTTAAGTATAGAAATCCACCAACCATAGATCTATACAAAGTTTGATTAACTTTTTGAGATTCGTCATTCTTAGACAACTTGCATCCAATCCTTGTAGAAGTTCCAACAAGTTTAGAATTAGCTAATCTAAACTTTTTCAACAATTCCTTCACATACTTGGATTGAGAAATAAAAATACCTTTATCGGTCTGAGTAATCTATAATCCTAAGAAAAATTTCATCTCACCAATCATAGACATCTCAAATTCCTTTTGCATATCATCAACAAACTTCATACTCAAATCATCACCACCAAAAATGATATCATCAGCAAAGACTTCACCAATCAAAATGTTATCATTCTCAACTTTGAAGTATAAATTACTATCAGCAGTACCTTTACAGAATCCCAATTTTAACAAATACTTATCCAATCTAGCATACCAAGCTCTAGGGGCTTGTTTCAGTCCATACAGATCTTTCTTCAATTTGCATACCATATATCCTTCATTTGATAAAGAAAATCCATCTAGTTTCTCAATGTAGACTTCCTCTTCCAAATCACCATTCAAAAAGGTTGACTTTACATCCATCTGATATACCTTGAAATTCCTATAAGCATTATATGCAAGCAACAATCTAATAGCTTCAATTCTAGATACAAGAGAAAAAGTCTCCTCATAATCAATTCTTTCCATCTGAGAACACCCTCTTGCATACCAATCTTCCTTTGATTTTGACAACTTCACCGGATTCATTCAATTTATTCTAGAATAGCCATTTATTATCAATCACATTCTTGTCTTTAGGTCTCAGAACAAGCTCTCGAGTGTTATTCTTTTCAATTTGATTTAGCTCTTCTTCTATTACTTTTATCCAATTTTCATCTTTACATGTTTTTGCAACATCTTTAGGTTCAATCTTTTAAATCAAGCATATCTCTTCCGCAACAATCCTTCTCCTAGTCATCAAAACTTTATCTTATCACCAATAATTTGATTCTTAGAATGAATCAATTTTACATAAATCAGAGTCTTCTGATTATTCTATTTTTCAGGCTCTTGCACTTCTTCATCAGCAACAACAATATATGGATTACCTGTCTCCACTGGATCAATCTACTTCAAGATCCGAGTCTACATAGGCTTAGGAATATATTCATCATCAAAATCATATCCACATGCTCTATTCTTCTTTCTGAGACATGCATCTACTTTCATATTTGCACTTTCCTCAATCTTCTTCATCCTCTTATTGTAACACTAATAGGCCTTGCTCTTAGTAGAATATCCCAAGAATATTCCTTCATCACATCTTGCATTAAACTTTCCTATATCCTCATCTCTTTTGTTATAACATTTACTTCCAAAAACTCTGAAATATCTAATTGTAGGAACATGAACAAACCATATCTCATAAGGAGTTTTACTGAAATCACCTTTAATATGCACCTAGTTGAATGTGTAAACATCAGTACTAACAAATTCTCTCCAAAAGATCTGTGCAACATTTCCTTCAATCAACATAATCATCACAACATCCAAGATAGTTTTGTTCTTTCTTTCAACAACTCCATTCTACTGAGGGGTTCTGGGAGCAGATAACTATCTTCTAATTCCATTCTTCTCAAAAACTTTATCAAATTAACCTGATGTAAATTCTCCTCCTCTATCAGATCTCAAGCACTTCATCTTCAATCTTGTCTCAGTCTCCAGTTCGATTTTGAATATCTTAAATTTCCCCAATGCTTCTAATTTCTCCCTTAGAAAGGTAACCCACATTATCCTAGAATAATCATCAATTAGCAACATGAAATATCTATCTCCATGCATACTTCTTACACTAGTAGGACCACATAAGTTAGTGTGAACAAGATCTATCAATTCATTAGATGAATGCGACTTACTTTTAAATGAAGTTCTTGATTTCTTTCCCATCTAACATTCCTTACATACCAGATTAGCAAGCTTCACAATCTTAGGTATATCTCTAACATCTTGAGTAGAACTTATCCTTACCATGTAGTCAAAATTAACATGACACATTCTCCTATGCCACAACCAACTTTCATCAATCTGAGCAATCAAACAACTTTTCTCACCATCATTCATGTGAAAGATATTACCTTTAGTCTTAGTCCCTAATGCAATCTCTATATTGAAGGCATTTAGGATATTACATTTACCATTCTTGAATTGCAAATCATATCCCTTGTCAACCATCTGTCCAACACTCAAAAGATTATGCTTCAAAACTTCAACATACAATACATCATCAGTATTATGTTTACCATTGAAAGATATAGAACCTATACCACAAATCTCATAAGCTTTGTCATCTCCAAACCTCACTATACCACCATCATACCTTTCCATACTGACAAATTTTCTTTTATCACCCATCATATGATGTGAACAACCATTTTCAATCACCCATTCATCTTTCTCCTAAATCTTAGAAGCTAGAGCTTTCTCCTCGGCTATGTAGCTTGTAGGATTCATTGATACTAGATCATCTTACTTGATAGCAATAAATACAAATTAGTGTTTTGAATTCCCATTATTTGATTCCTCATTTGTCACACTTTCATCAGTAGCATAATATAATCTCTTTTGATTTCTATACTTTTGGTAGAGCTTATAGGGCTTATTACTCTTATCATGCTTCTCATATCTATCATACTTATCATATCTATCATGTCTTTCAAGATTATCATATCTAGACATTCTTTCAGGGAACCTAGAAGAAAAATGTCCTATCTTATTACAAGAGAAACATTTCAAAGGTAACTTTCCATCATACTTGCCAACTCCTTTAGGAAATCTCTGAGCAATAAGTGCTTCAAGTCCATCCAATTCTCTTTCTTTCTCTTCCATCTCTCTTTTCTCTTTCAAATTTGGATACCCAACATGAACTTTCTCCCAGATACAAAGGCTCTGAATGCAGTCTTAGATTTTCCATGTGATTCTCCAAATTCACTCAACTCAAATGCAGTAAGCTTTCCAACTAACATGTCTCTAGTCACTGTAGTCACACTCTGGATCTCATCAGTAGCAACTATCTTATGCTTGTAAGCAGGAGGCAATGATCTTAGCACCTTAGCAACATTCTCATCTACTTCAAGGGTTCCACTGACACATCTGATATTCATGACAAGCTCATTTACCTTAGCCATAAAAGTTGATATATTTTCATCTTGTCCCATCTTCAATGCTTCATACTTTCCTTTCAAACTCTATAGCTTAGCAAATTTAACTTGCGCATCTCCTTCGTACAAGGTCTCAAGCTTCTTCCAAATCTCATGTGCAGTCTGCAAACCCATCACATTAATTATCTTTGAATCAATCAAGGCACTCAGAAATGTTTCCTTAGCTCTTATGTTATGTTCAAAATCCTTGATCTCAACAATAGTAATTGGTCCATTCTAAGGAAAATTGTAAACGTTTGTAAACATTCTTTGTAATCTTCCAATACTCATCTCCAAGACATTTCAAATGAACTTCCATTCAGTCCTTCTAAACAGTATAATTGCTTCCATCAAATCTAGGACTCTCCTTGAACACATAAGTTGCCATCCTGGATCTCCTCAAGTGGTCAAGATTCTTCTGAAGGATCTGGCTCTGATACCAATTGTTAGCAGCAACAAAGAAGAAAAACTTAGAGGGGGGGTGAATCAATTTTCACCAGATTAACCAAAATAAGCACAATCTCAAATCTAAACATCTGCAACAAAAATAAAGATAAACACAATAGCACCAACACACATAACACCAAGATCCGACATGGAAAACCCAGTTAAGGGAAAACCAAAGTGGGAACCTACCCACAATAAGATGATACTCTATAGTAGTATGTGTAAATATTACAATGGGGAATGCACATGCATTCAACCACACTGCCTAGAGCTCACTACTCAAAATAAGATGGCCCAAAATGCTCCAACCCTTAGGGAAGGTTCACTACCTTACAGTAATCATCGGACTGCAATCTGGATTACATGAACTACAAATATAGCATCTCCTTACACTTGACGACAGTTTTAGTTAAGCACATTGTCTGCCTTGCAACAATATCTTATCAATACACCACACCAAAGGATAAATTAGCTTATGCACACATACACCACTCTCTGATAATGCAGACACAACATTGACCCCAAAACTACATGACTATACCACATATTTATACAATTCATCAACCTTAACTACAAGGTTGGCCAAACCCTCAACCCTTAATTACAAAATTACATCACACGATACATAAATCAACTACCGGACCAATATAAGGTCATAGAAAACATAGCATAAACCTAAATCAATTCTCCAAACATGCATCACCACCAGAAATCTCACCAAGATCAACCACAACATGTTACACCACCAAGAAAACCTCATAACATGAAGAATATCACCGGATCAGTAAAATCACCAAGAACATGCATAAGGATCAATGCGAACCATCAAGAAAAATAGGAAAGAATCAGGAAAACACCAACAAGCATGTTAGAACCATCCACAATAGTTGCACCAACACCACTTATTCAAATCTTCATCGATCAACATGCTAACTCACAAGAACACTCAAATAACAATAATTTGAACTAGAAAGATAGCTTGTGGAGCACCAAATCATGAACCATTTGAATGAAAGATACACATGAACATCCAAAACATTCTCCCAAAAATTTAATCAAATATATAATCATACCGAAGCTCATCAGATCAAATACCAAACACTGCCAACCGCTGAACAAAAAAACTAAACTACAAACTGGATCAAATAATATGATCAAGTAAACTTCAGAATCACTGAAACCAATAAGGAATGAATTATTCTAGCATCCAAATAGATAAACTAGTCATATAAACTCAATGCAATCATCAGAACACCAAACAACTCTTTGCAATACCAAAACACAGGAATATGTAGATATCAATGACAACAACACATCCTAGCAACAACAATATCTAACACAATTTAAGGGTTGATTTCATTAGTTGGTTTCATGCTTGTTTCTATCACCACATTGGCATGTTAAAATTGTGTACATACAATCATTGATAAATATTTATTTGTAGTATGATATAGATTGGTGATTTCATTGACAAGGGGTTCATGAACAACTTGTGTAGAGGGATTGGGATCATGAGGGGAACTAGTAGAAATGGTAAGTTCATTTGAGATGAAATCTTGTGAGGAACATGGAGGATCTAGAGATATAATATTATTGTGCTTAGGACATGAAGGTGAAGGGATACTTTGATCTTGACTTGGAAAGGGATTATTAGGAAGGATGGAAGGGATGTCCTTATCTTTCTTAGTAGGTGGATGTTGGATGGGACTTGAAAAAAAATCTTACTCTTGAGATAAAAGGGTGTTATTATGAATGGAATAGAAAAGAATGGGGGATCATCATAAGATTATTGGTCAGTGGGATCTTGGAAGGGTTTGTTCTTGATCTTGATTTGTTTCATGACTAATTTCTTCTAATTTTGGATTATCCTCTTGACACGAGGAAGGAATTTGGATATGCATGAAATATTTTTGGAAATTTTCAACACTTTGGCCTGATTAGAAAGAATTTTGAATGAGACTCTCACAAGTGGGTTTTCTTGGAAATGGAGTATATGGTGGCATTGGATCTTGAATTTTTGAAGCATGGAAAGGACTATCATCATGACTTTGATTAGATTGGATTTTTACAATGGATAGCCCTTGGGAGATTGTGTTATTGGATTGTGTGACTTCAGGGGATGATGAAATGGTGGATAGATATGATTGATTTGGACTTTGGTTGAATGGGATTTGATTTTATTTGAAAGGGGTTTGAATGTTGGTTTGATGTGATTGGTATGATTGATATGTTGGGTTGAAAGAAAAAGAAGGTTGACATGACTCTAATGTTGGTTGAACTGAAGTAGGAATGATTTTGTTGGAGAATTAAGGTTGGCATGTTCGAATGGTCTCACAAGAGAAGGAATGTTGGCATGATAATGATTCCCTTTTGGCATGTTTGAATGGTCTCACAAGAGAAGGAATGTTTGAATGGTCTAACTAATCCCTATGGTTGTTAGGACTAGTCATGTCTCTCAATTGTTGTTTCAAAGTCCTAATTTCTTGAGCCAAAATTTCTATGGATGAAGATGGAAAAGGAATGTAAGGGATGAATTCTTCACCTTTCCTACGAAATGCATAATGCCATTCCATGTTATTTTCTTGATTGGTTGTTGTGGATACTAGATGTTGTAATGTTTTTCCTTGAAGTTTCAAACTGTGTTAGTGGTTGAAAGATTTGTGTCAAGACTTGATTATTTTTTACTTTGTTATGGCAATGTTGTGGATATTGAATCTTTTGAAAGTGTTGCATAAGACACAACAACAAGCAAGAAAACAATCTGAAATAAACCAAAGACAACACTATTTAAAGGATCTTTTCAAATCTTAATGATTGTTGGGGTCTTTTCAAACCTCATTTGTTTTCGATAAATGTTGGTCATGCGATCATAAAATAGTTAGACTCTTCTAGGGTCAAAAGGTCATGAATAATACCATAGCCCACATCTTGATACTCTATCAGCTCAAGCAACCCTGTCATACCTTAGGGTGCACCCATTTTTTTTGTCTTTGTTCAAAATTTGCACCAAAGAGAATTGCTCCTCAATTGGCTCATTTTCCTGGGAGATATATGGTGAGTGTCTTGGGGACGAATTCTTCCCCACCTTTGCATTGTGATAGTATAAGTGTCTGGTTACTGACTTGGCTTGGCCTCTAACTTTTTAAATATATTAGTTAGGGTTTTGTTTGAGTGGTCATAATTAGTAGTGTTTTCCGCTCCATTAAGGAGGTCTCCTATTTTGTAGAGGTTACGCTCTATAGCTTTTCTCATACCATATAGGCACCAAGGGAAGCATGGCATCATTATGACAATATGTAACACTCATTTCTTATAATTTTCATTGCAAACAAATTTATTTATAGTAGCTTGGATCACGTGGAGTTAGTCATTGCCACTTAGGTAGTTCCCTCTTAGTTGGCCTTGTGGGCTACTTGGGAGGCATGCCTGCTAAGGGTTTTATCCTATTGCAAAAATTGACAGAAAGCATGAAAGGTGGGTCTAGATTTTTGGTCACCTAGTTAAGGGGAGAGCATATTCCTATCACCTTGGAAACATGGAAAATAAGAGAGTTCTTTTTATCCCTTCATCGCAAAATTTTCTAAACTATTTGGAGATGTTGCTCCAAAAAAGCATGATGTTGATTTCAGCCAACAAAGCATTGATGAGATAAAGAAAAAAAGGTTTGTTTTTGTTCTTTTTAGAGAGCGCCAAAGTAAGTGTTAGCTAAACTAGGTCCACCTATCCCTACCAACACTCATGAAAATGTTAGCACATTGTGGGCTCACAAGCCTAATTTTCTCTTTTGGTTATATAATTGACTTCACTGTCTATTGGAATAGAACATTACAATGATGGAGAATCAAGAACAGATAGAGAATTAATCCTTTGTTGGTCTTTGACAAATGCAAATCAGGGTCTGCACAAATGCAAACTATCATATGCACAATTGTGAATTTTTGTCTAGACAAGTGTGAATATCTGTCAACCCAAATGTGAACTCTCATCTGCACAAATGTGAACTGAGATCTGACCAGATGCAAATTAATTAAACACAAAAAGAAAAAGACAGAAGATAGAAGTTTTTAAATGACATGAGTGGGATCCATTATCATGTTCACCATGATCTCAATGCCATCAAATACGTCAAATCTTTCCAAGTATTTTTGCACAATATGATAGTATCGAGATAGGGCAGCCAATTCTTTGAGATCTTGGAATCTCTTCTCTTCTCTTATCAGTCATCGATGAACTCTTTGTTGTCTTTTGTGTTCTTTTCTCTCTCTGGAACCTAAAATTTTGAAGGTCACTCTTCCTGCTATAGGGTTAGACACATTTTATGCATAAATTTTTTTTTTCTAGAATTGAAAAAGATTTATGGGTTGTCAGCGCAAATGAGTCAAAAATAGAAGCAATAATAAAAAATAAAATTTTGAATAAGCCCTGCAAATGCGAATCATTTTTAACAAATGTGAATTGTTCTCTGCACAAATGTGAACTTTTGTCTGCATGAATGTGAATTATTATGGACAAATGTGAATTTTTTTGTAGACAAATGCGTAGCACTTTTTTCTGAGTCCATACAAAATCTGCAAATCATGAAAAATACATCAAAAGGTTAGATTCACGTTGGGTTCACCATTTCTTCCAGGGTTAAAATTAATCATAAAAGATAATCAGTTATGAAAGAGCGAATAACAAACTCTAAATCCAATTACAATTAACTCCTAAATGACAATGAAATAAAGATGCAAGAATTGAATGAATAAAGCTTAATCAAACTCTTAATTCTGCATTGTGGCTTCCATTGCTCTTCTCCAAATCGTGTGGTAGGTGGCTCTCGGGTGTTCACTGGGATTCCTGCATATGATTGACACAATTGTTTTGAAGATGGTGATTCTATATTTAAAGTGGGAAATAAGCCTTGCTTTAATAGATTTTTAGGTGAGATGGGGTGAGATTTAGAACTGAAGTGTTGATTGATAGATCAATTGATTTTGATTGATCAGTTAAGTGAATTGATTGATTTGTTAACTCATTGGATTGATTTTTTAACTGAATTGATTAGGGATGTGACTTAATTGATTAGCCAATTGACTAGATTGATTGAGGAGAAGACTAAATTGATTGATTAGTCAGAAAAGGTGATTTGGAGAGAAAAGGGAAGATTGGAGAGTTAACTGAGTTAATTGATTTGATGGAATAGATAAGATTTCAACATGTGTTGTAGGAGATTGAATTGAAATTCATTTTAATTTTGATTTGAATTTGAATTTTGATTTTAGAATGATGGAATGCACATGAAATTTATTGAAATGGGAAGAAATTCAAATTTTATTAAATGTGAATTTGGGAAAATGAAATTAGATGGAATGAGTTGAAATTCGAATTTGGGGAATCAGAGGAATAAGTTAATTAATTAAATAATTTAAATGAAATTATTTAATCATTAGAAATAGGATTAATTAAATAATAAATATTATTTAATCAAGGGAATTAATCATAATTAATTAAATAATTAATATTTGAGAAGGAGGTAAATGATGAATTGATTAATAGATAAAAATTGGATGATTAGTAATGATTGAAAATAATGATTGAATTAGTTTAGAAGAATAAATTATCTTAATTAAATAATTAAAGAAGTATTTAACTAATAAGACGATAAATTAGTACATGATTGAAAAAGACAGTTTTTAGGTTTCTACATCTTTCACTTGAATGATGGTGGTAAAAGTTGTTTGATTTCTCATATTGATGAAAGTTGGTTATGGCATAGAAGGATATGTCATGTAAATTTTGTTTACATGGTTAAGATAAGTTCCAATCAAGTAGTGAGAGATATTCCTAAGTTGGTGAAGCCTACTGATTTGGTATGCAAGGAATGTCTGTTAGGGAAGCAGACATGAGTTACTGTTAAAATCAAACAGTATAGTTCTAATGGAGTATTGGATCTTGTGCATACTAATTTGTATGGTCCCTCTAGAGTGAGAAGCTTGCAGGGTGACAGGTATTTCATGTTTATGATTACTTTGTGTTTTTGCATCTTTCTTTTGTTCACTGCTTTTTGTGAAGAGCATCAAGTGAAGAGACAGTTATCTGCTCTACGGACTCCTCAACAGAATGGTGTTGTGGAAAGGAAGAATAGAACAATTTAGGAAGTTTCTAGAACCATGAGGGTAAAAGCACATTGTTGTGTCACACTTTTATAAAGGAACTACCCAACACAACTAAAACTGTTTAACCTCGACCGCATAAAAGTGACATTTCTAAATTGAATATTAAAATGATGTAAACTGATCAGATGTAGAAATATGAACGAAATTTATGTTTGCTATTTTTTTTTTAAATTGGAGAAAAATTGATAACTTTTTTATAAATTCAAAGACGAGTTTTTCATTGCTGATAAATGTTGAAAATCAGGGGTTATAGTCAGCGCCACCAAAAAAAATGAAAAAATACTTTTTCTGATTTTTTTTTTCCAAATAGAGAACATATATATGTAGGGTTAAAAAAATAATAATAATTTTGATATATATTTTCCTCATTGTAATATTTTGAAGTCTAACATGGCTAAATTTGACATTTTTCATTCTGCATCACCTTTTGACTACTAAATTTATCATTAACCAAAAAAAAAACCCTTTTTGAGAAGATTCTCTCACTTAGTGAAAAAAAAATTATTTTTTTAATATCATTTAATATTTATTTTTTAATTTCTAATCAACCTCTTTTTGAACTTTAAAAAGCTACCCGTAATGTTTAATTAATAAAAAATATTAAAATTAATCAAAATACTAAAAATATTATATCTCTAGATTCTTGACTTTGAGCTCTACAAAAGGGTATTTTTTTTATTTTTATTAAAAAATATTCTACTTGAAAAAAAATTGAGCAAAAGTGAAATTTTTTAGAAATACAGAGTTTTTCACCTTTTTTGTGCCACATCACATGACACATAGGATAGTTCAACTGGACTCAGTCCGGTTGGACTACCCTTAGTTCTAACATTATAAAAAAATGATTTTTTTTGGATGGTGCCATTTGAACTAAGGGAGTCTGGCCGAACTGAGTCCGGTCAAACTCCTGGCACCATGTCAATGCCATGTGGTGCCACGTGACCTAGGGTTAGTTCGATCAGACTCAGCTCAGACAAACTACCCTCTGTTGGCCCAAGTGTGACATAGCTCCATGCTTTGGCCCATGATGGTTGAAGGAAATTTTCTGCATATCTATTGGAGAGAAGTTGTCATTACTATTGTATGTACTCTTAATCGAGTGTATATCAGAGGTGATACCTGTAATAATCCTTATGAGTTATGGTTTGGTCATGTTCCTACAGTTAGATATTTTAAAAAATTTGGAAGTAAATGCTATATGAGAAGAGATGAAGATTTAGGGAAGTTTGATGCTAGATGTGATGAAGGATTTTTTTTTTGTTATTCTAATAAGAGAAAGGCCTATCGATGTTATAATAAGAGATTGAGAAAGATAGTTGAAAGTGCTAATGTGAAAGTTGATGAATGCAATGTGACATGGGTCAAATATTGTAGATATGATTCAGATTATCAAGATGTTAATTCAGATAAAGGAAAGCAAGTACAAAACCAAAATCAAATTTAGATTGTTCCAAAAAATCCTGAGAATGAAGAAGAAGGTACAAGTACTAGTACAAAAGAAAGATCTCAAGAGTCTAGAAATCAAGAAAATCCTAAGACTCCCATCTATGTGAAATTGAATAATTCAGAGAATTAGATCATAGGAGATAAGAATAAAGGTGTGATGACTAGAAGAAGAATTGTTGAAGAATATTGCTTGATTTTTAAGATTGAACCTAAGGATGTTAATCAAGCATGCAAAGATGAAAATTGGGTTAAAGAAATGGAAGAAGAATTGAACTAGATTGAAAAGAATGATACATGGATTCTTGTTCCTAGATCTAAGCATAAGAATGTGATTGGAACTAAATGGGTGTTCTGGAATAAATTGAATGAGGAAGGTGAAGTTTTAAGAATAAAGAAAGACCTTTTTTTAAGGGATATTCTCAGATGGAAGGAATTGACTTTGAGTAGAATTTTGCTCTGATGGCAAGAATTGAAGTTGTTAGATTATTTCTTGCTTATGTTGCTTACAAATATTTCTCAGTTTGTCAGATGGATATCAAGTCACCCTTTCTTAATGGAGAGTTGGAAGAGGAAGTTTATATTGAGGAACCGAATGGATTTCAGTTGACAGATCAGGGAGATATGGTTTGCAGATTGAAGAAAGCATTGTATGGATTGAAGCAGGCCCCAAGAGCTTTGTATGCCAAATTGGATATGTATTTACCAAATCTTGGATTCAATAAAGATGCTACTGATAGTAATATGTACTTCAAGATTGATCATGATAACATATTAATTGTTGAGGCATTTGTTGATGATATTTTTGTGCAAGAAGTTTGCTGATGAAATGCAAAATGAGTTTGAGAAGTCTATGATTAGGGAGATGAAATTTTTTTGGGATTTCAAATTATTCAGTTGGGTAAAGACATTTTTAATATCTCAGTTCAAGTATGTGAAGAAATTGTTGAATAAGTTTGGTTTAGATGATTCAAAGCTACTTGGTACTCGTATGGTGACCAAATGTAAGTTGACAAAGGATGATGATTCTCTAAAAGAAAATCAAAACAAATACAGATCTATGATTGGTGGAGTGCTATATTTAACTCAGATTAGAGAATATATTATGAATGTTATTTGTCTTGTTGCTAGATTTCAAGTTGGTCCTAAGGAATCTCATGTTCTAGCTGTGAAAAGAAATTTTCAAATACTTGAAAGGGACAGATGATTTTGGTTTGTGGTATCCTAAAGATGATGATTTTACTTTGAGTGCTTTTACTGATGTTGATTGGGCAAGTGATGTGGATGACATAAAAAGTAATAGTGGTGGTGCATTTTTCTTGGGAAAGAGATTGGTTTCGTGGATGAGTAAGAAGTAGAATGCAATTTCTTTATCTATTGTAGAAGTCAAATATATTTTTGTTGCTAGCAATTATCATGAGGGCTTCACTTAGTGAACCTGGGTTATAGCACATGTGTTCATGTCATACTAAAAGATCCCACTATTTTAAAAAAATATTTCTCTAAACTCCTTTTTTATCACTCCCTCCCAATACAGAGCCTGAATTAAAAGCCCTCATATTTTCACCAAGTATTGTATTTTTTCATACTCGAAATTAAAAACTCCCCTATTTTCATCAATGGGCAATATATTGCACCCTATTTTGGGATATTAAACCCCCCAATATGAATGCATCTGATATAATATTTTACATCTAGTGAAGCCCCCATGACAATTGCACTCAGGTGGTATGGATGAAGCAGATGTTGAAGGATATCAGAGTTGTTTATGATGAGCCTACTACTATATACTATGATAATTCTAGTGCTATCAACATTTCTAAGAATATGGTGTTGCATTGACTGAGCATATATCACTCAATTTTTATTTCTTGAGAGAATAGGTGAATGAGAAGGAAGTCAAATTGGAGTATCTATCTATTGTAGCATCCTAAAATTGCACACTTTGGAATTTTGACCGCATTTCGGGTCCTCGCCTTATCGATCTCATATCCATGCTTGATTAAGACCCATTTATGCCTCCCCTATGCAACCAAGCTTCATTTTTCCACCTAATAACTTTCATAGCCCCTTATTCTTGGCCTAAATTAGGGCAAGACTAGGGCACCACACCCTAGTCCTCCCTAATTAGGACCTATTTCGGCCCCTAGGCCCTATCTCAAATTTGAGTGGGAATAAAATCCTCCATGTCGGCCTATGTCAGAAAATTAAATGTTTGATGACAGGAAGGTATATAAGGAGGTCTCCCCTCTCATTTGAGCATAGCATGACAAGGTGGAGAAGTCAAGGAGACTACTTTCAAGCATTCAAGCATCAAGCATTCAAGCATTCATCATCTAGCATCCCTCAAGGCTGCATATTCTTCATCTATCCATGGGAATAACATTAAATCATTCATTTTCAAGCATGTGTGTGTGTTAGGGTTTTTTCATATTCATTCCATTTCATACAACATATGTGATTACTTCTAAGAAGAAAAGCATCATCATCATCTATTGCAAATCTGAAGGTATACCTTTCCACCATTCATTTCAAGCATTTGTAGTATTTATTTCAAGGTTGATTCCAAACTAGGGGTTGACTTAGGCAAACCCCTATTCCCAAGCCCTTTCTTCATCTTTCTATGTGCAGGAAGTAGGTGTGTAGCTGTACTTCTAGAATTAAGCTTTATTTGCAGAGACGGATCAAAAACCCTTTTCGACATATAGAAAGTTCAGAGGACGGATAGGAGGGCAACTTGGTTTAAACACATGGTCCCTGAAACTTTTGATAGATTTCACAGAGTAGCTCTGAATCATCTCAAACTTCTCAGATCTAGGTGCACAATGAAATCCCCAATTTCTAGCTCATTGTTTCCTCTTCTTTTGTCTTCAATTTCAACATTTTACTTATTCAACTTACAAAAGAGGATCAAACACATTTCAAACACAATCAATATACTTAGTATCTAGTCCTTACATCATTTAGGATTGGATCTAGTGGATTCATCTCCTCTTTTGGATGTAAAGTCTCCCCAAGTAAAAATTGATCTTAGTGAATTCTCCTTCCATGTGGTGAATTTGCTAAGCTCCCAATTTTCCACTTTACATTTTGGTGAATCTGACTCATTACACCATTCATTCTAATTTTTCTTTTCAGATCTGAGTGTATGCAATTTAAAATTCAAATTTTCATTTACAAGTTTGATTTCTTTGCAAATTTTAAAAATTTAGAGGTTGATTTCATTAAAACCCTAATTTTTATTTTCAAAATTGAGCTTGTGAATTGCTTAATTTGGATTAATTATTTCAGATTTAAATAGTCATTCAATTTGTGAATTCAAATTTTTGTCTACAAGTCAAATTTCACAATTAAATTTTAAAATTAAGTGGTTAATTTAAAAAATCCTAATTTTTAAATTGAGCTTCTGTGTAGTACCCCTCCTCGATCAGCCTCTTTTTGTATGTTTTTGATTGACTTCAATGACTATTTAGTGGAACATTTTTGTATATTTATTCGGATGTTATGCGATGTTATTTCATGCGTTATCTGGATGTATGGTGTATGCTTTTATGCAGTATCTCAATGCTTATGTTTAATGTTATTTTATGGATCATTATCATAGACTGACACTTTTACCTTATATTGTGATGCGTTATTTATATGTTGCATGTTTGCAAGTGTATTGGGATGTGAGGGGATGATTTTCCTTCACTCACTCCATTGAGACAGGGAACATCATGATTCTCCTTCATCGGTGTGCATGTTGTGTCTGTATAAATATATTGGTCTATATGCACATGTGGTTCTTTGGTGTAGGACATTACAGGTACAAGTATCGGGTAGATACGGGGTATCGACTCCACCTGGTTTCATAGGTCTAAGCATGCCTTTTTATATCCAATGGGAGTGGAGGAGATAGTTGTTGTACCCTAGTTTGACTCCCAGTCACACTCATGTGAGTGTTGTCAGTCGGTTGTCTTGTCCCGTCTGGCTGGTATGCGAGTCATGATGCCTTGGTTTGGTCATTTGAGAGTCGTCATTTGATCATTCTTGGTTTTGCGTGTTTCCTTTTATTTAATGATTATTGAATTTAGATGGATGATGATATCTTATGTTGGCGTAATTAGTTGATTATTATTCTCTATGATTATTGATTTAATTAAACTAATGATTTGTTAGACTAAATGGTTAAAGGGCTTATTTATTTTGTAAAGTACATTGATATTTTTTGGAAGGAAATAAATAATTTCCTAGCCATTTAAATGTTGAATGATTATGTTGAAAGAAAGTATTTTTGGAAATAGAAATTAATAAAAGCTTTTTTGTTTACCTTTCCATTTTAACTTTTTCATTTTAATTATGGGAAAAGAATTATTTTTGAAAAAGGAGTAAATCTTATTGTTTTTACCTTTTAAATATTTAAATCTGATTGGTTGGAATAACTTTTTAACCTAGAAAGTTTAGGTTAAAAGGGAATTTTCATGCTATTCGTAAAATTCACGGGAAGAAGGAAGAGGGGAATTTTGGAGAGAAATTCTGGAAAACTTCCTGGAGGAACTGGAAATTCGACCTGGTTTGCAAGACTGGAAAATTCTTCATCTCTTTCCTTTCTATTGCTTCAAGGTTGGAGGTTCTCTTCTTGTTTTGACTTTGTTATTTGAAATTTTCAGTTTGCTTCCTGAGTGTGGAAATTATGCAATCTTCCTGTAGATGCTAGTGGAATGATTGGAATGGAAGAAGGAGTGTTTATTGTTGTTGGTTTTGTGAAATCTATATCATATAGTTGCATTTAGGAAGGAAATGGTTCATTTCTCTATCTATTGTGAGTTTGATCTTGAAAATCAATTCCTTGTTTTACCTCTTCTATTTGGAAAGAATGAACTAGATTTGGCTTGCTGTGTGTTTTCTAGTATCTTGTTGTCCAATATTTGGGGTTTCCGTGGGATTTCATTTCACCATTTGCCTTATTGGTAAGTTTCAATTTGAAAATTGGATTTGGCACTGTGTATGTGTGTGCCCATGAAATATTCCGAAAATGAATCGTTTCCATGTTTAAACGATTGGGTAGAGTGTTGATTTTAATGCCTTGGGAGGCATGTATTTTATTTGCTTTGTTATCCTTTCCTTACCTCACCCCATGGTAGGCTAGTCCCACCATGCAAGTCAGTAGTCTCTATTGCCCACAGGTAGCAGTACTACCGGTCGGTAGCTACTACTACTGACGGTAGTAGTGCTACTGGTCGATAGTCACTGCTACCGGTTGGTAGCAGTGCTACCGGACGGTAGTGCCTGCTACTGATCGGTAACAGCACTACCAGTTGACAGAAGCACTACTGATCGGTAGTGTGTGCTATCGGTCAGCAGTAGTACTACTGGCAGGTAGTGCCTATGGCCCCCGATAGCGGCACTACTGTGGGTTGGTTTAACCCCCACATTACCATGTTCCTTTGTCGGTTCAAACTTGTTAGTGCTATAAGTTAATTTTTAATAAATGAAATATATTTTAGAGTGGATTTTGGTGTTAAATAAAATATATTTTAGAGTGGATTTTGGTGTTAAATGAAATATATTTTAGAATGGATTTTGTGTTGAATAAAAATAAAAGGGTGATTTTCATGTGATTTTTATTATGTGGTTAATAAATTTATCAATGGAAATCAAGGCATGAATTGAGAATTCAAATTGGTTAATCTGGGTATATTCTGGAAACAAATTAAAATGTCTATTTGGAATTCATGTTTTATCTAGCTAAATGTTTAATGTGGATTTCATTTCTCATGGAATATTGATTTGGAAATTTAATAATGTGACTGCTAGAAAGAGTGTTTTATTTAATTCTTTAATAAATGATGTTGCAAGTGTTTATGATGTTGTTTTTCTCAAAGATTGTCTGAGAGTGGACTTAGTGAAATAGTTGTCCTTGCAAGTGTACAATGTGTTTTTTTGGTTTGTGGTTTAGTCGTCTCGTGGTGGAGTATTTGGTACCTTTGACCAAGGGATATATGTTGGCTTCGTTGTCATAACCATGTAGTGTCTTTGCCTTATGGTTAGCCAAGAGTCAATATGTCCTTGTTTAACCACTTATTTTTGATAGTGGTGGTTATGGCTATTTGCTTCGCCATAGGGTCCTCAGGGAGTGACCTTGTTTGTTTAGTGTCCTTTGAGAGAGTGGATTTTGCTTGGGGTTTGCCCCCAAAGTGGTAAGCATTATGACCCAGCAAAAGTCAAATAATAATTGGTAATCTAATGAATTGATTAGGTGGGTAGCTTCATAACATTAATAAAGATAATTGTACCTCATGCTTGGGTGAGTGCTTGTACTGAGGCTCATCATGTTGTGAGAAGGCCTAGAATGGAAAACTGACCACCTTGTCTTCATGAAAGGCTGGTAGGGTCCACATGAGTCTTCGTTGGAACCGGAGGTTTGGGAGAGGTTACCAGGATAGTGAGCCAGGACCTATGGAGGTTGTACCATGGTATCCATCTTAAGCTATGTGATGACACTCTCTCATTTTGTTCACTTGTGTATTTATGTTGTGGAGTCACTTGGATTCTTGTGGAGTCTCTCTGTGTTGTCATGGAGTCGTATTGTTTTGTCGACCATGTCATGCTTATGCTTGTTTGAGGGTCCTCAGCTATCTCCTAGCACGGTGGGGTGATTCCATTTTGGGAATTACATGGTCGGGTGGTAGTGCCACTTCCCATCGAATGTTTGGATTTGTACCTTCATGCGGGGATTGGCTTCGCAGGTGTTCCTATGCTTCGTGGCTCATGCTTCATTCATGTTTGGAGATTATTGTTATTTGGAGACCTATGTGGTCTTTGTAATATTTATCCTATGTAACCTTGTATTTGCTTGAGATGTATCTTGATATGTATATTGAGAAGCCATGTATTAGAAGAGCAATGTAATCCTATGTTGGGATGTTTTTATCAGTTTCCTTTATGATATGTGTTCATGCTTATTGAAGTGGAATTGTATTATATCGTTTCAATATTTTAATGATGTATCTTTATTTGCTTATGGATTCTTGTGATCATTGTGTTAATGATGGGTTATTGGTATTTGTGGAGTTTATCTTGTGGAGTTAATTTTTTGTTGGTAACCCTCAAGGAATTCTAGTGTGATTCTTCCGCTTGTGTTATCGTGCATGTTGTGTAAATGCACTTATGATGTTTATAATTTAAAAAAAAATTGTTTCACCCCTGTTTGTGGGTTTTCCTTCAGGGTTCCTGGTAGGGAATTACATTTGGTATTAGAGCCCATGTTTGCCCATGTTTCAACATTGGGTACTCTGGTTTTGTAGTGAGCCCATTTGCCTTGATGTTTTGTGTAGGTCTTGTGGTGTGACTTCCTTGTGTCTTTCTTTGCCTTTGATTTGAACCTTTTTTCCTTTTGTGCAATGTTAGGTCATGGCTAGGAAAGCCAAGGGAGGTGGCTATGTTAGTGGCCACACCAGAGGCAGAGGGGGAGGAAGGGGTCAAGGTCCTGACCGCCATAGTCCTTCCCCACCACCCACTCATGAGAGTGTGGATAGAGATTAGTTGGTTCACTAGGAGGAACCACATTCAGTAGAGAAGGTTCTCGAAAGGGAAGATCTATGTCAAATGTTTCAGGAGGTGCTAGCTAGACTAGGCCCCAGACCTGAGGTGGATCAGCTCATCCATGGTCGAGTAGTGGAATCGCTTTAGCAGATTCCAAATAGAGAGAGATCTTCTAGTAGGAGAGAGGTCTCTGTGGACCAGGATCCAGTTATCATAGGGCACATGAGGGACTTGATGAGGTCCAATCCTCCCTTGTTTGATGGTAAAGGTACCAGTCTCAAGGCAGAGACCTAGCTTCTTAGTTTGGATTGGTGTTTTTCTATGTATCCTTATAGTAGCAACACCAAGGAGAGATGTGCGATCATGCATCTTGAGAGTTTCACATCTATCTAGTGGAGATTAGAGGAGGAGAGGATTGCTATGAGCATTAACACCACAGCTTGGGAGATCTTTTTGGAGAGGTTCAGGGCACGATTTCTCTCACCCTAGTTGAGGTAGTCACAAACATATGGGTTCTATGCTCTGTGCTAGTTTGGGTTTTCAGTGGACCAGTTTGAGCACAGGTTTTATGAGCTCAAACAGTATGTCGAGATTGGCAATGACAAGGCTATGCTTGTGTAGCACTTCTTGAGGGGTCTTAATGACCCCATCAACGGTGGAGTGAGGGTTTTTGAGCCTACTTCAATAGAGGTAGTCATGGTGAAAGCCAGGTTGGTGGAGAAAAACCTTAGCTGTGCTCATGGCGGCTAGTCTAGAGTTCAGATTGGGAGTGATCCTTTTAGTGGGTCTAGAGGCAGAGGGAATCAGTCCCAGACTGTTGCACCTTTTAGGGGTCCTCAGGAACCTACTAAGGGTGGTTAGCAGTAGTTGCCAAGACCGAAGTAGTCTCAAGGCCAGCAGGGTGGCAACTCTTAGTTCCAGAAGAGTGGGAAATGGCAGAAGGGTAGGCAAACCTTTCCAGGACAATCTTCTCAAGGAGCATCTCAAGCCCCTAGTGGGAAGAGCTTTCAGCAGTCCAGTGGACCATCTAGGAGTAGATGACTGGTTAGGGGAGCTTACTTTACTTGTGGTCAGTATGGCCACAAGGCCGCTCAGTGCCCTTAGCATCCTCACCAGATGGGTAGCTAGAGGCCAACCGTATCAGAGCCGATAGTGTGGGATGCAGGTAGATCCCATAAAGTATTTGTAGTGGTGGATGACTGGCATAGTGAGCATCAGAGTACCATGATTGAGACCACAAGTGTGTTGTGTGGTACCCCTATCTCTATACTTTTTTATTCTAGTGCTTCAGATTATTTTATTTCTTCATCCATTATGGAGTGGTGCGGGCTTGAGTCTGCTAAGCAGGAAAATAGGTGACAAGTAGAGTTGGCTACTGGTGTACGAGTCTTGGTAGATGCCTTCGTTCCCAGTTGTGAGTTCGACCTAGGACCCTTTATCACTTCATTTGACCTTTGAGTCATTCCCTTGGGGTCTTATGGAGTTGTGTTGGGGATGGATTGGTTATCATCTCACCGTGCTCATGTAGACTGTCGTCTGAAGATAGTAGAGTGTACCTCATACTTGTACCTCTCCTAGGGTATGTAATGTGAAGGAAGAAATATTTAATGCTCATATCAATGATCTCTCTAATGGAGAGCAATCAATGAAGAGAAGCATGTCCCCATCTTCTTCTCATACACATACCCTTGTGCAAGGGCGGCAAGATCAAAATATTGGTGTTTCCATCTCTCTAGGTCCTCCTTATTCTCCTAGAGCCTATCTTAAACATCAAAACATTTGTATATAAGATGATGTCATGCATTTCATTCATTATATTTCTCCCCATATACCATTAAGAAAAGATGAGGCCTTAGATGATAAGTATCATCCTTCTTAATCTACCAAAGAGGATATGCATAATGAAAGAAAGGAAAGTCATTCTCCATAAGATATTCCTTCTTCATCTACTAATCCTTTCATTCCTTCTAAACATCCTTACACTACAAAATTCAAAGAAATTTATTATAATGTTACCCCTCCTTCTCAATTAAAATATTCTTATAGGAGTGGCTTTAACATAATATCAAAACAAGGTTTTAGAGGACAAGGACTTGGAAAATTTGAACAAGGAATTTGAGTCCCTATAAACCCTCCTACACAAATCACCATAGAAGGCCTAGGAAATGATAATAAATCTCCTATGGATTAACTCCTTATGATTCAAGACTTCAAAAAATCATCTTGCAAGACAACAAGCTATTAGTGATCACAAAAGAGTTTCTTCTCCAAAATCTCATTTTTGACCATTTCATCAAACCCATGATCACCATGCTGATGATTGTCCCAGTTTTCAAAATTCAATAAAAGAACTTATTGATAGTGGTAAAGTTAAAATCATGGATGAAAATCCTTCCTCTTCTAATAACAACTCTTGTCCTCAATATCAAAATATATAACCTACATCTATTAATGATCAAGAAAGATTAGCAACTAGAATCTTTTGGAGATTGAAGTATGATAAGAATATTTCTTTTCCTTTTAGTAGAACTAATTATAATTATAAGCATAAGAAAGGTAATTTACATTATCTTTCTCATAATTGTTATTCTCATTCTCTTGGAAAGTGTAAATCATTTAAGTATTTTTTTCAAGAACAATACAACGGTGCTTGTATATGTCTTTCAATAGATCTTGCTCTCTTTCTAGGTGAAAAGGTAGTGCCTTAGCACTCCTTTCACCCTCATGTTTCTCCTCACCCTATGACACAAGTAGTGAACTTAATTGGGGGATTTTTTTTATTAGAGGTGGTTCTTATTCAAAATAAAATATCTTGGGATAGAAACATGATTTCCCCTCTTTCTCTCCTCTTCCTAAAGTTTCACTATTTTCTTTGTGATTGCATTATTCATTACTTGATGTCATTTCTTCATGCGAGAACATATTTGTTCCTTGGATGGGACCTATTTCTTGTTTGAAATGGTGCATCTTTTATGAATTATCTCTCCTTAGAGAACTTTTGTAAACCTTCTTCTTCCTCTTTTTGAAAATTACCTCTTCTTTTGCAATGTGTTATTCATCACATGATGTCCTTTCTAGTATAGAGTTATCCTTCATGCGAGCGAATGTTTGTTCCTTGGTTAGGACCTATTATTTGTTTGAAATGGCACATCTTATATGAATAACCTCTCTCTAGAAGATGTGTAATTTTCCTCTTTGTCCTCTTGCTTGAGTGGCAAGGATGGGTTTTTCACCCTCTCTCTTTCTATTTAAATGTATCACTATTCCCTTGAGGGGATGCATTTATCATGTGTTTGTATCCTTTCTTTCAATTGCATGTCTCTTATTAATAATCCCTCCTTAGGGGAATATGTGATCTTTCTCTCTCTCCCTCTCTCTTTGAAGATTACCACTTCTATTGAGATGCATTTTATGTAAACTAATGTCTTTTCTTGTGTTGGATATTCATTCATGTGAGTTTATTGTGCATTTCCTTATGCTTAATCTATCCTTATAAGATTGTGTAATTCTTCTCATTGTACTTACACTTGGAGGGAAATGATTGATTTCTCCTCCTCTCTCTCTCCTCTCTAAGGATATACTTTTCCTTTGTGGAGTGGTGTTTGTTCATGATTGGGTGTCGTTCCTTGTGTGAAGTTGTTGTTTACTCAAGGATTATCTCCTATACAAGAGGTCTAAGTCCTTGGCTACAACCTCTTCTTCACTTGGAAATGTATATCTATCATAAACTTACCCCTCACAATGGGTCAAAAGTGTGTCATCCTTCATCAAAAATCCCTTTCACTTTGAAATAGGAGGAAAATATTGATAGACCTATAAATCACTAAGAGGGGGGGTGAATCGGTGACAACAAAAACAATACCACTTTAAACACTGACTGGTAGAGATACTTAACAAGTTTACTAAACACTATGCATGCAATCCAAAATGATATTAAAGCATCTACAATAAGAAAAACATTCACCATAACACAAGTGTTTATATGTGGAAAACCCAAATGGGAAAAACCATCATGAGATGGGACTCACAAGTTAACTATCTGTAGTAATAGATGACTGACTGGTTAAGGTCTACAAAATTCCTTTGCTAGGACTGAATCCTGTTAAAGATCCCAAAGCTCTATAAGGAGCTATTCCCTATTAAAGGTAGTACCCTGTTAGGAGTAACCTTGGTAGAGGATTTTAGAATCCAAACTAATAGATCACCTTGTTAAAGGATTTGTACAATGAAGCTTGTTAGAGCTTACCTAGTTAGGGGATTTGACTGTTGTAGTGATTAGAAAACAATGGGTGGTGTGATCTAGAAGTAGCACAACTAGTTTGAATAGATCCTCTTTTGTTCAATCAAAACTGCATCACCAACATATTCCACAACTCCTTCAACAACTCAGCACTTCTATTTTCGCATCATATTATATATGAAAATAGTTCATCATAATGCCATTATATACACATTAGATTTCATGGTGGCTTAGGAATTATATCACAATTTCCTAGGTGCAGTGTATCTGGACAATCTAACATAACTCATCACAGCTTGCCGCCAAATCTGTCAGTTAGGGGTAACTCATCATGACCAGGGATAACTCATCACACAATCAATGAATACCAGTTGGAACACCAATTTCAGTTAAGAGTTAACCACATTCAACACACAAACTGATTGTCCTTAATTTGCTTCTTTGATGGTCTCTGCTGAATCTCCAAGCTGGTGTCAAGCCATTCCTGCATATACCGGTTGTCTACATATATTAGTTTGACACCCTCTAAACCATCTTAAACTAAACATCCAATATTGGTTGCAATACAAAGACTTTTAGGTTTAATTCTGGTTTGTCTTAACTAAGACAATGACAATGTGAACATATGTGTGTGTATACTTGTTCCATCAATGACAACACATGAAGTCATCCATTGCAATCATCATCAAACCAACAATCTCCCCCTTTTGCATTGATGGCAACACTTAGAAAATTTTACAACTTTACAACTAAGTGTGCTTACAAAAAAAAAATTCTACTCCCCCTTAATAGTACATACAAAATTTTCACAACACAGATATTTCTACTCCCCCTTTGACAACAATGCCAAATTGAAAAGTAAAATAAATATATATATATAGAAAAATTTGCATCAAAAGTTTACATATACAAAAATGTAAGAGTCTTGATCAATGAGTGTTCACTGCAATCTTCAAGAAAATGTCACTAAAAGTGATCTCCATGTGAGAAAAATCATTTTCCAATGTTTCCAATAACGTTTCAGTGATCTTTATGGTTGTCATAACCTGTGTAGCAAATTATTCCATCACATCAACTGAACTCATTTGGAGTAGCCAAAGCCGCTTTTGCATCCTTGTATGCCCAATGCAAGATGTCCACTTTAGGTCTCAATAATTTCTTTAGCTCCTTTAGGGATTAGAGTCTCTTAGTTTGTTCAAAATCATACATATCTAACCAATTTGCCAAATCATCAACTGATTTTCCAGAAGCTAAGACTGAATCTTGTAAAGGTATGTATGCAGTGCATATCTTTTCTAGTTCCTATTTTGTCTCTATTTGCCTCTGAATTAAATCAGTATAGAAAAATGAAATGTTAGATGTATAGGCTAGAATTTTGTATCCGGTCTCAATAGCTTTTCTTAAAAGATCTTTATTCAAGGATAAAACAATCTTCCCTATATCAATATCTTTCATGATGTATTCTCATATTTTCTTCCTGTAGTTTTTCTCAGCTAAAGTCTGAGCAACTTCTTCAAGGAACTTTAGTTGGTAAGAGGTATCAGCAACCAACTATCCAAGCTTGCCAATAGGCACTGACAAGTTCCCAATATCAGTCTCCGGTAGAAGATTGGACAAAATTTCCACTACAGTTTGGATTGTTTCTTCTTCCTTCCTCTGTTATTTTAGTCTCTTCTTCTAAGCCCTATATTGCATCACCGTTACAATATCCATTAGTTTCGATGCACTCACATTCTCTACATCTATAGGCCCTTTGATGCCTATTGAGTCATCTTCATCATCATTTTGTTGCTTGACTATTACCTTTTCTTTTTTAGCAGGTCTTATCTCCTCAATTTTCTCTTTCTCTTGTTCCTTTTCCTGTTTGAAAGACTTTTATTCAACCTTTTTCTCAGATTTCTCTTGAGTAACTAGTGGTAGTTGAGTTTTCACTTATTGATCTTTTATTGGTGGATTTAACGGCCTGCTACAAGGATTACACACACAAAATTCAAACAACCTTTCGGACAATTATAAACACTAGATCTACAAAACAGATTCCACTATGACTCTCCCCAGTAGAGTTGCCACTTTTGTTGTTCTCAAATTTTGATTCCCTCCTATCCTCCTTGTAAGAAAATTTGATAACTCTATTTGCATATGAAGAGGACACCAAGAAAATAGAATTCCAGAATAACATATAACAAGGTTTCAACAAAACCTTCTACACTTTGAACTTATCCAAAGCTCAGGTGGGTATACCTTTTTGTGAATACTTTCACACTTTTAAACTGAAATCAACAGTAAACCAATGCTAAGAACCTATGGACTTCATCACCTCAATAAAGCTGAAACATTAAAGAAAAACTTATACGCATCTTCAATTTTGATCCCAAGAAAGATAGAAAGAATTCCACAATTAGTACCAGTACCTTATCCAGGCTACAGAGTCACCCAAATTACACAAGAGTTCCAAATCTGAACATTCTCATACATTTCATCAATTTGGCTCTCATTAACCCTATACATGTCTGACATATATATGAGTTTTTTCCCTTTAAACTAAAACTGTTTATTAAATTCAAAGTAAGAAAAAATTTGATTTACTGATAGAAATATTTCACACATGTTTAATTCCTCTCCTGAAAAGAAAAGCTAGAAACATATCTATAAGATTGCCTTGCAATCCATGTTCAATAGAATAACCCTAGACTATTCAAATGAAACCAACAAACTAATGATTGCACACCAGAAGACAACAAAGATTTAGGCCTGAAAAGCTTTGATCTGTATATTAATATTCATTTTGAAATTCTTACATAACTCAAGGTGATTTTGAAATAACTAGAAAACCCTAGATATATTTGAATAGAGTTTCTTTACAAATTCTTGTGATATCCTATCCTTAAGTCCTGGTATCCATTTATAAGAATATGGATGCAAAACAAGCTTCGGACTTTCCTAAGAATAGTTTGTTACAATTGCAATTTTCTTCAAAAAGAAGTTACAAATCATTTTCAATCCTAGTGGCCTTTTAGTTTGTTATTCTGTTGCAGCATCTTCTTCAACCTTTACTTCTTGCACCGTGTATTTACTTGTCCACTCTTGGAACACGTCATCACTAGGCCAGGAGAAACTAACAATTTTCTTCTTCAATTTATCCAACCTTTTCCATGTATTTCTAATTTTCTTAACCTCTGATTCCAAAAAACCATAATGTGACTTTATCTTCTCTATTTCTTCAATTGTCTTGATAAACAGAGATGTGTCATCTATCTTGATGACTTCATTCACCCTCTGGGCCAAATTAGCTCCTAGCTTATCAAGCCACACCTATTTGTCCTTCAACTGATCTGGACTGACAAAACCCCCAGGAAATAGTTCAAACTTATGTTCAGTATATTCCTTCCTGTATAAGTTAGCCTTCCTCTCTACACCAGCTCTTCCTTCTGCTAGCCTGTTCATGCCTTTTTTAACTTACAAGTGGATTTAATATTGGTAAAAGACCTTGCCTCATCATAGGATGCACACATAAGTTCCAAATCCACCTCTCTAGGCATCCACTTATTCAAAATCGGCTCCAGAGTAGCCTTGTCTCCATTCGGCTCAATCAAAATATCCAAAATTATTTTCATGATAGCGTGCACAATGGGGGTTCCTACTATGTCAGCAAAACTCAAAATTGTGGCCCTAACCTTTTCCTCATATTTACTTGCAAACAAGTCTTGAGTCTATTTCAACTTTTCTAACTCATGTTGTATGGTCTCGGCTGGTTGAAAACAAGAAGACATAGGAGAAGGGGGAAATTTGATGATGGGACTGGTGGGTGGAGGTCTTGTTGGAGAAGATGTAATCATTAGAGTAGAGGACTCCCCTTTCTAGTATTGCCCTACCAATTGAATGTAATTTAGCAATGATGCTATCTTGGTTGGCTATCTCTCCTTTGGCCTCATTGTAAGCTTTCAAAATTGCCTCTAGTTTTTGTTAGGTCCCAGGGACAACTGAGAGCGGGGGACGGGGGGGGGGGGGGGGGGTGAATCAGTTGTCAAATAAATTCAGACCAAAAACAACTTAACCAACTTAATGCTTAATATCGGTAAACCAGTTAAGTATGTTGGTAGATAGTTTTAACAGTTAATTGCTATACCGGTAAAGATTAGTGCATGAAACATAAACACAAAGTCATCCACAGCACATAACACCAATATTTGTACGTGGAAACCCTGTAAGGGGAAAAACCATGTTGGGAAACCTTACCCACAATTAGATGATACTACTTCAGATTTTAAGTGTACATAAATGGGGTCTGCACATGCAAAAAGGCCAAGCGCCTAGAGCTCACTACTCAATCACAAAATGGGAGTCACACTGACTACAATTGGATGGTTAACTCCAATAAGAATGTACTGCTCAAAATAGCATCTTCATATGCTAGATTCAGTACCAGTGTAATGCTAATGTGCTTTCACAAAAACCTAACTTCACCTTTAAATGATGTCTGCATGTATAGATCTGCTTAATCTCGCATATACCTTCACACAATTCTTTTTCGCATTCCACATTTGATCTTACAAATAAGATCTTACATTTATACCACAACCTAAGACCAATTTTAGTAGGTCAGCTCTACAAGATATTACAATAAATCATTTTACAAACAATATAATATCTGATGCAATAACCAATTGAAAATGTCGGCTTAATGCATTTACAACAATAATTAATCATCTCCATAGCATGCCATGCTGATCTGGAAAAGATAAACCTGTCAGTGTAACCCTGGATAACCCTGGACCTATTTGCCAGTAAAAGAAAATATGCAAATATGAATATACCAATGATTAATTCATTAAGACAAGATGTCCACATGATGTCTTTGATATTACCAAGTGTCTTCCATGCCATTCCAAGTGTCGGTGATCACTATATCTTGCCGGTGTACCATATACCAGTAACTATGCAATAGTTACTTGCTTGCCGGTGAATGCTGCTGGATCTCCAAAGTGCTAGTGTTTAAGTAGGTGTTGAAATCAATGAAAAAACCATACCAATATACCAACAATCTCCCCCTTTGGCATTGATGGCAACACAAGATGGAAAAACCATCAATGACAAAACAGAAATGCCAAATACCAAAAACCAACAATCTCCAAAAAGATCATAACCAGAAATCAAAATACAGATACAAAGAGTAATAATCTCTCCCAAACAACAATCTCTCTCCCTGGGAGCAACATGTGTTTTCCTTGTGTTTTTCAATGTTTTTCCATACCAATCTCTCCCCCTTTGACATCAAATGCCAAAGTTACAACAAAACCAAGTTCATATGCAAAATACCAATCAATTCAATATACCAACTACTCCCCCTGAGAAGTAGCTTCCTCATCAAAGACCGGAATAAAAGATTTGTCTATTAATTTTGTCAATTGATGACAATCATCAACTTCCTAAGTCTCTACTGGTGGTGGTATGACTCCAAGCTGATCTCTGAGATATTCAAAAGTTTCCTTAGGCAAAGGTTTTGTAAAAATATCTGCAAGATGTTCTTTAGTATTCACATAAACCAGTTTTATCTCTTTTGCTTCAAATTTTTCCCTTAGAAAATTCAGTTTGATAGAAACATGTTTTATTTTAGAATGTAGTACTGGATTCTTAGATATATCAATTGTTGCAATGTTATCACAATAGATAGTTATAGGTTCCTTGCATTTTACCTTTATGTCTTTCAACATTTGCTTAAGCCATAGTACCTGTGTACAGTTAGTTGCTACTACAACATATTCTGATTCAGTTGTTGATAAAGATGTACAACTTTGTTTCTTACTCAACCAAGAAACTAATCTATTTCCAAGAAAGAATGCTCTGCCAGTGGTGCTTTTCCTATCATCCACATCTCCTGCCCAATTTGCATCTGTGTATGCACATAGATCAAAATTTTCATTTCTAGGATACCATAATCCAAGATTTATAGTGCCTTGTAAGTACTGGAAAATCCTTTTTACTATTGATTCATGATTTTCTCTAGGATTACATTGAAATCTTGAAACAATACATACTGCATTCATAATATCAAGTCTGGTTTGTGTCACATACAGTAAACCTCCTATCATAGATTTGTATCTAGTTGGATTAACAGGTGTAGATTCATCCCTTTGAGATAATTTGTCATTTGTAGTCATAGGTGTGCTTATCGGTTTAGAGTTTTCAATCCCAAATTTCTTTAGTAACTCTTTTAAGTATTTGGATTGACTCAAGAATATACCTTTATCAGTCTCTGAAATCTGCAATCCTAACAAGAATTTTATTTCTCCAAACATAGACATTTCAAATTCTTGATGCATTTTAATAGAAAATTCCTTACATAATCCCTCTCCTCCTCCAAAGATTATATCATCAACAAATACTTCTATAATCAAGATGTCATCATTAGTTATTTTGTAATATAAATTGTTGTCTGCATTTCCTTTAGTAAAACCAATCTTCAAAAGATACTTATCCAATCTTGCATACCAAGCTCTTGGAGCTTGTTTTAATCCATGTAGAGCTTTTCTTAATCTGCAAACCATATCATTGTCTTCTATCAAAGAAAATCCATCAGGTTGTTCAATATAGACTTCCTCTTCAAGATCTCCATTCAAGAATGTACATTTAATATCCATTTGATAAACTTTGTAGTTCTTGTGTGTTGTAAAAGCCAAAAATAATCTAACTGCCTCAATTCTAGCTACCGGTGCAAAGGTTTCATTGTAATCAACTCCTTCCTTCTGAGAATATCCCTTATACACTAGTCTTGCTTTATTTCTGACAATCTTACCATCTTCATTAAGTTTGTTTCTGAATACCCATTTTGTTCCAATTACATTTTTATCTTTAGGCCGGGGAACTAATGTCCAACTATTATTTTTCTCAATTTGTTCTAATTCTTCTTCCATAGCTTTAATCCAAAATTTATCTTCACATGCCTCATTAATAGATGATGGTTCAATTTGAGAAATAAGACATACCTCTTCATTTGCCAATCATCCTCTTGTCATAACTCCTTTAAACTTGTTTCCAATTATCTAATCTTCGGAATGATTCAATCTTACATATCAGGGTGTGTTTGTTTGCTATTGTTATTCAATTACTATGGAATCCTCAAATGGTACCGGGGTAGCTGGATCTTCATTCTGTACCGGTGGATTTAGAGTAGGTTCATTTGTCAAAATTTTTGTTGCCAGTTCAAAGTCTATATACCTTGAAGTTCCTCTGAATTGTTCATCAATCTTTACATTTGTACTCTCAACAATTTTTTGCAATCTTTTGTTAAAAAATCTACATACCTTGCTCTTAGATGAACAACCAAAAAATATTCCTTCATCACTTCTAGGATCAAATTTTCCAATATACTCATCTCTTCTGATATAAAATTTACTTCCAAAGATTCTGAAATACTTAAGAGTAAGAGTATTACCAAACCATAGTTCATGAGGGGTCTTACCGGTTTCACCTTTGATGTGAACTTTGTTGAATGTATAGACCATTGTGCTGACTGCTTCTCTCCAATACACATGTGGTAAATTTGCTTTTGATAACATACTTCTTGCTGCATCCAAGATAGTTTTGTTTTTCCTTTCAACAACTCCATTATGTTGTGGTGTCCTAGGTGTTGATAGATGTCTTCTGATTCCATTCACTTCACAAAATGTATTAAATTCCTTAGATGTGAATTCTCCTCCTTCATCTGATCTTAAACATTTGATTTTCTTACTGGTTTCATTTTCAACCAATGCTTTGAACAGTTTGAACTTTCCAAGTGCTTTTGATTTTTCTCTGAGAAAAGTAACCCAACACATTCTAGAATAGTCATCAATGATTAGCATGAAATATCTATCACCTTGTAAGCTTTTAGTTCTAGCTGGACCACATAAATCAGTGTGAATCAAATCAAGAGCATTATTAGATTTCTCTGGAATACTTTTGAAACTAGCTCTAACTTGTTTTCCAAATTGACATTCCTTACATACTGTATTCTGAGGTTTGACAATTCTAGGTAAATCTCTAACTGCCGTAGTAGTACTGATTTTTACCATGTAATCAAAGTTTACATGATAGAGTCTCTTATGCCATAACCAACTTTCATCTATATGTGCAATCAAGCATGTCTTTTCACTATTATTCAAATGAAAGATATTACCTCTAGTCTGATTTACTGGTTGCAATTTCTAAACCAGTTCTATTCATGATTTTGCATTTTCCATTCTTAAATTGTAACTGAAATCCTTTCTCAACTAATTGACCAACACTCAAAAGATTATGCTTTAATCCTTCAACATTGTAGACATTGTCAATGTTATGCTTACCATCAAGAGATATTGTACTCTTACCTTTGATTGAACAAGCTTTGTCATCTCCAAATCTTACTAAACCACCATTGTATTCTTGAAAGTTCAAGAATTTACCTTTGTCTCCTATCATATGATGTGAGCATCCTGAATCAATGATCCATTCATCCTTTACATCAACTTTAGCTGCTAGGGCTTGTACTACCGGTTGAGTAGTAGGTGCCAGTTGATCTTCTGTTATAGCAACAAAAACCCATCCATTGTCTGTCGAATCTTCATCAGAATCATCAGTCACACCTTGATCAACAATGTAACAAGATTTGTCTTTATTCTTCTTAAATTTGTATCTCTAATATTCAAAGTTAGGTTTGTATGTTCTTCTAGCTTCTTCTCTTAGTCTAGCATGTCTATCAGGGCATCTCGAAGCCATATGACTAATCTTATTGCAGGTAAAACATTTAAAGTGTGCTTTACCTTCATACTTACTTCCAACTGGACCTTTAGGCATTTTCCTTGCAAATAGTACTTCAAGTTCTTCAAGTTCTTCATTTTCTTTCCTACTTTCTTCAAGTTCTCTTGCATAAAAGGCTTTCCAATCAGATTTGTCAAATGATGGAGTAGATGATGTTGATGCTTTAAAGGCCAAATCTGTCTTAATAGTAGCAACTGGGCCAAATTCTTCAATTTCAAAAGCTAAAAGTTTCCCAATCAATGTATCCCTAGTAACTGATGTATTAGGCATTGTTCTTAACTCATTTATAGCAGTAACCTTCATCTTATATGTTGGTGGCAATCCTCTTAAAACTTTTGAAACAATTTCATCCTCACTTAAGGTTCCTCCACAACATTTAATACTCAAAACAATTTCATTCACTCTTTCCATAAAATCAAAAATCCTTTCATCTTCTTCCATTTTCAGATGTTCATACCTGACTCGGAAGCTTTCAAGTTTTTCAATTTTGACTATGGAATCTCCTTCATTCAGTGTTTCCAAATGATCCCAAATAGCTTTAACAGTAGACCTATCTGATAATGTGCTCAAAAGTGCTTCTCTTGCTTTGCAATCATTTTCTTCATCTTTAGTCAAGTTAGCTGGACAAGGTTGACCTGGTACAGTAGCAATATAACCATTCTTTGTAACATCCCAGATGTCCTTTCCAATGCAATTTAGATGTGTCTCCATTCTGATCTTCCATATGCCATAGTTGGTTCCATCAAGTTTAGGACTGTCTTTCCTGAAATAGTTAGTAGACATTGGATCTCCTCAAGTTGTTAAACTTTTGCAAAAGAGGGCTAAGCTCTGATACCAATTGTTAGGTCATGGGGACAACTCAGAGGGGGGGGTGAATCAGTTGTCAAATAAATTCAAACCAAAAACAACTTAACCAACTTAATGCTTAATACCGGTAAACCAGTTAAGTATGCCGGTAGATAGTTTTAATAGTTAATTGCTATACCGGTAAAGATTAGTGCATGAAACATAAACACAAAGTCATCCATAACACATAAAACCAATATTTGTACATGGAAACCCTATAAGGGGAAAAACCATGGTGGGAAACCTTACCCATAATCAGATGATACTACTGTAGATAGTAAGTGTACATAAATGGGGTCTTCACATCCATAAAGGCCAAGTGCCTAGAGCTCACTGCTCAAACACAAATGGGAGTCACACTGACTACAATTGGATGGTTAAATCCAATAAGAATGTATTTCTCAAAACAACATCTTCATATGTTGGATTCAGTACCGGTGTAATGCTGATATGCTTTCACAAAAACCTAGCTTCATCTTAAAATGATGTCTGCGTGTATTTCTCTACTTAATCTCACATATACCTTCACACAATTCTTTTTTGCATTCCACATTTGATCTTACAAATAAGATCTTACATTTATACCATAACCTAAGACCAATTTTAGTAGGTTGGCTCTACAAGATATTACAATAAATCATTTTACAAAAAATATAATATCTGATGCAATAACCGATTGAACATGTCGGCTTAATGCATTTACAACAACAATTAATCATCTCCATAGCATTCCATGCTGATCTGGAAAAGATAAACCTATCAGTGTAACCCTGGATAACTCTGGACCTATTTGCTGGTAAAAGAAAATATGCAAATATGAATATACCAATATTTAATTCATTAAGACAAGATGTACATATGATGTCTTCGATATTACGAAGTGTCTTCCATGCCATTCCAAGTGTCGATGATCATTATATCCTGTCGGTGTACCATATACAAGTAACTATGCAATAGTTACTTGCTTGCCAGTGAACGCTACAAGATCTCCAAAGTGCTAGTGTTTTAGTAGGTGTTGACATCATGACAAAACCATACCAAAATACCAACAGTTTTACCTAGAGATTAGCCTTCTCCTTAGCATCTTTCTCAGCTACTACCACACTGAATTTGGTTGTTTCTAGAACTGTGCTGGAAGCCTCTACCGCTCCTGTGTCTTGCTCTGTTTTAACAATCATCCCTCCAAGGTAATTGGACTTTGAAGTGTCCTTCCTTCTTCTGCTCCCATCCCTCTTTAGGGACCACATGACCAAAGAAGCATTGTCCTTGTTGAATGTCACTCCTTCCAGGGGCTTGGTTTCCTTCTTGACTACTTCAAGCACTAAGGCATCTTCTATATCCCATTTAGGAAGAATTAGCACACCAGCCTTTGATACCATTTCTCTCCCCTTTTCAGGAGTAATGGTCTTGAACTATATGATCATTTCTTTCTTCACCTCTCCTCCACTACAGTTGTATCTTTGTGGGGTTGCTCACTCCTTTTCTTCTCACATCTTGCCTTAAATTGCTCCATGTTTTGTTTCCAAACAAATTGCATAAAGTACCCTATTGTAACAAAATTATTATCATCCAGGAACTCATCACTGGCTTGTTTGTTAGTAGGGTCTAACTCCTTTCCTTTGAACTCATTCGCAGTCAAGTTCATCTTGGCACTAGGTGGCTCTTCAGACATTCCCTCTTGTGTTTTCTCATATGTATAGGCAATCTCCCAAAGACTCCCTAACTGCAACAATTACTCGGCCACTACCTATTTATCCCCCACATGGATAGGGGATTGAGATGGAGAGTATAAAGGTTCACCTATTTTCACCTCTTTGCCCACCCTTTGCCTTTTAAGGGAAACTTGGATCTCAATGACATCTTCTATTGCTCTCTTCCATTTTGAATAGAGGACTCACTAGTTACCGGTACTAGCACACTATACCTTGGCTTCTTATGCATCACATAATCACCCAAAGGAATGGCGTTAGAAAAGGCAGGCTTGGTTAGAACTAGCTTAGCCTTTTTAGGATCATTTCTCATTATAGATTCCCTTTTCTCCTTCAATGTTTGCATTAGGTCTTCAAAATAAAGAATTAAGAATTTAATTTTCTCCTCAAATGGAGTAAAACTAGATAAAGGATCATAACCACTATCAAATTGGTGGATAAAATCAAGACCCTTTTTGTATGCTATCCATTTTTCTTTTCTCCATTCTTGGTCATCTAAATTAAATTCATTTCTAATGAGATCCTCAGGAAAATGGAACTGGTGAGCTTTGCCTTTACATACTTCTCTCTTTCTGAACATGCTATTGAAGAAATCTTCAGGGTCAATGAATCTTTATACTGCAGTAGACAACCTATATGGTTGAAATAAATTATCAAAGTGTTTCCAACCACCCTTGGTGATTACAAATTGATGAGCCATAGTGATAGTTAGGAAAATTGTCCCTTTTCCCCTATTTGTTAATTATGCCTCTTGCACACACCCAATTTGCCTCAAGATCTTTGCAATTCCTATCTTCAATGGGACTTGATAGTGGAGTAAGTATGGGGTGCCTCTAAAACCATAAACTCTGAACATAGTAGAGACAGGGTATAAATATATATCACCCCAATTGTGAACAATCTTGATACCTTTAGCAAATTCTTTAGGCCTAAGGAATTCTAAAAGAGCCTTAGGGATCCTAGGGTTTTGTGGGCACAAGAGGATCCTAAGCCTAGATGCAAAACATCTATCAAACTTCAAGTAACTGGCATCCTGTCTATCCCAAGACAAAATTGTGCTCCACAATTGCACAGGCATCTCTTCACCATCCTTTTCCTTAACTAGGTCTATTTCCTTAGCAAAATAATCTTCACCTTTAAATAAAAGCATGTGCACAAGAAGAAAGTACCACCCAAAAGGTCTGTCTACCTTACCATTTTTAATCCCTATCAATCCTGCATCAATTGCATCAATGAGATAAGGTGCAAAATCAAAAGTTACTGATAGGGAGGGGTTCAAAATTTGTGCTATCATTAGCATGTAGTGAGTTGGCATGGTGGTTTCGGCATCTTCCCCAAAAATCTGACATATTGACCAATACATCACTTTAGTCCTCAGAGTAAAAAGATTTAGAGAGAAGGATTCCATGGTACTAGGGCCTACAATAGTTAATCCTCCTATTTTGACAAAAGATTCTTTCAAAGGGCCACTCCTGAGGTGATCTCTCTGCACATTTTAGACTTGTGCAAGTGTATCAAAATTGATTGGCTCTAAATAATTTTATACCTCACTGAGTTTAGACACCTTCCTAAACTCGTCATCATTTACCTCAATCGATGACACCCCATTCACATTTCTCACACATTTAGTAGCAGGGTCATAGTTATTTACAATTTAGGTTAACAAATTTACATCCATGAAAATCCCAGGGACTATGATCTTTCCCACATCTAACTCCTATATACTGTTCATTGGAGCAGATGAATGTCTCTGAACAAAACCCACTTTGAAAATCCCAAGACCTGATATCCCTATCTATGAATTCCTCAACCAATTCCTTTTATCATACAAGCCATCTCCAATTATTAGTTGGGGAGCCTTGGGTACTAATTCTTTTATTTTAGCAGCAACATTTGTAGACATGATTAATTGTTCTAGGATATCATCACATATTGCTCTATCCTGATAATTTACCTTCCCTTTAAAATATCTTCGAGGTGCCATCTTTGTATTACAACTATTTCAATTTAAACTTAAATAGACCTCTAAGAATTTAAGCACCCAATGATATCAATTCGAGTTGTAACTGTTAAACAATGTGCAAAACTTACTTGTTGCCTGAAGAAATTCGCTTTGTGCAATGGTTCCTCTGCAAAATTCTTTGAAATGACACTAAAATTCAGTTAATGTGAGGTTTAATATGGCAACAAAGCATTAAATTGAGACATTAATCCACATGCTTCGACAATTAATTCGCAATTGAATTTGAAAAAAGGCTCCAATGGACCACACAAAAATTCTCAGCGTCCTGGATTTTCGTTGTTTTGCGAAGGTTAAAAACCTCGCACCTTTGCCATGCGAAACAACGTTGTCCATCAGATCTTGAAGAACATGCATGTTTCTTACCTTACCTGGGTCATCCTACTTAAAAATAGGTCCCACCTTCCTTTCACTATTTCGTGAAGCATAAATCTCACGCATCTCTTTTATGCGAAACAACATTGGTCGTTAGATCTTCTACCATTCGCTCGATCTTTACTATCCATAGTGGCCACTAGTCCTTTTAACTAACTGCATGAAGTCATCACCGCTAATGGTTTTCGTTGTTTCGTGAAGTCTAAAAACCTTGCATCTTTGGGCTATGAAACAACGCTCATCATTGGATCACTTTTGAGATGTGCGGCCTTCAACATCCTTTATCCTTCAAAGTGGGCCCTCTGCGCGGAATCCACCTGCCTTATTGATTTCCAACAAATAACTCTTAGGTGTCAACCATTCATTCGTTCAAGAACCCCATCGGACTCCACATCTGAACTGCCATGTGTTTTACCTAGCCATGAATTTCATCACCATCATCGCTCAATCAGAGTGGGCCCTTTATGATCCTTTGAAGCCATGTGTCTGTCTGACAGATTACCTTTTTCTTCAGCTAGGCGTCCAACTGTATTGCCACATCATCAGCCATGTACCCGCCAGCTCATTTCGCCATTTCATGAAAGGTAAATTTCATGTTGCTTCTAGCTGTGAATCAAGGCAGGCCATCTGATCAACTCCAAGTTGATCGGCCTTTAAAACCCAAGAACTATCTATCTACCGGCCCCACCACCCTTTCGCTACTTCGTGAAGGATAAAAAACATTCTATTTCACCCAGTGAAATAGCGCGGACCATTGGATCTACTTCAAGATGAACCCTCTTTAATTTCCACATCACCCTTTTGTTGGGCCCACTGCCCTTTTGCTATTTCACAAAAGGTAAACTTTGCACATTTTTGCCAAGAGAAACAACGCAGACCACCAGATCTACTTGGATATGATCGGTTTTTAACCACAGGATCTGCTTACCTTTGGGGCCCACTATCCTTTCACTACTTCACGAAAGATAAATCTCTAGTAGCTTTGCTTCGCGAATCAACATGAACCATTGGATCTTCTCGGAGATGATTGTCCATTAGCCTTCCTTGTGACCTCTTTACCTAGGCCTGCCACCTTTTTGCCATTTGGCGAAAGATAAGTCTCGCACATCTTCCTTTCGCGAGATCGCACGCACCATCAGATCAACTAGAACTTGCACGATCTTTAAAAATCCCGACAAGGAAATAAAACTTAGGGGAAGGCATAAAAATAAAACATATTTAAGGACTTGCCTAGGACAAATGTAAAAGGAGGCACCTATTTTCACGATGGAGCGACCCTTCCACTTAAGTGGAAAAAGTAACATGGAACAAGAATGCATGGACTTCAAGATAATAAAAGGGTAGATTGCAAAAACCTTAAACCCTTAGACAAAAACCCTCAGAAGTAGAAATGAAGCACAAAGCACAATTTTTGCAGATTATAACGGATTTAGAGAACAAAATCACCCAATAGTAATAATAGTGATAACAGTGGCTCTGATTGGGGATGGTTGATTGCAAGATCAACATGAGAACACAGAAAACTTTGGAGAACAGACCAAAAACAAGCCCAAAAGCAACCAACAGAAAACAAACCTAATTATATATAGACTAAAACCTAATGTGCATGGACTTAACAGAAGTAATTCTTCAGGAATTTTCCATGCACTGGGAATTCTTGTACCTCAGCACCCATTGTCTGCAAGAAATATGAATCTTTTCCATTATGATCACAAACAATTGAAGGGCCTATCCATAGTGACTCAATTATTTTGTGTTTTCCTTTATCTTGCCCTTTTGCATAACACTGAAGAACCATGTCACCAATTTGAAACTTTCTCAATGTGGTTCTTTTGTCAAAAAGATACTTGGATTGTAACTGAATCTTCAAATTTCTTTTATGAGCCAAAGTCCTAATTTCTTCCACTTACACCATTTGAATCATTCTGTCTTCCATGGGTTCTAACAATTCCATCTCCTCATCTTGTAGGAACTTGTATATAGGAAGAAGGTTATTAATTGGCACCCTAGATTGTGTGCCATAAACCAATTCAAATGGTGATATACCAATTGCTTTCTTAACAGTAATCCTATCTGCCCATAAGGCCAATTTTAATTTCTAATCCCAAGACCTTTTGTTTTCTTCAAGGATTTTCTTGATAATATTCAAAAGGCTTTTGTTATTGGATTCTGCTTGTCCATTAGCTTGTGGATGATATGGTGAAGAATAAGACATGATTATTCCATGACTGGTGCAAAATTCAGTGAACTCCTCTGATATAAAACTCATAGCATTATCCATTATCAGTTTCACAGGAACACCACATCTTGTTATAATATTATCCATCAAAAACTCAATGACAACTTTACTAGTGGCTCTTTTAGTAGGTATAGCTTCAATCCACTTAGTGAAGTAATCAGTGGCCACTATGATCCATCTGTGACCTCTTCCCGACTTCTCAACAATTTCCCCAATAAAATCAATCCCCCACTAGACAAAAGGGGCTTCCACTGTAACTGGGTTAAGAGGCAAAGCTCCTTCATACTTTAACTTGGAAGAAAATTTCTAACATGGGTCACACCTCCGGACATACTCATGGGCATCTTTGAACAAAGTAGGCCAGTAGTATCCAGCCCGAACTATCTTGCTAGCTTTGGTCTTAGCAGAGTAATGGCCTCCACATACTCCATCATGCATTTTAGTTAGCATCATTTTAGCTTGGGATTTGTCTAAACACATCAACAATGCCCCATCTCTATTTCGCCAATATATATCACCCTGAATAAGGACATACTTTTGAGACTTTAGTCTCAGTGTCCTTCTCTGATTGGGAGTCATTCCCTCTGAGTAGGTTGCATCCCTTAAAAAATGTACTATCTCTGAATACCAGGGTTGTGTCTCAATACTTGTGACCAGGATATTCTCAGTTTCAACATTATTAACCTCTACATCAAGGAGATTTGATTCATCCATTATCTTAGAAAGACCCTAAACCTCTTACTAATTTAGTAATCTTAATCTCTAGATCAAACTCTTGAATTCTGGTTATCCATTTGCACCTTTTACCAATGACCTCAGACTGAGATAAAATGTCCTTGACAACCGCATATGGGACATAAGCAACTACTTGTGCATTCACAAGGTATGGCCTAAATGCTTTTATAGCCTTGACCCAATCATATGCTTGTTTCTCCATGATTTCATATTTAAGCTCTGTAGCTTGTAGAGATTTACTATAAAAAGAAATAGGGTGTTCATATCCTTCAGCATCCTTTTGAAGAAGGACTGCAGCCACTGTATGATAAGAAGCAAGAGAAAACAATGAAAAGGGCTTACTATAATTAGGGGATTTTAACACTGGTGCCTCCTAGATAGCCCTTTTAATTTGACCAAAATCCTTTGAAGCTTCTTCATCCCAATAAAACTTTGTATCTTTCTTAAGCAATCTAATAATAGGCTTGATTATTTTAGCAAAGTTGGCAATAAACCTTCTAACAAAATTCACCTTGCCCAAGAAAGATTGGATACCTTTGATACTCTTTGGCTTAGGTACATTGTTTATGGCTTCAATCCTCTCAGGGTCTATCCTAACCCCTTCCTTGGAGACAATGTGCCCAAGCTGCTTCCCTTCAGTAATAGCAAAATGACACTTTTTTGGATTTAAAGAGACACCAAACTCCAGAGCTTTGTTGAAAACCTTTTCCAAATGCCCATAGTGATCATCTGCCCTTTTGGAGAAACATGTTAAATCATCCTGGTACACAACCATGATAATGTTGATAAATTCCTTGAATGCCACATCCATTACTCTCTGAAAGGTAGCTCCAACAGTTTTTTAAATCGAATGACATCCTTACATACACATAGGTTCCCCAAGGGGTAGTAAAAGCAGTCTTGAACTATTTAGACTCCTTCACTAATTCCTGATTGTATCCTGAAAAGCCATCCATCATAGACAACATGTCACAACTAGTTACTCTCTACAACATTGCCTCCATATTGGGAGAAGAATAGTTGTCTTTCAGGGAAGCAACATTCAAATTCCTGAAATCAACATAGAGCCTTATATCCCCATTCTTTTTTCTAACTGGGAATAAGTTAGACACCCATGATGAATTTCTTATAGGCTTGATGATCCTCCCTTCTTTCAACTTAGTTAACTCTTGTTGCATTTTAGTTTCCAAAAGGGGGTTGATAGGGCTTTGCTTCTGCCTAAAAGGCTTAGCATCTGAATGCAAAGGGACTTCATGTTGAAAAAGATCTTGTCTATATGCCTTCAAGTCCTCATTAGACCAAGCAAAAACATGCTTATACTTTTTCAATAAATTAATAAGGTTAGCTTTAATGTGAGGAGACAATTTCTTTCCAATGTAGACCAACTTAGGGGATGATTTTGTCCCTAAATCCACTTCCTCTAGTTCTTCTAATTTGATGGTTGACTCTTGATGTAGATCGCTATCACTATGACTGAACATACCTTCCAATTCTACCAATCCTCTAGGGATTTCATTAGTTTCCAACTGGACCATGTCATTACCAAACAACGTTTCTCTATTTTCCACCACTTCTACTAACGCATTGCAATCAATTTTATGTCCATCATAGTCATCAACACACTATATGAATTTAAGAATATCTTCATCATCCGCAAACACTTGCCAATTATATATGTTATCAAGAATAGTAGGCCTAGATTTTATCTCAACTGTAGATACACCGCTTAGTGTTACATCATCATTTTTTAATGCAACATTAGCTAATAAATCAGCCATGATGTTCTTTGATATTTCTATCTAGTTAATAGAAAATGCACAAAAATGCTCGATCACATCCCAAACTGCATGTTTATATCTTTTCAAGTGATCATTTTTAGATGCATACTTAGATCTAACCTAAGAAACAACCAACTCTAAATCCCCTAATACTCTTAACAATTGAATCCCATGCTTCTTTGCAAATTCAAGTCCCAATGACAAGGCTTCATATTCAGCAGTGTTATTTGTACACTAAAAAGCTAAGAGAAAAGAGTATTTGAAAGTTATACCTGTTGGGGACACAAAAAGAACTCCTACTCCAGATCCTTCCTTAGAGAAAGCTCCATCAAAATCCATGCCACAAACCTTGTTGCTGAGATTCCAATTCACCAATAATAGGATCAGTATTTTTCAACTGAGGTAAAATTGGTTGTATTCTAAAGTTATCAAGATCCACATCAATCATGCAATTCAGCATATTAGGGTCTATCTTCTCAAGTACCCTAGGAGCATGCGGTTCTCTATACAGCTTGACATGGCTCCATTTATTGGGATTGTAGCATATGAAAGATCTAACTGAACATTTCCCCCCACTATTGCAGCCCATTGTCTAGATAATAGCATGCCATAATGAGGTTTCGTATCAGTTACTATGACATCCATCTTATATGTTGCTTCAGGAAATGCTACTATCTTTACCTCTATATCCTTCATTGTACCTATTACTAGTACTTCTCTATTGTCCATAGCATAACACTTCCCATACATTGTACTTACTGACAGTCCCAATTCTTTCATGACACCATATGGCATCACATTTGCAGTAGCACCAGAATCTATCATACAATTCTTAATTAACCAGTTATTCACTAACAAAGTTACATAGAAAGGATCAACCTGTGAAGGTTCTTGTGTAATAGTTGTTCCAACATATACCTTTGGGGTTTGCAGCTCAAGATCCTTTTCATCATTTATGGTAGTCGTAGGCAAAGCTACACCATTATCAGATATTTTAGAAAATAAATATAAAGCAGCTTTTCTATGTTCTTTTATTTTTAGTAGTTCTACCAATGGGACTGTAACCTTCATTTGGGTCAGAGCCTGAGTCATATCAAAAGTGGAACTATTAATTAACTCAGTATTAATTTTGGCTTTTTCTTCTTTAGGTTGACTTGCCTTCTTAGTTGTCGCAATCCCTTGTGAATCACCAGTAGTGTTATTATCTGTCCTTTTGACTACATCTTTGGCTTGGTCACCTTTTGCATGACCATCTTGAGGCAAGGTGCCATTACTTGCTGTCCTTTTCTGAGATACTTCTTTCATAAACAAGGAGTCAGGTTCACCCTGATCTCCATCCCTTTTACTACTTCTCAGATTGTAGTTGTACTTGGTCTTGGCTATGGCAGCCTTAGTAAGATTTTTTACCTCTTCATCACTGGGTCTTCTGAGATGAACTTCTTCATTTTCAATGGTTACCACATTTAAAGTGGGATGCCAGTCAAGCTTCAGCTGCCCTTGGTAACATTCATTATAATTTAGTGCATCACACTCACTAGATTCACTTTGTGAAGACTCATTATCACTTTCAATAACAGTGTCAAACATGTTAATATCAGGCTCACCCTCTTTTCTCATGGACTCTTCAAGAGCTTGAGCTATAGCACACTGATGAGGAGAATGTGGTCCATCACAGGCCATGCACCATGGAGTATTTTCCATATTGTGTACATTTCCTCCTTTCAAAGGATCTGGGGTGTCTTGGCTTTGAGTGTTTTTTAACTTATCATTTTGAGGTTTACCATCCTTCCAAGTAGTGTTGTAAGGCATATCATGTAATCTAGGAGGCTTATCTTGCCAATTGTAATGAGGCTTATCATTTTTACTTACCTTAGCAGTAAGATCTTTCATGGCAGTCATCAACTTTTCTATTTTGTCATCTTCCTTAGCAACTTTATTTGGTTGTTGTTTTGATTCTTGCCACAACCTTCCATCTATCCTTCTTCCCACCTTTCCAGATGCTTTCCTATTACTTTCCACATTAATGGAAATTCTAAAAGCATCTCTCAAACTATGTGGGTTTTAATCCCTCAAAATGTATGCCATTTTAGAATCAAAAGCATTATAATAAGTGTTCAGACACATATTATCATCTAATCTCATTACTCGATAGAGCCTATGCATTGCTTTCTGAAATCTCGGATTGAAATCTATGACAATTTCATTATCAGACTTCCTAATGTTATTGAACGCATTGAGCATGAATCTCACATTTGTTTTGTCACCATATTGTTCTTGAAAGCAATTCTTAAAATCCTCCCAAGAGCCAATGCTATTCACAGCTAGACCTCTATACCAATCCCTTGCATCATCCACCAAGGACTGTACAAATAGTTTCATGATGACATCTTCATCTACTATCTCATAGTCATTTATCAGGTCTTCAAAATATTTTAGATGCTCTTCTGCACTTATAGCATTATTGTTGGAAAACTTGTGAAGCTTGTCCCTTGATTCAGTAGGAACATGGTTAGGGTACCCTGGGATTCCTTCAAAGAAAATTTGTCTATATAATTCCAAGTTAATGGGTCTTCTCTAGAATTAGTTACTAGTAGGGTTACTTCCCATGTTCATTCTCACATTAGGACCATGAGTCAGAGGGATTTGGTTACCTTGATTTGTAATAGGGACTTGATTAGCTAGAACAGTGCTCATAGGAAGGGTTGACTAAATTTTGACTGGAGGGAGTGAGGCATGCTGAGATAAAGGTTTATTTAGGTCTGTTGAAGGAAAAATTATGGGAGGAGCCTTTAGATAATTAATTTTTCTTTTGACCTCTTGATTGGCTGCTTCGAATTCAGCCTTTTCCAATTCTCTTTGCAGGTCTTCCTTCTCTTTCCTCATCCTATCTATCTCTCTCTCATGTGAAAACAACATATGAGAAATTTATGTTGTAGTCTTAGACCCAGACCCATCCTCCATGCACTTCTATTTTACTTTTTCAACATTATTTATGACAGGTTGTGGGTCACTAAAGACCTCCCCACTAGATGGTACAACAAATTTGTGTGTAGGGTTGATCTTGGCAGTCAAATTTTCTCTGATTACTAGACCCTCATCCTCACTCTTGGTTTTCTCTTGGGTGAACAATTCAAGATCAACAATCTGTCTCAAAAGCCTATCTCTCTCAATCAATTTGGCTTTAACTTCTTTTTTTTTAATTTTCTTCCTTTTGTGTTCTTATGGAGATCAAGTAATGAACTCTTCTATTGAGAGCCTCAATTTCTTGGGATACCTTATCTTCATCAGGGAACATCTCTTCAAAATCTGATATATTAACTTGATCTATATCGATTAGACTAATGTTTCCATCTACTATTCTAGGTACAGAATCCATCTTAACATTTGAACTATTCCTATCCTTCCCAGATAAACTAGCATGAGAGACCCTCTGATTTAAAACTTGGACATCCTCATTATTACCAAACAAACCAGAATGGAAACCCAAAATGTCTTGCTCAAATTCACGGGAAGAAGAATTTGAATTTGCATATATGGGTCTATCAGATCACTTACCCGTATAAATGCCCTTTTGTACCCAGGCAACACTAGATGGCTCATGCGCAACTGATCTTTTCTGGCCTCTTCATGTTTACTCAAGTAATCCTTCTTGCAACATCTGTTGAGGATTTTTCCTCAAGAATGAACTAGTGTTCTGTCCTCTTTGCATTATACTTGTTATTCTTAAAAATGAATTATGCTTATTAAAGAGCACTGATTATTTTATGTCAGAGTCGCCACCCAAAGCTATACAAAAGTAAGAAAACAAGCTTGACAAATCACTCGCAGAAGACTGTAGAACAAGAAGATTTTTGAAGAAAGAAAAGTAACACAAATCAAGGATGAAACGGCTTGCTACATGGATTACACACATAAAATTTGAACAACCTTTCAGACAATTATAAATACTAGATCTACAACATAGATTCCACTATGACTCTCCCCAGCAGAGTCGCCACTTTTGTTGTTCTTAAGTTCCGATTCCCTCATATCCTCCCTATAAGAAAATTTGATAACTCTATTTGCATATGAAGAGGACACCAAGAAAATAGAATTCCAGAATAACATATAACAAGGTTTCAACAAAACCTTCTACACTTTGAACTTATCCAAAGCTTAGGTGGGTATACATTTTTGTGAATACATTCACACTTTTAAACTGAAATCCACAGTAAACCAATGCTAAGAACCTATGGAATTCATCACCTCAATAAAGCTGAAACATCAAAAAAAAACTTATACTCATCTTCAATTTTGATCCCAAGAAAGATAGAAAGAATTCCACAATTAGTACCAGTACCTTATCCAGGCTACAGAGTCTCCCAAATTACACAAGAGTTCTAAATCTGAACATTCTCATACATTTCATCAATTCAGATTTCATTAACCCTATACATGCCTGACATATATATGAGTTTTTTCCCTTTAAACTAAAAACGTTTATCAAATTCAAAGTAAGCAAACAATTGATTTACTGACAAAACTCTTTCACGAATGTTTAATTCCTCTCCTGAAAAAAAAAGCTAGGAACATATTTATAAGATTGCCTTGCAATCTATGTTCAATCGAATAACCCTATACTATTCAAATGAAACCAGCAAACTAATGATTGCGCACCAGAAGACAACAAAGATTTAGGCCTCGAAAGCTTTGATCTGTATATTAATATTCATTTAAAAATTCTTACATAACTCAAGGGGATTTTGAAATAACCAAAAAACCCTAGATATATTTCAATAGAGTCTCTTTATAAATTCTTGTGATATCCTATCCTTAAGTCCTGGTATCCATTTATAAGAATATGGATGCAAAACAAGCTTCAGACTTTCCTAAGAATAGTTTGTTACAACTGCAATTTTCTTCAAAAAGAAGTTACAAATCATTTTCAATCCTAGCGGCCTTATAGTTTGTTATTCTACTACAGCATCTTCTTGAACCTCTACTTCTTGCACTGTGTATTTGCTTTTCCACTCGTGGAACACGTCATCACTAGGCTAGGAGAAACTGACAATTTTCTTCTTTAATTTATCCACCCTTTTCCATGTATTTCTAATTTTCTTAACCTCTAATTCCAAAAAACCATAATGTGACTTTATCTTCTCTATTTCTTCAATTTTCTTGATAAACAGAGATGTGTCATTTGTCTTGATGACTTCATTCACCCTCTGGGACAAATTAGCTCCTAGCTCATCAAGCCACACCAGTTTGTCCTTCAACTTATTTGGACTAACAAAACCCCCAAGAAACAGTTCAAACTTATGTTCAGTATATTCCTTCCTGTATAAGTTAGCCTTTTTCTAACTCACAAGTGGATTTAATATTGGTATCAGACCCTGCCTCATCATAGAATGCACACATAAGTTCCAAATCCACCTCTCTAGGCATCCACTTATTCAAAATCAGCTCCAAAGTAGCCTTGTCTCTATTCAGCTCAATCAAAATATCCAAAATTATTTTCATGCTAGCGTGCACAATGGGGGCTCCTACTGTTTCAGCAAAACTCAAAATTGTCGCCCTAACCTTTTCCTCATATTTACTTGCAAACAGGGCTTGAGCCTGCTTCAACTTTTCTAACTCATGTTGTATGGTCTCGACTGGTTGAAAACTAGAAGACATAGGAGAAGGGGGAAATTCGATGATGGGACTGTTGGGTGGAGATCTTGCTGGAGAAGATGCAATCATTAGAGTAGAGGACTCACCCTTTTGGTACTCCCTTGCCAATTGAATGTAATTTAGCAATGATGCTATCTCGGTTGGCTATCTCTCTTTTGGCCTTATTATAAGCTTTCAAAATTGTCTCTAGTTTTACCTAGAGATTAGCCTTCTCCTTAGCCTCTTTCTCAGCTACTGCCACACTGAATTTGGTTGTTTCTAGAACTATGTGGGCAGCCTCTACCACTCTTATGTCTTGCACTCTTTTAACAATCATCCCTCCAAGGTAATTGGACTTTGAAGTATCCTTCCTTCTTCTACTCTTATCCCTCTTTAGGGACCACATGACCAAAGCAATATTGTCCTTGCTGAATGTCACTCCTTCTAGGGGCTTGGTTTCCTTACTGACTGTTTCAAGCACTAAGGCATCTGCTATATCCCATTCAGGAAGAATTAGCACACCATCCTTTGATACCATTTCTCTCCCCTTTTCAGGAGTAATGGTCTTGATCTCTGCCATCATTTCTTGCTTCACCTCTTCCTCCACTATAGTTGCATTTTTGTGGGGTTGCTCACTCCTTTTCTTCTCACATCTTGCCTTAAATTGTTCCATGTTTTGTTTCCAAAAAAAATGCATAAAGGACCCTATTGTAACAAAATTATTATCAGCCAGGAACTCCTCACTAGCTTGTTTGATAGCATGGTCTAACTCTTTACCTTTGAACTCATTTGCAGTCAAGTTCATCTTGGCACTAGGTGGCTCTTTAGGCATTCCCTCTTGTGTTTCCTCATATGTGTAAGAAATCTCCCCGAGACTCCCTAGCTACAACAGTTGCTCGGCCAATGCCTGTTCATCTCCCACATGGATAGGGGATTGGGATGGAGAGTATAAAGGTTCACCTATTTGCACCTCTTTGCCCACCCTTTGCCTTTTAGGGGAGTCTTGGATGTCAATTACATCTTCTATTACTCTCTTCCCTTTTGAAGTCGAGGGCTCACTAGTTACCGGTACTAGCACACTATACCTTGGCTTCTTATGCATCACATACTCACTCGGAGGGATGGCCTTAGCAAAGGATGGCTTGGCTAGAACCATCTTAGCCTTTTTAGGATCATTTCTCATTATAGCTTTCCTTTTCTCCTTCAATGTTTGCATTAGGTCTTCAAATTAAAGAATTAAGAATTTAATTTTCTCCTCAAAGAGAGTAAAACTAGACAGAGGATCATAATCACTATCAAATTGGTAGATAAAATCAAGACCCTTTTTGTATGCTATCCAGTTTTCTTTTCTCAATTCTCACTCATCTAATTTAAATTCATTTCTAATCAGACCCTCAAGAAAATGGAACTGGTGAGATTTGCCTTTACATACTGTTGTCTTTCTAAACATGCCATTCAAGAAATCTTCAAGGTCAGCGAATCTTTATACTACAGTAGACAACCTATATGGTTTAAAGAAATCATCAAATTGTTTCCAACCAGCCTTGGTGATTATAAATTTATGAGCCATGGAGACAGTTGGGAAAATGGTACCTTTACCCCTATTTGTTAATTTTGCCTCTTTCAAACCCCCAATTTGCCTTAGGATCTTTGCAATTCCAATCTTCAATGGGACTTGATAGGGGAGTAAGTATGGGGTGCCTTTGAAACCATAAACTCTAAACATAGTAGAGATAGGGTATAAATATATATCACCCCAATTGTGAACAATCTTGATACCTTTAGCAAATTCTTTAGGCCTAAGGAATTCTAAAAGAGCCTTAGGGATCCTAGGGTTTTGTGGGCACAAGAGGATCCTAAGCCTAGATTCAAAACATCTATCAAACTTCAAGTAAATGGCATCCGCTCTATCCCAAGACAAAATTGTGCTCCACAATTGCACAGGCATCTCTTCACCATCCTTTTCCTTAACTAGGTCCATTTCCTTAGCAAAATAATCTGCACCTTTAAATAAATGCATGTGCATAAAAAGAGAGTACCACCCAAAAGGTCTGTCTACCTTACCATTTTTAATCCCTATCAGCCCTGCATGAATTGTATCAGTGAGATAAGGTGCAAAATCAAAAGTTACTGATAGGGAGGGGTTTAGAATTTGTGCTATCATTAGCATGTAGTGAGTTGGCATGGTGGTTTCACCATCTTCCCCAAAAATATGACATAGTGACCAATACATCCCTTTATCCCTCAAAGTAAAAATATTTAGAGATAAGGGTTCCATGGTACTAGGGCCTACAATAGTTAATCCTCCTATTTTGACAAAAAATTCTTTCAAAGGGCCACTCCTGAGGTGATCTCTCTGCACATTGTAAACCTATACAACTAAATAATTTTATACCTCACTGAGTTTAAACACCTTCCTAAACTCATCATCATTTACCTCAATCAATGACCCCCCATTCACATTTCTCACACATTTAGCTATAGGTTCATAGTTATTTGCAATCTGGGTTAACAAATCTACATCCATGAAAATCCCAGGTGTTGAAATGTTGCAACTGATCAGCAAAGTATGCCGCCCCCGAGAAATTTTTTTTTTGTTGATGAAAACCAACATTGTAATAAAACCCTAAAAAGGCCGAATTTGTTTGTTGCCCTAAAAACGCATGGTATAAGTGGCTGGGATGCTTAAGGCATTGCAAGGTTGATGTACTATTTTTGTTGGATAATAAGAAAGATTGGACGGCTGTGTATGGTGGACGTAACCCATTCTGGGTGAACCACGTTAAATCTCTATGTTATCTGTGTCCTGTTTTATTTCTTTATCTTTTTGTATTGAAATCTACATATAATTGTTAGTTCATATTTGCTTCAGATCTGCTTGAAACCCTGAGAATTGGTATCAGAGCGAGGTTTTCTGTAAATTGGCAGGACTTTCAAATTTGAGTGGGAGCAATGGAGGATTCCAAATTCAAGGTCGAAAAGTTTAACGGCCAGAATTATCAGTTATGGAAAATGCAAATGGAGGATTACCTGTGTCAAAAGGATTTGTGGCGGCCATTGGAAGGAAAGGCAAAGAAACCGACCACAATATGAGATGAAGAGTGCGACATTTTAGATAGAAAGGCATTGGGATCCACTCGATTGTGTCTTGCCTCGTCTATAGCATTCAATATAACTGAATTAAAAATGACTATAGATTTGATGGCAACATTGGCTAAGTTGTATGAGAAACCCTCGGCTTTGAATAAGGTATTTCTTATGAAGTGTTTGTTTAATTTGAAAATGAGTGAGGGAGGATCTATAGAAGAGCACTTAAATGAATTTAATACAATTACCAGTCAATTGTCTTCGGTAAAAATTACCTTTGCAGAAGAGGTTAGGGCTCTCTTGATTTTATGTTCTTTGCCAAAAAACTGGAATAGCTTGGTTATGGTTGTAAGTAACTCTATCTCTGGTAAAAAGACTTTGGTATTTGATGATATTGTTGGTGTTATCCTAAGTGAGGAAATGCGAAGGAAAAGCACAGGTGAGACTCCAACATCATTGGGTAGTGTTTTGAATGTGGAGAACAGAGGAAGATCAAAGGAAAGAGGAAAAGGCCCTGGGAATGAGAAGTCACGAGGGAAGTCAAAGAAAGGACACTCTCAATCTAGAGGAAAGAAAGATTGCTAGTACTGCGGAAAGCCTGGTCATCTAAAGAAAGACTATTGGTCTCGGAAAAACAAAGAAGGAGACAAAAATGAAAATGACAATAAGGAAACTAATATTGCAAGTAATACTTTACAAGATGCTTTAATCTTATGTTTGGATAATGTTAATGATTCTTGGGTAATAGATTCTGGGGCTTCATTTCATGCTACACCCCATAGAAAATATTTTCTAGATTATGTTCAAGATGATTTTGGACAGGTATATTTGGGTGATGATGAGCCTTGTCAAATTGTTGGAAAAGAAAAGATAAAGATCAAGTTGCAGAATGCTAATGACTGGTTTCTGCAGGAGGTAAGACATGTTCCTAATTTAAGAAGAAATTTAATTTCTACAGGGCAACTAGGTAGTGAAGGTTTCATAGTTTCCTTCTCAGACAGTATGTGGAAGGTCACTAAAGGATCATTAGTAGTAGCTAAAGGTGCGAAGGTAGGCACATTATATCTATGTACTGGTAACACTTACTCTACCTTAGCTGCTACAGATAAAGTTACTGCAGGGACAACAACAATAAATATTGCAAGAATAGATTCGATAATGTGGCACCATAGGCTTGGGCACATGAGTGAGAAAGGGATGAAAATCCTTCACTCCAAAAATCTATTGCCAGGACTAAAGAAGATTGATTTAGAGTTCTGTGAAAACTGTGTTTATGGTAAACAGAAAAGAGTCAGATTTCTCAAGGTTGGGAAAGAGAAGAAGAGTGAGAAGTTAGAGCTTGTACATTCAGATGTATGGGGACTGGCTCAGGTATCATCTATTGGTGGCTCTTGTTATTATGTTATTTTTATTGATGACTCAACCAAAAAAACATGGGTATATTTCCTAAAACAAAAATCAGATGTTTTTGAAACTTTTAAGAAATGGAAAGCTTTGGTTGAGAATGAGACAAGAAAAAAGTTGAAGTGTCTCAGATCGGATAATGGAGGTGAGTATTGTAGCAAAGCATTTGAAGATTAATATTCCTTAAATGGGATTCGAAAGTAGAAAATAGTTCCAGGAACTCCACAGGAAAATGGTGTGTCAAAGAGAATGAATAGGACCATCATGGAACGTACGAGGAGCATGAGATTGCATGTTGGATTGCCCTTACATTTTTGGGTAGATGTTGTACATACTGCTGTCTATTTGATAAATAGAGGACCTTCAACCCCTTTGGATGGTGGTATTCCAGAGGAGGCATGGACTGGTAAAAAGGTAAATTATTCTTTTCTAAAAACTTTTGGTTGCAAAGCTTTTGTCCATGTTGATAAAGAAAACAGAACCAAGCTTGATGCTAAATCTCAGAAATGTACCTTCATTGGATATGGGATAGATGAATATGGCTATCGGTTATGGGATTTTGAAAATAAGAAAATAATTATAAGCAGAGATGTTATATTCAATGAGAAGGCTATGTATAAAGAATAGATGCAGGAAAAGAAGCATGAATAGGACAAACAAGAATATGTGGTGTTGGATGAGATTCCTGAAAATGAAATGCCACAGGTACCTGATACTCAGCAACAATAGATTGTCCCACAAACTCCTGCAAGTGTTAGACGTTCTACGAGGACAAGTAGACCCCCTGAAAGATTTTCTCTTTCTTTGTATTCTATTTTATTAACGGATTATGGTGAACTAGAAGAATATGAAGAAGCAATGCAGGTGGATGCCAAACAACAATGGTAGCTAGGCATGAAAGAGGAGATGGACTCCTTGATGAAAAATAAGACTTGGGACTTAGTCCCTTTACCTATAGGAAAAAGAGCCTTGCCTAACAAATCTATTTATCGGTTGAAGGAGGAGGAAGGAGGTTAGAAAAGATATAAGGCCAGACTTGTGGTAAAAGGTTTTGCACAGAAAAAGGGTATAGATTATAATGAAATATTTTCTCCAGTTGTAAAAATGACTTCAATTAGAACTGTACTTAGTCTTGTGGTTGCAGATGATTTACATCTTGAACAATTAGATGTCAAAATAGCTTTTCGCCATGGAGATTTGGAGGAGGAAATTTACATGTTGCAACCATAGGGATCTGAGGTCAAAGGTAAGGAGAACTTGGTGTGCAGGTTGAAGAAAAGTTTGTATGGCCTAAAGCAAGCACCCCGACAATGGTATTTAAAATTTGATAGTTTCATGGCTGAACACGGTTATCATAGATGTCATTCTGATCATTGTGTATATTTTAAGAGATTTGATAATGGCAGTTATATTATCCTGTTACTTTATGTTGATGACATGCTTGTTGCTGGGTCTAACATGCAACATATAAATGATCTTAAACAGAAATTAGCCAGGTCATTTGCTATGAAGGATTTGGGTGCAACTAAGAAAATTCTCGGTATGAGGATTACACGGGACAGGAAAAATAGAACCTTGAATTTGTCCCAAAGTGAGTATATAAAGAAGGTGTTGAAAAGATTTAACATGCAGGATGCAAAAGCAGTTAGTACACCTTTGGCTAGTCATTTCAAATTGACTAAGGAGATGTGCCCAAAGGCACAGGAAGAGGTTAATAAAATGTCTAACATCCTGTATTCTTCAGCTATTGGCAGTCTGATGTATGCAATGGTATGCACAAGGCTAGATATTGCACATGTAGTGGGAGTTGTGAGCAGGTTTATGAGTAATCCGAGTATGGAACATTGGAATGTTGTGAAATGGATTCTTCGGTATTTGAAAGGAACTACTATGAAAGCATTGTGTTTCAAAGGATCTAATGCTGCTCTAAGTGGATTTGTTGACTCTGATCTGGTGGGTGATATTGATTCATAGAGGAGTACTACAGGGTATGTTTTTACTATAGGGGGAACTGCAGTCAGTTGGATTTCTAGGCTGCAAAAGGTTGTTGCACTTTCAACCACTGAAGCTAAGTATGTTGCTGCTACAGAAGCCAGCAAAGAGATGATTTGGTTGCAATGTTTTCTGAAGGAATTGGGTCAGACACAAGAGGATAGCCCATTGTATACTGATAGCCAGAGTGTCATTCATCTTGCGAAGAACTCTGCTTTTCATTCAAGGACAAAGCACATTCAGCTTAGGTACCACTTCATCCGAACTATTTTGGAGGAGGGTTAGTTACGACTTGAGAAGATTCACACAAGTGAGAATCCTGCTGATATGTTCACAAAGGTAGTTCCACAGGAGAAGCTGATTTCTTCATCAGTTTCTATTGGTCTTCTTGATTGATAATTGTGGAATTTATACCAATCAAGTCCTAGTGTTTTATCTAGCGAATGTTGCATGTACAGTGGTGTCGTGTAGTATCAGTCTCCAAGTGGGAGATTGTTCGGTGTCGAGCCTGATCAGTCTCCAAGTGGGAGATTGTTGAAATGTGGTGATTGATCAGCAAAGTATTGTACACTTAGTACATATCCTCGCCGGGGTCCGAGGCTGAGCTAGACCTCGGGCAGGGGTTCGGGGGCAGCAGCCCCCGAGAAAAGCGGGGGTTCAGGGGCGGCAGCCCCCGAGAAATTTTTTTTTGTTGATGAAAACCGACATTGTAATAAAACCCTAAAAAGGCCGACTTTGTTTGTTGCCCTAAAAATGCATGTTATAAGCGGCTGGGATGCTTAAGGCATTGTAAGGTTGATGTACTATTTTTGCTGAATAATAAGAAAGATTGGACGGCTGTGTATGGTGGACGTAACCCATTTTGGGTGAACCACGTTAAATCTCTATGTTATCTATGTCCTGTTTTATTTCTTTATCTTTTTGTATTTAAATCTACATATAATTGTTAGTTCATATTTGCTTTAGATCTGCTTGAAACCTTGACACCAGGGACTATGATCTTTCCCAGATCTAACTCCCATATACTATTCATTGGAGCAGGGGAATGTCTCTAGCCAAAACCCACTTTGAAAATCCCAAGACCTTATATCCCTATCTGTGAATCCCTCAACCAGTTCCCTTTGTCATACAAGTCATCTCCAATTCTCACTCGGGGAGCCTTGGGCACTAATTCTTTTATTTTAGCAGTGACATTTGTAGACATGATTAATTGTTCTAGGAAATCATCACATATTGCTCTATCCTGATAATTTACCTTCCCTATGAAATCTCTTCGAGGTGCCATCTTTGAATTACAACTATTTCAATTTAAACTTAAATAGACCTCTGAGAATTTAAGCACCCAATGATATCAATTCGAGCTGTAACTATTAAACAATGTGCAGAACTTACTTGTTGCCTAAAGAAATTTGCTCTGCGTAATGGTTCCTCTACAAAATTCTTTGAAATGACACTAAAATTCAGTTGATGTGAGGCTTAATACAGCAACAGAGCATTGATTTGAGACATTAATCCACATGCTTCAGCAATCATTTCACAATTGAATTTCAAAAAAGGATCCAACGGACCACACAGAAATTCTCAACGTCCTGGCTTTTCATTGTTTCGTGAAGGTTTAGAAACCTCACACCTTTGCCATGCGAAACAATGTCGTCCAGCAGAACCTAAATAAAATGCATATTTCTTACCTTACCTAGGTCATCCTACTTAAAAACGGGTCCCACCTTCCTTTCATTGTTTCACTAAGCATAAATCTCACGCATCTCTTTTATGCGAAATAGCACTGGCCATTAGATCTTCTACCATCCACTCAATCTTTACTATCCATGGTGACTGCTAGTCCTTTCAACTAACCGCATGAAGTCATCACTGCTAATGGTTTTCACTATTTTGTGAAGTTTAAAAAACCTTGCATCTTTGGGCTGTGAAACAACACTCATAATTGGATCACTTTCAAGATGTGCGGCCTTTAACAGCCTTTATCCTTCAAAGTGGGCCCTCTGCACAGAATCCACTAGCCTTATTGATTTCTGGCAAATAACTCTTACGTGTCAGCCATTCATTTATTCAAGAACCCCATCAGACTCCACATCTGAACTGCCACGTGTTTTACCTAGCCATGAATTTCATCACCATCACTGCTCAATAGGAGTGGGCCCTTCATGATCCTTTGGAGCCACGTGTCTGTCTAACAGATTACCTTTTACTTTAGCCAGGCGTCCAACTGTATTTCCACATCATCAGCCATGTACCCGCTAGCTCATTTCGCCATTTTGTAAAAGGAAAATTTTGTGTTGCTTCTAGCTGCAAATCAACGCAGGTTGTCCGATCAACTCCAAGTTGATCGGCCTTTAAAACCCAAGAAATATCTATCTGCCAGACCCACCACCCTTTTGATACTTCACAAAGGATAAAAAACATGCTATTTCGCCCAATGAAATAGCACGGACCGTTGGATCTACTTCGAGATGCACCCTCTTTAATTTCCACATCACCCTTTTGCTAGGCCCACTGCCCTTTCGCTATTTCGCAAAAGGTAAACTTTGCACATTTTTGCCAAGAAAAACAACGCGGACCACCAGATCTCCTCGGAGATGATCGGTTTTTAACCACAGGATCTACTTACCTTTGGGGCCCGCTAGTCTTTCACTACTTCACGAAATATAAATCTCTAGCAATTTTGCTTCATGAATCAATGTGAACCATTGGATCTTCTCGGAGATGATTGTCTGTTAGCCTTCCTTGTGATCACTTTACCCGGGCCTACCACCTTTTCACCATTTCACGAAAGGTAAGTCTCTCACATCTTCCCTTCGTGAGATCGTGCACACCGTCAGATCAACTAGAACTTGCATGATCTTTAAAAAACCTGACAAGGAAATAAAACTTAGGGGAAGGCGTAAAAATAAAACATATTTAAGGACTAGCCTAGGACAAATGTAAAAGGGGGGACTTCTTTTCATGATGGAGCGACCCTTCCACTTGAGTGGAAAAAGTAACATGGAACAAGAATGCATGGACTTCAAGATAATAAAAGGGTAGATTGCAGAAACCTTAAACCCTTAGACAAAAACCCTCAGAAGCAGAAATGAAGCACAAAGTACATTTTTTATAGATTATAACGGATTTAGAGAACAAAATCACCCAATAGTCAAAATAGTGATAACAAGTGTCATCCTTATGCTTAATAGGATAGACAATATTTGATGGAATAATCTCTTCTTCATCTAGTTTTGGTCGTTCTCCAATCTCAATTTGATCATCATTATGAGACTTTGTAAACTCATGCATCCTTTTAATATTGTGAGCTATCTGATTAGTTTCAACTTCAATAGATTGAACTTTCCCATTCAATAACTTCATTCTTCTTTCCTTAAAAATAAATTGTCCTTTGTAATTATCAAGCAATGCAACTAATTCATCTCTAGATAATTCAGGAAAATATTGAATGAAAACACTATCAATAATTTCTTGATCTTGGTCAACAGTTATTTGCCACTTATTTGCAAGAATAGAGTACAAAGAATCAAAAATGTCCTTTTCAATATCCTGAGCTAATCGATTGTATTGACATAAGTATCTGATTACCTGATGAACAATTTGTTCCTTCTAGTCTTCATCAAATGAATCAAAATATTTTTTCACATTATCAAACCTATTCCTCCCTAATGTTTTGAATGTTTTCTCAAAATCAGTCATAGGCTTTGTTGTTCTCAAAATCTAATTCACTTTAAAATCCTTATAATGATATGATAACTCTGTATGCATAAAAGAGATTAAAGAGAAAGAAACTTTCAAGACAACATATGACAAGGTTTGATTAACCTTCTACACTTCGAACTTATCCAAAGTTTAGGCGGGTATACCTTTGTGAACTGAACTCATGCTTTTAAAAGATAAATCCACAGCAAACCAGTCTAAAAACCAGTGGATCTTATCACCTTAAAACTAACTGAAACAAAGGAATGAAACTTGTACTCATGTTGAGTATTGACCTACAAGATATGTAATAGACAACCTTGATCTATACCAGTGCCTTATCCAAGGTCACAGAGTCATCTAAGTTCAAACAATACTCCCACAATCAAATATCTCCACATATCCGATTAGTTTGGCTTCTGTAGATCCCTATATGTGCCTGACACACAGAAGAATTTATTTATACCAAACTAAACTATATTCATCAAAATTCAAAGTATCCCACAAAGAATTTACTAGTAGAGATGATTCCTACATATTTAATTCCCCTCCTGAAGAGAAAAGCTAAGAAGCATATCTACCGAAAGTTGCCTTACAACCCATATTCAAAAGAAATAACTCTAGATTATTCAGAAAGAAACAGTAAACATTTGCAAACATACTTGAAGACAACACAAGGTTTAACTCAAAACCAATGGTCTGTGTATTAATATTTCTTCTGAAAGTATTACAAAAACATTCGAATATTCTCCATCAAAAACTTGAAAAAAGCTCAGATAAATTTCTGCAGTGTTTTCTTACAATTCCTTGCGATCCTTTTTTTTACTAGTCCTGGTATCCATTTATAACAATATGGATGCATACAAAGCTTCAAACTTTCCTAGAAGAGTTTTTTACAATCATTACTTCTCAAGAAGAAGTTACAAAACCTTTTACAAATACGGTTACAAGTCTCTTTCAACATCTGCAGCCTCTTCCTCTTGTTGTTCTATTGCAACACTTTCTAACTGCTCCACAGCAAGCACTGCATATTTGCTTGTCCATTCCTGATACACCTCATCAGTGGGCCATGAGAAGTTAATTACTTTTGCTTTTGTTTTGGCTAATCTTTTCCAAGAATTCCTCATTTTATTGACCTCTGAATTCAGGAAACCATAATGAGATTTGATTTTCTCAATCTCTTCAATTGTTTTGACAAATATGGAGGCATCCTCTGATTTAAAATTTCATTTTATTCTTGATGATAGTTTGGGTTCTAATTTCTTAAGCCAAATTTGTTTGTCCTTTAGTTGGGTTGGGCTAACAAAACCTCCTGGGAGTAACTCAAAAACTTGATCAGTGTACTCTTTCTTGTACAAGTTGATCTTTCTATCTACATTATCCACTCCTTCTGCCAACTTTACTAAATCCTTTGTTATATCATTGGTGGATTTAATAATGGGGTCAACCCCTGCCTCATCATAGGATACACAAATCAGTTCTGTATCCTGCTTTCTAGGTCTCCATTTACCAAAAATAAGCATTAATATAGCCTTGTCCCCATTTAACTCATTCCACATTTCCAAGATCTTACTCATGTTATTGTACATTAGTGAGGACCCTATAGTATCAGCAAAACTTAAAATTGTAGCTTTTACTCTCTCTTCATATTTCTTTGCATATAGGGCCTGAGCCTATTTTAAATTCTCTAATTCATGGGGAGTGATCTCAATCAACTGAGAACTAGAAGGTGCTGGAGATGATGGGAACTCAATAATGGGGCTAGTAGGTGGAGGTCCTATAGGATAAGAGGAGATCATCAATGTTGAGGACTCACCTTGATGGTATTGTCCTGCCAACTAAATTTGTAGCTTAGTAATAATGCTATCTTTACCTCTTACCTCTTCCTTGGCATTGTTGTAAGCTTTTAGAACCATCTCCAACTTAACTTGGAGATCTAACTTTTCCTTAGCCTCTCTTTCTGCTACTGCAACACTAAACTTTGCAGTTTCTAGCACAGTGCTAGCAGCTTCCACTACCCCAGTGCTCTGCACTCTTTTCACTATCATTCCTCCAAGGTAACTTGACCCTGGGGTGTCCTTATTCTTCTTATTTTCATCTCTCTTAAGAGACCACATGACCAGTGCAGCATTATCTTTACTGAAAGTGACTCCCTCCATAGGTTTGGTCTCTTTTCTTACGGCCTCTAAAACCAAGGCATCTGCTATGTCCCATTCAGGGAGAATGAGTACCCCAGCCTGTGCTACCATGTCTCTTCCCTGCTCAGGAGTGATGGTCTTAAACTCATCAACCATTTCTTGCTTTATCTCTTCTTCCACCACAGCTAGATCCTTGTGGGGCTGCTCACCTTTCCTCTTTTCACACCTAGCATTAAATTTATCAATGTTCTACTTCCACACAAACTGCATGAAAGCTCCTGATGTGACAAAGTTATTGTCAGCCAAGAAATCATCACTGGCTTGTTTGATCTCAGGATCCCACTCCTAGCCTTTGAACTCATTAGTAGTAATGTTCATCTCAGTAGTAAGGGGCTCTTCTGGCATTCCCTCCTCCACTTCATCATATGTGTAGGCTATCTCTCCAAGACTGCCTAACTATAACAATTACTCACCTGTTGCCTATTCATCTCCTATATGAATAGGAGATTGAGATGGGAAATACAAAGGTTCATTAGATTGTACCTCCTTTCCCACTCTTTGTTTCTTTGGGCTATCTTGAATGTCAATGACATCCTGTATCTTCCTCTTCCCTTTTGAGGTAGAAGGCTCCTTTGTTGTTGGCATCAACACACTGTAATTGGACTTCTTATGCAACATGTAATCACCAGGAGGAATTGCTCTGGCAGATGTAGACCTATTTAGAACCAGTCTTGCTTTCTCAGGGTTGTTCTTAATTACAACCTCCCTCTTTTCTTTCAATGTTTGCATCACATCCTCAAAACAAAGAATTAAGAACTTTATCTTCTCTTCAAAGGGGTGAAATCTAGACAAAGGGTCGTAGCTAGTGTCAAATTGGTGCACAAAGTCTAAAGCCTTTTTGTAGGCCACCCACTTTTCCTTCCTCAGCTCTTGCTCATCTAAATCAAACTCATTCCTAATGAGGTCTTTAGGAAACTGGAATTGGTGGGGCCTACCTCTGCATACTGCCCTCTTTCTGAACATGTCGTTGAAGAAATCTTCAGGGTCAGCACACCAAGATACTGCAGTTGATAAATGGTATGGCTGAAGAAAATCTTCAAAACACTTCCAACCTCCTTTAATTATCACAAATTGATGTGCTATGGTAACTGTAGAGAAAATGGTCCCTTTACCTCTGCCTGTTAACTTTGCCTCTTGCACACTACCAATTTGTCTAAGGATCTCTGCAATTCCCACTTTAAGAGGGACCTGATAGGGCAACATAAATGGAGTACCTTTGAAACCATATACTTTGAAAACTATGGAGACAGGGTATAAGTAAATATCACCCCAATTGTGGACAATTTTAACATTCTCAGCAAACTCTTTTAGCCTAATGAATTCCAAAAGAACCTTAGGGACTCTTGGATTCTCTGAACAGATAAGAGTCCTAATCTTAGATTCAAAACATTTATCAAACTTTAAGAAGCTTGCATCTTCTTTGTCCCATGACAACACTGTACTCCATAACTGCACTGGCATCTTCTCTCCATCTTTCTCTTTCACAATACCCATTCCACTTGCAAAATAGTCACCACCGTTGAATAAAAATAAATGCACAAGGAGGGAGTACCATCCAAAAGGCCTATCCACTTTCCCATTCTTTATTCCTATCAGTCCTTCATGGATAGCATCAGTGATAAAGGAAGCATAATCAAAAGTCAGTGCCAAAGAAGGGTTCAAAATTTGAGCCATCATTAACATGTAATGAGTTGGCATATTACCCTCAGCATCTTCTCCTAAAATTTGGCAGAGTGACCAGTATATTCCTTTGGCCCTAAGGGTAAACAAATTTAAAGAGAAAGGCTCCTTAGTGTTAGGTCCTACAACTGTTAATCCACCTATCTTCATAAAGAATTCTTTGAGAGGCCCATTTCTAAGGTGATTCCTCTACACACTGTAAACCTGAGCTAGTGATTTAAAATTAATAGATTCTAAAAAATTAGTAAATTCACTAAGCCCAAAAGCATTTTTGAACTCCTCATTATTTATTTCAATGAGGGTTTTCCCACTTATATCCTTAAAACTTCTTGTGATTGGGTCATAGTTGTGTGCAATCTGAGTTAGGAAATCCACATCCATGAATACTCCAGGGACCACCAATTTGCCTACATCCAGCTCCCAGATACTATTCATTGGGGCTGGGGAATTTCTCATGCCAAATTCAACCTTAAATAAGCCCAACCCAGACAACCCAATTTGAGGGTCTCTTAGCCAGTTGCCCTTATCATATAATCCTTCTCCTATTTTTAGGCGAGGAGCTCTTGGCACTAATTGATAGTTCTAATACTTATGAAAGTACAGATCCAATAGCCAACAAGATGAGAGGGGGGGTGAATCATACAAACTTAATCATCAATGAAAACATCAGATTCAACCTCGGTAACATATATCAGTCATATAATAAAAATTGTCAAACATGCAAACTCAAAAGAATATGAACAATATAAACCTCATAACACTAGATTTAACGTGGAAACCCAAATAGGGAAAAAACCACTGTGGGATTTTGGACCCACTAAGAAATATACTCTTCTAGAGTATGCTCGATTAAAAGCCAATCCTGTTAAAGATTACAAAACACATTGCTAGATGTGACCTGGTTAAGGGATTTCCCTTAGATCCGTTAGGATCTTCACTTTGTTAGAAGTGACCTTGTCAATGGATTTCAAACACTCATTCAGAATGTCACCTTGTTAGAGGATTTACATATAAGACTATTAAGTCCACTCGATTAAGAGATTTCCTGTCACTTTCACAAAATAACAGTAATACAATCTATCTGCAACTTCACATCTGAAATGCTAAAGCAGATTCTTATTTGTTCAATACAATCTAGACATAGAACTAATCTTGTCTATCTGCTGGGCATCAATACTCTGTTATTCCAACAGGGTTTCAAGCTTCTATGCTTGGTGATCACTATGTAGCATCCCTATGCATACACTTGCCCACATACACTGTTTATCAACAGTTCCTTATTTATAAACAATCTTCTAATCGCTTAATCTCCTTGATCACATTTCCCATGATCAATCATAGCCATCAGATTTTCAATCTTGTCCAGGTCCATTGTATCTTACGATCTGAAAAATGTTTTACCCCACCTCAGAACTTACACAATCATCTTGGAACTTGTGTTAGGGTAATGCGGTTCAATCTGAGATGTAGATCTTCTTGCCGACTTTCCATTGCCTTAGATTTGTTAACAAACTTCTTCCATAGCTTGCCAATCATTGATCCGCTCTAGCTCATCAGCTTCTTTCATTAAATATCACATGCAAACATTTAATGCATTATGTTATAGCTCGGTTACAAGTTGGTGAATACTAAGTTCCTTAGGGTTTATCGACTAGGTTCTTTGCTTGATAACATAGTGTAGTATTAACCTTTACATTTTACAACATATGTATGATGTTAAAACAATCTAAAACATCAAGATCTCATCATTGTTTGACTCGGTAGAGTTTCCCATTGAATAACTTATCCCTTTATTCATCATATTCTTTCATGTGTCTTTACCGACTTCTTTATAATCTTCATATCATATTTCTTAAGATATGGCAACATCATGCTGAATTAGAAAATCAATTTCTTGACATCAATGACAAAATAATAATATCAAGATAGTAAAACATCTTTAATTAGTTATGTCCATAATCATCAACAACTTCTCAATATCCTTGGTATATTGCCAACAATCTCCCCCTTTGGCATTGATGGAAAAACCAATTGATTTGACCATTAAGAATTCAAATTGCTGTGATTCTAAAATGCTGAAATGCTCTCCCCCATACATCAGACTTCTCTTCTGGTTTTCTCTCAGCCTTCTCAGGTCTTCTCCTCCTTTAGTCTTCTCAGGTCTTCTCCTCCTTTAGTCTTCTCCCCCTTGGGTAGGTCTTCTCCCCCTGGTAGTCTTCTCCCCCTTTGACAACAATGCCAAAAAGAAAAAGAACTAAAACATAATTTGTTTCTGTAAGAAGTTATTTCCTACTGTTGTGTATAAACTGAGTCTCGGTCAGAGCATTTGTTTACAATTCCTGTTCCCTGTATCATTTTCTATATTATCCCAATATTGTTCTAGTACACTTTTAGAAAAGCATTCTAAAGTGTATCACTCCAGCATCAGCTCCCTAAAAATATTCAATAGATTCATCGAAGTGATGCTTTCACCGAACTCGATCAGTGAGTAAAAGATAGGGGTAGGACCCCTAACTTACTTATGAGATATTCAAAAGTGTCCTTTGGTAGTGGTTTGGTGAAGATATTAGCTATTTGTTCCTTTGTGTTAACATATTCCGACACCACTTTCTTTTCATGAGCTTCTTCTCTAAGATAATGATATTTGATAGATATGTGCTTTGTCTTAGAGTGCATAATAGGGTTCTTTGAAATATTAATGGCACTAGTATTGTCACATAATATAGTTACTAGCTCGGTAACTTTCTCATTTATACCTTCCAACAATTGTTTGATCCATGCAATGTTGGTACAATTTAGTTCTACAACAACATACTCAGCTTTGGTTGTTGACTGAGAAACACATCCTTGTTTCTTGCTAAGCCAACTCACTAGTCTTTCTCCTAAGAAGAAAGCTCCTCCACTTGTGCTTTTCCTGTCATCAATGTTGCCTGCCCAATCAGCATCAATATAGACTTTCAAATCAAAATCATTTCCTTTCTGATATACTAAGCCATAATCTTCAGTGCCTTTCAAGTATTTGAAAATTCTTTTGATTGCTATCATGTGTATTTCCTTAGGATCTATAGAGAATCTTGCAACAATACCTACTGCATGTGCTATATCTGGCCTGTTGTGAACAACATATTGTAGTTTTCCAATCATGGATCGGTAGAGTGTCTCATCAACAGATGCAGATTCATCATTCTTTGATAGTTTGCAGTTTGCAGTCATAGGAGTACTTATTGGCTTTGAATCCTCCATTCCAAATTTCTTCAAGATTTCCTTTATGTATTTATATTGAGTAATGAAAATTTCATTTTTCATTTGTAGTATCTATAAGCCTATAAAATACTTTATCTCACCGATTAATGACATCTCAAATTCTTTTCTCATTTCATTACCAAAGTTCTTGCATAAAGAGTCATTTCCACAAAATATAATATCATCAACAAATATGGCTGAGATTAGTATTCCATTTTCATCATTCTTCATGTACATGTTGTTGTTCTCACTTGTCCTTATAAAACCAATCTTAATCAAATAAGAGTCCAATCTTTCATACCATGCTCTAGGTGCTTGTTTTAGACCATATAAAGCTTTGTTCAATTTACATACTTGATCTTTATTGTTGTCTTCAACAAATCCTTCAGGTTGTTCAATGAAAACTTCTTCTTCTAATATTCCATTCAGAAATGCAAATTTGACATCCATTTGATATACCTTGAAGTTTTTGAAAGCAGCATATGCCAACAATGTTCTAACTCCTTCAAGTCTGGCAACAAGTGCAAAAGTCTCACCATAATCAATTACTTCTTCTTGGGCATAACCTTTGCAAACCAATCTTGCTTTGTTCCAAATGACCTCACCTTTCTCATTTAGCTTGTTTCTGAAGATCCACTTTGTACCGATTAAATTTTTGTCCTTCAGTCTTGGGACCAGTGTCCATGTGTCATTCTTCTTGATTTGATCAATCTCTTTAGTCATAGCATTTATCCAATCTTCATTGTTGAATGCCTCTTTTACTATTCTTGGTTCAAATTCAGATATCAAACATGTGTTCTGTCTCAATTTGTTCCTTGTCATCACTGGATCATCCTTATCTCCTATAATCTAACTTGGTGCATGGTGTCTTCTGACATATTTGGCTAATACAGGCTCGGTAGGCTCTGTATGATCCTCTTCATCACTCGGTAACTAGATATCTTCCTCATTTCCTTCAACAGTTATCTCGGTAGGACTTCTTGGTTGCACATAGACAAATTCATCATAGTCTTCTGGTTCTTTGGAATTCTTGTCATCAGTTCTTTCTGTAAATTCATCAATTTTTGCATTTGCACTTTCTACTATTTTGTTAGATGATTTGATCAGGCATTTAAATGCTTTGCTTCTAGAAGAATATCCTAGAAATGTTCCTTCTTCACTTTTCTAAACAAACTTGCCATTTCTATCATCTTTATGAACATAGCATTTGCTTCCAAAGATCTTAAAATAACTTACATTAGGTTTCTTGCCATACCAGATTTCATAAGGTATCTTCAAAGTACCTTTCTTCAATTGAACTCGGTTCAAAGTGTAAACAGTTGTGCTTGTTGCTTCTCTCCAAAATGTTTGTGGAACCTTCTTCTCAATCATCAGTGTTCTAGCACAATCCACAATAGATTTGTTTCTTCTTTCAGCTATTCCATTCTGCTGTGGAGTCCTCAGTGCAGAGACTTGTCTTTTAATACCATGATCATTGCAAAATAGGTTGAACTCATCAGATGTGAACTCTCCTCCTCTATCTGATCTAAGACATTTCAATGGCCTTCCTATTTCATTTTCAACTCTAGCCTTGTACCACTTAAACATTTGAAAAGCTTCTGATTTTTCTTTTAAAAACATTACTGACATCATCCTTGAATAATCATCCACAAATAATATGAAATACTTATCACCATAATAACTTTGAACTTTCATAGGACCACAAAGATTAGTGTGCACAAGATCTAAAATTACCTTAGAAGTGTAGGACTTACTTGTAAAGTTGGATCTTGTCATTTTGCCCATTTGGCATCCTCAGCACATAGCATTCTCAGGTTTTTCAAGACTTGGTAGACCTCTTACTCTATGCTTCTTACTTATCTTGATCAGATTATCAAAATTAACATGACAAAACCTTTTATGCCATAACCAGGTGTTATCAATCTTTGCATGCAAACACTTGTTGTGAGTAGAGTCAAGGTGAAATATATTACCTTTTGTTTGTGTCTCGGTAGCAGCTAACTTTCCATTTTTGTCATGAACTTTGACAATTCCTTTCTGAAATTCTATTTGGTAACCTGTGTTGTTTAGTTGTGCTACACTCAACAAATTATATTTCAAACCTTCAACCCAATAAACATCATTGCATCTTGCTTTATCAAGAAGTGTTATGGATCCTTTACCTCTTACTGGACATGGTGCATCATTACTAAATCTAACATAGCCTCCATCATAATCTTCTACCATAACAAACTTGTGTTTATCTCCTGTCATATGATGTGAGCATCCACTATCTATAATTTAAGAATCATTAGTGTTTATGTGAGATATTAGGGCTTTCTCTTCATACCTTTCTTCATCTGATCCATCCTTGATAGCCACATAAACAACTTCCTCTGTATCAGTCTCATCTAATTTATCATCTTCAGATTCCTCATCAGCAATTAAGCAGGTCTTTCTATCTCTTCTTCTAAAGTCTCGGTGACCTCTGTAATGATTATCTTTCTGTCTGTCATCTCGGTAATCTCTCTTTTCAGTGAAATCATTGTTAGGACAGTTAGAAGCCATATGTCCAATCTTATCACAATTGAAACATTTCAAAGGTACTTTTCCTTTATACTTACCTTTGCCTCTCAGTAACCTTTTGGCCAATAGTGCTTCAAACTCTTCTTGCTTTCTGATTTCTTCATACAGTTTGTGTACCTCCTCCATGTTCTTTTGAAATCTTTCACTTGCTCCACTATGATCTCCTTCAGAGTACTTATACTTTCTTTCATTGTAATCATTAGATTCATTCAAATGAAAAGAACTAAATGTAGATTCAACTTTATTTACCGATGACCCAATGTTATCAAAATTACTTAGCTCAAATGCATGTAGCTTACCAATAGTAGCTTACCAATAGTAGCATATTAGGTATAGACCTCAATTCATTGATTGCAGAGACTCAGATTGCATAGGTAGGTAGAAGGGTTCTTAACAACTTACTTGTCACATCCTTTTCTTCAATAGTTCCTCTTGCTCCCTTGATTTGATTTACAATCTCCTTTAGTCTTGTACTATACTAGGTTATGTTCTCACCTTCATTCATCCTCATAGATTCAAGTTGTCTTCTTAGACTATCAACTTTTTCTCTTTGAACATGTTCATCTCCTCCATATACAGATATGAGCTTAGTCCACATTTCCTTCGCATCATTGCAGCCTTCTAGATCATTAAACTCAGAATCGGTCAATGCAGATGTTATTTCAATCATTGCTTGAATGTGTTCTTGCTTTGCCTTTATCTCTTCCATAGTCAATGGATAGGTGCTCGATGTAACAAAATCATTCTCCAAATAGTATATAGCATATTCTCCAACTCCTGATAGGTGTAGCTTCATCCTTTTCTGCCATGTAGAGAAACTTGACTTGTTTAGCTTAGGTGCATCCCTCTTATACATCTTTGGATCTTTAACTCAAGTGCCTTTAAACTTTCCTTTCAGAGTCCAAAGCTTTGATACCAATTGATAGTTCTGATACTTAATATAAGTACAGATCCAATAGCCAACAAGATGAGAGGGGGGGGTGAATCATACAAACTTAATCATCAATGAAAACATCAGATTCAACCTCGGTAACATATATCAGTCATATAATAAAAACTATCAAACATGCAAACTCAAAAGCATATGAACGATATAAACCTCACAACACCAGATTTAACATGGAAACCCAAATAGGGAAAAACCACTATGGGATTTCGGACCCACTAAGAAATATACTCTTCTAGAGTGTGCTTGGTTAAAAGCCAATCCTGTTAAAGATTACAAAACACATTGCTAGATGTGACCCGGTTAAGGGATTTCCCTTAGATCTGTTGGGATCTTCACTTTGTTAGAAGTGACCTTGTCAAAGGATTTCAAACACTCATTCAGAATGTCACCTTGTTAGAGGATTTACATATAAGACTATTAAGTCCACTCGATTAAGAGATTTCCTGTCACTTTCACAAAATAACAGTAATACAATCTATCTGCAACTTCACATCTAAAATGCTAAAGCAGATTCTTATTTGTTCAATACAATCTAGACATAGAACTAATCATGTCTATCTGATGGGCATCAATACTCTATTATTCCAACAGGTCTTCAAGCTTCTGTGCTTGATGATCACTATGTAGCATCCTTGTGCATACATTGTTTATCAACAGTTCCTTATTTATAAACAATCTTCTAATCGCTTAATCTCCTTGATCACATTTCCCATGATCAATCATAACCATCATATTTTCAATCTTGTCCAGGTTCATTGTATCTTACGATTTGAAAAATGTTTTACCCTGCCTCAAAACTTGCACAATCATCTTGGAACTTGTGTTAGGGTAATGCGGTTCAATCTGAGCTGTAGATCTTCTTGCCGACTTTCCATTGCCTTAGGTTTGTTAACAAACTTCTTCCACGGCTTGCCAATCATTGATCCGCTCCAACTCATCAGCTTCTTTCATTAAATATCACATGCAAACATTTAATGCATTCTGTTATAGCTCGGTTACAACTCGGTGAATACTAAGTTCCTTAGGGTTTATCGACTAGGTTCTTTGCCTAATAACATAGTGTAGTATTAACCTTTACATTTTACAACATATGTATGATGTTAAAAAAATCTAAAACATCAAGATCTCATCATTGTCTGACTTGGTAGAGTTGCCCATTGAATAACTTATCCCTTTATTCATCATATTCTTTCATGTGTCTTTACCGACTTCTTTATAATCTTCATATCATATTTCTTAAGATATGGCAACATCATGCTGAATTAGAAAATCAATTTCTTGACATCAATGACAAAATAATAATATCAAGACAGTAAAACATCTTTAATCAGTTATGTCCATAATCATCAACAACCTTCTCAATATCCTTGGTATATTGCCAACACTAATTCCTTTCATTTGCTGCCATATTAGTTGACAATGTCAGCTGTTCTAGGAAATCATCACAGATAGCCCTCTCTTGGTAATTAAACTTTCCTGATATATCTCTCTTAGGTGCCATCTTAAAAAAAAATATGCAAGCAATTCAATAACTAGCCCCAACTGTTCTGTAATAAATCAAAACTCAATTAAAACACCTTGTCAAGTAATTGCCAAGCAAGAGTAAAAGAGAACCTATTTTTGGCTTGAAGAAATCCGCTTTGCAACTGAAGAAATTTTCTCTACAACAACTCTTCAAAATGATTCCTTCATTCTATTGATGTGAAATCATAAACGGTAGTCGGGCTCTTAACTGCGACATTGATACCACATGCTTTGGTCGTCCCTTCAAAATTGAATTCATAGAAGAATTCAAAAATTTTGCTCCAACGGCTCATAACATGCCTGTATTTTTTCTTTTTCCTTCTTTCGCCATTTCGTAGAGCATAACATCCTCACAATTTCTCTTAACAGAATCGTGCCAGCCATCCGATCAGATGAGACTTGATCGATCTTTACACTATCTTAACCTCTTTGCCTTTGCATCTGGGCCCCACCTCTTTTTGCCATTTCGCAAGCTTTATCCCCCGAGCATTTTCCTTTCACGAAGCTATGCCAAGCGTTAGATGGAACTCTAACCGCCCGACCTTTAACTCCTACTAGGACCGTCAACTTTTTCACTAACCGCGCCTCATCTTGACGGCTAACGATTTTTTTGCTATTTCGTAGGGTTTAATCTGCTTGCATCTTCGGGCCACAAAATAATGAGAACCGTTGGATCAATCTTGAGATGACCATCTTTTAAGTGAGACCTTTATTAATTACCCCACTTATTCACTGGTTAAAAAATGACACGTGGCACTCGACCATTAGCCCTGGAAAACTCTTTGGGTTTAGTTCAGAGTCAACCACGTGTCTTACTTCCCATATAACTATCGGTTACACCTTGGCGGGCCCTTAATCACCTTTTGAAACTACATGTCAATCGACACATCACCATCAAGCTTCACAAGAAGTAACAGCTGTCATTCCACGTCATGCTGGGAAGAACCTCTCCTTCTCTTTCGCCATTTCACAGGCCTTAATCCTTGGTTGATTTGCAGCCACGAAACAACAAGAGCCCTTGGATCAAAACAAAGTTGATCCTCTTTTACCTTTATGTTTTATCTTTTCTTCGGGCCTAATTTCTCTTTCGCCATTTCACAGACCTTAAAACACCAGCATCTTACCTTCATGAATTCATGCGAACCGTTAGATCATATCAAACTTGTTTGATGCTTAACAACCTACTTGACTCTGGTAGACATGGGTTGTTTGACTCAGCTTTATCCACCTGGTGTCTAGTCATTCCTGAATTGACATGTCAACTTCTTATTCGCTGAGAGAGAACATCAGGATCCACCTCATCCTTGCCACCTATATCTGCTAGGTCACTCTTTATCCCATAGCATGACTCATCTTCTTGGACCCACCCGTTAGTCCTTAAATCCAATTTGCCGACCACTTTGATTTTCAACCACGTGTCATTATCTTACTTTCCATCTCAACCAGCTGGACTGCCTGCTTGGAACGCCATGTCATTTCATTGCTTCACAAAAGCTATCTTTTGAGCATCTTCCTCTAGTGAAACTATGCTAACTGTTAGATCTTTGAGAACCTGCACATCCGTTATGCTTCTTATAAACCTCCTTTTTCCCGGGCCCAAAAAACCTTTCGCTGTTTCGCAAAGCATAACATGTGAGCATCTATCAGCCGTGAAACAATGTGAGCTGTCGATTCCTTTTAAACTTGTCACCTTTTAGCTGTGGGAGAGTCTTCACCACTGGGCCCCGCCAAACCTTTTCGCCATTTCACGAAAGGCAATTCACTCGCTCATTTCGGCTGTGAATCAATGCTAGCCGTTAGATCTAAACCGAGATGGAGTCTTGTTAAACTAGATCCAATGCACACAATCGGACATGCTTTTTCCTTTCACTATTTTGCATAGCTTAACACACCCACAAATTCGCCTAACAAAATAGTGAAAGTCATAGATTCATCTGGAAGTTGCGCGACACTTACTGGACTCAACAACATTAGAAGGAAAAAGGCATAAGGCATAGATTTTTAACAATTATTTAATGACCGCCTAGGTAAATAATAAGGGGGGATACTTCACACAACCCCAAGACCCATTACTTAAGTGAATAAAGTAACGTAGGAATAGAAACCAGAGGGTTTTGATTAGACATTTGAGAGATTAAAACTAAAAACCCTAAACCCTTAAAGACCTAACACAGATTTGAAGTAGTTAATAGCATACCTAACTCAAAATTTCAAAAACTTAGCCAACTATGGGAAAAGAAAACCCATTTCTTAAATAGTGATAACAGGCTTGTAAGATAAAACATTAATAGGCACACTTGCCTTTGACACTTCTTGTACTGGTTTATCTACCTTACCAGTTGCTTTCATTTTCTTGGGTTCTTCTTCAGTGTCGGTATCCTCAGATTCTGCTTGAAGATTAAGTTGCCAACCTCTCTTCTTTGTTGCAGTCTATTTCATAGCATTCACTTTGGGTGCTTGTTCCTTTTTTACTTGTACACTTCTTGTCACCCTTGTATTAGCAGGTAAAAAAGGTGCTTGCTCAACCTTCTTCTTACTTTTAGCACTACTAGGTTGAGCACTACTAGTTTGAGCCGGTGCAGTTTGCTCCTTGAATGTTCCCAGTCTTTTCTTCTTCTTATCCACTGGAGATGCCAACAAACTATTAGCATAACCAATAAATAAGTCATAATTTACTTCATAACTCATGTCTTCCATTTCATCCTCCCTAGGTTCGATGGCTTCCATGAGACAAAAACCAGTGGTGACTGTGAAAATGATGTATTTTGCAAAGTTTTTCACCACATCTTCAGGTAGCCTCACCCTCATACTCATCTTCTTTTGGAATTCATTAAAGTACATGTTCATTGTAGCAGAGAAAGTTTTCTTAATAGCCTTAATGTTTTTCTTGATCTAAGCAATTACTAGTAGATCCCTTGACCATTGAATGTCACCAATTCTCGGTAGGAAATTCTGAAAGTAAAAGAATAAACCAATCAATAACTGACCAAATTTAAACTTCTGACTGATGTCCTTCTTTATTGATTGCATATTTAACATCAATTGACTCCTTATGGCCTCACATAGGTCATAATCTACATTCTCAGAAATCATTCTATAAGTTGTATGCACTACCGCAGATGGCACACTATTCATTCTACTAGAATAAAATATCTTGTAGCCAATAACCATAGTAGTCAGTCTAGCTATTGGGTCCTTAATGTTATTAACTGAAAATGCACATCCATAAGAGGTAGTCTAAGTTAATGTCATTACAGTTTCTTTTGAAATTCTCCTCAGCTTGGGAACTTCACCGGTTTGCCAAAAACTAGTCACAGTATTTCCTTAGTGATTGTTTGTGACCTTTCAAGATACATATTTTCACCATGAACTCGACTAAGAATGATTCTAACATGTTCCTCTTCAAATTCTTCAAGAAAATACCCTGCATTGTGAGAACCCTTTTCATAAACCCTAATATACTTGGGTTTGATCTTGCCGCTTTTGTCACACAAGGATTTCAGTTGAGAGTAAATCGACAATGATTCTAAATCTTCAATTTTTCAATCAATGTAGCAAGATAAATCACCTTTTATGATAACACTATTAGGAACTTGAGACAAAACATTATATGACACAATTTGTTTAGATTCCATAGTCTCTATAGGTTTTGATGTGATCATAAGTCTCTCTACTTGCCTAGATGACGATGTCATTCAGATAAACTCAATTTGAAAGGGATTTACAAAGGAATACCTTAATTTTGTTTGCCCTGACACTGTTTGCGGTTGATTTCTCAAATGCACACTAGTTCTATTGGTATTTTGGTATGGTTTTATCATTGATGTAAACACCTACTAAAACACTAGCACTTTGGAGATCCAGCAGCATTCACAGGCAAGCAACTATTGCATAGTTACTGGTATATGGTACACCGGCAGGATATAATGATCACCGACACTTGGAATGGCATGGAAGACACTTGGTAATATTGAAGACATCGTGTGGACATCTTGTCTTAATGAATTAATCATTGGTATATTCATATTTGCATATTTGCTTTTACCAGAAAATAGGTCCAGGGTTATCCAGGGTTACACCGGCAGGTTTATCTTTTCCAGATCAGCATGGCACACTATGGAGATGATTAATTATTGTTGTAAATGCATTAAGCCGACATGTTCAATCAGTTAATTGCATCGGATATTATATTGTTTATAAAATGATTTATTGTAATATCTTGTAGAGCCGACCTACTAAAATTGGTCCTAGGTTATGGTATAAATGTAAGATCAAATGTGGAATGCGAAAAATAATTGTGTGAAGGTATATGCAAGATTAAGCAGAGGAATACACATAGACATCATTTGAAGGTGAAGTTAGGTTTTTGTGAAAGCATATTGGCATTACACTGGTACTGAATCCAGCATATGAAGATGCTATTTTGAGCAGTACATTCTTATTGGATTTAACCATCCAATTGTAGTCAGTGTGACTCCCATTTGTGTTTAAGTAGTGAGTTGTAGGCGCTAGGCCTTTCTGCATGTGCAGACCCCATTTATGTACACTTACTATCTGTAGTAGTATCATTTGATTGTGGATAAGGTTTCCCACCGTGGTTTTTCCCCTTACAGGGTTTCCACATACAAATATTGGGGTAATGTGTTGTGGATGACTTTGTGTTTATGTTTCATGCACTAATATTTACCGGTATAGCAATTAATTGTTAAAACTGTCTACCAGCATACTTAACTGGTCTATCGGTATTAAGCATTAAGTTGGTTAAGTTGTTTTGAATATATTTGACAACTGAGTCACCCCCCCCCTCTTAGTTGTCTCTGGGACCTAACAATTAGTATCAGAGCTTAGTCCTTTTTTTGCAGAAGTTTAACAACTTGAGGAGATCCAATGTCTACTAACTATTTCAGGAAGGGCAGTCCTAAAGTTCATGGGACCAAATATGGCATATGGAAGATCAGAATGGAGACAAATCTGAATTGCATTGGAAAGGACATCTGGGATGTTACAAAGAATGGTTATACTACTGCTATACTAGGTCAGCCCAGTCCAGCTAACTTGACTAAAGATGAAGAAAATGATTGCAAAGAAAGAGAAGCACTGTTGAGCACATTATCAGATCAACAAATCATGGGATGATCAGATAGGTCTACTGCTAAAGCTATTTGGGATCATTTGGAAACACTGAATGAAGGAGATTCCACAGTCAAAATTTCAAAACTTGAAAGCTTCCAGGTCAGGTATGAACATCTGAAAATGGAAGAAGATGAAAGGATTTCTACTTTTATGGAAAGAGTAAATGAAATTGTTTTCAGTATTGAATGTTGTGGAGGAACCTTAAGTGAAGATGAAATTGTTTCAAAAGTTTTAAGAGGATTTCCACGGGCATATAAGATGAAGGTTGCTACTATAAATGAGTTAAGAACAATGCCTAATACATCAGTTACTAGGGATACATTGATTGGGAAACTTTCAGCTTTTGAAATTGAAGAATTTGGTCTTGTTGCTATTATTAAGAAAAATTTGGCCTTTAAAGCATCAACATCATCTACTCCATCATTTGATAAATCTGATTGGAAAGCCTTTTTCGCAAGAGAACTTGAAGAAAGCAGGAAAGAAAATGAAGAACTTGAAGAACTTGAAGCACTATTTCCAAGGAAAATGCCTAAAGGTCCAGTTGGAAGTAAGTATGAAGGTAAAACACCCTTTAAATGTTTTAACTGTAATAATATTGGTCATATGGCTTCGAGATGCCCTGATAGACATGATAGACTAAGAGAAGAAGCTAGAAGAAAATACAAACCTAACCCTGAATATCAGAGATACAGATTTAAGAAGAATAAAGACAAATCTTGTTACATTGTTGATGAAGGAGTGACTGGTGATTCTAATGAAGATCTGACAGACAATGGATGGGTTTTTGTTGCTATAACAGAAGATCAACCGACACCTACTGCTGAACCAGTAGTACAAGCCCTAATAGCTAAAGTTGAGGTAAAGGATGAATGGATCATTCATTCAAGATGTTCACATCATATGACAGGAGACAAAGGTAAATTCTTGAACTTTCAAGAATACAATGGCGATTTAGTAAGATTTGGAGATGACAAAGCTTGTTCAATCAAAGGTAAGGGTACAACATCTCTTGATGGTAAACATAACACTGACAATGTCTACTGTGTTGAAGGATTAAAGCATAATCTTTTGAGTGCTGGTCAATTAGTTGAGAAAGGATTTCAGTTACAATTTAAGAATGGAAAATGCAAAATCATGAATAGAACTGGTTTAGAAATTGCAACCAGTAAATCAGACTAGAGGTAATATCTTTCATTTGAATAATAGTGAAAAGACATGCTTGATTGCACATATAGATGAAAGTTGGTTATGGCATAAGAGACTCTATCATGTAAACTTTGATTACATGGTAAAAATCAGTACTACTATGGCAGTTAGAGATTTACCTAAAATTGTCAAACCTCAGAATACAGTATGTAAGGAATGTCAATTTGGAAAACAAGTTAGAGCTAGTTTCAAAAATATTCCAGAGAAATCTAATAATGCTCTTGATTTGATTCACACTGATTTATGTGGTCCAGCTAGAACTAAAAGCTTACAAGGTGATAGATATTTCATGCTAATCATTGATGACTATTCTAGAATGCGTTGGGTTACTTTTCTCAGAGAAAAATCAAAAGCATTTGGAAAGTTCAAACTGTTCAAAGCATTGGTTGAAAATGAAATCGGTAAGAAAATAAAATGTTTAAGATCAGATCAAAGTGGAGAATTCACATCTAAGGAATTTAATACATTTTGTGAAGTGAATGGAATCAGAAGACAGCTATCAACACCTTGGACACCACAGCAGAATGGAGTTGTTGAAAGGAAAAATAGAACTATCTTGGATGTAGCAAGAAGAATGTTATTAGAAGCAAATTTACCACATGTGTATTGGAGAGAAGCAGTCAATACAACAGTCTATACATTCAACAAAGTTCACATTCAAAGGTGAAACTGGTAAGACCCCTCATGAACTATGGTTTGGTAATACTCCTACTCTTAAGTATTTCAGAATCTTTGGAAGTAAATGTTATATCAGAAGAGATGAGTATATTGGAAAATTTTATCCTAGAAGTGATGAAGGAATAATTCTTGATTATTCATCTAAGAGAAAGGCATATAGATGTTTTAAAAAAAGTGCAGAAAATTGTTGAAAGTACAAATGTAAAGATTGATGAACAATTTAGAGGAACTCCAAGGTATATAGACTCTGAACTAGCAACAACAATTTTGAAAAATGAACCTACACTAAATCCACCGGTACAGAATGAAGATCTAGCTACCCTGGTACCATCTAAGGATTCCATAGTAATTGAAGAACAATAGCAAACAAAGACATCCTGGTATGTAAGATTTTATCATTCTGAAGATCAGATAATTGGAAAAAAATTTAAAGGAGTTATGACAAGAGGAAGATTGGCAAATGACGAGGTATGTCTTATTTCCGAAGTTGAACCATCATCTGTTAATGAGGAATGTGAAGATAAATTTTGGATTAAAGCTATGGAAGAAGAATTAGAACAAATTGAGAAAAATAATAGTTGGACATTAGTTCTCTGGCCTAAAGATAAATATGTAATTGGAACAAAATGGGTATTCAGAAACAAACTTAATGAATATGGTAAGGTTGTCAAAAATAAAGCAAGACTAGTGTGTAAGGTATATTCTCAGAAAGAAGGAGTTGATTACAATGAAAACTTTGCACCGGTAGCTAGAATTGAGGCAGTCAGATTATTTTTGGCTTTTGTAGCTCATAAGAACTACAAAGTTTATCAAATGGATATTAAATGTGCATTTTTGAATGGAGATCTTGAAGAAGAAGTCTATATTGAACAACCTAATGGATTTTCTTTGACAGATGACAATGATATGGTTTGCAGGTTAAGAAAAGCTCTATATGGATTAAAACAAGCTCCAAGAGCTTGGTATGCAAGATTGGATAAGTATCTTTTGAAGATTGGTTTTACTAAAGGAAATGCAGACAACAATTTATATTACAAAATAACTAATGATGACATCTTGATTATAGAAGTATTTGTTGATGATATAATCTTTGGAGGAGAATATGGATTATGTAAGGAATTTTCTATTAAAATGTAGCAAGAATTTGAAATGTCTATGATTGGTGAAATAAGATTCTTTTTAGGATTGTAGATTTCACAAACTGATAAAGATATATTCTTGAGTCAATCCAAGTACTTAAAAGAGTTACTAAAGAAATTTGGGATGGAGAACTCTAAATCGGTAAGCACACCTATGACTACAAATGACAAATTATCTCAAAGGGATGAATCTACACCTGTTAATCCAACTAGATACAAATCTATGATAGGAGGTTTACTGTATTTGACACAAACCAGACCTGATATTATGAATGTAGTATGTATTGTTTCAAGATTTCAAAGTAATCCTAGAGAAAATCATGAATCAACAGTAAAAAGGATTTTTCGGTGCTTACAAGGCACTATAAATCTTGGATTATGGTATCCTAGAGATGAAAATTTTGATCTATGTGCATACATAGATGCAAATTGGGCAGGAGATGTGGATGATAGGAAAAGAACCACCGACGGAGCATTCTTTCTTGGAAAAAGATTAGTTTCTTGCTTGAGTAAGAAACAAAGTTGTACATCTTTATCAATAGTAGAATTTGAATATGTTGCAGCAGCAACTAACTGTACACAGGTACTATGGCTTAAGAAAATGTTGAAAGACATAAAGGTAAAATGCAAGGAACCTATTACTATCTATTGTGATAACACTACAACAATTGATATATCTAAGAATCCAGTACTACATTCTAAAACAAAACATGTTTTCTAAGGGAAAATGTTGAAGCAAAGGAGATAAAACTGGTTTATGTGAATACTAAAGAACAGTTTGTAGATATTTTCACTAAACCTCTACCTAAGGAGACTTTTGAATATCTCAGAGATCAGCTTGGAGTCATAACACCACTAGTAGAGAATTAGAAAATTGATGATTGTCATCAACTGGTAGAATTAACAGACAAATATTTTATTTCGGTCTTTGATGAGGAAGCTACTTCTCAAGGGGAGTAGTTGGTATATTGAATTGATTGGTATTTTGTATATGAACTTGGTTTTGTTGTAACTTTTGGCATTTGATGTCAAAGGGGGAGAGATTGGTATGGAAAAACATTGAAAAACACAAGGAAAACACATGTTGCTCCCAGGGGGAGAGATTGTTGTTGGGGAGAGATTATTACTCTCTATATCTGTATTTTGATTTCTGGTTATGATCTTTTTCAAGATTGTTGGTTTTTGGTATTTGGCATTTTTGTTTTGACACTTTGATGGTTTTTCCATCTTGTGTTGCCATCAATGCCAAAGGGGGAGATTGTTGGTATTTTGGTATGGTTTTGTCATTGATGTCAACACCTACTAAAACACTAGCACTTTGGAGATCCAGCAGCATTCACTGGCAAGCAAGTAACTATTGCATAGTTATTGGTATATGGTACACCGATAGGATATAATGATCATCGGCACTTGGAATGGCATGGAAGACACTTGCTAATATGAAAGACATTGTGTGGACATCTTGTCTTAATGATTTAATCATTGGTATATTCATATTTGCATATTTGCTTTTACCGGCACATAGGTCCAGGGTTACACCGGCAGGTTTATCTTTTCCAAATCATCATGGCATGCTATGGAGATGATTAATTATTGTTGTAAATGCATTAAGCTGACATGTTCAATCAGTTAATTGCATCAGATATTATATTGTTTGTAAAATGATTTATTGTAATATCTTGTAGAGCCGACCTACTAAAATTGGTCTTAGGTTATGGTATAAATGTAAGATCTTATTTGTAAGATCAAATGTGGAATGCGAAAAAGAATTGTGTGAAGGTATATGTGAGATTAAGCAGAGAAATACATGCAGACATCATTTGAACGTGAAGCTAGGTTTTTGTGAAAGCATATCAGCATTACACCGATACTGAATCCAGCATATGAAGATGATATTTTGAGTAGTACATTCTTATTGGATTTAACCATCCAATTGTAGTCAGTGTGACTCCCATTTGTGTTTGAGCGGTGAGCTATAGGCGCTTGGCCTTTCTGGATGTGCAGACCCCATTTATGTACACTTACTATCTACAGTAGTATCATCTGATTATGGGTAAGGTTTCCCATCGAGGTTTTTCCCCTTACAGGGTTTCTACATACAAATATTGGTGTTATGTGTTGTGGATTACTTTGTGTTTATGTTTCATGCACTAATCTTTACTGGTATAGCAATTAACTGTCAAAATTGTCTACCGACATACTTAACTGGTTTATCGGTATTAAGCATTAAGTTGGTTAAGTTGTTTTGAATTTATTTGACAGCTGATTCACTTCCCCCCCTCTCTGTTGTCTCTGAGACCTAACAAGTTCCACCTTCACTAATCTTTGAATCTTCTTTAATCTTTCAATTTGCAGCACAAATCCGTCTTCAACCAACTAGCAATTCTCTTTTCGCTCTGCAAGTTCTCAAGAATTCTCTATCAAATTCATTTAGGGTTAAAATAACATAGTAAAACTTGCTTTTATCATCTTTACCTACTATATTAATTGCTTGACCTCTAGGGTTAAAAACCCTAATACACCACTTATCAATACATTCAATATTAATAGGTGTAAGACCGATTGACAGTCTTTCGAAAAATCGATAGACAAGGATATCAAGATTTAACACATAACAACTCAAAATACAAACTTTCTTACCACACATCTTTCAAGGGGTCTAGAAGTAGATTTACCACTATGCTCCCCGTAGCCCTATTGAAAGGCTTAATTCACCAATGCAGGATTGTGCACACTGGTGAAGGATTAGGTTCTTCTGCAAGTTTATCCTCACTCTTCTTTCTCTAGATTCGGTTCATCTCCTCTCTGGTTTCCTCAACATTCACCTCATGCTTAGTTTTTTTATCTTTAGAGTAGTTAACCAGTTTGTTCTTTCTAGTTCTACAGAACTTCGCCTTGTGTCTCAGTTTGTGACCATGACAGCAAGCCATTCCGAATGATTTCCAAGGTCCTGCATTGCCTCTTCCAGTTCTCCTTTTGCAGTTCATAGCCACATGACCATAATTATTACAAATGGTGCATATGACATTAGTTACCATTTCCATTTCAAATGGACTAAACTGGTTGACATAGGGTTTCTGCCAGTTCATTTTTCCCCTGTTGTCATAGGTTCTCCTCCAGTTACCATTAGGTCTTTGATTCATGCGAGGTACTGGATTATTTTCTCCATATATGCATTCAACCGATCTATGTCCATACATGTTGCATGTAAAACAATGACCTTCAAATATTATAGATTGAGAGACAAAGCAAACAGGTTTAAAAACTTTCTTATCGGTAGGCTTGTTAGCCTTAGGAGTAGTTTTGTCCTTGTAAATGTTTCTCTTTGTACCAGAAGACTCTCCTTTCTTAGATGTATTAAATCCTAGTCCAGATGTATCACCTTTCATCCTCTAAGGTTGGGTATGCTCGTCTAGCATAGTAGAACTCTTATTGAACTTTTCCAACTTTCCATTAGCCTCAATGAGTTCTTTGGTAATATCTTCATTGTGTTTTGTTAGAGTCTCTCTTAGAGATGTTTCCATTTCAAGATCTAGCTGCAAAACCTCCTTCTCTTCTTTTTCTTCATGCCAATGCTCATACAGAGTTGCATTCTCTTATTTGATCTTAGCAATCCCATGATCTCTTTCTTTGATTAGATCTTCAACTGCCCTCCTTTCTTCAAGCTTTTGACTCATGCGGATAGTTAGGGATTGTAACTCTCTTCTTAGATTTAGCTTTTCACCATTTAATTTATCAACTTCTTTAGCCAATGCATCAATGTTAGCTTCATCTAAATAACTATTATCAAATATTTCCCATAGTTTTTCAGTCGGCTCTCTCATTTTGACTTGTGAAGCTTTAAATCCAACCCTTAGGGTTTCAAGCTCTTCCTTGGTAGCTTCAAGCACTCTAGCCATCTCAAAGTAGCTCATATCCCCCATGGTGGCTTTAGGGTTTCCTTCCAAGTGATTAAGCCTCAAGGAAGTTATGCTTTAATACCAATTGATAGACTTATAAAGAACTAAGGGGGGGGGTGAATCAGTGACAACAAAAGCAATACCACTTTAAACACTGACCAGTAGAGATACTTAACAAGTTTACTAAACACTATGCATGCAATCCAAAATGATATTAAAGCATCTACAATAAGAAAAACATCCACCATAACATAAGTTTTTATACGTGGAAAACCCAAATGGGAAAAACCATGGTGAGATGGGACTCACAAGATAACTATTAGCAGTAATAGATAACTGATCGATTAAGGTCTACAAAAGTGCTCTGCTAGGAGCGAATCCTATTAAAGATCCCAAATCTCTATAAGGAGTTATACCCTGTTAAAGGTTGTGCTCTATTAGGAGTAACCTCGGTAGAGGATTTTAGAATCCAAACTAATGGATCACCTTGTTAAAGGATTTGTACAATGAAGCTTGTTAGAGCTTACCCGGTTAGGGGATTTGACTGTTCTAGTGATTAGAAAACAACGGGTGGTGTGATATAGAAGTAGCACAACTTTCTTGAATAGTTCCTCTTCTGCTCAATCAAAACTACATCACCAACATATTCCACAACGCCTTCAACAACTCAACACTTCTATTTTTGCATCATATCATATATGAAAATAGTTCATCATAATGTCATTATATAGACATTAGATTTCATGTCGGCTTAGGAATTATATCACAATTTCCTAGGTGCAGTGTATCTGGACAATCTAACATAACTCATCATAGCTTGCCACCAAATCTGTCAGTTAGGGGTAACTCATCACAACCGGTGATAACTCATCACACAATCAATGAATACTAGTTGGAACACTGATACCGGTTAAGAGTTAACCACATTCAACACATAATCTAATTGTCCTTCATTTTCTTCTTTGATGGTCTCCGCTGAATCTCCAAGCTGGTGTCAAGCCATTCCTACATATACCGGTTGTCTACATATACTAGTTTTACACCCTCTAAACCATCTTAAACTAATCATCCAATACCAGTTGCAATACAAAGACTTTCAGGGGTAATATCGGTTTGTCTTAACTAAGACAATGACAATGTGAACATATGCATGTGTATACATGTTCCATCAATGACAACACATGAAGTCATCCATTACAATCATCATCAAGCCAATAGGTATGAATTATTGTTCTCCTTCCTTTCTTTTGGTAAAAGATGTTATGTTTGTTTAAGATAGCTCCTCTTGGGGGTAGATGTATTTTGAGAAAAGATCTCTTCTCCTCCAAGGATCTCCTTTACACATGTTGCAAGATATCTCTTTTTCAAGTATATTATTCTTGCTTGAAGAGTATACCCTCTCTAGCTTAGGATTTATGACATTATTTCATAAAGGATATCTCCTTGGTGTTAAAGGTAAGGTATCCTTGTTTCTATCTTCTTTCAAACATCAACATAAAACTATGTTGATATCTTAAGGGGCGGCACCCACATCGCTCCCCTTGTACCATATTGTACTATAACTCTTGCATATCATTTTTTGCATGTCTTAAACAAGGTGTTCAATCTCAGAACCAGTAAAAACTCTTAGAGTGAGATGCTTCATACTCAAAACCAGACATAGCATTTGATATATGTCTTAGACAGGATTACTGTTGGGAAAAATTGTGTCTCAACCTTACATTTACATGAGGTTACTATATATAGTAAGTTTTCATTTAAGCAAAAAATACTGTGAAATTCTCCTAGAAGCTTCTAGTTGGTTAGATAAGCATGCCAGTAAAGTTTCATCACAAGATCAAAGCCAGTTTTGAAGATATTAAAGTTTTCATTTTGGAGGGGTGTGATTAAAAGTTTAAACTTAATGTTGGGGACTTTAGACCCTTTGAAATGCCCTGAAAAGTGGTCATAAATGGCATAGCGGTTTATGAGGTGATAGATCACTTCGCGAGATTTTCGACACTTCAAAATAGTTCATCAATAGGACACATGGTTCGCAAGTTATGGTCTATGGAAGTTTGTACTCATGAAATAGGAAAATATAATTTGTATCAAACACATAAATGAGTTGTAAAAGGGAAGGACATGTGTTGATGTGTTTTTTAACATGCAATAGTGCATCTAGATTGGAGATAAGGTTATCTATACTTTATTGGGTGGTTTCAGCCCATGCTTTTGTAATACCATTTGACGGTTTCTTGTATTGTATCTCCTATATATGAGGTGCATGAGATAGAGTTTGTGTGTAAGAGTCTTATGGCTATTGAGTTACCTCTAAATCTCTAATTAGTGGTACCCCTACAAAGAGCCTGATCTGCAAGTATATTGTAATCTATTTTTTATTGCACTGAATAATATACTGGGCGGATTTTGGAGTGTGTGGTTTTTCTCCCGAAAGGGTTTTCCCTGTGTAAATCATTGTGTTATGGTTTTAATGTTATTGTGTCTGTTTCTATTTTCTATAACTATTATGATGATCTGTAAAAATTTTTGCATTAACCTCCTCTGAGCTCTCAAGGTTAGTGTGTTGGCATTTTTAGATTGTTGGTATTTTGCATATAGATTGCATCAATGATATGTTGTCATTGATGTCAATTGAACTGGTGAATGATATTCATCATATTGTTGATGTTATTGTTGTTATTTCTATTGTCTTGTAACTAGTATGATAAACTTTAAGGAATATGTTATAAACCGGTATATGGTAGTTTGTAAGTTGAACCAGTGTAAAGGGTTAAACCTTTCTATGTTATGTAACTGGTAAACTCTAATAGTTGTTTTCTTGTTAAACCCTAACCGATCAAGTTTGTTGGTTTAAGATCTAATGTTGAGTGGTACTGATGGAGACATGTGTGATCATTGTATGGGGATTAGTTCAAGTTATTTTGGCACATTTGTTGTCTTGGAAAGGAGCAAAGTGGATTACATATAATGCATAGTGTGTGATGAGTTACAAAGTCTGATGAAGCGGTGATCATGGAGCGGTTGGAATTTTCTTGATTAATGTGAAGAGATTGTTATGATTTCTAACAGTCAAGATTGTACCGACTTGTTTGTAATCTCAATGATGAGAATTAGGTTTTTGTTGTGTTACCAACCTAGTTGATTTGTATATAAGGTCAATGATATTGTTTTGTTAAGAGTTGGCAAAGTTGACAAGATTGGTAGAAACCAGTTGAGTGTGTGGTTGCCTAACCGATGGATGGATCTGCAGTTTGAGTAAAGGAAGATTGAAGCTTAAGAAGGATCTGATCAAGTAGATGTAGTGCTATTTAGATAGATCAAGAAAACCTATTTTTTTCTAACAATTACAGTAGAAATTGAAATCCCCTAACCGGGTAAGCTCTAACAAGCTTGGTTACTTTCTAAATCCTCTCACAAGGTGGTCCATTATTTTGGATTCTCAAATCCTCCAATGAGGTTACTCCTAACAGGGTATTGTGCTTTTCATCAAGGAATATTTGTAAATCCCTTAACCGGGTGATTCCTAACAAAATCAGTTCTTAATAGGACTTATTGTAAAATCTTTAACAGGCTTGGCTCCTAACAGGGAGAACTTCAAAAGAGTTTAGATAGCTATCATTATGAGTCTCATCTCACTGTGGTTTTTACCTATTTGGTTTTTCCATGTATAAATATTTGTGTCAAGTGGTGAATGTTGTTTTGTTTATGATCTTATTTGTTGATTTGATTAACTACTTAACTATTTTGATAAGGCATGATAACTAAAAGCATTGAGAGATGAATATGTTGACATATGATTAAGAATTTCTTATGTTTACAAGATTGAAGTTGTTTACTGTTAAGTTGTCATCATAGTCAAACTGGTTGATGTTGGTTGATGTTGGTTGATGTTGGTAATCTTTGAGATATCATCTTGACTGAGTTATTTGTTGATAAGTTTATTTTTGAGTTTGGGAGTTTGTATCATTTATTTCAGTATGTTGATTCACCCCCCTCCCCTCTCAATATTCTACTGAATACTTATTCTTTCATCATACCATCATAGGGTAGGAAGTTGTTTCACTAATTAAATTCCTTATAAGTGGTATCAGAGCCTAATCACCTTTGGTTTGAGTTGTGGGTTGTTGGGTTTTTTGAACTAATCCAGATTTGAGTGGGAGCTTGTGTAGAAGGCACTTTTGTATCTTGTTATAGAAATTTTCAGATGGCAAGTTCATTAGGGAGAATAGAGGTGGATAAATTTAATGGAATAAATTTTGAGACGTGGAAGTTGAAGATGGAAGATCTACTAATAGATCGAGATCTATGGGATGTTGTTGATGTGAATATCCAAAGACCCTCAGATCCTACTGCGATAGCTCTATATGATGTTATGGACCGAAAAGCCAAGGGTCTAATCAGACCGTGCCTAGCAGACTCTATTATGATCAATGTCCATGAAGAAAACTCTACAAAGAAGCTATGGACTAATCTTGGTGAAATGTATTGAGCGAAATCTTTATTAAATCAAATTTTCTTAAGGGAGCAATTGCATTCCTTGAAGATGGAAGAGGGTGGAAAAATTGTAGACCACTTGGAATCATTTAATATGTTGGTGGATCAATTGGTATCTATCGGTGTTAAGATGGACAAAGAGGAGAAATGCCAGATCTTTCTTTGATTTTTGCCCGATTCGTGGGATTCTCTTGTTATGGCTATTGGTAGTACTTATGTTGTTTTGAAATTTGAAGATAAAGTGGGTGCCCTACTTGGTGAAGAGATGCAGAGGAAGGTATCCATGAGTTCAAAGGAAGCCCTAACTGTTCGTGGAAGACCTAAGGAGAAAGGCAAGAAGAATGAGAAGCGCGATAAGTACAAATTTAGAGGGAGATTCAAATCTTTTGAAAAGTCCAAAGTCATTTGTTGGAATTGTGGTAAACCGAGTCACATCTACAAGGACTGCAAAGAAGAAAAGAAGAAGAAAAAGAAAAAGTTTGATTCTGATTCTGAGTGTGAGAAGGAAGATGGTGATGCATTCATTACAGCTTTGGTAGCTCATGTAGGTAATGATGCCTATTTAATTGACTTAGGTGCATCTTTTCATATGACTTCCAATAGATATTGTTTTTCTTAATATGAAGAATTTAATGGAGGTAAGGTGTACTTGGGTGATGATTAACATTTAGACATTGTTGGTCAAGGTAAAGTTAGAATCAGGTTTTCTGATGGTAGAATAAAAATGATTAATGGTGTGTTGCATATCCCTAGATTAAAACGAAATTTGTTATTTGTGAGCAAACTGATAGATGTGGGTGTGTAGGTAGTCTTTTTTTAAGCAAGTTGTAAGATGATTAAGGGTGCTATGGTAATTGCTAGAGGTGTCAGGTTCAACACTTTGTATAAGCTAGACGCATACACTGTTGAGTGTAATAGAACTTCTGTAAAAAGTAAATCTATGGATACTTCATCGGAATATTTGAGGGTTTCACCTTCAGCAGATGGAAATGTCTTTCGGGTACCCAAGGGTGGTCTTTCTTCTAAAGCAAAGTTACCTATAGAGAAGACTATGTTATGGCACCAGAGGCTTGGCCACATTGGAGAAAGGGGTCTAAGTACCTTGAAAAATAAAAAACTTGCTGAAGGTTTGAATGATTGTAATCTTGACTTTGATTTTTGTGAGCATTGCATTTATGGAAAACAAAAAGGCGTTCATTTGTAATCAAGTTCTCATAAAACTTGTGGTGTTTTGGATCTTATTCATTCTAATGTGTTTGGTCCCGTAGAAGTTCCTTCGATTGGAAAATCCACATATTATGTTTCATTTATTGATGATTTTAGTAGAAGGACATGGGTATATTTTCTAAAGAGTAAATCTGAAGTTTTTAGTCGATTTAAAGAATTTAAAGTAATGGTTGAGTTACAGACTAGAAATAAAATTAAATGTTTGAGGATTGATAATGGTGGTCATTTTTTCTCTAATGATTTTGATAGATTCTATAAAGATTGTGGCATTAACAGATAGAAGACAACTCCATATTCTTTACAACATAATGGAGTTGTACGAAGAATGAACAGGATACTAATGGAGAAGGCTAGGAGTATGCTAAGTGGTGTTGGTCTAGAACAAAATTTTTGGGTTGAAGTTGTTGCCACTACTTGCTACCTGATTAACAAGGCTCCTACATTTGGTTTTGTTGATAAAATACCTATGGAAGCATGGTCGGGTCACAAGCCTTCATTGAGACATCTTAAAGTTTTTAGTTGTGAGGCATATGCACATATGCCAAAGGAGAAGTGGACAAAGTTGGAGAACAAGACTGTGAAATGTATCTTCATCAGGTACAATTATGGTGTGAAAGGATACAAACTTTGGGACCCTATTGCACAAAAGGTAATTCATAGTAAAAAAGATATTTTTAGAAAAATTAAGTCTCCTATTACATTGCATCTAGAACATACTAAAAAGGAAGATATGATTCAATTCCCTTCTACACCTGAAAGAGTTGAATCAAGACCCCTAGATAGGAAATAAGTTGAGCAGAGCTTGTCTAAATCTAAATCTTCAGAAGAGGAGGAAGAACCTCCAACTCAACCTGTTTGATGGTCTATAAGACATAGACAACCACCTGAAAGGTATTCACCTCATGATTGGAGATGTATTTTTTCTTTGAATACTAATGTGGATGAACTAAAATCTGTAGAAGAGGCTTTAAGTATGAATGATGCAGAATCCTAGAAGATTGCTATGGAAGAAGAAATGGCAGCTTTGAAAAAGAATGATACATGGGATCTTGTACCATTGCCTGAAGGACAAAATCCTGTTGGTTGCAAATGGGTGTTCAAGAAAAATATTGGTTCATATGGAAGCATTGAGAAGTATAAAGTGAGGTTGGTTGCAAAAGGCTACTCTCAACTTGAGGGTGTTGATTATGGTGAGATATTTCCTCCTGTTGCAAAAATTAAATCCATTATATTTTTTCTTTCTATTGTTGTTGCTTATGATTTAGAGGTAGAGCAAATGTATGTGAAAATTGCTTTCCTTCATTGTGATTTGGAGGAGTATATTTATATGACATAGCCAGAGCACTATGTGGTGAAAGGTAAAAGTAATTTGGTCTTTAAATTAAAGAAATCTTTGTATGGCCTCAAATAGAGTCCTAGGATGTGGTACTAGAAATTTGATACATATGTGTTGAGTTTGGGATTTGAATGTTCTAAATCAGATCACTATGTTTATTATAAATCTAATGGTGATCATTTCATGTACATTGCATTGTATGTTGATGATATGTTATTCATTGGTAAAGGGAAATGTATGATTTCAGAACTGAAGTCTCAGCTCGCTACTAAATTTGAAATGAAAGATCTTGGTGCAACAAAGCACATTATTGGTGTGGAAATTAAAAGAGATAGAGTGAACAGAAAGCTATGGCTAGGCCAGAGTAAGTATGTGAATTCAATATTATAGAGGTTCAACATGCAAGATTGTAGACAATTGTGTGTTCCTTTTACAGTTGGAATGAAATTATCTATTGCAGATTGTCCTACAACCCCATCAAAGATGGAAGACATGAGAAGAGTGCCTTACCAAAGTGCAATTGGAAGTTTGATGTATACTACAGTATGTACTAGACTAGACATTGCCCAAGCAGTGGGAGTTTTGTATAGATATATATCTAATCCTAGTAGAGTTCATTGGGATGTAGTCAAAAGAGTCTTCAAATATTTGAAGGGTACCTCAGAGTATTCTTTGTGCTATCATGGTAATTTAGTTGGAGACATCATTTACCTTGATATTGATATTCATGGTTATGTGGATTCAGATTGGGTAGGTGATATTGATAGCAGAAGATCCACTAGTGCTTGTGTGTTTACTTTATTTGGTGGTACAATTAATTGGATGAGTAAGCAATGGGATGTAGTTGCTTTGCCCACTATTGAAGTAGAGTAAATGGTAGCTACTCATGCTTGTAAAGAGGCCATTTGTCTTAAGAGACTATGTTCAGATATTGGAATAAAACAAGGAGAGTAGTGACAATATATTGTGACTGTTAGAGTGCGATTTGCCAAGCTAAGAAAATGGCATTTCATGCTCGAACCAAGCACATTGATGTTTAGTATCATTTTGTCAGAGATATGGTCAAAGATGGCAGGGTGAAGCTGGTTAAGGTATAAACTTTGATGAATGTTGTAGATTCTTTAACTAAGGCTATGAGCAGAGAGAAGTTCAGATGGTGTTTGGATTCTATGGGCCTCATGGCCCCTAGAAATTGAATCATTGTGTTGATACTCCCTTTGCTCTTGCAAGGTGTTTGACAAGTGGGAGAATGCTAGGAAAATGGTGTATCAACCTTGTATTTACATGAGGTTACTATTTATAGTAATTTTTAATTTAAGCACAAAATATTGCAAAATTCTCCCATAAACTTCTAGTTGATTAGATAAGCATGTCGGTAAAGTTTCATCACAATATCACAACTAGATTTCAATATATTAAAGTTTATGTTTTGGAGGGGTGTGATTAAAGGTTTAAACTTAATTTTGGGAACTTTAGACCCTTCAAAATACCCTAAAAAGTGGGTGTAAATGGCATTGCAGTTTATGAGGCGATAGAGAACTTCACGATCTTTTTGGCGCTTCAAACAGTTTGTCAATCGGACACACGATTCGCAAGTTATGGCCCCTAGATGTTTGTACTCGAAATCAAATTTGTATCAGACACATAAATGAGTTGTAAAAGGGAGGGACACATGTTGATGTTTTTTTTAACATGCCATAGGGCATCTATATTGGAGATAAGGTCGGCTATACTTTATTGGGTTGTTTTAGCCCATGGTTGTTTAATACCATTTGAAGGTTTCTTGTATTGTATCTCCTATATATGAGGTGCGTGAGATAGAGGTTGTGTGTAAGAGTCTTATAGCTATTGAGTTACCTCTAAATATCTCATTAGTGGTACTCCTACAAAGAGCTTTCTCTACAAGTATATTGTAATTTTTTTTTAATTGTTGAATAATATATTGGGCGGCTTTTGGAGTGTGGGGTTTTTTTCTCGAAAGGGTTTTCCCCACATAAATCACTGTGTTATGGTTTGAATATTTTTATGTCTATTTCTTTTTTGGTAACTGTTGTAATGATCTATAAAATATTTTTCATTACCCTTCTCTCAAAGTTAATGTAGGAAGTTGTTCCTCTATTTAACATCCTTACTGTTACACATCACCAAAAATAATAAAGTCTTAAATGGGATGGCCTTGAAACCAAGCATGTACCTTTTCCCCTTGGCATTTACACATTTGCACACACATAATCACCCTTTGGTACTTACATTTACATTGCATGTCTTAAACAAGTTGAAGCACACTCAAAAGTAGAGCAAAGACTCTTGCACGGGGTGTTATACACTTGAAACCATACATCACTTACACAAAGGCACGAGGATGGGTGGAACTAGCTATAAAATAGCTAGACTATTCTTACTCTCCTCCCCACATGGATCACCTAAATAAAAACATCTAGGGATGAGTTGTCCATGTCCTTTCTCACCATGGATCACCTAGATAAAAACATCTAGGGGCAAGTAGTTCATGCTCTCTCTCATCATTCTTCTCATGGATCACCTGGATAAACACATCTAGAGTGTATTCATGCTCTCTATTCTTCCTCTCATGAACTCATAGTTTTTCTATTGATAGTTCATTGATGATGCTTTCTTTTCTCTTTTATTTGATCATTTGTATTCGTCAGATGGTATTTTAAAGAATGATATTATTTGTTGAGTCATTTTGATATCGAGGTCTCTTCAGCTAGTTGACTTGAGGTCTTGTTTTTGGTCTTTAGCTTTTGGGTCTTGTGTGCCTTTGTGTCTTTGCCTATGTTTGTTTTTTTGTCTTTATTTTCCTTTGGTTTTTAGTCTTATTTTATGTTCCCTTGCATATGTTTGAGTGAGTTAAGATCCTACGATTGGGGGCTTCGTTCCTCGAAATTGGTAATATCTTATACACCAAGTGGTTTTTCTCTGCATCCCTCATCTTCTTTGTCTCTCCTCTTCTTCTTTACCATGAGTATTTGTGTAAGATCATACTCCCACTAAAGTGGGGGCTAAATGTAGCATCCTAAAATTGCACCCTTTGCAATTTTGACTGTATTTTGGGCCCTCACCTTATTGGTCTCATCTCCATGCTTGATCGAGACCCGTTTATGCCTCCCCTATGCAACAAAGTTTCATTTTTTCCACCTAACAGCTCTCATAGCCCCTTATTCTTGGCCTAAATTAGGGCAAGACCAGAGCGCCTTGCACTGGTCCTCCCTAATCTGGACCTATTTTGACCCCTAGGCCCTATCTCAAATTTGAGCGGGAATTAAATCCCCATGTCAGCCTATGTCAGAAAATTAAATGTTTGACGATAGGTAGGTATATAAGGAGGTCTCCCCTATCATTTGAGCATAGTATGACAAGTTGGAGAAGGAAAGGAGACTACATTCAAGCATTCAAGCATTCAAGCATTCAAGCATTCAAACATCAAGCATTCAAGCATTCAAGCATTCAAACATCAAGCATTCAAGCATTCATCATCTAGCATCCCTCATGATTGCATATTCTTCATCTATCCATGGGACCAAAATTACATCATTCATTTGCAAGCATGTGTGTGTGTTAGGGTTTTGTCATGTTCATGCCATTTCATACAACATATGTGATTACATCTAAGAAGAAAATCATCATCATCATCTATTGCAGATCTGAAGGTATATGTTTCCATCATTCATTTCAAGAATTTGCAGTATTTATTTCAAGGTTTATTCCAGAATTAGGAAAACCCCTATTCCCAACCCCATTTTTTCTTCTTTTTGTGTGCAAGAAGTAGGTGTGTAGTTGTACTTCTGGAATCAAGCTTTATTTGTAGAGATGAAAAAACCCTTTCGATGTACAGAAAGTTCAGAGGACAAATAGGAGGGTGACCTGGTCCAGACACACAATCCCTGCAACTTTTGGAAGATTTCATAGAGTAGCTCTAAATCATCTCAAACTTCTCACATTGAGGTGCACGGCGAAATCCCGAATCTATAGCTCATTATTTATGCTTATTTTGTCTTCAATTTTATCACTTTACTTATTCAACTTACAAAAGAGGGTCAAACATATTTCAAACACAATCATTCTACTTAGTATTCATTCCTTACATCATTTAGGATTGGATCTAGTAGATTCATCCCCTCTTTTGAATGTAAAGTCTCCCCAAGTGAAAATTGAGCTTAGTGAATTCTCCTTCCATGTGGTGAATTTGCTAAGCTCCCAATTTTCCACTTTACATCTATAAAGAAACAAATTGAAGATATATTCCTAAAGATAGGGGTGATTGCCCCTCCTGATAAGAACTAATATGCATGGATTTTCATTAGTCTAGTGTATTTCATAGAGACATCTTGTGATCCGGATTGATGAGTGGTGGCTACTACTCGGAGGGAGTAGTCAATGTGGTTGTTCAGATGTTCAAATTTGTTAGTTTTGATGTTTAGTTGTGAGGAGAAAGAGGTTGGTCAAAGAGGGAGATTGTTGAGATATTTGTGCAATATGTGCCTTTAGCATTGATGTCAAAGCGGGAGAGAGAGCTATGTGAAAAACCTATGTTGAGTCATGTGTATGATCTAAGGGGGAGCTTATTATTTTCTTTCTCTACATTGATTGTTTTTCACATTCATATGTTGCCATCAATGCCAAACGGGGATATTATTGGATATTGTTGAGAAGTTTTCTAGAATAATGTGTTGTCATTGATGTCAACATATTTCTCTGTGTGTTCTAGTGGTGTAGTCAGATTAAATGAGTTGGTTTGGCCAGTGTGTTTTAGATGAGTTGTTTTACAAATTAAAGAGTTTTGAGATAAGTATCTCTAGTTTATTTGGCTATAGTTTCAATGGTCGGCATGAAGATTTGATGGACTTATGAGATCTAGTATTATTGTTGTTTTCTCAGTTATTCATTGTTGTTCAGTGTTCTGGACTTTGCTTTGTGTTGAAATATCTTGGTTTGTAGATTTGGCAGAGTGTTTGGGACATTCTGGTGTGTCCTCAATTCAGATGGTTCATGATTTGGTTGTCTGCAAGTGAATATTTTAGTTTGATAGTTAGTTCAGTTAGTATTTTTGAGGTTCTCTATAATGATGATGAAGATTCTAGTAAGCGGTAATGTTGTGGTTGTTGTTGTGGTAATCAATTATGCTTGTGGATGTTTCTAGATCGTGTCCTATCCTTGTTGACGATACGCATTGATTGTTGTGTTTATTATTGATGATTTTCTTGATCAAGTTGTGTTCTACATGTTCCTGGCTAACATGATGATTTTAGTGTGTTGCAGATGTTCGAGGCATAATTCTTGGTGTTTCATGTTCAAGGTGTTGATTTAGGTCCATGCTATTTCTTAGCCGACATTGTTTTGGTCTGCATGTAATGTTATAGCATGTATGATTATAGCTTTGTAAATTGTGATGTGTGTTGAGATGACCTTGAAATATAGGTTGATGATTTGTATAAATATATGTAATAACCATGTCAAAGATGTATTTATGAGTGTATCTAAATGTGTGTAATCGGATAAGTGTGCGAATAATGTTTTGATCTTTCAGAAGTGTGAAGAAGTGTGGCAAAGCAAATTGTTCTTAACCGAAACTGTAACCAAGCATGAGGAGATGTTATTTTATCAGTTCATGATCTTCCAAATGTAATCCCAATGTTTTTGTAAGATAGCAAGTCTTCCCAAGGGCTGTAGCCCTCCTTGTTATGTGTTATGAATAGTGATCTCTAGGCAATGTGCCTAAATGCATGTGCATTCCCCATTGTAATATTTCATATACTTCTAACAAGGTATCATCATATTGTGGGTAGGTTCCCACCGTGGTTTTTCCCTTAATTGGGTTTTCCACATAAAAAATATTGGTGTTATGTGTGTTGTTGATGTGGTGTTGATTTGTGATTTCATTGATTAATTATGAGATTTGAAATTGTGTTTGAATTGAATAAAGTTTGTGAGCAAATTGATTCACCCCCCTCCTTAGTTTGTTGCCTTGTTGCCAACAAAATGGGTATCAAAGGATTCTACTAGGTGGGATGTTTTTTATTAGGATTCTTTGTCCCCAAACCAAACTACTCAATTTCTCCATCTTCAAAATTATAAAAGTTGATCGTGATATCTTTTTCTTGTTCTTTGTCAAGGGTTCTTAGTGGTGGAAGATTAATGGGAAACCTCTTTTGTTTTTCATTTTCTTATTTTCTATGGTATATATTATTTTTTGGAAATCTCTATGGAACTTTTTTATTTTGAATTCTTGATTAATATATGTTTATCTCCTTTTCCAAAAAAATTACTACTAAAATTTTGTACATAATATTTTGCCCCCAAAAAATCTAAATATCTATTTCAATCTTGTAATTTAGTCTTAACAAATGTAAAAAAATAAATATTAAATTAGATTAATACTGAGTAAAATAAATTCTATAACATTGACATGTTTATTGATATTTATTAAATAAAATTTTAAACATAACAAGTAGGAAATGGACTATTTGTTTGATTGAATGTTCAACAAATTATAAATTCAATATGCACTCCTTCTTGGTCCACCTTCTACCTAGAATTATATGTTACACATGTTTAATATCTAATCTCTTTTACTAGATCTATTTCTTTTAAATTATAGATTAAATATTTATATGATTCATTAGTGTGTGAGAAAAGTAGTAGTGAGACAAATGATTTAAGATCTCAAATAGATTGTTTGTCACTCTAGGTTACTTCTATAGCTGGTTTGCACAATTGAAGATCTAATCTAGATGCGTGGTTTTGAAATTTGGTAAGAATGTCTTATATTTATTGGATTTTGATACAATTTTTAGTTTCCCTTAATGTATGTGATCTATTTTAGCTAAAGGATAGTGTCTATGAACACCAAAAAGTCTCTTTCTAGGAAAGAATTAGTTCTCTTTTATTCAAACCCCTAGGATACTAATTTAATGGCTTTTGAAAATATATCAAAGATGTAAGGCAATAATGTAGAGAATGCCTTAGATTTATATAGAAAAAGGTAATTTAGTAATGAATGTTATAATTTTGATGCTACTTTAATGGAAATATAAGCATGTATCAAAGCTCTACATAAAATTCCCTACAAAAAAACCTACCAAAATTCTCTACAAAATCCTACAAAAATTCCACAAAAATGCTTTGAAAGGAGAAAAACACAATAAAAGTTGAATGGGCATACCAAGGAAGTGAGGTTGTGGCTAGTAGAGGATGTGGTAGGGTGTGGGGTTGTGCAATCAGGGTCTCATTTGGCTTATGTCTCCTCTTTCTATGTCACTTTTAGTCACACTATGAAAAAGAATTCACAATCATTTTTAAAAAAATAAATACTTTTGCAAAATGGGCACTCGTTTGTTGAAAAACAAGCACCCATTATGTAAAAAATGGGTGCCCATTTAGATATGGGACCCCAAAGCGTAGCACCCATTTAGATATGGGACCCCAAAGCGTAGCGGGTGCCCATTATTTTCAAAACAGGATCCCATTATTTTTTCACCTTAAGTCCCCAAATCATAATGGGTGCCCATTTCCAGTGGCAATTTTTTCAACGCACAAACTTCCCTTGAATTGAGACTCATCTTCTTGCATTTTCTCTCTTTTATGTTCTGATGGATTAGAGGCATATCTTCATGTTCCTACTCCTCAAATTGAGATCTCATCTCAATCATCTTCATCTTTTGTTGTTACCGATGACCTTGGCATTGACTCACGCATAGCCTCCATTGATTTAGTGTAGTAGGATATTGTTCTTCTAGACATAGCTCATCCTTGTTTGTGGAGTCTCATATTGCAAATTTGGATTATTGTTTTGAGATATTCATATCCTTTTTGTTGATAGTCATGTAATGCCCTCCAAAATACCCTAGAGAAAACTAACCAAATAAACAAGAAAATAGAGATAATTTTTTTTTAAAGAACTAATACAACACATGTAACTCTTGATAACCTTTTACATTTGGTTAAGTATGAACATATGAATATAAATATGCAAGCGGAAATACCTTACAACACATAGATTCATGTTTCCTAGGGTATCCCAATGACACTACATAACTTAATATCAAAGGCCTATATTCATGTTCCTACTCCTCACATTGAGATCCCATCTCAATCATCTTCATCTTTTGTTGTTCTTGATGACCTTGGCATTGGCTCATGCATAGCTTCCATTGATTTAGTGTAGTAGGACATTGTTCTTCTAGAAATAGCTACTTGGGATTCATATCTTATAGGCATGTATCATCCTTGTTTGTGGAGTCTCATATTGCAAATTTGGATTATTGTTTTGAGGGTATTCGTATCCTTTTTGTTTATAGTCATGTAATGCCCACCAAAATACCCTAGAAACAACTAACCAACTAAACAAGAAAATAGAAATTTTTTTTTAAAGAACTAATAAAACACTTATAACTCTTGATAACCATTTACATTTGGTTAAGTATGAACATATGAACATAAATACGCAAGTGGAAATAACTTACAACACATAGATTCATGTTCCCTAGGATATCCCAATGTCACTACTTAACATCAAAACATGAACAATATCTATTCATTCTACTACATAGTTCCTTCATTAATTCTAACATACATTCTAACTTAGAAGACAATCGTAAAACTACATCATTACGCAAATATGAATCTCAACTTATTGACATATCCATATTATCATTTATTCATGAATCCAAGCCATACTAACACTATGTTCATTTTAATGCACCAAATCTAAATGTTCCTAATTATTACTTCCAACTACTAGATAATTCCATCAATCCTAAGCATTATCATTACCCATTTATCAATAGAGACAACCACTTCAATATTTACTTATTGCATAACTCCTAATACAATTAATACAAATAACATCAATTACTCTAACATGAAACCGGGATCTCTAATTACAAGAATCATTATCCCAATTACATAACATGTCTTTCTCAAAGGATTGTCACCTAGATACAATGTCTACTCCAATAATGAATCATAATCTCAAGACACGTTATTAATATCTAAAGTACATAATATTACAACGATGTTTCCATTCACAAGGAATACATGATAATATACTCCAAGAATCCAAAATCAAGATGAAGAGATATAGAATCCTCAATACGCACATGAGCATCCATGAAGAGAAAATCCCAATAGAACAAGGCATCAAATCACCCAACCATGTGGAACCAGAAATTCAACCCCTTATGCTTTGAAGAATGACACAAGGTCTCATAATTGACCCATCTAAATCAATTTCATTATCTTTTTTAGATGAATCCTAATAATTGACCCATCTAAATCAATTATTAAGGTTATCACTTGTTTAACAAGAAAACTTCCAATAGGGATGACCCCATAATGCAGCGGTTAGTTGTGAGCCTCCTACATAGGAGGTCTTGGGTTTGAGTATACTTGACTGGTTGTTAGCTCTAGGGAAAAGCTAAATTACTACTTTGACCATGAATTATCAAAAAAAAAAAAAAAAAAAACTTCCAATGAGATTTCCCAGTAGTCTAGACCCACAAGCATTGTTACAAGGATCCATCTCTCACAACTCCAACACTCACTTGAAATCCCACTCTCCCTAACCATGCTCCTATAACTTAGGGTTGTTGGCCTATTTGTCATTATTGTCATTGATTTCATGGTTAGTGTTTCTATTTGACATGTGTATATGTGATCCGATTTAGAAAAGTTTGCTTTATCATGTTTTGCATAGTTTTGAGGTCTGGTATTTTTGTGTTATCAGAAGTTGCTTATGAGTCTGGTCCTATACAGATATGATTATTGCACATGTTTCAGAGATCCAGTCCTATTTGGATATTTTGTGATGTGCACATCTTAGGATTGTAACTGAAGGCTGACATCGCATGAAGCCACCTAAATTGTTGTACCATGTGGTTAAGTCTGGTTTCAGCCACTTTGGTTGAGCCAACTTGACAATCAAATGGTATAGATATATATCATCGTGGATATCATTTTCTTAAAGTGTGTTTGTTGAAGGCAACTATTTTTTATGTACTATATGTGAAAGAATTGTGTTTATGTTTTGCAAGTGAATTTGTGCACTTCAAAGGAAATGTATCTATGCATATGTTAGATGCACTTGTAATAGTTCAATTTTTGTATACTCTATAAATATTGGCTATAAGCCCTCTTTGTATCTTGGATAGCAAGTCCAAACTGACAGTGAGCCACCCTTTTGTACTGTGTAACCAGTTGCATACTACATTATTCCTAAGAGTATCATCTCTCCGTGGTTTTTCCCATATTGGGTTTTCCATGCACAAATCTGGTGTTATGTTTTATGTCTCTATTTTGTTTGATACACTTTGAATTATGTTATGCAATTGGTTAATAAGAGCTTTAAATAAGTTCAAGGGAATATTGATTCACCCCTCCCCTCTCAATATTCCAGTTATTCAACAATTGGTATTAAAGACAAGTCCTTTAGAAGAGTCTAACCACTCAAAGGAGATCCATAAAATTGAACTTATAGATTTAAACGACGACTTGAGAAATTCTCTTTAAGAACTTGAAGCTAAAAACAAATACCTAAAGGAGAATGTTCAATTAGAAAATGAATGCATCAAAAAGATAAGAGAGAAGATCCAGCAGTTTAAGATTAGACACAAAGAAGTCAATGATGAGCTCAAGCAAGCAAACAACACTATCTCAGCATTAAGGATCAAAGATGAAGACAATGAAAAGACTAAAGAATATCTAAACCAAATGGTGAAGTGCAAAACTGAAGAATGTGAGAAGCTAAAACAAGAAGTAACACTCCTGAAAGCAGATCTTGAGAAAACAAAGAATCACAAATGCAATATTGAATCTGGCGTGCCCAACACTAAAACCAATACTAAGGATGATTCAGAAGATAGGAAGGAAGAAAATATCAGTGGAAAAGAACCCTCTCCGGTAAAAGTGGCAATCCCCAAGGAGGAAAAAGCTAAGTCTCTAGTCATGCAACAGGTAAGTATGAAAAATACCCCTTTCCATGGTTCTTGCTACAAATGTAATAAAATAGGATAGAAGGTAGTAGAATGCAAGAATATTTTGAATCAATCTTTTAATTCATTCCCTGGTAGATGTTATACATTCAACATGTATGGTCATAAAGCTAATTGTAGTCACATAAATCTGTCCACTTAATTAAATGAATACTTAGTATTTATTTGATTATTTAACCATCAATTAATAATTAATTAAATTAATATTTAATTAATTCATCTTAACCCTCTTCTCCTATTAATTAAATAAATTATTCAATTTATTTGATTTAATTCACTTAACCAAATTCAGACCATTAATTAAATAAATAAATCATATTTATTTAATTAAATATTCTCTCACATTTAAATAAATTAATATTTATTTAAATCCCCCAAAATCCCACCTCTCACATTTAAATAAATTAACATTTATTTAAATCACCTTTATCCTCTACCCACTTGCATTTTCCTACAAATGCAAGTTGCACAATTATTTTAAATAAATAATTTATTTAAATCACCTTTATCCTCCACCCACTTGTATTTTCCTACAAAAGCAAGTTGCACAACTATTTTAAATAAATTATTTATTTAAAATCCTATTTATCCTCACCCACTTGAAACCTTTAATGGTTTCCCTTAAAGTCTTCAAAATTGATGGCTTTAAAGTCTTCAAACTTGATGGCTTCCTTCTATAGTCTTCTTAAGCCTTTAATGGTTTCCCTTAAAGTCTTCAAACTTGATGGCTTTAAAGTCTTCAAACTTAATGGCTTCCCTTAAAGTCTTCTTAAGACTTTAATGGTTTTCCTTAAAGTCTTCAAGCCTTTAATGGTTTCCCTCAAAGTCTTCAAGCAGTTTAATGCTTTATCTTCCTTTTTCTCATTTAAATAAATTAATATTTATTTGAATATTTATCCAAATGCAAATTACACCATTTAATTGAAATAAATGATTTTATTTTAATTGAAAATACCAAAATTTCTACCACTTGCATTTTCCTACAAAATCCACTTGCATGCCTAAACCCTTTCTAGATTCTTCTAAACCTTTCCTAATTAACCTAATCCATCCCCTAAATATTGTCACATTCCTAAGCAAATTTAAGTCACTTCTCAAAGACTCCAAAGTCTTTGAAAATCAATTAATGCTTTGTGTGTTCAACAAATTAACCTCTAAAGTCTTCCAAACCACTTATGGCTCTTACATGACCATTAATGGTTAATTCCACTTGCACCCATGGTTAAGGACTTTGACCCCTAACTTAACCCTCATGTAACCCATGTGTCTCTTCAAAGCATTTATTTCTTTGACTAGTAACCATCATGTCCCCTCAAGCATTTAATGCTCCTTATCTCTCCTCTCAAGCCTCCTCATGGTGACACTTGTCAACATGGGATTGGGTTGAAAGTCTCACATGGATTGAATATCTTTCAATCCTAACCCTTGTTAAGATTGCTCAATCTTAACCCTTCATTTCCCCATTTCTTCTATAAATAGAACCCTTCTCCTCAAGCAAAAAAGAAGCATTAGAGTATTGTTGTTATACTGGCATTAGCATAGAGCTTTCTCATAGCATCACTATCTACACTTGCATAGCATTTGCTTATCATATTCAACCATCTTGAATCTCCATATGGCATCCATGGCTAGTGCTAAAAGCTGAGAGCTACACTCATTTGGGACTTGGAGAGGAGAGGAACAAGGGAGGAGCAACTATGAGCATCTTGATTAGCTATTTTATTCTATGTTTATATGATTTCTATTTCATGCTTAATATCTCTCTTGATATGCCTATTTAGGATAATCTTTTGTTGCTAACACTAACGTTTGTTTCTTGTGCTCTTGTGTGTGTTGCCATCAAATAGATTTTCTAATCCTCTTTGCAGAGCATCACTAATCAATGTAGGTATCCAGTTGTAAATCAAAATAGATATAATTATTTTAGAGGTAGATATTATACATGCAATATCATTGGACACAAATCTAACCAATGCAGGTCAAAACAAAATCTGGTGAATCCCAAATGTCACAGTTGTAACAAACCTAGTCATATATCCAGGTAGTATAGAAGCAATAAAGTTCAAGATCAAATCAGACCACTAAAGAAGGTCAATGTGGAGGATGTCAAAGCTGAAATGAAAAAATATGGAGGAAGAAGGAAACTATAGAAATGCTAGCATCCCACTCCAATGTAGGCACTTCATCCAGAAATTGAGTATCATATGGCTTTTGGAAAGGGGGAGCAATAGGAATATCATAATCATATCCCCAACCAAAGTTGTTTGAGGCCATGAAGTGATCTGATAGTTCATCATAGGATCCGACATTTTGTTGAGAAATTCAAGAATATGGAAGACAACTCATGTGCATTTAATGTGAAAACCTTGATGAAAAGAAAATAAGGATAGTAGCACGACTAGTTATTTCACCATGAATTAAAATTACTCGAGTTGTAAAGGTGATTAAGGTGATCAACTAATCTTGGGGATTCTTTGGAAAGATTCAGGCAAACAATCTGTAGAATCAATAATCATGGTTGCCCCCATAGTTGTCGATGTTGTTGACAAGCCTTGGCCAGTATTCACAAAGACACCCTATGTGGCAATTCAAACAGATCCTAGTGGAGCATTTTTTAAAATTCCAATTGGAGTTGTTTTGGAAGAAGATGTCAGGGTTTACATCCATGTCAAGTGGGAAGAATTTGTTCATCACAGAAAAATGCTAGATATTTGGACCTAATATATAATTGATCAGCAAGGCAGTGTCAAACCAGAATTCACCCACCTTGTCCAAAATAGCCTGGTCACATGGAATAACTTTCCAAATTTCTATCATGATGAGAAATAGGTCAAATTGGCAATGAACAGGTTTCATGATGGGTTTCTCTGGTTGGATCAAACCCATATGATAACCAAGGAAGTAGTGAAGGCCATCACAGATCTGAGTGACTTTGGTGAGGTTCCTGGATCGAAGGCCAAAAGTAAGGTTGTCATAAATTAACAGGTGCCACATTTGACAAGCGTTCTCTAGCAATCGACAATGTTAGAAATCTGACAGTTAAGTATCTTTCTCTAATGGTTGGAAACAAATTTATTTTACAAATAGATAAAATTCTATTTATGCTACCATTGTGCATATGGTTTATGAGATGGAAGAATTAAACAAATATTTTGACTCTGAAAAATCCTACGACAATAATTTCTAGAAAATCTTGTTTACTATAGGGAAAAGAAGCACTCATTCAAATTTGGTACCCTATCCCTATGCATCCTATTCTATTTCATGGAAGCATTACCTAGTCGCGGTAGGGTTTTTTGGTTTCAAGACAGACTGGTAGCTCATCATATCGCAGATAGGCTCAAAGGGTTTATTAATGACAAGGCTAAAGAAGGAGATTTTGTGGAATTATTTGTCATCTTTCAAATGAACATGCGAAATCGAGATAGAATACCAAAGTAGATTGTTTAAAAGTACAAAAAGGATATCACATTCATAATTACAACTAACAAATGCTACATGGAAGTCATCATACCCAGAAAGATTTGGATCCCTCCTTTTGGATATGAAGTTATGTTTGATATTCTTGATGGCGTAGCTAAAGTTCTCTTGGAGGGTCTGGTAGATGAATCCCAAGAATGTTTTGGGATTGTTGATAAAAAATCCTTACAAGTCCGAATGGAGCTCACCAAGAAGGACCATGAAAAGAGAGTGAGAAAGGTTATTCAAGAATCCCTAGACAAGGCCAATCTGACTAAGGAAGAAATCTCCAAGGTCAGGCGATCCAGAAGACTTGGTGCATTTGGAACATCTAAAGTTGCTTAGGAAGAGCTTCCCTCATCAAGCTCTCCAAAGAAGAAGATTAAAATTAAAAGGAAAATTGTTGTCTTAGAATTTGAGGAAAAAGGTGAAGAAGCTGACCAATACCAGATACATGTCTGAAAGTATAAAGGAAAGAAGGTCAAGCAACCTTTTGATGCAAAAAGTCTCTGTGAATCCCTTGCTCAAGGTAGGAGTCTAAGGGAGGTAGGTAATCTATTTTCTAATGCCAATTTTGAAGATCAAAATGCCATAATTAAAGGTTTTATTATGTATTCTATAAAATTTGAAGATGCAATTAAGGAATATAGGAACATAATTCTAAATGAATTGTACAAATAATTAGTGAGGATAAGTCAAATTGCTAGAGAAGTGGAGCAAGGTATAAAAAGATTATATATTTGAAGTAATTGGCCCCTCTCTCTCTTTGGAAAACAAGGCCACCCTATTGGAAGTATGTAAAATAGATTTAAGGAGCAAAAAGAGCTTAGATGATCTCATGCTTGGTGTACCCAGAACCAAGGAGAAGGTTTAGAAAGAGATCATGGATACAGTTGTGTCTATTGCCAAGAACCATGGTATTCTCTCCATTGATTTTGGTGCCACCTCCAAAGTATTTGAAGATGTGCATATTACTGTCTCTAAAGACAAAGATGATCCCTCAGGCAGTCCAATTAATAACCCAATGGAGGTGAATGATGTGTTAGCCATGGAAATTCCTATGGATAATTCTATGGATAGAAATGATGTTCCTGGAACCTTTGATATCCCTCCGGCCAATCCTAGATCTGTAAAGGCCAAAGAAGTCAAACGTTCGTCTGTCAACCAAGTTTTTGATAAGGATAACACTAAATGTAACATTCCATCTGAAGCAAAGGCAGATGTTCTGGCCAAGGAATCTAATGTGTAGGTATCCATCATTAGAACCAATCCTAGCTCCTCAAAAGATGTATGGAAGAAAATATTCTTTGCTCCATTAATACTCCCACCAATCACATCTTCCATGCAATCAGTTGATTTTTCCAATGTGGATCTATTGCACAAGCTTAATGTTGGTGAAGCATTTATTTCCCCTGCAAGGCAAGATTTTCATAAAAAAAAAAAATTGTTGAAGATCTCCTGACAACACTCCATGCTGCTTTACTAGAATGTTAGTTAGATCCGGATATTCCAAGTGTGGAAAAGTACAAAATACTGATCAAATCTTTGGATAGTTAGATTGATACTATTGGGAAAAAGTATGAGAAGGACTTAGATAATGATAGAGAAAGGCTCTTGTAGGAAATCAAGTCCAAATGAGAATTATCCCATCAACATCTTTCCCAGCTTATCGCTAAAGGTCAATCCCTATTTGGTGAATGGAGATATATTGTTTGTGTTCAGTCTACAATGGTCAGATGCTACTCAAAGAATTAAAAATGAGATAAACATTATTGAAGACAAGATCTGGCAGGTACAAGAAAATCTCAATCTTTCTAAAGATATATTTGGCTCTGGAATATCAAATATCGAGGAACTACATGACAGATACTATGAGTTGTAGCTGAAAAGAGACAACATCATCATGCCACTAGGCATGCTGAGAGACCTTAGCAATGAAATCATCTCCTTTATTAACATGGCTCTTTCTCATTCTTTAGAGTTATCTTACTTTGATCCCAATTCCATTCCTGAAGCAGAGCAACTTCATGCGTCCCTTCTGGCTTGGATAGAGTTTCTGACAGAAGCATTCTCTCATTAGGACTCACACAAGGACTCTTGGACTGCTCATGCCCAGAACCTCAAAAAATCCTTTGGAAATCAGTAGCTATTCATGTTAGGGGGAATTAATTATTTTTGATACTTTTCTTACCCTTTGTCATTTTTGTCAAAGGAGTAGTAGTAGTAGTAGTAGTAGGAGTAGTAGTGGTAGGATTAATTCCAACAATTAATTACTCTCTTTCATTTCATGCAAAGACTATTGACACTTTATTTCCTAATTAGTATTTCAGAAAAATTACTTTGTATAACTTATATTTTCACCAATGACAAAGGGGGATATTGTTGACCTATTTGTCATTGTTGTCATTGATGTCATTGTTAGTGTTTCTATTCAGCATGTGTGTATGTGATCCGATTTGGAAAAGTTTGCTTTATCATGTTTTGCATAGTTTTGAGATCTGGATTATTTGTGTTACCAAAAACTTCTTATGAGTCCGGTCCTATCCGGATATGATTATTGCACATTTTTTGGAGATCTGGTCCCATCCGGATATGTTATGATGTGCATTTATCAAGATTGTACCTGAAAGCGAACACCGCATGAAGCCACCTGGATTATTGTAATGTGTGGTTAAGTTTGGTCTCATCCACTCTGGCTAAGATGACTTGACAATCAAATGGTGCAAATATATATCATCATGGATATCATTTACTTAAAGTGTGGTTGATGAAAGACAACTATTTTTGATGTACTATATGCGAAAGAATTATGGTTATGTTTTGCAAGCGAATTTGTGCACTTCAAAGGAATTGTATTTACGCATATGTTAGATACACTTGTAGTAGTTCAATTTTTGTATACTCTATAAATATTGGCTATAAGCCCTCTTTGTATCTTAGGTAGCAAGTCCAAACTGGTAGTGAGCCACCCCTTTGTACTATGTGATAATATGATGAAACTATAAGGATCCAGTCAACTACTGAGAGGGGGGGTGAATCAGTAGATAGAAAATAAACTAAACTTTCACCAAACTTAATTCCAACTCAAAAACAACTTGCTAAACTAACTGGTTTAGTTACTGTATCCAAAACTACAACTGCACTGTCAAACTTTACTGGTTGACCAAAATATCAATGATAATAGATCTGAAACTCACATACCATTTAACCAAAACATTAAACCACTTCACTAATATCAGTAATAGCTCACTTCAAATCACTTATGGTCATCTAAACATATCTAAGTGGATTTACCAGTTAATCAAATCAACCATATCAAAACACATCCAAAAAATCATTCACCACTTGACACAATGATTTTTCACGTGGAAACCCAAATGGGAAAAACCATGGTGGGAATGAATACCCATGAGTATTTTTAACTCTTCTAAATTTCGCCCTGTTAGGAGCCAAACCTTGTTAGAAGATTATACAATAATGTCATGTTAAGAACAAATCCAATTAAAGACCACTTGGTTAAGGGATTGACTACAATACCCTGTTAAAGGTAATACCCTATTAGAGGTAACCTTGATGGATGATTTAAAATCTAAGCTAATGGATCACCTAGTTAGAGGATTTAAACAAGAAGCCTATTAAAGCTTACCCGATTAGGGGATTTAACTGTTGTAATAATTAGAGAACAACAGGATCTTTTATGATTTGGAAATAGCACTACCTTGCTTAATCAGATCCTGTATCACTCTTATTTGCCTTCACAACATTCTATAGATACTCCTTCTGGTTCGACAATAATCACACTACCACACTTAACCAAAACTGCCAACATAATTACAAACAACTCATCGACCTTAAATACAAATATAATAGGTCGGTAACACAACACAAAACCTACAAATCTCATAGAGATTACAAACATATCAGTTCAATCATAACCATTGGATTACATAGCAATCAACTGCACATTTTTCTAGACAACTTCAATCGCTCCTAGATCACCACACATTGGATTCTGTAGCTCATCACACATTTTTCACTTCATGATATGCATTTGATCATTCCCAAGATAAATGGTTATCTCTATGTGCCAAAACCACTTTGAAACTCATCATGTGCATCATGCTTATGTGGCATAAACATCTCTGATCATCATTCAGTCATATATCATCACAACCAATTCTCCAAGCTCCATTGGTTAGGGTTCATCTTATCAACTAGTTAGGGTTACCGGTTGATCACTTTGCTTCAATACCAATACCAATACCGGTTGCCTTCACTGCTTTACTACCGGTTGCTTTACTGCATCACTACCGGTTGCAATACATCTTCATTACCACTTACTATTGACATCAATGACAACACTATACTTCATCAATGTAATCTTCATGCAATGCCAACAATCTCCCCATTTGGTATTGGTGCCAATACAAATATTAATACCCTTTGATTGTGATGATTGAGAGTAAAACATATACACAAGTATATGAATGATGGTTTACATTTTTCCATATACTCTCCTTCAACTGTTCAGCTGGTAACTGGCTATTCAATCATATACAGTTCTTCTCCCCCTTTGACAACAATGTCAAAGTGAAGTTTAACCATTCTATGCTTCACTGATCTATAACTAGCTGCTCCCCCTATGGAGTAGCTCCACTCTACACCAATCCTTCTTCAAGATTTACAATAAGCTCTTGGACTGATGTCTTCCACATCTACTTAATTGACTTCATGTAGGGGTATAAAACCCCTAACTTACCTCTAAGATACTCAAATGTATCCTTAGGTAGAGGTTTAGTAAATATATCAGCTAGCTGTTCTTTTGTAGATACATGCTCCAGTGACAAATCTTTACTTTGCACTTTCTCTCTCAAGAAATGATACTTCAGCTCAATATGCTTTGTCCTAGCATACAACACCGGGTTCTTAGAAATGTTTATCATACTAGTGTTATCATAGAAAATCCATATTGGTTTTGATATCTTCAACTTGAAACCTTCCAAAATGTGTTTCATCCTGAGTGCTTGGGTACAATTCATATATGCTGCAACATATTCAGCTTCTACTATTGATTGAGAGATACAACTATGTTTCTTGCTGCTCCAAGGCACAAGTTTGCCTCCAAGAAAAAATGCTCCTCTGATTGTACTTTTCCTATCATCAACATTGCCTGCCCAGTCTGCATCTATATGAACTTGTAAATCACTTGCATATGGATACCATAATACATAATCAATTGTGCCTTTCAGATATCTAAAAAATTCTTTTGGTTGCAACCATGTGTGTCTCCTTCAGGCTTTTCTGAAATCTGGCAACCAATCCTACTACATGAGAAATGTTTGGTCTGTTGTGGACAACATAGTGTAGTTTACCTATCATTGACCTATACTCCTTTTCATCAATTGATGTAGAATCATCTTCCTTAGACAATTTACAGCCTATAACCATTGGAGTTCCAACTGGTTTACAGTCTCCCATTCCTAAAGTCTTCAACAATTCTTTCACATATTTGGACTGTGTGATAAAAATACCTTCCTTCATCTATTGGATTTGCAGACCTATAAATTTTTTTATCTCACCTACCAGTGACATCTCAAACTCATTCTTCATTTCATTAACAAATTCATGACACATATCATCATTTCCTCCAAAAATGATATCATCCACAAATACCTCACTTACCAGTATCTTATATCCTTTTGTCTTGAGATATATGTTATTGTCTTCACTAGTTCTTTAAAAACCTATCTTCACCAAGTGAGAGTGCAATATTTCATACCATTCTCTTAGTTCTTGCTTTAGTCCATATATTGCCTTATGTAATTTGCACACTATGTCCTTTTCTATAGTTAAAGCATAACCATTTGGTTGTTCAATGTAGACTTCCTCTTGCCATATTCCATTTAGGAATGCTGACTTAACATCCATCTGGTATACTTTGAATCCTCTGTATGTTGCAAAAGCAAGAGTCTTTACTCTTTCTAATCTTGCAACTGGTGTAAATGTCTCACCATATTCTTCGCCTTCTTCTTGTGCATATCCTTTGCATACCAATCTGGCTTTATTTCTTACTACTACTCCATCTTCATTCAGTTTATTCCTAAATACCCATTTTGTACCTATTACATTCTTGTTCTCCGATCTGGGTACCAATGACCAAGTATTGTTCTTCTCCATCTGGTCAAGTTCTTCTTCCATTTCCTTGATCCAGTCTTCATCTTCAAATGCTTCTTTTTCAATTATAGGATCAATGGTGGAAATCATACAAGAGTTCTCTCTAAGCCTTGTTCTAGTTAGCACACCTGCATTCATGTCTCCAATAATCTGATCGACACTATGATTGAGTCAAACATACCTTGGAATAACATGATCTTGATTTCTAGGTTCTTCTTCTTCTTCACTTTCTTCATCTTTTGCTGGGCCTCCCTGTTCCAGTTGAACTAGGGATTCTCTATTTTGTTCTCCAACTTCTGGCTTCACCAATTTTGGTTCCAAAAATAGTGTGTAAGGTTCTTCTTCTTCCTTCTCATTACTGGTTTCTCCTGATTTCTCAGGAAATTCATCAACTCGAACATTAACACTTTCAATGATCTTCTTAGTTTGGTTGTTGTAACACTTGTAAGCTTTTCTCTTGGTGGAGTAACCAAGAAATATGCCTTACATCACTCTTGGCATAAAACTTACCAACATAATCACTTCTTTTGATAAAACAACTTCTACTAAATTTTTTAAAGTAACTAACATTATGTGATCTACCATACCAATACTCATAGGGTGTTTTATCCTTACCTCTTTTAACCAGTATCTGGTTCATTGTGTAAATAGTTGTCTTGACAACTCTCTAGAATTTCTTAGCTAAACCTCCTTGAATTAGCATAGTCCTAGCAGCTTTAACTATTGACTGGTTGTTCCTCTCTACAATACCATTTTGTTGTGGTGTCTTAGGTGCATAAATTCACCTCTTAATTCCATTGTCTTCGTAGTATCTAGTGAATTCCTCTGAAGTAAATTCACCACCTTGATCAGTTCTTAAGCACTTTATCTTCTTTCCACTTTGATTTTTCAACTAAGGCTCTGAATGCCTTAAACTTGCTAAATTCTTATGTCTTGTCTTTCAAGAATGTGACCCACATCATCCTTTAGCAATCATCAATTAATATCATGAAGTACCGATCACCTTGAATACTCATATTCCTCGTTGGTCCACAAAGGTCGGTATGAACCAAATCTAGGAAATGTCCGGCTGAGAAATATTTGCTCTTGAAGGTTGAGGATGTCATTTTCCCTAATTGACATTCCTTACACAAAGTATTCACCAGTTTGTCCAACTGTGGTAAACCTCTTACTGATTTGGACTTACTGATTCTTACAATGTTATCAAAATTTACATGACAAAATCTCTGATGCCAAATCCAACTATCTTCTACTTTTGTAATTAAACAATTGTTGACTTTAGAACTTAAATGAAACAAGTTACCTCTAGTTTGTTTGTCGGTTGCAATCAGCTCACCTTTTCTTCCATAAATCTTGTAGACTCCATTCTTGAATTCCAGTGGGTAACCTTTGTCATTAAGTTGAGCAACACTCAAAAAATTGTATTTCAGACCTCCAACCCAATAGACAGCATATGCACTGCTTTTACCATTCAGAGAGATGGATCCTTTCCCTTTCACCATGTAGTGTGAGTCATTCCCAAATCTCACAACACCTCCATTAAACTCTCTCAAAGTAAGAAACTTACTCCGATCACCGGTCATGTGGTGTGAACAACCACTATCTATAATCTAGTCATCTAAACTATCAATGTGAGAGACCAATGCCTTCTGATCTGATATCTCTTCTTTAATAGCAACAAAGACAATGTCCTCATTTGCATCTTCCTCAGATTTTTCATCTGTAATTCATCCATCCACTGCAATGAGACAATCTCTTTTACCTTTGCCTTTATACTTCTTATACTTCTCACATTTTTTCTCATTATCTCCATTAGGATAGTTAGCAGCAATATGTCCAACCCGGTTACATGTAAAACATTTCAAAGGAATTTTACCTCTATACTTACCAGTACCTCTGGGTAACCACTTGGCCAACAATGCTTCAAGCTCAATCAGAATATCTTCATCATCTACCTCTCTGTTGGATCTAGACTCGTGACTATAGCTCATTTCTCTATTTTTCCTTACTGACGAGGTTGAGACTGAGGCTCTAAATGCAGGTTATAATCTCTGAACACTTCCATCAAAACCATTTAATTCAAATGCAGTTAATTTACTAATGATGGAGTCAAGAGTTACCTTTGTCTTATCAATAGATTTGAGTTCCTGAATGGCTGCAACTCAGATAGCGTAGACTGGTACAAGGGTTCTCAACACCTTGCTAGCTAATGTGGTATCTTCAATATTACCTCAAGCACTTTTGATCTTATTGACTATCTCCTTGATCCTCTGACCATACTGTTGAATGTTTTCTCCTTTAGCCATTCACATATCATCAAATTTCCCTCTAAGACTCTCTTCTTTGGCAATCTTAACATGCTCATCAGTACTATAGATATCTCTGAGTTTCTTCCAAAATTCATATGGAATCTCAAATACATGAACATCAACATACTCTAAATCAAACAAGGAACTGATAATGGCCCCCAATGCTTGAGTGTTCTCTTGTTGCTCCTTTTGATCATCTGACAAAATCCCACTAGGCAGGTTATATTTAGTAACAACATGTTCCCAATATTGACTTCCTAAGCTATTGATATATATCTTTATCCTATCACTCCAAATTCTGTAGTTTTCCCTATTGAACTTCGAACCTTCTTTCTTCATCATGTTCTCCTAGATCTTTTCCTCAATCTATTAGGCTTAAACACAAGAGGACCTGAAATGCTCTAATACCAATTGATAATATGATGAATCTATAAGGATTAGGTTAACTATTGAGAGGGGAGATGAACTAGTAGATAGAAAATAAACTAAACTTTCACCAAACTTAATTCCAACTCAGAAACAACTTTCTAAACTAATCAGTTTAGTCATTGTATCCAAAACTGCAACTGCACTGTCAAACTTTACCGGTTGAACAAAACATCAATGATAAAATGTAACAGATCTGAAACTCACATACCATTTAACCAAAACATTAAACCACTTCACTAATATCAATAATAGCTCACTTCAGATCACTTCCGGTCATCTAAACATATCTAAGTGGATTTACCAGTTAATCAAATCAACCATATCAAAACACATCCAAAAAATCATTCACCACTTGACACAATGATTTTTCACGTGGAAACCCAAATGGGAAAAACCATGGTGGGGATGAATACCCACAAGTATTTTGAACTCTTTTGAAGTTCTCCCTGTTAGGAGTCAAGCCTTGTTAGAAGCTTATACAATAATGTCTTGTTAAGAACAAATCCAGGTATAAACCACCCAGTTAAGGGATTGACTACAATACCCTGTTAGACGTAACCTCAGTGGAGGATTTCATATCCAAGATAATGGATCACCTAGTTAGAGGATTTAAACAAGAAGCTTGTTAAAGCTTACTCAGTTAGGGGATTTAACTATTGTAATGGTTAGAGAACAACAGGTTCTTTGTTGATCTAGAAATAGAACTACCTTGCTTAATTGGATCCTATATCGCTCCTATCTACCTTCACAACATTCTGCAGATACTCCTTCTGGTTCGGCAATAATCACACTACCACACTTAACTAAAATTTCCAACACAATTACAAACAACTCATCGACCTTAAATACAAATACAATAGGTTGGTAACACAACACAAAACCTACAAATCTCATAGAGATTACAAACATATCGGTTCGATCATAACCATTGGATTACATAGCAATCCACTACACATTGTTATAGACAACTTCAACCACTCCTGGATCACCGTACATTGGATCATGTAGCTCATCACACATTTTTCACTTCATGATATGCATTTGATCATTCCCAAGATAAATGGTTATCTCTACGTGCCAAAACCACTTTGAAACTCATCATGTGCATCATGCTTACGTGGCATCAACATCTGTGATCATCATTCGGTCATAGATCATCACAATCAATTCTCCAAGCTCCATCGGTTAGGGTTCCTCTTATCGACTGGTTAGGGTTACTGGTTGATCACTCTGCTTCAATAAAAATACCAATACTGGTTGCCTTCACTGCTTTACTACCAGTTGCTTTACTGCATCACTACCGGTTGCAATACATCTTCAGTACTAGTTACTATTGACATCAATGACAACACTATACTTCATCAATGCAATCTTCATGCAATGCCAACACTGTGAAATCGATTGTATACTACACTATTCCTGAGAGTATCATCTCTCTGTGGTTTTTCCCATATTGGGTTTTCTATGTACAAATCTGGAATTATGTGTTATGTCTCTATTTTGTTTAATGCACTTTGAAATATGTTATGATATTGATTGATAAGAAGTTTAAATAAGTTCAAGGGAATATTTATTCACCCCTCCCCTCTCATTATTTTGATTATTCGACAAGGGTAAACAAAATACATAAACAACAAGGCTCTACCACAACAGTTGCATGAAGACCATTCAAGGATTCATAGTTGGTCCAAAATGACATAATGCCAAAATGTCATTGCTCACATCATATAACTTAAACCAAGAGCCATAATAGAAATCACAATAATCAAAATAAAGGCATAAATCATCTTTCTCAAGCCATAGAATATCAATTATCCAATCAAATCATAACACATATGTTTCATATATTATCACAATGCAGAAATCTCATAACAATTATCCAACCAAGAGCCAATACCTCAACAAGGTATAATTCCAACATGAGTTCCTAAATATCACTACAAGACATAACAGTCTTTCCAATTGCTAAAAAGAATCCAATAACCATCTCTGATCAATTAAAACCATCACTAGAACAATACAAGAAAAACATAGATAAACTGAACAAGCCTCTAGACTAGCAAGAAAGAGTCTCAAACTAGTAAAAAATCAAGTTAGAAAACCAAATACAATAGAATAGTGCATTCACAAACTGAATTGACACATTTACTGAAAACTCTAGTGCATTTATCACAGATTCTAGTGCTTTTGACACAAAATTTGTCGCATATAATAGATACCATGGTGCCTTGAATAAACAGACTAGTGTTTTTAACCAGTACAATAGCACATATAGTAGCCAGGTTAGCACATATACTTCACAGAGTAGCGTATATGATAAACAAACTGACGCAAATGACACATACTCTAGCGCATTTGACAAATACACCTGTGCATCCACGACAAAGAATAAAAACTCGAACACAAAGGAGAAATAATTGATTATGCTAAGATATAATATGGAACCAAAAACGACATCGAATAATAATTTACAAAGATGCTAATCAGCCTTGACAAGAATGAAAATCATATAAAGAATCAATAAATAAGATCAAGGCATAAATATGTTTCCTGACTTTGCACATAGTCACTTCCTAGCATTCTCAGAAGGAAAACTAAGAAATCATAATACAAAAAGGATTACCTATCAACAATCACTAAAGATATCGACAATACAACTCTCCCACGCAACAATCACAACAAGAATCGACATAGGCCAAGTTGCAAGGTAAAACACAACAAAGGCCCAACACCATTCCCAGCAATACATTTACAAAATAAAAATCACATAAATGCTTGAGTGAAAAGTCAACAATCATGAAATTCTATTCCACAAACATGAAGAAGACAATCTTTTCAAGATTAAAATGCATAAAAAAGTTTAAATCCTCCAACCTGGAACTAGGAGTGATAGAAGAAAAGTTGCAGAAGAATAAAACCAAATCCAAACTCCAATCTTCACATATACACAGGAAAACTTCATTCCCAACCAAAATTCAAATGCAATAATTTTCAACCAAAAGAACCCCTAAAAATCTCAAAACTCTCCATTTAAAATAATTAACCAAAAATTATAACCCATCATTGTCGACTCAAAAATCATAAAAAAAATATAATAAAATTGACCAACCCTATAAAAAATTGAGGCAAAATATTATAAAATAATATTAATCTCCAAACTACAACTCCCAAAGCCTATAATAAAACGGAGTAAGTAAAATAAATAAATAAATACTATTATCTTATAACAAAACTCCCAAAAAAGCCAATCATAGCAAGGGGTAAGTAAATAAATAATTAATAACCAAATAAATAGATAAACAATAAAGAAAATAATTAAATAATTAAAATTAAATAAATAATAAATCAATAATAATAAATAAACAATAAATAAATAAATAAATCAATAGATAAATAAATGCACAAATAAGCCTAAATACTTAATCAATATAATTCCACAAAATAATCATCAATTAATTATAAGCTCCGAAAATAAATATATATATTTATATTTATTCATAAATACCATCATTTAATAATTTGCACCAATGAGCTATATATAATAATTACTTAATTAATTAATATTCATAACTCCAAATAAATAATCAAATTCATATATAATCATAAATGTTTCAATAATATAATTTAAACTTAATACCATTAATATCTCCCACATACATATAAAATATAATAAATAAATAATCTTTCATGCATAATTATAAATGCCAAATATTATAATCCACAAAATAATATTATTACTTAAATAATATAGAAATTGAAATATTCCCACATGAATAACTAATTGTTAGACACATCTGATACCGAGAGTAAACTGAGAGGGGGGGAGGCGTGAATCAATTTACCATCAGAAATCTGAACTAATGCATATCAGAACCATTAAACTGGAGCATAAAGAAACCAACACAATGAAGGATAGAACATGAAAGCATGGTACACACAACACCAAATATCACTTATTGGTAAAGTTAACCAGTACTAAGAAATACCAACCGGGAACATAAGCGATAGTTACAGGAGCACCAAAACATGAACCAACAAAATATGGCAAACAAATAGCCATCCAGAGTAAGCATCCAAAACCAATTCCAGAGATTTGATCATACTGAATCGTAATCATAGTCAAAACCAAGATGATCACCAAGACTAACTGGGATAGGTCCAACCGGGATACAGTGTTGACATCAATGACAACACTTAACCAAATCCAAAATATTGCCAACAATCTCCCCCTTTGGCATTAATGACAACAATGAATGTGAAAAACATCCACATGCTAAGGAATGCCAACAATCTCCCTCAAAGATATGATTGATGTTCACATGAATACCACCTCTCCCCCCTTGACATCAATGACAAAGGATGGATACCAAGTCAAAAATACTGAACCAAATAGCTAACTACTCCCCTTGAGTAGTAGCATCATCTCATCAACCCGGGTCAAAGAAAATATCTAATAAGCTTACCGAATTGATGCATTCCTACATCTCTAACTCTCTTTGGGAAGGTTGCTAACCCCCAACTGATCTCTGAGATATTCAAAAGTATCTTTAGGCAATGGTTTAGTTAGAATATATGCAATCTGATCCTTAGTAGGCACATAAACCAATCTAACTTCCTTTGCTTCAACCTTTTCCTTCAAGAAATTGTACCTTATAGAAATGTGTTTGATTTGGAATGAAATACTAGATTCTTTGACATATCAATAGCAATAGTATTATCACAGTGAATAACAATAGGCTCATCATAACTTACCCTTATATCTTTTAACATTTGTTTCATCCATACAATCTGAGTATAGTTGGTAGCAGCAACTACATATTTTGCTTCGGCAGTGGATAATGAAGTACATGATTGTTTCTTGCTAAGCCATGAAACCAACTTCTTCCCAAGAAAGAATGCACCAGGCCGGTAGTGCTCTTCCTATCATCCACATCTCCCACCCAATCAAAATCTATATATATGCACATAATCTGAAGTCGTCATACTTTGGATACCATAACCCAAGATCTTTTGTACCTGCCAAATACCTGAATATCCTCCTAATAACAATATCATGAATTTCTCTAGGATCTAACTAAAATCTAGAGGAAATACAAACAACATTCATAACATCAGGTCTAGTCCGAGTTAAGTACAACAATCCACCAATTATTGATTTGTATCTACTTGGATTCACTTTAGGGGATTCATCATCTTTTGACAATTTGCAATCGGTTATCATAGGAGTACCGACATGTTTGGAATTCTCAAGTCCAAATTTCTTAAGTAACTCATTCACATACTTAGTTTGATAAATGAAAATACCTTTATCAATCTGAGTAACTTGCAAGCCTAAGAAAAAAATCATCTCACCAATCATAGACATTTCAAATTCATTCTTCATATCATTAGCAAATTTCATGCATAGACTATCTTCTCCTCCAAAAATGATATCATCCACAAAGACTTCAATGACCAGTATGTCATCATGCTCAATTTTGTAATATAGGTTACTATCAGCATTACCTTTGCTAAAACCAGGCTTAGAAAGATATTTGTCTAATCTAGCATACCATGCGCTAGGGGCTTGTTTTAGTCCATATAAAGATTTCTTCAATCTGCAAACCATGTCCTTGTCTTTTGATAAAGAAAATCCATCAAGTTGCTCAATGTAGACTTCCTCTTCAAGATCCATTTAGAAATGTGCATTTGACATCCATTTGATATACTTTGTAGTTCTTATGTGCAACATAAGCAAGAAAAAGTCTTACTGCTTCAATTCTTGCAACCAAGGCATAAGTCTCACCATAATCAACTCTTTCTTGTGAATAACCTTTGCAAACCAGTTTAGCCTTGTTCCTCACAATTTGACCTTCCTCATTCAATTTATTCCTGTAAACCCATTTAGTTCCAATAATGTTCTTGTCTTTAGGTCTAGGAACTAGTTCCCATGACTTATTCTTTTCAATCTGATTTAATTCTTCTTCTATTGCTTTTATCCAATTTTCAACTTTACTTGCTTCAATAAATGATTATGGTTCAATCAAACATACCTCTTCAGTAGCTATCCTTCTCCTAGTCATCACACCTTTCCTTTTATCTCCAATGATGTGATCTTCAGAATGATTTAGTTTCACATACTCGGGAGTCCTTGAATTTTATTGATTTATTGACTCTCTTTGTTGTTCTCCTATCACAGTTGAGTTTTCTGATGTTACTGGAGTGACAGATTCATTGTTCTGAGCAACTTCATGCAATACTAGTTCAGGTCTGATAAATTGATCATTTGGTCCACAATCATATGACTTGATCTAATTACTACCATGTTCATCCACCTTGACATTTATGCTCTTCGTTATCCTATTCAATTTTTTGTTATAACATATATATTCTTTTCTCTTGGTAGAATAACCCAAAAATATTCCTTCATCACTTCTAGGATCAAATTTTCCCAATGCATGATCTCTTCTAATGTAACATTTACTTCCAAAAATTTTGAAATATCTGACAGTAGGAGTATGACCAAACCATAATTCATAAGGAGTCTTACCGGTATTGACATCTTCCCTCCAATAAATATTAGACAATTTAGCTTTTGTCATCATAGTCCTTGCCGCATCCAATATGGTTTTGTTATTCCTTTACACCAATCCATTATGTTGTGGAGTCCTAGGTGTAGAAAGTTGTCTTATGATTCCATTCTTCTCACAAAAGTTGTTGAATTCACCAGATGTAAACTCACCACCTTGATCTGATCTCAAACACTTTATCTTTAGTCCTATCTCAGTCTCAACCATAACTTTGAAAATTTTGAATTTCTCAAAAGCTTTAGATTTTTCTTTCAAAAATGCTACCCACATCATTCTAGAATAATCATCAATACGTAACATAAAGTATCTATCACCTTGGAAAATTTTAGTCATTGCTGGTCCATGCAGATTAGTATGAATAAGATCAAGAATTTCATTAGATTTATCATGTATGCTTCTAAAATAAGTTCTGACTTGTTTACCCATTTGACATTCTCTACATACTGGATTATGAGGTTTGACAATTTTGGGCAAATCTCTGACAGCCTGTGTTGAACTGATCTTCACTATGCAGTCAAAATTTACATGACACATCCTCTTATGCCATTACAAACTTTCATCAATATGAGAAATCAAGCAATATTTCTCACCGGAGTTCAAATGATAGACGTTTCCATTGGTCTAGGTTCCAGAAGCAATTTCCAATCCAAATCTATTGATGATCTTACATTTTCCATCCTTGAATTGTAAATGAAAACCTCTATCCACCATCTGACCTACACTTAAAAGATTATGCTTTAAGCCTTCAACATAATAAACATTATCAGTGTTAGTCTTACTATCCAATGATATTGTTCCCTTGCCTTTTATCCCACATGCCTTGTTGTCTCCAAATATGACTAATCCGCCATCAAATCCTTGTAGTGATAGAATTTTTTTGTTGTCACCAGTCATGTGATGTGAGCATCCACTATCTATAACCTATTCATCCTTTTCTTTAATTTTAGAAGCTAAAGCCTTTTCCTCAGTATGAGTTGTTTCAATGACAGGTTCCAAAGAATCATCCTTGATAGCAATAAAAACCCAGTCCTTATCGAAGGAAGCACCATTACTAGTTCCACTCACAGGTTCATCATCATCATCAGTAATACCAAATTCATCATCACCAGCATAATAGCATGATCTATCCTTATTCCTTTTGAATCTAGGTTTGTTCTGATATTCCGGATTAGGCTTATAACTCTTCACAAATCTTTCATGATTCCTAGCATCTCTTTCAAGGCATCTAGAAGAAAAATGACCAATCTTATTGCATGAAAAACATTTAAAAGGGAACTTTCCTTCATACTTACTTCCAGCTGGTCCTTTAGGAATTCTTCTAGCAATCAGGGCTTCTAGCTCGTCAAGTTCTCTTTCTTCTCTTTTAATATCCTCCATATCTTTAGCATACATCTCCTTCCAATCTATCTTTTTCTTACCGAAGGCAGATGCTTTAAATGCAATCTCAGTTTTAGTAGCACTATGATCTCCAAGTTCCTCAAGCTCAAAAGTAGTCAATTTCCCAAGCAGTGTATCTCTGGTAATAGGGGTACATGACATTGTCTGAAGTTCATTGATTGCAGTAGCCTTCATCTTATAAACCAGAGGTAGAACTCTCAGAACCTTTGACACTATCTCATCCCCACTAACCGATCTGCCGCAACATTTGATTCCCATAACAATCTCATTTACTCTATCCATGAAAGAACTTATCTTCTCATCTTCTTCCATCTTCAAAGTTTCATACCTTGCCCAAAAACCTTCAAGTTTTGCAATTTTCACCGCCTAGTAGCCTTCATAAAGAATTTCAAGCTTTGTCCAGATCAGCTTTGCATTCTCCAACTCTATGACATTCAATAGATTTTCATCAGATAGGGCACTTAACAATGCTTCTATTGCTCTAACATCATTTTCAGCCTTCTTTTGTTCATTAGCAGGTGTTGGTGTTCTAGAATTAGGATCATGAGGTATCTACCCTTTCTCCACTATCTTCCAAACTTCAGCTCCAAGACATCTAAGATGAATCTTCATTCGCTCCTTCCATATTTTATAATTTATACCATCAAATCTGGGACTCTCCTTCTGATAGGGATTGAATGTAGAACTAGATGCTTTTCCAATCGGATCTCCTCAAGCGGTTAAGCTTTTGCAGAGAGGACCTCGCTCTGATACCAATTGTTAGATTGATCTAATACCAGGAGTAAACTGAGAGGGGGGGGTGAATCAGTTTACCATCAGAAATAAGAACTAATGCATATCAAAACCATTAAACCAGAGCATAAAGAAACCAACACAATGAAGGATAGAACATGAAATCACAGTACACACAACACCAAATATCACTTACCGGTAAAGCTAACTGGTACCAAGAAATACCAATCGGGAACATAAGCGATAATTATCGGAGCACCAAAACATGAACCAACAGAATATGGAAAACAAATAACCATCCAGAGTAAGCATCCAAAACCGATTCCAGATATCTGATCATACTGGATCAAAATCATAGCCAAAACCAAGATGATCACCAAGACTAACTGGGATAGGTCCAACTGGGATACAATGTTGACATCAATGACAACACTTAACCAAATCCAGCATATTGCCAACACTAATTACTCACACACAAGGCTATGCACAACAACATATACTATCACCTCAATCATAAATCAATAATCAAACTAAAACCACAAGGGACTCAACAAGACAACGAAGACTTAAACTTGACAAGACACCAACTAAGCCTAGAGTGTGATAAGACCTTATGCCATCTTTGATCAACTTGTCATTGGGATTAGAGACATGCTCAAGCCGGTGAAGCCAGGTGGAGTCGATGTCTAGTACCTGCACCCTGTGAAACTCTACAGGTCTATACAACAACATATACATTTGTATAGATCATAAATAATCAAACTGGTGAAAGAGAGTTGTGACATCATGCCTTGCTCATAAATGAGCGGTATAACATCGTCCCTTTCACATCCACAGTAGTAATACAATCATGGCAACCACAACATCATCAATAACCTCACTATAACCAATATGAGCATGAGGTAGGGTTAGCACTTAACATGATATCATCATCCACGTAAAACCATAATGTATCAAATGTCAATATGAAATGTCTAGCACAAGATAAATCATTATAAGAAATAAACATGAGCCACATGTCCTAAATAGTGGAATAATCACAAACCTAAACATAAACCTAACTTCAATAATTAAACCAAATCATAGAGTCAACGTCGCCAGAGTAATCATAATGAATCCACTAATGTGAAAGAGGATATCAATTATAAATAATGAAACAAGAGGCATCAAGAACATGAACAAGTCCATAAGTATCTATTACATCCTATCATAAAAAAATGAATCAAGGAGGGGCACTACAAGTCACATCGGTTTTGTTAGCTTATCTCCATCACCCATGGAGCTTGTTCTTCATCAATTTTTGTAGTCTTGATTTGTCACCTCCTACATTGTTTGGGCATGTACTTAATTGGTTTGTGGCATCATCATCTTTCAAGGACATAACAATATTTGAGTAGTTTCCAAAGGCACACATAGTTTCAATTTGGATTCCTACTTCTAATTTATGTGAGTGGCTTTTTATATCTCTAGTGGATTTTTTTCTTCCTAAGTGGAGAAATGTTGTTTGTAGGTAGTGGATTATGTTCTATCTTTAGTTGTTCATCATTGGCATAGGAGCTACTTCTTCATTAAGGGGATTCCTATACTCATTTTCTCCCTCTTATTGGGATATTCATTGTAATATTGTGACATAAGTAGTCCTTGGGGGTCACCGTCACATTGAGTGTTTTTTCCTTCTTTCACTAGCGCATACTCTCTCTTTTGGAGAGGAGATTTTTCTCAGTTTCTCCATTTGTGAGAGTTGCATTGCTTTACATTAGTTTATGTAGTGCATTTATTAATCGAGCCTAGTTGTCAAGATTCATGCATGCATTCGTCATTAACTTTTTAACATCCATAAGTTAATCTAATTATTTACTAATTAGGTCCTTTAATGACATTTTCACTTAAGCTATACTTAGGGATTTTTTCCTTTTATTTAATTAGGTTAATAATAGCTTAAAGTCATCTAATTCATTATAATTGCGACACTTGGCATGTGTTAATTTAGTCTAGCCTTTAGGGTTTTGCATCTAGGGTTTCATTCATCCTTTTATAAGGATTCATTCATTCATTGCAATTCTATCTCCAATATTCTTTTGTGCAATCAATAGAAAATTTTTGGGTTGTTAGTTGGCATATTATCTTTGCCTGATCTCTTTTGTGTGATAGGTGTTTTGCTTGCAAATTATTCTTAGCTCATGTGATTGTATCATCAAGTTCTACACTACAAATACAATATTATATTAATAATCATATAATTATTATGCCATAGGCATAACTACATTATGCTTATATAATTATATAATCATATAACTATTTTTTAATGTTTTTTTATAACTATTTATAAAAAAACATAAAAAAATAATAAAAATTAAAACGAAAAAATCATAAAATAGCTATCAAGTGGATAAAATTAAATAAAACGACTCTATTTCAACATAAACATCTCATAAACACAAAATATAAATATAAATATAACTATCATTTCAATGTTTGATGATATCTTATGTAAATTTTTTAGATAAATATTACAATTAATATTCATATGAAAAATTAAAATAACTAATGAAGTAGAAATTAATATATTTTATTTTTATTTTTTATGCAATATCTTTTATGATTTATTCTTATTATTGAAAAAAAAAAATTCTTTAATTAAATATAAAATAAATAATGTGATAAGAAAATCCTACGGTCTTGAATTGAAGACAAGCGTGCAAGACGATAGGAGGAATCTTAGACGATAAGAGGAATCTTTGTTCGTTTATCTTTTCCTTCCCTTGACGCTTTTTCACTTTTCAGCAACCAAATTATTTATTATTTATTATTTAAATTCCGTAGCTAAAGGCCTTTCAAATTGTTGTGGGGCAAAACAAATAAATGGCCTTAAAAATAGCTAAGGAGGTATTTTGTGTTCTCACGGTTTTACAAGCCTCTCCAAAAATTTAGGATTTTGGTAATCCTTACCCTCCATCTACTTATTTAATGTCTATAGAAGGGTGAAACATGCTTATTAGTTTTTCTTTGTTTGAGATTTATTTGTTTTTTTAAATGCACTTCCATGGAGTGGGTCACTTTGCTTAATTATAATAATTTTTTTAATTTTTAATTAAATTAAATTTTAGTTTTTATTTATTTATTTATTTATTTTTTAATCTTAAAAAATTATTATATTAATAGTAAATAAATTAAAGATATATATTATTTTGTTATTAAATTAATTATAATTTTAAAATAATTATATAGATTGAAAGTTTTATGATTTATTATTTAAATTATTCATTATTTGTCAAATAGTCTAAAATTTATTATTAAAATTAAATAAATCTATTTATTATTATATATTTATTTAATTTAACAGAATATATATATATTTTTGCTAAGTCACAATCGAAGCGATATAGTTGCTTTTGATTGTCAGTTCATTGCGTTGGGGGCTCTATACTTGCCACCACCACCACTCCACTCGCATGAAACACAGTCAACGCACTTGCATCCATCACTTTTTTCATTTGTCGATTTCAATCTGAGTAGAGACTCAGCGAGGAAGGGTTCGAAACAACATGTATCATGCTGAGATTCGAATCCTTGACCCTTCTTGAGACAAGGCTTGCAACTACCATTGCATTGCGGGGTCATCCCCAAATAGAAGATAAATTATTAAATATATTTTAAAAATATTATTATATTTCAAAATTTTATTTCTATTAATCATGTTATATTTTAATGTTTTTGCATTTTATTTATTAGTAATGATAGTGAATTTACCTTTCATTTAATGTTTAATTATTAGATATTAATTATGATCATATTATTTTGATCAATATGAATATTTTAATATAATAGTTCATTTGTTTTAAACATTTTTTAGTTAAATGATTACTTTTAACATTATGAAGACTTTATTTAATCCTACCACTAATCCACTTAAATAATACATCTTTAACAATTGTTACAAACTCTTTAACCATGAATATGTTATTTTATCAATGTCAATATTTTAATATATTACTATTCAAAAATAGACTCTATTTATTTCTCCCACTAATCCACTTACATAATACATCTTTAACAATTGTTACAAACTCTTTGATAATGAATGTGTTATTTTATCAATGTCAATATTCTAATATAATACTATTAAAAAATTACATTGTATAGTATTTTAAACTTAGAAATCATTTTTCAATTAAATGATTAGCTATAGAAAATATTGGCCCTTTAAAATTACTTTAAAAGTTAAAACCTAAATTAATGAAAGAAAAACATAATTAACAACAAAATTTGGTAAAACATCTTCAATATTAATACATTGATATGTATGTTAATACACATACTATATTGACTTGGGTTCAAAAGGACCTTGTTATATGCACTATTATAATTTGCATACACAATTGATGTGTTGGCCACTACACTTGTTTGTTCACTCTTGTAATACATCCAAGTTGATCTCAATCTTCAATGGAGTCTAAAACCATAAATACATTACCAGACAACCCGTAAGAGGAATGTCTTCTTCTAAAGGATACAAAAGTTATTGATTCAATATGGAAAGTTGTAGAATCTCAAGTGTTTGTACATGAATTAAACAACATTGTTCTATCAAGACTAAAAGATTAAAATATAATTTCCCCCCTCTCAAACTATCTCTCCCCATCTCTCCCTTCATCACTTCCTCCTTATTCCCCTATCTATCTTCTATCTCTACCACTCTCTCAATTTCTCTTTTCATATATCTCTATCTCTCCCTCTATCTACCTCATCCTCTATATCATTGTAATCTCTCTCTCTTGGTCTCTCCCTCTTTCTCTCCATTTCTCTATCTTTACTTCTCCCTCTACCTCATGTACAATAGAGGTATATAGAAAAAATAGACCAAAATTTTCCCTACTTGACCTTCCACAACTCTTCGGTGTATCCATTCATATAATTTTGTTGGTGTCTATTGAATGAAGATTAAAGATAAAGAGTTAGAGAGATAAAGAGGGAGTGGTAGAGAGGATTATATATAAGGGAAGAGGGAGAGGGAGAGATAGAGAGATGGTGAGATAGAGTGATGGAAAGATATAAATATAATGAGATATAAAGAGGGCCCAGAGAGGGAGAGAGACATAGAGATTGAGAAATATAAAGAGATTGACAAACAAAAAAGAGACAAAAAATAAAGAGAAGTAGACCTAAATTTATAAAGGGTGAGGTAGAGAGGGGGGAGATAAAGATATATGGGAAGAGAAAGGGAGATAGTGGTAGAGATAAAAATCTAGATAGGAGATTAGGAGGGAGCAATAGAGGGAGAGACGGGGAGAGATAAATTGAGAGGGGGGAGGTTGTCTTTAATCCTCTAGTGCTAATAGGAAAATGTTTTTTTTATCCACAAACACTTGAGATTCAACTGCTTTACATTTTCAATCAATAAGAACATTTTTATCCTTTTAATCAAGAACCCTCATACTGATTGGTTTTTAGTCTTTGAATAGTTATTAGACAGAAAATAATTGTAGTCATTAATTCAAGGAGCAGCATATATGTTAGAAGAAGAAATGCCTCTCATAGGTTTCCTCCCAATGGAATTATCTTTAGGCTCCATTGATGATCGAGATCAACTTGGATGTGTTGGGAAAATGTGTTGGATATTGTTGGCATATGATGAACTGGCATGATGATATGATTATAATTTATGTTGTCATTGATGTCAATAAGTGAAAGTGAACCGGTATGCAGATTGGAAGAATTTGGTGAACTGGGATGAAAAAATGCAGTGAACCGGTGTCGGGGTTTCACTAAGTGTGACTACCGGTTGGTAGTCTCAGCTCTAGGGTTTCCAATTTGGCAATCCATCTTGTGTGATGCAACCGATGATATTATGTGATAAGTTAGCTAAGAAATGAGGATGAGATCGAGGTGCCACATCATTTTTGTGCGCGTGAAGGATTTCCTTGAGGATCTTGCATGCGAAGATCGATTGCATTAAATGTCTACCTAAGGAATGAACATTCTTCTTGGCGGTATAAGAAGAAAGCGTGATGGGTTACTGATTCCCATATGCAGTGAAGAGTGAATGATGCAGATTGTCTTGTGATCTATTTAAGATTGTATTGCTCTATGCAAAGTGTTTGGATGGTCAGGATTGGACTGCTTGTATTGTAAACCTAAATGCTTAGGTTTAAGGGTTTTTGCTACCGACCTAATTGTTGTCTATAAGGTCGATGATGTTTGTTATTGTTTGTTGTTGGCAAATGTTGTGTGTGTATCCGAGTGATGAGATACTTACCAAACCAGTAAGAGGAAAACTACAGAGTGTGATTGCAGAGTAGAGGAACTGAAAAGGATCTGCCTTGGCATGTAGTGTTGTTATAAGATAAAAGTTTTACCTATTGTCTTCTAACCATTTAAACAGTTGGAAAATCCCTTTACCGGGTAGCTTTAACAGGATCATTGAGTTCTTCAAATCCTCTAGCGAGGTAACCTTTAAGAGAGTTTTAACCTTTAATGGGGTATATAGCCATCCCTTAACCGGGTGATCTTTAACAGGATCGGTTCCTAACAGAACCTTATTGTAAAGTCTTTAACCGGACTAGGCTCCTAACAGAGCGAGCTTCAAAAAGAGTTCAAAACAAGCTTGTGGGTATTCATCCCCACCATGGTTTTTTCCATTTGGGTTTCCACGTGAAAAATCTGTGTGTCATGAGTTGTGCATTTTTCATGTGGTGATTAAGTATTCTGTGTTTTGGTGATTATGCATGCAGAGCTAATAGGTTATGGTATTACTGGTATACCACATGCATATGTTTATGGGTGAAGTTGTTATCAAGTATTGAATGTATTTGAAGTGATCAGACTTATCAGTTTATGTTGTTTGAAGTCTTACTGTGTTTAACCGGTATTGCCATGGTTAAGTTCAGTGATGAAGACAACTGGTTGGTATTGTTTTAACTTGATAAGTTGTTGAGAAATTTTTTGTCTATACTGATTCACCCCCCCTTCTCAGTACTGATTAGGGTATTTGTTGTTCATCATTATTCATCAATTAGTATCAAAGCAACTCCAGGTCCTCGGTGATATAAGCTTAACCTCTTGAGGTAAAAGATCCTGCTGTAATGATGAGGGAAGGTCCTAAGTTCAATAGAGATAACTTCAAGATATGGAAGGATAGAATGAAGATTTACATCAAGAGTATGAGTGCTCAACACTGGAGCTATGTTGAGAATTCCTATGTGATTCCCATTGGCACTCTGACCGATGATCAGAAGAGAGAGATTCAGGGAAATGGGCAAGTCATGGAAGCCCTTATCAGCAGCCTGTCAAATATTGAGTTTATTGATGTACAAGACAAGGGAACTCCTAAGGATGTATGGGATGCACTGGAAACCATTTATGGTGGTGATGAGCATGTAAAGCATGCTAAGGAAGAGAGCCTTAGAGGAAAATTTGAAGACATGAGGATGGTTGAAGGAGATACCATTCAACAATATGGCATTAGGATTAAGACTGTGGTTGGAGATATCAAAAGCATTGGTGGAACGATTGAGGATGCCATCGTTGTTAGTAAAGTCTTGAGATCATTATTACCAATCTATGCAATCAGAGTTGCTGCTATCCAGGAACTAAGGTCTATTGATAAAACCAAGGTATCCTTAGACTCTATCATTACAAAGTTGACTGCATATGAGTTGAATAGCTATGATGGTAGTGTTCAGAAGACTGAGTCAGCTTTTAGAGCATCTATTGCACCAACTAGAAAAGGAAAAGAAACTAGTACCAGTTATGAATCCAGACAATGCAGAGATATGGATGATGAAGAGATTCTGATGGAGTTTGAACCTCTTCTTGCTAAAAGACTTCCAAAAGGAATGGGTAAATATAGAGGTAAGATTCCTTTAAAATGTTTCTCCTACAATAAGATAGGACATATAGTTGTTAACTGTCCTAACAATGATAATAAGGATAAATCAGAGAGGTTTAGAAAGTATAAAGGAGGAAATAGAAGAAATTGTCTTGTTGTTGTGGATGAAGGTGTTACTGATGAAGAATCAGAGGATGAAGAGAGTGAAGATATAGTGTTTGTAGTTGTAAAGGAAGAAGTGTCTGACAAGAAAGCCCTTGTCTCTCGCATTGACAACTCCAATGAGTGGATTATAGATAGTGGGTGTTCTCACCACATGACTGGTGACCGGAGAAAGTTTCTATCTCTGGAAGAATATGATGGAGGTATTGTCTAGTTTGGCAATGGTGCACCATGCTTGGTAAAAAGTAAAGGATCCATCTCACTGAATGGAAAGAGAAGTGCAGATGATGTCTACTGGGTAGAAGGTCTGAAGCATAACCTTTTAAGTGTTGCTCAGCTGAATGACAAAGGACTCACTCTTAAGTTCAAAGGTGGAATCTGTAGTATAATTGGAAAGAGTGGTGAGCTTATTGTCACTGGTAAGCAGACCAAAGGTAACCTATTTCAGTTGAATGCCAAGATTAGTCAGTGTCTGATGGTTAAGTTTGATGAGAGTTGGTTATGGCATAGGAGACTCTGTCATATGAACTTTGACAATATTGTTAAAGCTGGTAAGATCAAGGCGGTAAGAGTATTGCCTTTGCTGAACAAACTTGAGAATTCCTTGTGTAGAGAATGTCAACTTGGGAAGATGTCTTCCTCAACTTTTAAAGGTAAGTCTTTTTCAATAGAGAATTTACTTGATCTTGTGCATATTGATTTGTGTGGTCCTATGAAAACTAGAAGTATTCAGGGAGATAGGTATTTTATGATTCTTACTGATGAATGCTCAAGAATGATGTGGGTCACATTCTTGAAAGACAAGTCTAAAGCATTTGGAAAATTCAAAGCCTTCAGAGCATTAGTAGAAAAGGAAAGTGGCCAAAGTATAAAGTGCCTAAGAACTGATCAAGGAGGAGAATTCACTTATGATGAATTCAACAAGTACTGTGAAGAGAACGACATCAAGAGGCAACTATCTGCTCCTAGGACACCACAACAGAATGACATAGCAGAAAGGAATAACGGGACTATAGTTGAAGCAGTGAGAACAATGTTGATCCAAGGAAAGGTTGCTCACACTTTTTGGAGAGAAGTGGTGAGCACTGTAGTCTATACAATAAACCAGGTACTTATCAAGAAAGGCAAAGATAAAACCCCTTATGAGTACTGGACCGGGAAGACTCCCACTGTGAGTTACTTTAAGGTATTTGGGAGTAAGTTCTATATCAAGAGAGGTGAGCATTTGAGCAAATTTGATGCTAAATGTGATGAAGGAATATTTTTAGGATATTCCACTAAGAGCAAATCCCTCAAGTGCTATAATAACAGAACTCAGAAGATTGTTGATAGAATCAATGTCAAGGTTGATGAATCTCTTGAGAAATCTGAGGGAACCAATAGTGAGCAAGTGGAAGGTGAACCGGGAATAGCTTTCTGGGAACTGGTTACAAAAGAAACAAGCAAAGATCTCAGTGTTCCTGTACTGGTAGAAGTTGTGGTAGGAGAAGAAGAAGATGGAGAAGAATGAGAAGAGGAAAAGCAAGAAGAACCAGCTAGAGTCATTCCTAGATATGTTAAATTACATCATGATCCAAAGCAGATCATAGGAGATAAAGATGCAGGGATACTCACGAGAAGAAAGGTGAAGGAGAACTCTTGCATGATCTTTGAATTAGAGCCTAAAACTATTAAAGAGGTGCTTACAAATGAAGATTGGACTAAGGCAATGGAAGAGGAGCTAGATCAGATTGAAAAGAATGCAACATGGTCTTTGGTACCCAGACCTAAACATAAGAATGTCATTGGTACCAAATGGGTCTTCAAAAATAAATTGAGTGAAGAAGGTACATTTATAAGGAGCAAGGCGAGGCTTGTATGCAAGGGATACGCTCAGGAGGAGGGAGAATACTATGGAGAAACCTTTTCTCCTGTGGCTAGACTAGATGGTGTATGAATGTTACTTGCATTTGCAGCATTTAAGGGATTTAAGGTCTATCAGATAGATGTGAAGTCTGTGTTTTTTAATGGAATCCTTGAAGAGGAAGTATATATAGAGAAACCGGATGGGTTTTCCCTATCAGAAGATAGTGACATGGTGTGTAGATTACACAAGGCCCTGTGTGGATTAAAACAAGCACTAAGGGTATGGTACAAACAATTACACTCTCATCTTGTGAAGATTAGATTTGAGAGAAAAAGTGATGATAGAAACATCTACTTGAAATCAGAAGGTGATCAGATTCTGATCTATGAAGTGTTTGTAGATGACATAATCTTTGGAGGAGATGATGAAATGAGCCATGCATTTGCAAATGTAATGAAGAAAGAGTTTGAGATGTCTCTGATTGGGGAGATAAAAAATTTCATTGGTCTATAGATTCAGCAAATGAAAGAAGGTATCTTTATTACCTAGTCCAAGTATGTCAAAGAGGTATTGAAGACTTTTGGCATGGAGGAGAGAAAACCGGTTGGTATACTAATAGTGACTGGTTGTAAACTGACTAAGGAAGATGATTCGGTGTTGGTGAATGAAAAGGAGTACCGGTCAATGATCGGTAAGCTGCACTATGTGGTGCATAACAGACTAGATATTGCTCATGCAGTGGGCATAGTAGCTCATTTTCGGAAATGTCCTAGAGAATCCCACTTGGTAGTAGTCAAGAGGATTCTTAGATATCTGAAAGGAACAGTTGACTATGGATTGTGGTATCCATATAATGGTGAATTCAATCTCAAAGTGTTTACCGATGCCAATTGGTCAGGTAATGTTGATGACCAAAAGAGCACAACTGGTGGAGTGTTCTTTCTTGGTGGAAGATTAGTATCATGGACAAGTAAGAAGTAGAGCTATATTTTCTAGTCTACAGCTGAAGCAGAATATGTGGCAACATTTATGAACTGCACTCAAGCAATCTGGATGAAACATGTATTGGAAGGTTTCAATGTACCTGTATCTGAACTGGTGAATATATTTTGTGACAACACAAGTGCAATAAATATTTCCAAGAATCCGGTATTGCATGCTAGAACTAAGCACATTGAGCTTAAGTATCACTTCTTGAGAGAGAAAGTTCAGAATAAGGAGGTTGTACTACAACATGTTTCCAGTAAGGAGCAGGTAGCAAATATATTCACTAAGCCCTTACCGAAGACTACATTTACCTATTTGAGAGGTGACTTAGGGGTTCTACCCCTTCATGAAGTCAACTAAAGTTGTGTGCTCCACATTAGTCTGGAACTACAGTGTCAAATCTTTCAGGATTGATGTGTTGAAGGATGCTACTCCATAGGGGGAGCAACATAATAGAGAATGGAAGCTTGTGCCTCCACTTTGGCATTATTGTCAAAGGGAGAGAAGATATCTGATGTATGGGGAGAAGATATTTGATGTATGGGGAGAAGATATCTGTTAATGTAGATACAGTGGTCTATGATGTCTATAGTTGTAATGCTACATTGAATATTGCCATCAATGCCAAAGGGGGAGATTGTTGGATATTGTTGGCATATGATGAACCAACATGATGATATGATGATACTGTATGTTGCCATTGATGCCAATAAGTAAGAGTGAGCCGATATGCCGATTGGAAGAAGTTGGTGAACCGGTATGAAGAAATGCAGTGAATCGGTGTTGCGGTTTCACTAAGTGTGACTACCAGTTAGTAGTCTCATCTCTAGGGTTTCCGGTTTGGCAATCCAGCTTGTGCGATGCAACCGATGATATTCTGTGATTAGTTAGCTAAGAAATGAGGATGAGATCGAGGTGCCACATTAGTTTTGTGCGCGTAAAGGATTTCCTTGAGGATCTTGCATGTGAAGATCGATTGCATTAAATGTCTAAATAGGGAATGAACATTCTTCTTGATGGTATAAGAAGAAAGCTTGATGGGTTACTGATTCCCATATGCGGTGAAGAATGAATGATGCAGATTTTCTTGTGATCTGTTTAAGATTGTATTTCTCTATGCAAAGTGTTTGGACGGTCAGGATTGGACTGCTTGTATTGTAAACCTAAATGCTTAGGGTTTAGGGTTTATGCTACCAACCTAATTGTTGTTTATAAGGTCAATGATGTTTGTTATTGTTTGTTGTTGGAAAATGTTGTGTGTGTATCCGAGTGATGAGATACTTGCTAGACTAGTAAGAGGAAAACTGCAGAGTGTGATTGTAGAGTAGATGAACTGAAAAGGATCTCCCTTGGCATGTAGTGTTGTTATCAAATCACAGTTTTACCTGTTGTCTTCTAACTATTTCAACAGTTGGAAAATCCCTTTACCAGGTAGCTTTAATAGGATTATTGTAAATCCTTTAACCGGGTGACTCAAGATCATTGAGTTCTTCAAATCCTCTAGCGAGGTAATCTTTAAAGGGTTTCAACCTTTAACAGGGTATATAGTCATCCCTTAACCGGGTGATCTTTAACAAGATCGGTTCCTAACAGAACCTTATTGTAAAGTATTTAACCGGACTAGGCTCCTAATACAGCGAGCTTCAAAAGAGTTCAAAACAAGCTTGTGGGTATTCATCCCCACCGTGGTTTTTCCCATTGGGGTTTCCACATAAAAAATCTGTGTGTCATGAGTTGTGCATTTTTCATGTGATGATTAAGTATTTTGTGTTTTAGTGATTATGCATGCAAAGCTAATAGGTTATGGTATTACTAGTATACCACATGCATATGTTTATGGGTGAAGTTGTTATCAAGTATTGAATGTATTTGAGGTGATCAGACTTATCAGTTTATGTTGTTTGAAGTCATACTATGTTAAATCGGTATTGTCATGGTTAAGTTCAGTGATGAAGACAACCGATTGGTATTGTTTTAACTTGATAAGTTGTTGAGAAAGTTTTTGTTTATACTGATTCACCCCCCCTCTCAGTACCGATTAGGGTATTTGTTGTTCATCATTATTCATCAAAATGGTGTCTCAACCTTGCATTTACATAAGGTTACTATTTATAGTAAGTTTTCATTTGAGCACGAAATGGTACAAAATTTTCCCCAAAGCTTCTAGTTGGCTAGATAAGCACTACGGTAAAGTTTTTGATTAAGGGAAAATGGGTTTTGAGGGGATCCGAAACCCCTTACAATAGGTTTTGGAGGGACCCGAAACTCAATAGATTTTATCTAGATCTAGAACCCTACAAAGCAGGCTACTAAAAGATATAAACAATAAAAGACCGCAACCAAAAACTAGCACAGCTGACTAACACCAGCAAGACACCAGCATAGCCACACCAAAATAGACAAAGCTATAGCAACAAACTATAGCATGAAAGATTAATGATCAAGGGTATTACAAGCACCCTTTGCCAACTTTTAGGGTTTTGAAAGGTACCCCTAACCTTCATCAACAACACCATATTACAACAAATTTTCATACAATTTGAATCTGGCCAGTTAGGATTTTGAGAGGCTCCCCCAACCTTCAAATTGGGTTTTAAAATGGTACCCAAGACCAACAACGTAGGGTTTTGCCAGGCACCCTCAACCTTAAATGAAGAGCTCAAAACACCAAACACAAGACTTTCCCTTAACCAAAAATAACAGAAGGATAGGTTGGGCCCTTTAAAACTGTTAGCAACCGGCCTGGCTATGGGATTATCTAGGAACCCACAACTAGAAAAAGGAGGATCAAAGACCCTCAAAACCAGAAGGAAAAAGGCCAAAACATGATACAACAAAAAGGATTCAGGTCAAGAAACCAACTGGGAGTTTGAGAAAATGAATTTCCAGACCCACCCAAGGAAACACCTTTGAGAGAAGAAACAGGCAGCCTTAGCCAACAACAAGAGGAGCACCAGAAGTCAAAAATCCCCAACATTACATCTCTCCACCTCAATAGGAAAGATCTCCACCTCTATAGGATGAAGAATAAGGCAAAAAGACAACATCCAGAGCTCTCTAGCAACAAGCAAAAATCAGTCCTTTCCCCTCCACCAAATTTCCACCTCCATAGAAAATAGGGTCACCTCTAACAAACAAGGAGGGGAAAAGAAAAGAGCCAAGAAACCCCTCTCAAAGGGTCACACCAAAGCAGACTCTCCACCTCAATAAGAGAGTAGCCCAACATAGCAGAGCCAGAAAAAGAAACTCCTTCGAAAAACTAGAGCAACATGGTCCAGATCTTCAATAAATCCATAGAACAGAGGGAAGGAGAGAACACAAGACCGCAAAAGAGCCTCTCCACAAGAGAACCGCCAGGGTCCCAGATTGTACTAGACACCTTCCTAGACACAAGAAGGAGAACACCGCCCACCAAAGAAAGAGCAGAGAAAAGGCCAAAGTTAGGAGCCACCGCACACCCTTGTTGACCAATAACATAGGCCACAATATTCCTACGCTAAAAGACTAGGTAGGAAGCCTTATTCTTCCAAGAACCAAGCTTCACAACCAGTCCAGAGAGATCTCTACTAGCTCCCAAACTCTGCAGAATTCCACTTCCTCCACTAGTACAAAGCCAAAAACCAAAAGAAGGGGCAAATGGATTGCAATGAAAAGGAACCACCAAAAACGGGACCCATTCCACAGGGAGACCAACGCAAAATGCCACCATCGCTACCACAACCTCCACTCCTTCCTTCGCACCAAACTCCTCCATCCACCACTCCAACAATGAAGCCATAGGGGCCAATCCATGAAGAGCCTAGTCAAACAAAGATCGCAGCTTGGAAGAAGAAAGAAGGGGGGGGGGGGAAGGAACTCATCATCATCCGCAGCATCATCTTCCCCATCTTTTGCAACTCCATCACAAGAAACCCTCCCCATTCTTTCTCTCCTGCTCCCTCTCTACATTTTGAAAAATAACCGAGATACTATTAGGTAAAAATCCAAGCACTCCGGTAAAGTTACGTCGCAAGATTACAACTAGTTTTGAAGATATTAAAATTTCCATTTTGGAGGGGTCCAATGAAAGGTTTAAATTTTATTTTGAGGACTTTAGAGGCCCCAAAATTCCCTAAAAAGTGGGCGTAAATGGCGTAGCGGTTTATGAGGAAATAGAGCACTTCATGAGCTTTATCGTGCTTCGAATGGTTTGTCAATCGGACACACAATTCTCAAGTTATAGCCTTCAGAAGTTTGTACTCCTAAAATAAGAAATATAAAATATATCAGAGACATAAATAAGATGTAAAAGGGAGGGACACATGTCATAGGGCATCTAAAAAGGAGATAAGGTCAGCTACACCTTATTAAGTGGTTTTAGCCCATGTTTTGTAATAGGTCATTTGACAGTTTTTTGTAATGTATCTCCTATGTGAGGTGTGTGAGATAGAGGTTGTGTGTAAGAGTCTTATAGGTATTCAGTTACCTCTGAATCTCTAATTAGTGGCAATCCTGTGAAGAGCTTGCTCTGCAAGTATATTGTAATATGTTTTGATTGCTGAATAATATATTGGGCAGCTTTTGGAGTCTGGGGTTTTTCTCTTGAATGGGTTTTCCCCACGTACATCATTGTGCTATGGTTTGAATGTCATTATATCTATTTATGTTTTTTGTAACCGTTGTAAAGATTTGTAAAATTTTTTGCATTACCCTCCTCTCAAAATTAGTGTAGGAAGTTGTTCCGCTACTTAACTTCATTACAAGTGGTATCAGAGCTTGATCACCTTTGGTTTCAGAAATGGGTTGTTGGTTTTTTTGAACTAATGTAGATTTGAGTGGGAGATTTTGCTAGAAGACACTTTTTGATCTTGTTGCAGGAATTTTTAGATGGCAAGTTCATTAGGGAAAATAGAGGTGGAGAAATTTAATGGAACGAATTTTAAGATATGGAAGCTAAATATGGAATATCTGCTAATAGATCAAGATCTATGGGAGATGTTGAAGCAAATGTCCAAAGGCCCTTAGATCCTACTATGATGGCTTAATATGATGTTATGGATAGAAAATCCAAGGGTCTAATCAGACTGTGCCTAGAAGACTCTGTTCTCATCAATGTCCATGAAGAAAACACTGCAAAGAAACTATGGGATAAGCTTGGTGAAATGTATCAAGCGAAATCTTTATTAAATCATATTTTATTGAGGAATAAATTGTATTCCTTGAAGATGGAAGAGGGGGGACGAGTTTTAGACCACCTGGAAGCATTCAATATGTTGGTGTTAAGATGAACGAAGAGGAGAAATGTTATATTTTGCTTTGTTCTTTTCCTGATTCGTGGGATTCTCTTGTTATGGCTATCGGTAGTACTTCTGTTGTTTTGAAGTCTGAAGATGTGGTGGGTGCCCTACTTGGTGAAGAGATATGAAGGAAGGTATCCCACAGTTCAAAGGAAGCCCTAACTGTTCGTGGAAGACCTAAGGAGAAAGGTAAGAAGAATGAGAAGCATGATAAGTCCAAATCGAAAGGGAGATCGAAATCTCCTGGAAAGTCCAAAGTCATTTATTGGAATTATGGTAAACCAGGTAACATCTGTAAGGACTGCAAAGAAGAAAAGAAGAAGATTGATTTTAATTCCGAGTCTGAGAAGGAAGATGGTAATGCATTCATTGCGGCTTTGGCAACTCATGCAGGTAATGATGCTTGGTTAATTAACTCAGGTGCATCTTTTCATATGACTAACAACAGAGATTGGTTTTCTGAATATGAAGAATTTAATGGAGGTAAGGTGTAGTTGGGTGATGATTCACATTTAGACATTGTTGGTCAAGGTAAAGTTAGAATAAATTTTTATGATGGTAGAATAAAAAAGATTAATGGTGTGCTACATATCCCTGGTTTAAAACAAAATCTGTTATCTGTGAGAAAAATGATAGATGCGGGTGTGTAGGTAGTCTTTTTTGAAGCAGGATGTAAGATGATTAAGGGTGATATGGTAATTGCTAGAGGTGTCAGGTTTGACAATTTGTATAAGCTAGACACATACACTGTTGAGTGTAATAGCACTTCTGTAAACAGTGAATCTATGGAAGATTTGAGGGTTTCACCTTCAACAAATGGAAATGGTTTTTGGGTACCTAAGGGTGCTCTTTCTTCTAAAGAAAATTTATCTGCAGAGAAGACTATGTTATGGCACCAGAGGCTTGGCCACATTGGAGAAAAGGGTCTAAGGACCTTGAAAAATAAAAACCTTGTTGAAGGTTTGAATGATTGTAATCTTGACTTTGATTTTTGTGAGCATTGCATTTATGGAAAACAAAACCACATTTAGTTTTACTTGAGTTCTCATAAAACTGGCGGTGTTTTGGATCTTATTCATTCTAATGTGTTTGGTCCTATAGATGTTTCTTCGATTGGAAAATCCACATATCATGTTTCATTTATTGATGATTTTAGTAGAAGGAAATGGGTATATTTTCTAAAGACTAAATCTGAAGTTTTTAATCAATTTAAAGAATTCAAAGCAATGCTTGAGTTGCAAAATGGAAAGAAAATTAAAATTTTAAGGACTGATAATGGTAGTTAATTTTTCTCTAATGATTTTGATAGAATCTATAAAGACTGTGGTATTAACAGACAAAAGACAACTCCGTATTCTCCAGAGCATAATGGAGTTGCAGAAAGAATGAATAGGACACTAATGGAGAAGGCTAGGAGTATGCTGAGTGGTGTTGGTCTAGAACAAATTTTTTGGGTTGAAGTTGTTGCCACTACTTGCTACCTAATAAACAGGTCTCCTACATCAACTCTTGTTGATAAAACACCTATGGAAGAATGGTTGGGTCACAAGACTTCATTGAGACATCTTAGAGTTTTTGGTTGCGAGGCATATGCACATGTACCAAAGGAGAAGCAGACAAAATTGGAGAACAAGGTTGTGAAATGTATCTTCATTGGGTATAATTATAATGTGAAAGGATACAAGCTTTGGGACCCTATTGCACAAACGGTACTTCACAGTAGAAGTATTATTTTTAGAGAAATTAAGTATCCTTCTGTTACATTGCAGCCAGAATAGACTAAACAAGAAGATGTGATTCAATTCCCCTAGAATAGACTAAACAAGAAGAGTTGAATTGAGACCCCTAGATAGGCAAGAAGTTTAGGAGAGCTCATCTAGCTTTGAATCTTCAAAAGAGGAGGAAGAACCTCGAACTCAGCTTGTTTGAAGGTCTACAAGACATAGACAACCACCTGAAAGGTATTCACCTGATGATTGGAGATGTATTTTTTCTTTGAATACTAATGTGGATGAACTGAAATCTGTAGAAGAGGCTTTAGGTATGAATGATGCATAATCCTAGAAGATTGCTATGGAAGAAGAAATGATAGCTTTGAAAAAGAATGATACATGGGATCTTGTACCATTGCCTGAAGGATAGAAGCCTGTTGGTTGTAAATGGGTGTTCAAGAAAAATATAGGTTCATATGGAAGCATTGAGAAGTATGAAGTGAGGTTGGTTGCGAAAGGCTACTCTCAGGTTGAGGGTGTTGATTATGGTGAGATAATTCCTCCTGTTGCAAAAATTACATCCATTAGATTTTTTCTTTCTATTGTTGCTGCTTATGATTTAGAGGTTGAGCAAATGGATGTGAAAACTGCTTTCCTTCATGGTGATTTGGAGGAGGATATTTATATGACACAGTCGGAGTACTATGTGGTGAAAGGTAAAAGTAATTTGGTCTGTAAATTAAAGAAATCCCTGTATGGCCTCAAACAGAGTCCTAGGATGTGGTACCAGAAATTTGATACATATGTGTTGAGTTTGGGATTTGAGCTTTCTAAACCAGATCATTGTGTTTATTATAAAACTGATGGTGATAATTTCCTGTACATTGCATTGTATGTTGATGATATGTTATTCATTGGTAAAAGGAAATGTATGATTTCAGAACTTAAGTCTTAACTCGTTGCTAAATTTGAAATGAAAGATCTTGGTGCAACAAAACACATTCTTGGGATGGAAATTAAAAGAGATAGAGCAAACAGAAAGCTATGGCTAGGCCAGTGTAAGTATGTAAATTTAGTGTTACATAGGTTCAACATGCAGGATTGTAGACCATTGTGTATTCTTTTTACAGTTGGAATGAAATTATCTGTTGTGGATTGTCCTACATCCCCATCGGAGATGGAAGACATGAGCAGAGTTCCTTACTAAAGTGCAGTTGGAAGTTTGTTGTATGCTATGGTCTGTACTAGACCAGACATTTCCCAAGTGGAGGGAGTTTTGTCCAGATATATGTCTAATCCTAGTAGAGTTCATTGGGATGCAATCAAAAGAGTTTTCAGATATTTGAAGGGTACCTCAGAGTATTCTTTGTGTTATCATGGTAATTTGGTTGGAGACAAGATTTCCCTTGATATTCATGGTTATGTGGATTCAGACTAGGTAGGTGATATTGATAGCAAAATATCCACCAGTGCTTATGTGTTTACTTTATTTTATGGTGCAATTAGTTGTATGAGTAAGCAACATGTTGTGGTTTCTTTGTCCACTACTGAAGCAGAGTATATGGTAGCTACTCATGCTTGTAAAGAGGCCACTTGGTTTAAGAGATTGTGCTCAGACATTGGAATAAAATAAGGAGCCGTGACAGTTTATTGTGACAGTCAGAGTGTGATCTGCCTAGCTAAGAACCCAACATTTCATGCCTGGACCAAGCACATTGACGTTCGGTATCATTTTGTCAGACATATGGTTGAAGATGGTAGGGTGAAGCTAGTTAAGGTGGAAACTTTGATTAATGTTGTAGATTCTTTAACTAAGGTTGTGAGAATAGAGAAGTTCAGATGGGGCTCGGAGTCTATGGGTCTCATGGCCCCTAGCAATTGATTCATTGTGTTGATACTCCCTTTGCTCTTGCAAGGTGTTTGACAAGTGGGAGATTTGTTGGGAAAATGGTGTCTCAACCTTGCATTTATATAAGATTACTATTTATAGTAAGTTTTCATTGTAAGTTTTCATTTGAGCATGAAATGGTGCAAAATTCTCCTTGAAGCTTTTGGTTGGCTAGATAAGCACTCTGGTAAAGTTACATCGCAAGATTACAAATAGTTTTAAAGATTAAAATTTTTCATTTTGGAGGGGTCCAATGAAAGGTTTAAATTTGATTTTGAGGACTTTAGAGGCCCCAAAATGCCTTGAAAACTGGGCGTAAATGGCGTAGCGGTTTATGAAGTAAGAGAACACTTCGCAAGGTTTCTAGCGCTTCAAACGGTTCGTCAATCAGACACACGATTCTCAAGTTATCGCCTCCAGAAGTTTGTACTCCTGAAATAGGAAATATAAAATACATCAGACACATAAATGAGTTGTAAAAGTGAGGGACACTCGACATAGGGCATCTAGAAGGGAGATAGGGTCAGCTACACCTTATTGGGTGGTTTTAGCCCATGGTTTTGTAATACCATTTGACGGTTTCTTGTATTGTATCTCCTATATATGAGGTGCGTGAGATAGAGGTTGTGTAAGAATCTTATAGCTAATTGAATATATGTTTAGTGGTAATCCTGCAATTATATTGTAATCTATTTTGATTGCCGAATAATATATTGGGCGACTTTTGGAGTGTGGGGTTTTTCTCTCGAAAGGGTTTTCCCCACGTAAATCACTGTGTTATGGTTTGAATGTTATTATATCTATTTCTAATTTCTGTAACTGTTGTAAAGATGTGTAAACTTTTTTGCATTGCTCTCCTCTCAAGATTAGTGTAGGAAGTTGTTTCGCTACTTAACTTCCTTACAGGATGTGTTACAAGAGTGAATTTAATCAAACTCAATCACATACCAACACATTAATTATGTATGAAAATTATAATAGTGCATACAATAAAGTCCTCTTGAACATGAGTCAATATGGTATGTCCTATTTAGATACATGTCAATTCATTTGTTTTGAAGATGCGTTTGCTAGAGTTTGTTGATAATTATTATTATTCTTTCATTTATGTAGGATTTGATAATAGAAAGCGAGCCTACTATGGAGCTAGTGGAGGTACCTATAATTTTGATATTTTTGTTACCCATGGGGAAGTTGATCGAAGTCCTATAAGTGGTCAAGAAGCAACATTGTTTGTAGATCTAAGTAATTACATGAATTGACAAAACATCTATTTTAGATAGGCCTTGAATGATGTGATTGCCAATATGTTTATGCAAGGAGAATTCATCGACCCTTCTTTTAGTGCATTGTTATCTAAGAAGAAATGCTACCTTTTTTGACCTCGTTATTTGCATATACGTGCCAGTTTTTCGTTGTCACTTTTTTACCGAGTTTCATTTGCAGAAGTCTTTTGGGTGCATTTATAACACACTAGCTCGTAGGAGGAAAAGATTTCAATTATGCTTTCAAATCTACACATTAATATTTTAATATAGATATTAGTATCTTAATTGAATTATTCAAAAATTTGTTTTGTAAGAAGAAAAGATAAATATGCCTTCCTATAAATAAGACTATCGAATCATATAGTATTATATTCAATTCTTTCCTCCTCATGTTGCCCAAGGCCACTCAAATAATTACACTGATCCACAAGCACATAAAGGCAACAAAGTTTGGCTTCCACGAGGAAAAACACAATCTCCTTTGTCCCATGTTCAACATAGATTTTTTAAAGATAGGTATACTAGTTTAATGAAGATTTAAGATAGCCAAACCAACTACTTATAACCCATGTAAACTATAAGATTAAAAATGTAACACTATTTATATTTCTATATTTATCTTTTTACAAATAATTGAATTACTTATACTATATATATCAGTTAATTTTATTTTTTTGATTGTAGGAATTGAATATCAAATATGACCAATGACATGATGTTGACACATCTTCTAGTACCACGTGGACTGAGAGGAGACTAAACTTTGTGCTTTACCACTAAAAGCTTCCACCAATCAAACTAGACCCCAACATCAATTATTAATCTAATTATTAATCAATAAAATAAATTAATTAAATTACCCAATCTTTTCCTTAGGAATTATTTTCTTTTCTCGAATCATGACATGTGAGTGAGGCGAAATAATTTTTCCTCTACAAATCATTAGATCATATCAAAATATCAACCTAGTTTCTAAGGTATATAATGGAAATATTAAAAAGTTGGGTCATTTGCAAGATTTAGATTCTCATAAAAGGAAGAAATGAAAGGTGATCATTAATTTAGTTACTGGATAGCGAGTGCTCCCTTGTACGGTCATATTTTAAGAGATACTTTATTTAAAAAATATAAAGAGAATGCCCAGTTTTAATTATTGCACATCAATTTTTAATATTAAATATTGCAATTCAATTCTTAATAATAAGGCTTTCCCTCGAATAGAACATCGTGTTCCCCTTCTTTGGTCAAATACATATGAATAAAAGTTGGTTTTATTGCTGTTACTGTCTGTAAGATTTTATATTGAACCAATTGAATTTTTTTTGAGTAGACTGACATTGTTTATAAAGATTCTTACTTTTTCTTTTAAAGTTGACAGATTTTTATAATTTAATTTCTTATAGATTGGTTCAAGTATGATTGTGGTAGCCCCCGTAGAAATTGCAGTGTGTTTGGTAAATTTTTTAATGAGAAGGTGATGCTGATACATGTCCTCTAGTATCATATGAGTTGAAAGAAGCTGAACTTCGTGATCACGTGCTTTACCATAAGAAACTCTTGCAGATACAACATTATTTGTAAGACAATATATAGATATATTTAAATGAGAAAATATGGATTTCAATTCTCAGACCAACATCAAACAGATTTTATTCTCACTTTTAGTATATTCAAATGCTGTGAGATCACAAAGTCTATTACAGAAATCCACTGCCAAGAATCACATAAGGTGAATTTTTGCCAGAATGAAGAATATTCACTTGCAGAAAGATCATTACAGTTATTCAAGTGATAGCCTACTTTCTGATAAGGGAGGCAACAGTGCAGGTGACAAATCTTGAAGGAGGAGAGGAATGGAGAAGGGCTGCAGCTCTCTGCTCAAACCTCTGGAAAAGCATCTCTGAACATTCAATGCCAATGTGGGCCTCAACTAGACTGCCCACAAAACTTTTAACCAGATTTGCCTTCATCTTTGCAAACATATTTGGGTTCTTCACCCAATGCTCAAATTCCTCCTCAGACATGCTTGGTACCCCTTGACATACCTCCATGGTCTCTATCTCAAAAGCACCACACTCTTCAACTGCCTTTCTCACCTCAGATGAATTTGGGAAGTACCATGGAAGATTAAATGAGTCTCTCAAATCCAAGCTGACAAACCCCTGCATATCAGCAAAAGTATATTAATCACCAGTGGAATAGAACGTTACAGAAATATGACAAATCTCCAGGAAAGAGGTGGTGAAGTAAGGTTAAGGTTTGCCTGTGTGACAAGATCATCCCATGCATCTTCAAAGTCCTGACCACAGAATTCACCTTCTACTGAAACTTGTTGTGTTGGGGGTGAACTATCTGGTCTCCCCATCAAACAAACAAACAGTATGCCTCCTGGTGCTATCTCCATTGCTCTGGACTTCATGAAAGTTGTGAGATCTTCCTGAGATTGCTTTGAGTATATATCTGCAGTGTCCTGCCTGCCTCTGTTGATCCACACATTTCCTCTGTTGTAGAAGGGTGAATCCTTATCCACAACAGCCTCAGGAACCTGCAATCAGAATCATAGTAACAGGTAGCTTTTAAAGAAACCACACCCTAAGAGAGAACCCACAGTTCACTGAGAACACTAGCTTTCCATAAAACTCTACATTATGATTTTGAAATTACATGTACCTACATGGAAGAAAACTTCAAAAAAAGAAAAAAAAGTGAGAAAGCAAATTCTTTTGTGTTAAAACTGTGTGCTTATTTGATAGACATTTTGAATCACACCAAATGATTCATCTTCAAGAAGAGGAATTATAATTCCTCGATGTGACTCAAAATGTTGATCAAATAAGCACACACAGTTTTAACGCAAAAGAATTTGCTTTCTGATTCATGGACTGTGGGAAATTGGTCCCATCTAAAGAAAAAGTGATCACCTCTGAAATCCAATGGAGGGCCATTATAGAGAAGCAGACATGAATGCTTGAGTTGGGAAAGAGGACATTGTAGAAAGACCCAGGCACCCCAGCTACAAAATATGGACAAGTAGTCTTCACCAACAGATTGAACAGCCCATTAAAGTCATTGGATGGCAAATCAGAATGGAAAACTTGGAACTGTGGCACTGTTACTTCTGATCCAATGCACAGATTTGTCAATGTTCTCATAACAAAACCCACATCTAGTATAGTATTGAGACCAGTTGCACACCCAAGATCTGCAATTCTGATTGGACCCTCCTTGGGGATTATGAGCTTCTCCATAGCTGCCTTAAACAGAGGCTGCAGTACATGGAAAACATACCTCTGTCTTGTAGAGTTCTCTGCATAACTTGCATCCCCATTGCCTGAATACATGTGGAGAGCTCCATGGAGTTCAACACAAGATTTCACACTTTTTGTCTCTGTCTCCACTCCTACTCTCAGGACTTCACTTGAATTGCTCTGATTCTCCATGTCACCATTCTCCATTGTATGTTAGGAAATCACAAGCTACAACCCAATTGGATGAATTTTCACACAAACCTGTTCTTTATAACCCTTTGTGTTTTGTGGGTTTCTTCTGAAGTGATTGAAGTTTATATATAACAGTCCCAGTGGCAAGTAGCAGAACAGTGATGAGGATAAACTGAAATTGACCCAATTCACACGTTACATTGGTTTATCTCTAGGCTTAATGGGGACCGCATTTGGACACATAACTGATTAAAATATGGACATGACTCTCTACGCCAACATTAACAGAATTTTGATTCCAATACTGGGAATATGATTCCAAACAGGCATTAAAAAATATGGGTAAAAGGATTCCACACATTGGATAAACATCACAACAAAAAATATGAAGGTCAATTAACAAGACCCAAAACAGCCATTACTTATATACATTCCAGGCTTCCTCTGTGTTATCATACAGAAGTTTTCAAATTAATGAAAGAAAATAATGCTCTCTCGGCGTGTAGAGAAGAAAATGGGCTTGACTGATACTAAAAACAGCCCTTCCCTAGATTTTAGGGATCAATACACCAGTTGTTTTATTCCTTTGATAGATTTATAGGCGTGGGTTGGGAAGAATATACAAAAACAGATTGAATACACGTCTATAAGAGAAATTTTTATCCAATAAATTTGATTTTTAACATAACCAGTATGAAATAAGGGATTGAAAACTATGGCTGCAATCACAGGAAGACTCAGTCAACACAACCCTATCTAGAGAATAATGGGTTATTCCCTTTAAAACCTAGGTAGGTTGGATAATAGTAGGTTATTCATTATCTTGATTTTGTAGTTTTGAGTCAAATTCATTGACTCATGTTTTATGAGAATGGTTCACAAGAACCCATCTTTCAATGAATGGTACAATAAGCACTTATTGCATGTAGGTGATGCTCACACATGGGAAGCATTGGTCCTTCGGAGGAGATCACCTATCTTAGTGCTACTCCAACTCAAGCACACTTAACCATGGGGTTTCCTCCAAAATGAAGCTCACTTGACTTGCTAGCCCATTTACCACCTTGCAATTGGCATGCCTTATGAACTATTCATTATAGAGCCCCTTAAGCTCATTAGTTGATAAATAGGAGATATTTTCCACAAGTCGTCAAATTATGATATTGCTATCACAATTCAAGTGTGTATGGTGGCAATATCATTATTTTATTTTTTATTTTTTTTGGTGTGGTGATAATTAGTTGATAAATAGGAGATATTTTCCACAAGTCGTCAAATTATGATATTGCTATCACAATTCAAGTGTGTATGGTGGCAATATCATTTTTTTTTTTTGGTGATAAATGATATTATCTCATGTGAAGTTAGGCTTATTCACTTAATATTTTTTTAGTATTGTAAATCTCGTGTTATTATGTTTATGAAGAACTATGTTGATCATCAAATGAAAACAATTTATGTGAAGGCTTCATATGTATCTATGATTGTAATCCTATTTGTGTGGTGATTTAAGGTGTCTCAACCTTAACAGATTTTTAATATTTGTTTTTAATCTTATTTATTTATTGTATCATAGTATATTTTATTATTGCTTAAATTAGCCTTACATGAGAATGGGCCACTAGAATTTGATGTGGCATATTTGCTGAGTGTTGATGCTGTGTAAGATGTGTTATAAGTTGTCATTAAGTTGGCTGCATATAGCAAATTTGAAGCACCATATTATGAGGTATTCAATGACAAATGTTTATGATGCATAGGAATTTGTAAGAGGGGAGTTACTTTGGAAGATTGAGTACATGTAGCTTTATATTCACTAGTGAAAGTCAAAATTTTGGGTGCCCATGTTTGATGAAATATTATGATGGATTATGCTAGTTATACGAGGTAATTTTGATTTACTATTTTTAAGTAGATTATGGAATCCTCCTTGGTGGGTGTTGGAATTGGAGTTCTACTTAGGTGCCACACCACCAAGTGGATTTATTACATTATTTTGTAAAATCATTGTTGATTTTTAGGTTGCTCATTTATAAATTGGGAGTTGAAGTTTTAGTATTAATGTATGAATTTTTAGGTACTAGAATGTTATTGAAATTAATCCAAAATTGTATGTTGATGATACTTCTATGCAAACTTTATTTGTAAGTGTATTGTAATATCATTGTAGATTTGAATAATATATTTTTGGAGTGGGTTTATTCTCATGAAAGGGTTTTATCCACGTAAAAGTGGTGTAATATGTTCTATTGATTATGTTGTTATATGTTCTTTTGCATATATTTATAGAATTGCTTTGATCGAATTTCAAATGATTTCAACACACTTCTCTCGAGTTTAGTCTAGAGAGTTGATTTTGCTCTCTTACTTCCTTACAAGAGGTATTAAATCTTAATCAATATTGGTTTCAATTATTCCAAGTAACATTTTTTAAACTAATCTAGTTTATACTGAAAGCTTGTAGAAATGTGTAATTTGTGATCTTATTGCAAGAAATATAGATGAGAAGCACAACATGGAGGATAAAAGGTTGAAATTTTTTTGGATGCAAACTTTGATTCCTAGATGTAAACATCTAAAAGTGGCTATTGCATTTTTCATCTTGTCATTTCATCATGATCTCATCAATTCTTCTATTCATATTAATTACATAGTTTTTCATCTAATTAAATAAAATTTAACTAACATCTCTATCCAACATTCATTAATAATTTTGTTATTTAATTAATTCATCTTTTGGTCTACCATCTTTTGAAAAATATTGTACTTTTCTTTTCTTTTGGAGCTCATGATGGCACATATGAGGTGTAGGATAGCTAGAAGCTTGAAATGACAAAAAATATTCACTTGATATTTTTAGTAAGTCGGCCTATTTGGATTCATATGGACATGAAAATTGACCCCAAGGAGAAAAATTGAAAAATAAAATGATTGGTCAAAGAATCATCTTAATGTCCTCTATCGTTTGAAAGACATTAAAGTTTTTTTTCCTTAGAAGTTTCAAACTCAAATATGAGGACCTTAGAAGCCTTGGAAAAGGTTGAAATCCAAACAAATAGATCTTTAGATGTATTTGACATTGTAGATCTCTTCGTGAACTTTCCAAAAATATGTTATAATAGCAAATCAAACGCCTAAGTCAAAAGGTATGGCTCCCAGACTCAAGTTTCAATGAAATTCCACCTAGGCGAGAAAAATGAACCAATGGACTGTTGGGCACCAAGAAGAATAAAAGTTACACTTTGTAGAACATTTTAAGACGATTATTTATTCTAAATAAAGGAGTAAACGAAGGTTACAATACACAGTTCCAGTCTTGTGAATTGTAGCTCTAGCTTGTAGATTTATGTGATAAGAAAACTCATGTGGCTAAAGCATATTATTTTCTAAATGTTGTAATTCATTTCCTTGAGATATTTAAGGCGTTTGATTCTTTCTTGCATTTTCTATTTATTTATCTAATGTTGTTGTGTGTTTGGGTTTGTAAGGGGAGTACCTTTCATCACATTATCAAGCTATCATACTATCATTGTGCTATCATGGTTATGTTACTTTGGAGAGTAGCCCATATTTCAAGAATTCAAGCAAATATTAAAAAAAAAATGGAGCATTCTAGGGTCTTTCCATGATATTATTGTTTATCATTTGATTTAATGCATAAATATTAGGCTTTATAGAGTGAGCATGTGTGTATTTGGTACTTGCATTGCATTATTTCATGTTATTTTAATTAAAGTTTTCATCCTTTATATCCTAGCATAGTCAATGGTGTGATCCATGTTCCTGATTTAAATAATATTTTTGCAAGAAATTTGGTTTATGAGAATTTAGTGGTAGATTAACACATTCGATTATTATGTGGCGCATTTCAGCTAACATTTGGCACATTTTAACTAACTTTTGATGCAATTGAGTCAAAAAATAATGTAACTTGTATATGTGTGAATGTGGGTGTGCATGTACACACACACACATCTATGTATGTATGTATGTATGTATGTATGTATGTGTGTATGTATGTATGTATGTATGCACATATATATACATATGTATTTATGTATAGATGTGTATATATACACTCATATATGTATATATACATCTAGACATATATATGTATGTTCTTGGTCTTTCTATGTACAACTTGTGCTCTTGTAATGGAATTCCAATAATGATATTAGCAGTTGAGACATTTTGACTATCGAGGTCTCTTCAACTAGTTGACTTGGAGCCTTTTCTTTTAGTACTAATGCCTTTTGTTTCTTTTTGTATATCTTTCATGTGACTTTTGTTTTGTCTTTGTTTCTCTTTTGTATTTTTTTGTGTGTCCTTACATATGATTTTATGAGTTAAGATCCTATTCTTGGGGGCTTGTTCCCTGAAATATAGTGTTGTCTTATCTCTTTGTAATTTTGCTCCCAGTTGCTCATATCTCTCTCTTTCTCATTTTGCTACTTTATTGTGACTCTCTTTCTCATTTTGATACTTTATTGTGAGTATGCACATAGGCTCATACTCATCCTAAAGTGGGGGCTAAATGTAGCATCATATATTGGAACCTTATACATTTTACACCACTTTTTGTGTCCTTTCTTCAGCGTATCCCATCATAGCCCTCTCCTAGGTCCATTTCTAGCCTTTTTACTTCAATACTAACGTCATATTTCTGCACGAAAAACTAAACATGTGCCTTGGGCCATGAACTCTCATCCCCAACTTGTTTTCCCTAATTTTGGATAGGGGCACTTAGGGTGTCCTGGTCTAGGACACGGGCACTCGAGGCAACCTGGTCCTCCTTAAATATGACCTATTTTGGATATGTCAATACACTTCCCCTTCTCGATAAATTCAGATCTCGGTGTCTCAATTTGTTCATTGGATGTTGGCCTAATCGGTAAATTACCTTGGAAACCCTATATAAGAGCATCCTTTTGATTCATTTTCATAATCCACAACTCAAAAGTCATCAAGCATCCATATTCGAGAATTCAAGACATTATTTCATCCCACCATATTCTTCCAATGTTTTCAACATCATGGGGCCACAAATTACATTAATCTTCATGCAAGCATGTGTTTGTGTTTGAGTAATTCATGTTTCATCATGTTATTACATAAACAATTGTGATTACGTTCAAAGAGAATTGCATCATCAACCTTCATCAATTGCAATAGATCTGAGGTATATCATTTAGCATTTACTTCAATATTTCCATTTATAATTTTAATTCAATTCAAGGTTAATTCCAAACCTAGGGTTTAACCTAAGAAAACTCCTATCAACAACACACAATCTGAAGCAGTCATCAGTGAGGAGGGACCTCAAAGGGATCAATCTGGACCAGTCAGCAATAGTAAACACAACCAAAACACATAGATATGATGGAGGCAATGCAGGACAGATAGTTTTATTCCATGAAATTTGATTACACCCAACCAGTAACAACCAGGTTACAACATACCGACACATAGGCTTGGTAGAATAGGTCACAATCGGGACCTTGAATAGAAAGATCTATCTTCTACGCACGGTCTATCTATCAGATACTCTGATTGATTCTAATTGATTACATTCTAAAGTATGATTACAAATATATATATCAATCCAAAGGATCTAGTCATCCCAAAAGGGATCAAGAACAAGACCTAACGTGCAAAATAAACAAGGCCGACCTCTGCCAAGAGATTCCTTCGGAAAATCCAAAGGATGAAACGTAGATCATGGGAAAAGGTCGGCCACATGCCAAAGAACATTGAAATCAACACCCAAGGCTCCGCAAACTTCGAAATGGGTTCCAGTAGATCACTAGAATAGGTCTCAGGCAACCGGTAACAAAGGAACAACCGATAACAAGAAAATGACATGGAAACTAATAGTGATATCTTGTCGAAAAGTTATCCAAATGTGATATGGTCTGAAAGAAAGAAATATGAACAAGTCTTCAAGTAGAATCCAACTCCATAGGATCCGGTGAGCCAAAACCAGGACACACAAAAAGGAAAATTGAAACTGAAAACATAAAACAAAACAAAAAGGAAAAAAATGTTTTTGGTTGATGCAAGATTGCTGTGAACTGGGGATGTTCCTGCATCAGACATCCAAGGTTAATGAAAAAGTGAGCCTCTCACTTTGCTGGGGTGAGAGGGAAACGAAGGCAGTCTGCCTCTGCCTGAGAAATCCAAGATGAATCTTCAACTGGTATGTCCTTCCACTTCACAAGATATTCTTTGTATTGACTGTTTCGGGTACTACGCCCAATCCTACTACCTAAAATCTCTTCAATTTGGTCCGATTCCTTCCGGGGCAATTGTTTCTCAAGGTTTACAACACTGTCCTTACTGAATTCTGGCTCATGGTACTCATGAAGATCTACAATGTTGAATGTAGGTGAAATACATAGACTATCCGGTAGCTCCACTTCATATGCATTTCCAGAACTGAACTTCCTCAAAATCTTATAGGGTCCAAACTTCTTCATCTGCAACTTATTATAAGTTCCAACCGGGAATCTCTCTTTTCTGAGATATACCATCACTTCATCACCAACTTCAAATTCCTTATGTCTCCTCTTCTCATCTGCCTTCTCCTTATATTTGTTTTTCATGTCTTCCAAATGTTGTTTAACCTGAATATGCAATGCTGCCATGTGATCTGCAAAATCTTCTGCTTCTGAACTCTTCTGGTCTTCATTGCTAACGTCTCCCAATTCTGATATTCCTCTAGGATGCACTTTGGTAACAATCTCAAAAGGTGTTTTTCCAGTACTTCTATTCACTGAATTGTTGTAGGCAAACTCTGCTTGTGTAAGGATCAAATCCCAACTTTCGGTTTTATCTCCCACTAAACATCTCAACAAATATCCTAAACTCCAATTAACAACCTTTGTTTGTCCATCAGTTTGTGGATGAAAAGTAGAACTGAACTTTAAATCTGTCTTCATCTTCCTCCAAAGTGTTCTCCAAAAATAACTAGCAAACTTAGTGTCTCTGTCTAAAACTATGCTCTTAGGTAATCCATGCAATCTTACCACTTCCTTGAAAAATAGGTCTGCTACATGTAATGCATATGATTTCTTCTTACAAGGTATGAAATGAGCCATCTTCAAAAATCTATCCACTACCACAAGTATAGAATCATTCCCTCTTGGTGTCTTAGGCAATCCAAGTACAAATTCCATGCTTATATCCTCCCAAGGTCTTACCGGAACTGTAAAAGGTTTATACAATCCCACATTTTGACTACTACCTTTTGCAACTTGACAAACTCTACAACTCTGCACATATCTCTTAACATCCTTATGAATATGGGGCCAAAAGTACTGCTCACTCACCAATGCAACTATTTTGTCAATGCCAAAATGTCCAGCTAGTTGTAAAGACGCAAATTATCCTATATCTAAATAAGACATAATATACTCTTTATTCATAAATAAACTCATAAATCAGATAATAAGTCTATTTCATTCAAAAATTTAATCCAAGCTTGTTAAATTGAAAAAAACAATAATAGATTTCAATAGAAGATAAGGAAATTTGCATAAACAATGGAATGTATAAATATCTCATCATATATCTTTATACCATGTTTAGGCTTTTTATTTCCATAAGTATAATCAAAACATGAAAAGAAAGAGAGAGTGTCTGTTGATCTCCAATCTGAGTCGCTTCAATTCAGTACTTCAAATGAAGACAAGAACAAGAATCAGGCGCTTTTTCTGCCCAACCTTGAAGCTTACGCTTCCTCGGAATTATTGGTCAATCAAGAATACTCGACCCTACACGAATTGCTTAGCAAAATAATTCGAAAGACAAGATGGAATCTAGTGCATGCTTAGATGATACATGCATTTTCATTTTTCTAATTCTAATAATAAACAAGCAAGATCAATCAAGGATATGGTAAAGAGTATAAATAAAATAACTCCATCTATTTCAATGGTTTATTCAATTGGTTTACTCGGTCGAGTATAATGCCATGCATAGCAAAAATAGATAGTTTGGAAAAGTAAACTATTCTCTCTAGGATTCCATATTCAGCACCCATCCCAGAAGGTAACTTTCCCCATACACAAGCCTATCTAGCTGGGTTCATATAAATCAAGAATACAATTTCTTAAAGAAACAATCTTTTTCTCTAATAGAATTAACAACATTCCTATTACTTTCATTCATAAATAAAACATTCTTTCATGGAAGTTTATTCACACATATTTGAAAACAATCTTTCATTGATTAACTATCACACAAATTTGAGAAGAAAACATAATTTTATTTCTAAATCAAAAAGTAAATCAATTAAATTTAAAATGAAAGAAGGTGTAGCGCAAGTATGAATCTTTTCATATAAATGAGTTATATTGAGTACACATTCTTTAAAACATTAAATATTGTAACCCATAAGCACTAAATACCATTCTTTAACAATTAATCATGCATTTCATAGTTATTTCATCCCATGTACCTCATAATGTATTCCCCTCTATGTCTATTCAAAAGAATATTAAAATAAATTTAATCTAATCATGGAAAGTCTTAATCAAATCCCATTCTACTAACCATTGCACTATTTTAGGACTTTCTCACTATCATTTCTAAATGCATATAGACCAAAAATGGAAGTAGATCCTACCTCCTTATGCTTTGATACTGGCTTGAGGTGAAGATCTCGCTTTCCTCCTCTATATCTACCTACTCCTCCCTTGGATGATGGTTCACAATACTCTGTCGATTCTTCCACTATTCCTCTCCTCTATTTCCTCTCTATTCTTTTGTCTATCTCTTCTCTATAATTCCCTCTCTAATCTCTCTTGTTGATCTTCTATGTTCTACCTTTCTGATCCTCTTCCTATCTTGATCTATGTGTATTCTCTCAAAACTTTGCTACTACTTATACTATTTTACCTCTACATTAGTTGCTACATCTATGGCTTAGACCTAGCCATGACTTCGACACCTTAGTGATACACTAAATGTTCCCTTAGATTAAGAACTCAACTTGTTGCATATTTGGCAATCAAACTAGCTTCTATGGCTGACAGGTCTCTCACTCATCTCCTCCACATCTGTTCCTTTCCTACACTTAGCAAGAGTTTGGTTTAACCGACTATGCATGATAGATAGTCACTGATCTTCCTACCTCTCATCTAACTGCCCTGTTGACACATCTATGGTTTCTTGGATCCTGAATGTTGTTCTTTACAGTCATGGTGAGCTGAGTCGATCTCCTCTCACCATGGATCGTGGAGAAGTTTGTCAACTTCACAGCGATCACCGTGGAGACAAGGAGTTAACTGCAGTCTTTTCTTGCAGAGAACACTACGTGCCAAATCGACTACTGCCACCGTGAGATAGGGAAGTTAATTGCAGGTTTAATATGCCAAGGCACTACGTGCCAAGTCGCCTTCCCCCCCAAAATTCATGTGCCACAAATGTGGAGGGAATTGACTGCAGATTTTGTTAAGTCGACTATCGACTTCTAACAGTCGACTTACCCGCCACCTTTTACTATTCAACGCATAAGCATTAATATATACTATTCAAAACATAAACAATAATATATTTAATAATACATACATTGCATTTAATTATTAAATGTTAAATAAAAAGAAAACCTAATTAAAACATTTAAGATATTTAATAAATTAATTATATATATATATATAAGGTCCGATTTCTATTGTAAAAAGGATTAAATATGATAATATATATTCATGCACACTAATAAATCTATCATTTCGAATTGACAAGAGTATTTTAATAACTTTTGTCGTGCCTGTGAAGTATGATACATGCAGTTGCAACACAAACACTCAATAGACCATTACAAGCATGGTTAGAAAATAAGAAACAAGTCAAAGATGAGCCATGACAAAGCGATCTATCGCCTCCTAAGAGATGCGATTATGGAATTTCTCTCAGATCTGGATAAGCAATCCTAGTGACTTGACTACACATAGATGGAGGATTTGAAATGATAATGATATGCAAAGATGAGATTGATTAAGCTAGATTGATCCAAGAAACTAATTAAGCTAAGGATATGCATGATTAAGCTACATGATTCAACAATTATGCTAGAAAATGATCAAATTAAGCTAAATCTAAGATGCAATTGCCTATAATAACAATGCTCAAATGAGATGCTAGAATGGATATGCCTATAGTAACAATGCCTAAATTGATAATGAGATGGGATCCTTTGTGCTCCAAAATGGGATATTTATAGGATTTCCAAGGCCAGGGGTGAGGTGGCTCTTTCAACAGTCAAGATTGAGTCTAAAGATATCAAGGGTGAAATTGGAGGAGGTTGGAGGAAGGGACACTTGTCATCTCTGTGGTGACAAGTGTCAAGGAGCCTTGCTCATGAGAGGGCAAGTGTCCAAGAAAGGAGACATGTGGCCAAAGTGCCATGTGTCTCAAAGAGAGAATATCGACATCATAGGAGGTTAGGATAAGGAGGTTAGAATGTGCAAGATAGGATAGGGTTAGGCAAACCCAAGGTTAGGTGGAATGGGTTAGGTTAAAGGGATGGTTAGGCTAGGTGGTTAGAAGTTAGGAGGCATGTGGGTAATTTGAATTTAAAAATTCAAATAATAGGAAAAGACTAATTAATTTTCAACAACTCATAAATTGATTTTTTTTAATTAATTAGGGGATTAGAAGAATTGATTGAAATGGGGGGAGGATTAATTAATTTGAATTAATTAATCAAAGGGGACTATTAAAATGAACCTATTGAATAAATCCTTAGATTTATTAATAAGTAGATGAAAGGGAAAATTTAATCAATTTCTAATGAATTCAATTAAATTAGGAAGGGGGATTAATTAAATAATTGCTTATTTAATTAATTATTTTCAGACCATTTTTAGGTGTATACAACTTTAAAATACAACATAAATGATAAAACAATTATCGAAATTTCATGCATACAAACTCCATATAATTGTAAACACATCAATCATAAATAAAATTATATTTGTATTCTCTTATGCTAGAACACTAAACCATCTTTAATAAGAATGTTAAGTCGATATGTTCATAACTCTAAATATCCATCTAATTTTCACTTTTATAGACGAAATCAATGTAACGACTACCAATTAATCAAATCATTTTATTCAAAATAATGCATCGACGGAGTCACAAATGCACAAACAAGCTTTTCTATTGTGGTGTGTGAGATTCCTCTAGTCTACTGAAGTCATAAGCTAAAATAACTCTACCTGAGTCCTATTCTTGCCTTCATTTTTGTTCACATGTTCCTGCATTACTTGCACTCAATAATTCATCATTAATGACGATCCTCAATAAAGATAATACTAGCCATCTAATTGCATATTGTATGAGTAAAGTACACAAATCATTTCTTATCATTTACATACAAACTACATTATCATCGAAATAAATGTTCATATTCATTCCAATTTCTATTCATAATATTAAGCCTGCATTATTTTCCTAATAACATATTATTGAAAATACGGTTCGTGACATCCTTCCCCTCTTGAAAGAGACATTGTCTCGATGTCTTATTATCTACCAATAAGCACATAGAAATTCTATCTCATAAAATGTTAACCATACATCAAGTTCAAATATAAATAATAACAATAGCATACATGCTATCCAAGTTCACACCATAAAATCAAAATCATTGTTTTCCAAGGTATCTCATATGATAAGCAACTACTTTTCGAAGAAAGAAAATGAGGAAAATGATGGTCAATCATCTCAGCATCCTCCCATGTAGCACTATCCTTAGAATATTGGTCCCACTGGACCTTATACTGAGTGAAATCTCTGCTATGTAGCTTCATGCTATGCTAATCTAGGATTCAGATGGGCTCCACTAGCACCACCCCAGGATCCTGTACTTGTAAATATCACCAATGAATAATATGAGATGCATCAACATGATAAGGTTTCAACAAAGAAACATGAAACACATAATGGATTCGAGCTAGAGCAGGTGGTAAATCTAATATATAAGCAACCAGATTAATAACTTCCAGCACATCAAAGGGTCCCACATATCTTGGTGCCAACTTTGATGATTTTTCAAACAAGATAGAGCTCTTATGAGGTTTGACTCTCAAGAAGACTTTATCTCCTGCAACAAATTGTCTAAAAGTCCTATTTTTGTTAGCATAACTCTTTTGTCTGTTAGTTGTCTCCTTCAACCTACTCTTGATCAACATCATTTGCTCATCCATTTCCTTAAGTAAATCAAGAATAATGATGATCCTATTTTCCAGTCTATCCCAAGTGATAGGTGTGTGACACTTTCTCCCATAGAGTGCTTCAAAAGGTACCATTCCTAAAGATGCATGAAAAGAGTTGTTATATGAAAATTCAACCAAAGGCAAATACTCCTCCCACTTGTACTGCTGATACATGCAATACATTCGTAAAAGATCTTCCACAACCTGATTAACCCTTTATGTTTGGCCATCCGTCTGAGGATGATATGTTGAACTAAAATTCAGTCTGGTTCCCAATGCTACATTTAATGTTGTCAAAAATCTAGAAGTCATCCAGGTATCCTTATCTAAAACTATGGTCTCTGGTGCACCATGCAACCGAAATATTTCTTGTAAAAATTTCTTGGCAATAATAAATGATCCATCCTTGAGATTCCCAGGTATGAAATGTGCAACTTTTGTCAACTTATCCACCACTATGAAGATAGTGTCGTGCTTATTTTTACTCATTGGTAATCCTTGGATAAAATCCATATTGATTACTTGCCACTTGTACTCTAGTATAACATGTTGAAATAAAAGTCCCGCTGGATGAATATGCTCAGCTTTCACTCGCTGACATTCCAAAAATTGTGCCACATACTCAATCACCTCCTTTATGAGTTTAGGCCAAAAATACAAAGATCTCAGGTCAGCTACCATCTTTGTTACTCTAGGGTGTCCTGAATAAGGTGTATTGTGCACCTCATGTAATATTAACTTTCTCAACTCCCCCCCTTCAAGAATGTACATTCTTCCTTGGTACCTTAAAATACCATCAGGTTCCAACTCATATCCATCATAGCAATGATTTGAAGAATCTTCCCCCAAGGCTTTCTTAACCCTTAGGTAATGCTCATCTTTTGAAAGATTCTGCAACACTTGTTGCTTCAAATTTTTTCTTTTAGTAACCATAGTAGATATATGTCTTCTTCTGCTAAGAGCATCTACTACCCTATTTTCCTTCCCTTTGATATATTCAATACCAAAATCATATTCACTTAGGAATTCAAGCCAGAACCTCTGTCTCACATTAAGGTTAGGTTGTGTACAGATATACTTTAGTCCTAAATGATATATTTTTAGCTCAAAAGGCTTCCCTAAAAGGTAATGCCTCCATATTTGTAATGCATGAACAATAGATAGAAGCTCTAAGTCATGTGGTGCATAATTCAATTCATATTGCTTTAGCTTCCTTGATTCAAATGCAACCAGCTTTCCCTCCCGCATTAACACTGCTCCCACACCTTCACCTGAGGCATCTGTAATTACTATAAAATGTCCATTGGGATCTAGTATAATGTCCATTGGGATCTGGTATAGTTAAGACTGGTGTTGTTGTCAATTTATGCTTCAAGAGATGAAATGACTCTTCACACTTCTCAGTCCATTCAAACCTTTTTTCCTTTTTTTGAAGTGAAGTAATAGGTGTTGCTATCCTAGAAAATCCTTCCACATACTTTCTATAATATCTTGCAAGTCCCATAAAACTTTGGATTTCAGAAACATTCTGAGGTTGGCCCATCCACTATTGCTTCTATCTTTGCAAGATCAACTGAAATTCCTTCAGTAGTTACAACATGACCTAAGTAACGCACCTTTTTCCTGAAAGAAAGCACACTTAGAAAATTTCCCATAAAGCTTGCGATCTCTCAACCACTGCACGACTATCGTTAAGTGCTCCTTATGTTCTTATTCATTCTTAGAATAGATCAAAATGTCATCAATGAAGATTAGAACAAAATCATCCAGGTATTCTCTAAAAATATTGTTCATGAGGTTCATGAATGTTGCTGGGGCATTGGTTAAACCAAAAGGTACAACTTTGAATTCATAGTGTCCATACCTTGTTTAGAATACAATCTTAGGAATATCCTCATCCTTAATCCTTAACTGATGGTATCCTAATTGAAGATCAATCTTGGAAAATACCGTTGCACCCTTCATTTGGTCAAATAATTCATCTATCCTTGGCAAAGGATATCTATTCTTGATAGTCACCTTGTTCAACATCCTATAATCTATTCATAACCTTAAATTACCATCCTTCTTCTTTACGAAGATCACTGGTACATCCCATGGGGATACACTAGGTCTAATAAAACCTTGTCTAAGCAATTCTTGTAATTGAGCCTTAAGCTCATACAATTCTGTTGTTGTCATTCTATATGGAGCCTTAGATTGTGGCTCTGTTCCCGGTAAGAGTTCTATAGAAAAATCAAACTCCCTCTTTGGTGGCAACTTAGTAAGGTCTTCTAGAAAAACATCCAGGAACTCTCTAAGTACAGGATAATCCTTAGGGATTTTCTCAACATTATCCAAATAACTTACCATGACAACAATTATGGAACATCCTTTCCTATGGGCTTTCTTAAGTTGCATTGCTGAAATGTGTCTCAATTCAAGAGGCTTTTGAGACCCAAGAATTTCAACTGAATTCCCAAAATCATCTAGACAACTAATGACCTTATCCTCATAGTTTACTACAACTTTGTGCTCAGTTATCCAGTTGATACCTAAGATCACATAATACGATCCTAATGGTGCCACATAAAGGTTAACTTGAGTTTGGAAATTGGAAAGCTCTAGTTCACTACAAAATAGACAAGAATCTACCCTTCATTCTGCTCGATTCCCATATTGGACCATCCATGCATTTTAAATATAACCAGGTCTAACAGATAATCTAGAAACTACTTTAGGATCAATAAAACATTTAGTAGCTCCTGTATCTATTAAAATAGAAACTAATTGCCCAAAAAGCTTACCCGTCATCCGAATAGGTGAAGCTTGAAAATCAGCCTGATAGTTGTCAACTATTGTGTGAATCTAGTGTTGTGAAGCTCCTTGCTGACTTGCTCCTTTTTGTGTTTGGGGGTATGATGTGGACAGTTTAAGGCATAATGATTCCCTCCATAGTTGTAACACCCATCCTTAGGTCCTGAATGAGCATCGGACCTACTTCTGTCCAAGTTCTGTCGGGCATTGTGGTTGGTATAATTAGTGTTACTATTTACTTTCTTATTACCATCCTGATTCACTCATCCTTTTTCTTGAGTGTTGGGTCCTCTCTTCAGATTCCTTATTTATTGGTTGTTGTTGTTCTTCTTCTGAAAATTCCTATTTCCAAAACTTGATCTGGTATTCACATTTTTACGGAGATTCGTCAACTGATGCAACTTTTGCTCTTGCTTGGTTGCTTTCTCAAATACTTCCTCCATAGTCAGTGGATATGTATATCTACTTCTGCTCCAATATGAGTTCTTAAACCCATGATGGACTTTTGAATGTGAAATCGTTCATCCATCTGATACTGTGGAACATACTTAAGAAGGTTGGTAAACTTCTCCTAGTATTGGGTTACTGACATGCCACCTTGTGTTAGGTTCTAAAATTCAGTCATCTTCTTATCAAAGAATAACTGAGGAAGCCACCTCTTCCTAAAGAATTGCAAAAACAATTCCCAAGTAACATCTCCAGGTTGCAACTTTCTTTCAGACTTTTCATTATCCCACCAAGTAGCAGCTTCTCATGTAAGTTGGTAAGAAGCCCATACTGCTTTGATTTCATTGGACATGTTGTGGAGACCAAAGTAATTTTCCATCTCTATCACCCATGCCTCTGCACCATCACCAAAATTTTTTCCATCAAACTTTGGTGGGGCTATTATTTTTAGGTCCTTAGACAATTCTCCTTCAATCCTTTCTCGGTTATCTGGTCGTTCCTCAACCCTATGATCTTCGTTTCGGACTTCACCGACCCTTTGAACCTCTTGTTCGAGTCCATTCATTCTTGCAGTCTGTTGGCTCAATAGATCAAGGATTTGATCAAGTCTTTCTTTCCCATTACTTGACCCAGCCCTTGTGGTCCTTGAACCCATTGTAATTCAAAAATTCCTACATCATGGAATGTTACTATTTCTTAGCGAGAAGGAAATAAATATCTGCAAGGGTTATGATATCCATAACTTCTACTTAATCAAAACTTCCCATAAATCTACCGTTACAATATAGCCATAGAGACTAATATCCATATTTATTACAAGGAAAAATCCAATATAATACTAATATAGGACATAGTTAGATAATTTGCACATCTATAGCATCCAAGTTTTATGATATCCGACATGGTTAAATGAACTAAGGTCCATAGTACATATTTTAATATCATAGGAATCATACAAAAAGGCATTCAACCCAAACTTATTATAAAATAACATCTTTATTTATTGATAGATATTAGTGACATTACATAAATACATCACTCTTCAGGTGGAGTCAAGGGAGTATATCCTTTAGACTCACTGGAACTCAGTGGGGTATAACCTTCTGACTCATCAACATTGAGTGGGGTATATCCCTCTGACTCGTCAGAGCAAATCACAACTAGCCTAATGGGAGAATATTCTAACTCGGGCTCCTCCTCCTCTATAGGGACAATTTTATCCTCAAGGGACTCAGTAGGGACTATTCCTATCTCAACAATTTCTTTTTCTTTTGATTCAACAGAAACTTGTTTCTCTATGGAAGGAACATCTTCTTCCTCACTTATCCATCCTCCTCTTGGATGGTTATCAACAATAGGCCTAATAAGAGATATAGGATTCTTCTTGACCCTTAGGTATTGAGCATACCCAACTACTAATTTGTGAGTTGTTTGTTTCATTCGCACCATCTTTGTAAGTTATTCTATATCTAAATAAGACATAATATACTCTTTATTCATAAATAAACTCATAAATTAGATAATAAGTCTATTTCATTCAAAAATTTAATCCAAGCTTGTTAAATTAAAAAAACAATAGTAGATTTCAATAGAAGATAAGGAAATTTTCATAAACAATGGAATGTATAAATATCTCATTACATATCTTTATACCATGTTTAGGATTTTTATTGCCATAAGTATAATCAAAATATGAAAAGAAAGAGAGAGCATCTGTTGATCTCCAATCTGAGTCGCTTCAATTTAGTACTTCGAATGAAGACGAGAACAAGAATTAGACGTTTTTTCCGCCCAACCTTGAAGCTTACGCTTTCCCAGAATTCTTGGTCAATCAAGATTACCCGACCCTGTAAAATGTAAAAATGTAAATTATTCTATATCTAAATAAGACATAATATACTCTTTATTCATAAATAAACTCATAAATATATAATAAGTCTATTTCATTCAAAAATTTAATCCAAGCTTGTTAAATTTAAAAAAACAATAATAGATTTCAATAGAAGATAAGGAAATTTTCATAAACAATGGAATGTATAAATATCTCATTACATATCTTTATACCACGTTTAGGATTTTTATTGCCATAAGTATAATCAAAACATGAAAAGAAAGAGAGAGCGTTCGTTGATCTCCAATCTGAGTCATTAAGAATCCATATTCGAGAATTCAAGACATCATTTCATCCCACCATATTCTTCCAATGTTTTCAACATCATGGAGCCACAAATTACATTAATCTTCATGCAAGCATGTGTTTGTGTTTGAGTCATTCATGTTTCATCATGTTATTACATCAACAATTGTGATTATATTCAAAGAGCATTGCATCATCAACCTTCATCAATTGCAATAGATCTGAGGTATATCATTTAGCATTTACTTAAATATTTCCATTTATAATTTTAATTAAATTCAAGGTTAATTCAAAACCTAGGGTTTAACCTAATCAAAATCCTATCAACAACACAAAATCAAAAGATATAAATAAAGATTCTAGTAGAGGAGATGACGACGATCGAATTTGAATTTTATAGAGGCAAGAAGTAGAGTACCAAGTCACCCTAGGCATCTCGATCCCATGAAATTTTGATGAACTTTTAGGAGAAGATTTCGAGTGACATTTTGATTCCAAAAGTTTCTTGTTTGTCGGCATCTGATAGCTAGAGGGCTAGGTCATCTGAAGCATATTGGTCATGTACTTTTAGGCCAAACTTTTGGGCATAGGTTCCTCTTTATTCCCTCACCTCAAATCTAGCTTTGTCTCTATATATTGCATCTATAGCTCACTACTCATGTTACTTTATGTCAATTTTTCATCATTTGCCTTGCATCTAGCATTCAAATTTACATCCTTTCAATTACATTTTCAACTCAATCATTTGGAATAGAGTCTAATCAATATTCAACCCTCTTCTTAAAATAATTGAGGTTGAATCTATTGAGTTCATTCTCCTTTTAAATTAATTTATGTGAAATAGGCTTAGATCATAATTTGCATGCAGAAGCTTGTGAACCCCTATTTTCTACCATTACACTAGTAAACTATAACAAAGACTAAATATGAAGTAGTTACCTTTGAAATTTAAAGAAATTTTCAAGTTGTTTGAAACATCTAGCCTCCCCCTCATGCAAATGAAGAAGTAAGTACATAATTTCCTCTAAAATCTTGTTGTAGGTAGCATCCTTCTTCAACTGAAAACACAAAGAGGCTAATTGTAACATAACATCACAATAAAATTGTAGAATTTCAACTTTATGATGGATAATGTGATTAAAAAACATATCTAAAAATCTACTTTTCCAAATATGTAGAAAAATGGTTTGTCTCATAGAATCAACAATAGCATTTTTATGCAAACCAATACCTAGAATAACTTCTTTCAACCCAAAGCAAGATCAAAGTATTGGCAATTGACACTCATCCGGTGGATACTGATGCTTGATTATTGGTTTAAGGGTTGTCATTGATGGAAAATCTTCATGGAATTCTATCCAGTAGCTATAGATCTTGATAACCAGAAGTGGTTGCGAACCGATAACCAGTTAAGTGGTATTTCAAGTTGAGGAGATCAGTTTTGGTATGGAAGCTTTCCAGTGATTGCGGTGTTCTAAATTGTGCATGGGATGATAGGGTTGACATAGAGAAATCATTTAATCATATTTTTGGTGATCTAAATTTTTTTTTGGTAATCCAGTCAAGCCAACTCATGACTACATGTTACATTATAGGCCGACTTGATAATTGTCTATTTTGTGATTGCATATATATAAGACCTGTGCAAAAGATCTTTTTGATGTATGGTATGAAGGAATATGAGTGAGTAGTGATCAAGGATCCCTTTTGGTGCAGTTTCACATGTGCATTCTTGATCCGGTCGCTGACTGAGACATAAAACAAAGTAGAGTTGCAGAACAAAAATATAGTCAAAGTTTTTGGCACTTAACTGGAACTCATCCAAGCATGTTAGATGCTATGTTGGAGTTCATTCATTGTAATTCATCATTGTATATTATTTGTAAGGAAATAAGACTTCCGAGGTTGTAGCCCTTATTGTAATTGAGTTGTAAGCTCTAGGCAGTGTCCCTGAATGCTAGTGTATTCCCCTTCATGTAATATTATTTTTCTACTGGCCATAATGGAATAATATTGTGGGTTCAAACCCCACCATGGTTTTTCCCATTTGATTTTCCACGTAAAAATCCTGGTGTTATGATTTTATGGTTGACTCTTTTGAGTTTTTGCATTTCAATTTCATGCTTATGCTTCTGGTGGTTTAAGGTTAAGTTAGAAAATTTAATAATCGGTAGAACACTGTTCCACCCCCCCTCTCAATGTTCCTTGATTCCAAAAATTGGTATTAGAGCCTAGTTACTCTGAGGAAGCCTAGCCACTTGAGGAAGGTTCGGGAGATTGAATCAATGGATTCCAGTTTTCAGAGACAACTTAGTGTGGCACTTGAGGATCTTGATGCAACAAGAAATGAGATCAGCTCCTTAAAGAGAAAATTGAATGCAAGTAAAGAATTCATTAATGACTTGAAGGATCAAGTGAAAACTTCAAGAGATAAGAGGAAAGAGTTGATGGACAAGCTAAAGGAGAAAGAATAACAATGCATGGAGAATTGGGACAAAGATGATGAATGTGACAAGCTTGCTAGAGAGAATGTTGTGTTAAAGAATGAGATGCAATCCATTGTGATGAAGCTAACTAAGGAGATTGAAGACTGGTAGAAGAATGAAGAAATCTTAAATCAATCATTGAAGGAAAGAGAAGATGAATGCTTCAAGCTCACCTATGAGAATGATCAGTTGAAGCTTGAGTTGACACAATCAAGGAATAATAGTTAAGAACTTGAGAGACAGATTGTTGCCCTAAGAGATGAACCTGCTACTACAAGTGAATACAAAGACAAATTCAATGCTAGCTCAGCAAGGCTTGATGAGATGCTGGAAAGTTAGAGACATGAAAAGGACATGTGAGGACTTGGATTTGAGAAAGGTGAATCCTCCGGATCTGGACAAGGCAATGCAAAGCCTAATCATAAGAAGAGCAAGAATCCTTTGGTAAGACAACCTAATGCTCATAAATTCAATGGTAAATGTTTTACTTGCAATAAATTTGGTCATATGGTGAATCAATACAGAAGTAGGATGAATAATGGAATGAACAATATGAACAATGGTCCTACCTTTACCAATCATTGTTTCATATGCAATAATTTTGGTCACAAGTCAAATGTGTGCAGAGCACTAATGAATAATTTTCAAAACAAGAGATGCTATGCTTGTGGGATGTTTTGGACATATCTCTAACCAGTGCAAGATGAGACCAGATCAGATAAACTTCAAACCTATGCAAAATGTTGTTTGTCATGCATGCAATAAAACCAGCCACATTGCAAAATATTGTAGAAGCAAAATTATGAACATTAGTGCTCTGGTAGACAAGAACAAAACTGATGATAAAGGCAAGGCAAAGGTGTGTGTGTGTGTGAAAAGTGGACCAATATCTGTATTTGAATACACAGCACTTCAATTAAGTCATTAGATGCATGGTTAGTAAATCAATAATCAATGAATAATAAAACCATTACAAAGTGACCCATTGCCTTATAGTAGATGTGAGTTTTAGTCTTGCTCTCATATTTCTTTATGCAACACCAGTGACTAGATGACACCTAAATGAAGGATTTAATCTATATGAGCACAAGATTGAGCTAAATGGATGCAAGATATACAAGATTAAGCTAGACGAATGAATATTGAGATAGATAAATTAAACTAATCATGATTAATATACAATAAACTAAGATGTACTATTCTCAATACACAAAATCTCAATGATCCTAGAGCAAAAACAACATAATAACAATAAATCTATATAAGGGGTTGAAGGGGTCATTTTCAATTTATTTTTACCTTTCAAAGTTCAAAAGTTCAAAAACATTCTCTGGAGAAAAATGGTAATTCCCGGGCATGCGCACTGATTTGAGCACCAAAGACGTCATAATCATCCTTGAAACTATCTGTCAGTAGTAAGTGATCAATCTTAAGCCTCTTGCATTTCTCATTTTTTGAATTTTTGTTTGAATTTTTTGTTATTTTTGCCATTTTAAGTTGTTTAGTAATATGGCCAACTAGGCTTTGTCATATGACAATCTGTTAAAACTTCTTTTGTCATATAAAGTCATTAGATTAGTCATTCTACATGTGCCCTTCAGTCGTACAAGCATGTTCATAAGAGACTCTTTACTCGTTCTGCCCCAGTTAGTGACTCGTATCAACAAGTTTACTTGTACTATCCCCATTCTTTACTCGTACGTGTTTCTGGCCCACTGGGAAAACTTGTATGAAAAACAATGTTTATTTTTAAGGCATAAACGTGAATTTTTTATTTCCTTGATTGATTATTTGGATTCATGAGCACTTTTTACACCTTTGTAACTCAATTTGTTTGGCATATTGATGATTTTTTCATTCAATTTTCCAGGTTAATTTGCTCGATATACAATTTCGATGTACCTATCCACCCACCATGAGATTACTTCGAGAGCTGACAGATGTTCAGAGAACTCATATTGATGCATGTGGGTTGGGATGGTTGCTTTATACATGAGATATTCATGTGAATCATGGATTACTATGTGTCTTAGCTGAGAGGTTTCATCCTAAGCATAATACATTTCACTTGCCAATTGGGGAGATGACTATTACTCTCGAGGATGTGTATAGGATTTTAAGGATACCATTTGCAAGTGGCAGGGTAGACTATGATTCTTTGCCTTAGCAGGGGATTACAACATTATGAAGAGTGTTTTAGGATGACACTCTGATAGTTTGTTCCATCACTTGGGATGACATGTTGAGTAGGTATGGAGCACAACTTCTGGTATCTTGTGTGCTCATTGGCATTATCAGACATTTTTTCATTCTTGATAGAGGACAACAGGGATTCTCGTGCGGCTGGGGGGGAATGCTGGATACGTTAGTGACATAGCTGAGGAGATTGGGTTGGGGTTCTTGCCTATTGGCCCATATATATCATGAGATGCATGAGATTGCCTATCGAGAGGAGAAGAGCATGGCCATTGGGGTCCTTGTTTTACAGATTTGGGAATGAGAGCATATCCCAGTCTGTAGGCCAATGGTTGAGGATTCGAGGTAGCCACATTAGCCTATTGTCTATCTATACTCAGGTTTTATGATGCAACCCCACTTGGGGAAGACAAATTATTGGAGACGACAACTTGATGACTTGATCATAGTGGTATGGAGGCCATATAGGGGATTAGAGGAGTGGGATGATTGGAGGTGGGAGAGGAAGGTGATGTTCATGACTCACCCACTCATTGGTAGATCCCATACCGTTATTAAGCATTTTGTGTTGAGCAGGGTTATGAGGTAGTATGGGCGGCCATAGGCCATATCATAGGAGTTCATTGCTTATACCAAGTTTGGAGATGAGGAGAGGAAGGGATGGGGACAGAGGTTATCTTATGCCCTCATAGTGTAGGAGTTGGTAGTAATCCAGTCACAACGCTAGGATTACATGGATGATATAGCTGATGCAAGGGTGACTGCATAGTATAGGGATTATTTCATGAGACGTCCCTTCCCACGTTTTACAAATCTTGGAGAGCAGGAACCTCAAATAAACGGGGGTGAGGGTGATGCACCAGTACATACACAGAGAGGAGATGCACCTAGGAGGGCAGGGGTGACCCTAGTGCGATCAGTAGTAGGACACCAGTTGTTGGTCGGTAGAGGAGGAGAGGAGAGGGTGGATCTTTAGGTGCTGTTGGAGGAGATGGAGGTGGAGCTAGGACTGTAGAGCCTTAGGTAGATGTTGAGAGAGAGATAGGTGAGAGATCTGCCCCTCGATAGGTGAGACAATGCAAAGATGAGCAGGCTGAGGGAGGGGAGGAGGAGATACCTCTAGGACAGATGCCAGCAGAGATGATTCGTATACTGAGAGGGAAAGTGAGGATCCTCCAAACACAGCTAGCAGTCATGCAGACATAGGTTACAGAGCATGACCATGAGATTCACATATTGAGATCAAAGCATGATCAGAAGGTGTAGAGATTTAGATTAGAGCTAGCTGCCTCCCAGCGTGAGGTCCTTCACCAGTCTAGCCGAGCAACCTATTATGTAGTAGCTTATAACACAACAGTGCTGACAGATAGACAAGTGGTACCCTATTGTTAGTATATGGCTCGATCAGAGGGAGCACAAGCACCTAGATAGTTTGAGGGCTAGAAGGTACCACCTCCTCCACCAGGAGATGAGGGAGAAGGCCATAGCTAGCTTTTGATTCTATTTGCCATTTTGTTGTATACCCCATTTTTTTTGTAGTTGACATATATCTTATCCGATATTGTATATAACATTTTGAGATCATTTGTACCCTCTAGACATTGAGATTTTTTTGATGAGATACATATACGACACATGATTCAACCTCATTGTACTTGTGTTGATTGATATGATATTTTTTATGAGATGTCTTTCTATATGCATTTTTCTATATGAAGTTCTATATGAATGCATTTGTTTTCAGTATGTGTGTAATGTAGATGAATATGGATGTTTTTGTTTCTTTTTCATATATGCAAATAAATGATTTGATGAATGAAATGATGAGCTAATAATGCAAATGTTCTTTCATGAAATGGTAGAAATGCAAATGAATGCGTAATGGACTTATGGATTTATATGATATGCTCATGTATGCAGCTAAAATCTCATGTAGGATTTGTGATGTCCACACACAGGTACTCGTTTGCATCGATGATGATGATATAGTTGACCACTTGGTGAAGAAATGATGATTGTTTTGAAGTCAGGCTCTCATTCAAAGAACAAAGAGATAAATTGTATTATGTTGAAATCACTTGAAATGCACAAAATTAAGTATGAATGCAACCTAAAACCTAGTCACTGGATTTAGTATGCTTAATTATCATCATTGAGCCTTTTACAAACACAATAGGAAAAGAAGAGTTCCTTCCTTTTTATATGCAATTATTTATTTTCTTATCTGCAATGATCCTTTTATCTCTCATATCCCTAGACATAGTAAGCATGCATCTAGATTGCACATTAAAGATATTTCCTCAAACTAGCCAAAGAGCTGATTCCAACCTCCCTGTAGCATACAAATAAATGGAGTCGAGGTATGTGTGGTGATTTCACCTTGGTGTGAAGGCACTAATTACAGACACCCAACTTATGAGATGTTTCCAGATTATCAGAATCACTCCTACAAGCAGAAAACAAAGAAAAGTATTATGCCCCCAATCGTTGCTCCTCTTAGTCAAGATAGACTTCCTCGAGTTACTCAAAGGGAATAATAATCAAAAACAAATTTAAAAGATGGCATTCAAAGAAAATTTCAATCATAGCTCAAACAACTTTCAGTGATTGTTTTCAGTGTTCTTTCTTTGTGTGTTTACCCAGTGGTAAAACTCTGTAGTGGTTAGAAGACAGGCTACTGACTTAGATTGGATGACTTGGTAGTACCGACAAAAAGATAACTTGGTTAAACTGCTTAGGACATTTAAATTGATTAGTCGATTACCCTAAGACTAAGACTTTGATTAGTTTCAAGCCATGAGGGTTCCAAGAAGAACCAAGGTGTTGCGAAAGCAACTGAAGGATATGTACAAGCTAAAGAAAAGATGCAAAAAAGTGGGAAATAAAGCAGAAAATGCCAAAGTTGCGTTTGATAGATAGAGCACTTCAGTACAAGAGGTGCCTGTTTATAGGGTTCTCACCTTCTTGAAAAAGATTCTCTATTTTTTTTTTTTGCTACCAAGGTGCCTATTTACCAGGTTTTCACCAAGGCATTTTTCTTTCATATTTTGATTTTTTTGCTTCTTTTCTCTTTTCTCTTTTTTTTTTTTTGGTTTTCTTTTTCAGGACTTTTTTATGATTTTTTTTTTTGGATGTTTTAGCTATATAGATTGCTAGAGAAGAGAATGCTAAGTGTAGAATTTCTTCAAGTGGATGGTGTTGATCGGTTCACGAAGCTGTTTTCCTTCTGATGTTGAGAATCGATAAGAACCAGAGCCCAAGGCTACAGTAATGATGTAGGGACCCAGCCAGTTGGGTTAAAACTTCCCCTTTTGTTCTCGAAGCTGTTGATTTTTAGGATTCTCTCTTAAAACAAGGTCACCAACCTGAAATTCTCTATGTCAAACTTTCTTGTTATAACGTCTAGACATTCTCTTCTAGTAAGCTCTCAGATGATCAAATGCCACATGCTGACGTTCATCCAACAATTCTAGTTCTTGCAATTTAGATATTCTGTGATCGTCATCAGTAATAAGACCTTGCAAAGAAACTCTCAAAGAAGGAATTTCCACTTCAATAGGCAAGACTGCTTCGATCCCATACACCAAAGCAAAAGGTGTAGCCCCTGTAGGTGTTCAAATACTTGTTCAATAAGCCCACAGTGCCGGATTGAGCTATAGATGCCAATCCTTTTCAGATTTATTGATCGTTCTGTGCAAGATAGTCAAAAGATTTTTATTAGATGCTTCAGCTTGTCCATTACCTTGAGGGTAATATATAGAAGACCAATGTTGTTTGATTTTGAACTTCTCGCAGAGCTCATCTAGATCCTTAATTTTGAATTTCCCTCCATTGTCAATCACAATCGAAGAAGGTATTCCATACCTGCAGATGATATAGTTAAGAATGAACATAGCCACCTGTTTTTCAGTTGCTTTGATTAGCGGAACCACTTCAACCCACTTGGTGAAGTATTGAATGGCAGTTGTGATAAACTTGTGTCCCTTAGATGATGTAGGATAGATTTGGCTGATGAGATCAAATGCCCATTGCTAAAAAGGCCAATGTGTGATAAAAGGTATTAGCTCTCTTCCTGGAGCATTTATGAGATTCCCATGTAGCTGAAATTTCTCACAAGTTTTAACAAATTTTATAGCATCTTTTTTCATATCTGGCCAATAGTAGCTAGCCCTTAGCAGTTTTTGAGCTAAAGTTAGACTGTTTGAGTGAGATCCACAAATACCTTCATGGACTTTAGATAATGCACATTGAGACTCTTCAGGTTCTAGACACCTAAGAAAAGTACTATCTAAACCTTGCCTATATAGATCGTTAGCGATGATGACATACTGTGAAGCATTTTGGATCAGGTTTCTTTTCTCATTACAGGTAAGGTTATCAGGGATAATTTGGTCATGTAAGTAAGAGTAGATATGACTATAGCGAGATGAGTCATATCCAATGATAGAACAGACCATCTAGGACTTAGGGGAATCATAAGTAGGACAATGAAGCTCTTCCACCAGGAATTCATAATAGTACTCAAATTCTTGTAGTTGTGGTATAGATGCCAATGCAGCCATAACATTTGCTGCTCTGTTTGCTAATCTAGGAATCTACTGAAATGATACAAAGGTAAAGTATTTCTTAAAGTCATCAACCATTATTTTGTAGGGAATTAGTTTTTCATCTCAAGTTTGATATATATCATTGATCTGGTTGATTATCAGTTGAGATTTGCCATAGATGTATAACTCAACAACTTTCCTTTCAATAGCTAGCTTGATTCCATTTACCAAGGCTTCATATTCTGCAATATTATTTGTACAAAAAAAGAGGATCTTGTACGCATTTGGGATTGAGTATCTTTGAGGAGTGATAAAAAGAATTCTAGCACTAGAACCTTGTTGAGTAAAATACCCATCAAAGAACATTTTCTAGGATCATTGAGTAAGATGCATTATAGATTCATTCGGAAATTCTCTGTGCAAAGGTTGATTGTCTTCAAGCGAAGCATCAACAAGTTGATCTACAATGACTTGTCCTCTGATAGCTTTTCGTTATACATATTCAATGTCAAATTCTATAAGTATCATAACCAACTTAGCCAATCTCCCTATGAGCATTGCCTTGCTAAGAAGATATTTGAGGAGATCAATCTTAGCCACCAGTTTGATAGAATGTGCTAGCATGAAATGTCTTTATTTTTGTGATGTGAAGTCCAACGCCAGACAATCTTTCTCAATGATAATGTAGTTTATCTCATAGGACACCAATGTCTAGTTGATATAATATATAGCTCCTTCCTTTTTATTCTCATCTTGTTGAGCCAAAAGTGCCCTCAGTGATGTATCAGTAGCTGATATGTAGAGAATCAAGGGTTTGTCTTGAATCAGTGGCATTAAGATAGGTGGATTAGAAAGACATTCCTTGATCTGCTTTAGGTGTTGTTCACAATCTTTATCTCAGTTATATGTAACTCCTTTCCATAAATCTTTTGTTAATGGTTGAGATTTATCTACGAGATGAGAAATGAAGCGTCTTATTGATTGGAGCCACCCTTGTAAAGTCCTCATTTGACTAGCATTGTTTGGAGGTGGCATTTCCATTATAGCTTTAACTTTTTCTGGGTCCACTTCAATTCCTTTTGCTGAAACAATGTATGCTAGGAGCTTGCCAGATGTAACTCCAAATGCACATTTCTTAGGATTTAGTTTGAGTTTAAATTTTTCCATCCTATGTGCGTCATATCATGAAAGATCTTTGTTACAACTCTTTGATAAGTGGCACCTGCATTCTTTAAGCCAAAGGGAATCATATTCCAGCAGAAAGTTAACCATGCACAGGTGAATGCTTTTTTCTCTTGATCCTCAGGTGCAATTTTGATCTGATTGTATCCAGAAAAACCATCCAACAGAGAGTACATTTCATAGCCAGCAATCATGTCCACTATCATGTCTATGTTAGGCAGTGAAAAATCATCTTTTGAACATGCTTTTTTTAAATCTTTGAAATCTCTACAAACATGTATTGATTTGTTAGGTTTGGAAATAGGTACAATATTAGATATCCACTTAGCATAATCAATTGCTCTGATGAATCCTTCTTTTAGTAATTTTTCTAGCTCAACCTTAACAAGTAATGCAACATGAGGATGCATTTTTTGGAGTTTTTTATTGAAAGGTTTAACTCTAGGAGCGATAGAAAGATGATGCTGATGGACTTGTAAAGAACTGAGAGTGGGGGGGGGGGGTGAATCAGTGACACCAAAAATAGTACTACTTTAAACACTAGCCGGTAGATAAACTTAACAAGTTTGTTAAACAATATGCATATAATAAAAAATGATATAACAACATCCACAATAAGTAAAACATCCACCATAACACAAGTGTTTATATGTGGAAAACCCAAATAGGTAAAAACCACGGTGAGATGGGACTCACAAGTTAACTATCTGCAGTAATAGATAACTGACCGGTTAGGGTCTACAAAATGCTCTGCTAGGAGAGAATTCTGTTAAAGATCCCAAAGCTTAGTTAAAAGCTATACCCTATAAAAGGAAGTACCCTATAAGGAGTAACCTTGATGGAGCATTTCTGAATCCAAACTAATGGATCACCTAGTTAGAGGATTTGAATAATGAAGCTTGTTAGAGCTTACCCGGTTAGGGGATTTGATTGTTGCAGTGACTAGAAAACAACAGGCGATGTGATCTAGTAGTAGCACAAATTGCTTGTATAGATCCTCTTCCTAATATCTTCATTGTCCTCTCAAAGGTAGTCTCAAGCTTGTAAGTTGAAATATCAAAAGCCATAGTTGCCTTTGGTAGTTCCTTCACTTGCTTAGCTATTCTACCAGTTGCTTTCATTTTCTTGGGTTCTTCCTCAGTGTTAGAACCTTCAAATTCTTCTTGGAGAATTAGTTTTTGACCTCTTTTGTTTGATGCATTCTCCTTCTTTGCATAAAATTTAGGCGTCGGTTCCTTTTTGGTTTGGACACTTCGTGTCACTCTTGTATTTTTTATCACCGGAGGTGCCTGCTCAACCTTCTTCTTCTTACCTTTACCACTCATGGTAGGAACAATATTGGTTTTAGCTTCTGTAGTCTAATCTTCAACAATATTCATATTTGCCTTCTTTTTATCCTTTGGAGATTCCAAAAGGTTATTAGCATAACCAATCAGTAAGTCATAGTTGACTTCATAACTCATATCTTCCATTTCTTCTTCTCTAGGCTCAATTGCCTCCATCAAATAGAAATCAGTGGTAATTGTGAAAACAATGTCCTTAGCAAAGTGTTTTACCACATCCTCAAGAAATCTTACTCTCATGCTCATTTTCTTCTGAAATTCATTGAAGTATTTGTTCATTGTAGCAGAAAAGGCGTTCTTCATAGCCTTGGTACTATTCTTAATCTGGGTAGATACTGATAGATCCTTAGACCATTCAAGATCACCTATTCTTGGTAGGAAATTCTAGAAATAAAAGAATATCCTGATCAATAATTGTCCAAATTTAAACTTTAGATTGTTGTCCTTCTTGATAGACTAAAGATTTAACAATAGTTGGCTCCTTATGGCCTCACATAGGTCATAATTAGCATTTTCAGCTATCATCTTGTAAGCAGTATGCACCGCTGCTGATGGAACACTATTTAATCTACTCGAATAGAATACCTGGTAGCGTATAACCATAGCTTCCAACATTACCACTGGGTCCCTGATGTTATTGATAGAAAAAGAATGCTTATCAGATATTGATCCGGTTAGAGTGTATACTATCTCTTTTAAAATACGCCTCAGCACAGGTACTTCACCGGTTGAGTAAAAACCAGTTACAACTTGAATAGCTTCCTTGGTTATAGTATGAGTCCTTTCTAAATACATGTTTTCTCTATGATCTCGACTCAAAATAATTTAGATATGTTCTTCTTCAAAATCTTCAAGAAAGTAAGCTGTGTTATGAAAACCTTTTTCATAAACCCTAATATATTCTGTTTGAATCTTTCCATTTTCATCGCAAAGGGATTTTAACTGAGAATATATCGAGAATGATCCTAAATCCTCAATTTTGTAATCAATGTAGTTGGACAAATCTCCTTGCACTATAACACCACTAGGAACTTGTTATAAAGCATTATAAGACACAATTTGTTCCGCTTCTACAACTTCCATAGGTTTAGATGTAATCATCAATTTCTCTACTGTTTTAAAATATGATGCCATTCTAGATAAACTAGATTCGAAGTAGGATTTTTCAAAGAAATACCTTATTTCACGCATGCTGCCTCTTTAACTAGTTGAATGCTCAAGTGCACACCCTCTCAGTCTTCTCCAACCTTCAAATCAACTAGATTACTCAAATCACAATACAACTCCGACTAAAATCAGCTAACAATCCTTTCTTAGCTCTACAAGCGCTAAAAAATTCTTTCTCGTATGTGTTAGGATAAAAATAACAAAGTGAAAACTTGCTTTTATCCTTTTTACCTACTGCATTAAATGCTCGCTCCTTAGGGTTACAAACCCTAATTACACTGCTTAATGATACATAGATGTGAAACCGGTTGATAACCGATTGACAAAAAGTTATCAAAATTTTGTGCATTTAAATTCTCTTACTACTCATTTATCTCAAGGGGTCCAGAAGTGGATTTATCGTTAAGTTCCCCTTAGCCATATGAAAAATCTTAGTTCACTGGTGTAGGATTCTCCACACTTGATGAAGGAACAATTTCTTCTCCAGGTGAGTCATCACTCTTCTTCTTCCATATTCGATTCATTTCTTCTTTGGTTTCTTCAACATTAACTTTTTGCTTTCCTTTCTGATCCTTAGAAGAATTGACCAATTTGCTCTTTCTGGATCTACATAATTTTGCCATGTGTCCCAGTTTATGACAGTGATAGCAGGCCATACCAGATGATCTCCAAGGTCCTGCATTACCTCTCCCAGTTCTTCTTCTGCAATTCATAGCCACATGACCAAAGTTGTTACAAATGGTGCAAATGACATTTTTTACCTTTTCCATCTCAAATGGACTAAACCGGTTGTCGTAGGGTCTTTGCTAGTTCATGTTGACCCGATTCTCAAAATTTTTTATCCAGTTTCCATTTGGTCTTGAATGCATATGTGGTACAGGATTATTCGCTACATATCTGTATTCAACTGATCTATGTCCATACATTTTACATGTGAAGCAATAACCTTCAAATTTCTTAGACACATATTAGTATTGTAGCTTGCATTTCTATTAGGTTTGTCTCTACAAACATTTATAGTGTGACCAGGTTTATGACAAACAAAACAAATAGGTTTAAAGACCTTCTTACCAGTAGGCTTTTTGACCTTAGAAGCAGATTTATTCTTAAGAGTGTTTCTCTTAGTACTAGAGGATTTGCCTTTTTCAGATGCGTGAAAACCAAGTCCATAAGTATCACCATTCATCCTTTGTGATTGAATTTTCTCTTCTAGCAAGGTAGAACTTTTGTTGAACTTTTCCAATTTCCCATTCACTTCAGTGAGCTGTCTGGTGAGATCTTCATTATGTTTTGACAGGTTCTCTCTCAGAGATGATGCTAATTGAAGATCTAGCTGTATGTTCTCTTTTTCTTCTCTTTTTACATTCAAATGTTCATGCAAGGTAGCATTCTCTCACTTGGTCTTGGAAATCTCATGATCTCTTTCTTTGGTGAGATCTTCAGCAGTTCTCCTATCTTCTAGTTCCTGACTCATGCAGATAGTAAGACCTTCTAGCTCTCTCCCTAGATTTAGCTTTTTACTGTTTAGTTTTTCAACTTCCTCAGCTAAAGCATCAATATTGGCCTCATCTGAAGAACTATTATCAGATATTTATAACAGTTGTTTAGTTAGCTCTCTTCTGTTGACTTGAGAAGCTTTCAGTTTGACCCTTAAGGTTTCAAGCTCATTCCTACTAGCCTCAAGCTCTCTAGCCATTTCAAAGTAGCTCATATCCCCCATGGTAGCTTTAGGGTTCCCTTCCAACCGATTAGGCTTTAAAGAAGTTAGGCCCTGATACCAATTGATGGACTTGTAAAGCACCAAGAGGGGGGGGGGTGAATCAGTGACACCAAAAATAGTACTACTTTAAACACTGACCGGTAGATAAACTTAACAAGTTTGTTAAACAATATGCATACAATAAAAAATGATATAACAACATCCACCATAACACAATTGTTTATACATGGAAAACACAAATAGGTAAAAACCACGGTGAGATGTGACTCACAAATTAACTATCTGCAATAATAGATAACTGACCAGTTAGCATCTACAAAATGCTCTGCTAGGAGAGAATCCTATTAAATATGTCAAAAATTAGTTAAAAGCTATACCCTATAAAAAGGTAGTATCTTGTAAGGAGTAACCTCGGCGGAGGATTTCTGAATCCAAACTAGTGGATCACCTAGTTAGAGGATTTGAACAATGAAGCTTGTTAGAGCTTACCTAATTAGGGGATTTGACTATTGCAGTGATTAGAAAACAATAGGTGATGTGATCTAGTAGTAGCACAAATTGCTTCTATATATCCTCTTCTATGCACTTAACACTTCTTTACCAACATACTCTATGACTTAACACTTTTTCCTTTACACATAGCATATCACTTCCTCTCATACAAAATATTTCATTGTGATGTCAATATATAGACATTTATATTTCATGTCGGCCTCTAGAAATCATAACATAATTACCTAGGTGTAGTGTATCTGTTCAAGTGATCATAACTCATCACAAAAATACTGCCAAGTCTTGTCAATAAGGATAACTCATCACATAATAAATGAATACCAGTTGGAACAATCCATACCAATTGGAGTTAAACATATAAACCATTTACACTTGATGTTCCTATGATAATCTCCACTGGATCCTCATGTTGATGCCGAGTTATGAAAATACACTAGTTGTCTCCATATATAGATACTAGTTGTCAACATGTATCTATTGGATATAAACCTCTAGAATACTAGTTGTAGTATAAACAACTTTGAAGTCACACCGGTAAAAAATATGAACATATGTGATAGGGAGATTGAGTGAGAAGTTAGTAAATAAGCCTAAATTGGTCTAATTTGACAAGTGGACCCAAGAATATTCTTTTCTAATGTATTCAATTAATGTTTGGCAACATTAAACTCCAACACCCACACTTCTCCTCAAACAACCACCCTATTGTGTGTTATACAACATTGTTCTAGTTTGCTTCCTCAAGTTACTCAAGTCCTCCACCAGGGGTCCAAACTCCAAAATCATGTCTTGATTGTCTAAATTTATGGGAATAGGTCCATAGAATGTATTTCAACTATTTTAGACAATTTTGGAAGGTTCATACTTTATTTGGACAATTGGGTTCAACTTTTGTGAAAACAGGGCTAAAAAGGGCTACTAGCCCGTGGAGGGCTAATTGAGTGAAATTTGCTTGCAGAGGGTAACAATGATCACAAACTTCACAAAACCTGACATGGATGGTGTCAATAAGGTGTAAAATCAAGTATTTTCTTGGTTTTAGCCTCTGAGAAGTTGGTATGGTGATTGTCCATGTTTTTAGGCTAAAATGTAGGGTTTTGAGAGGGTTTCAACCAAGTTACAAAGGAAGCCAATTCTAAACTACAAACCAAGCCCCCAAATTCATGTAGGAACTCTTCCACACCATTTTACTCAACTTTTAATCACTTACCTACATGAAAATATGACAAACACTTTCCACACAAATATTTACTTGACTGTTTTATGTATTATGACTGCACTTTCATTGTTTTTGCCGCACTTTCAATGTTAGAATAGCATGGAAACCTTCACAAAGGTCTGTTGTAACTTCATAACACCTTTCCAACACCTTCCATAAGATTACAAAGCATGGATATATACACAAAGCAAGTTTAGACCCAAAAATTCATTAATTCCCCAAAACTGGGTACTTGCTGCCAGCTTGAGTTAACACACACTCATACATTAATAACTTCCAAACCAGAAAATAATGGTCCAATCCCTCTAATGGAGTTTTAGAAAAATTTATTAATAGAAACATATCCAAAATTCATAAAGATCCAATGGTGCAATAACTAGTTATCATCTCTGCCCCGAGACCAATTTTGACTGTCATAAATCTGCTAAATGTATGCTTGCTGCCAGCTAGAATTAACACACACTTGGAAGATGAAAAGTACATTTTTTGGAACTTCAAATGCATCCAAAACCCCTTGAATTCTATTTTAGACCTCTAGCTCAATTTTTCTTACTCAAATTGGTCTTGAGCACAAACAAGTTTGGTCTTACTCACATTGCTAGCCAAATCCATCACCAATTTGCCTAGCATATGCTCAAAAACTCTTCTTACTCATAGCCCTGGCCAAAATGTGGAATATTTACACTATAAATGTTCCATAAAACTTGTCTAAGTCCATCCATGGGAGCCCAAACCTATATTTAGACAAGTTGATGCATTTTTGTGGCCCAAAGCCTTGACAGGGTAGTCAAAAGCCAAAAATAAAACTAATTTGTACAATCAACTTCCAAATGCTTAAGAATTGAAACTAATACATAAAATGCATTAAATTTACATTAAGAAAAATCTCCAGCAAGTATAGTACAGATTGGAACTGTCCAATACGGACTGTTACAAGAAAATGAGTTAGAAAACCATTAAAAAGCCAGAATTCTTCTTATTTCCAATTGAGAATGTCTTCAAATACAATTTCCAACCCTATACAAAGAAGAGGGAGGCATATTTATATCACCATGAAGAATTTATGAGGTCCTGTATGGACACACAACTATAGGAGGTTTTCTTTTATAAATTTTGTCTTAAAAATGACAACTTTCCAAGCAAGAAAGCAACTTTTGTTGCTCCAAATGACATTTTTGAGCAACCTAACCTATCTATCCCTCTTAGAAACTTAGGAATGATTAAAATAACTCAAAAAACATGTTCCAACACTTTTCCAACCATTTCTAGGGCTATAAGGCAATTTCTCACTTTTTAGCCCTTTTTGGCCTAGGAGCACAAAATTGACAATTCAAGCTCTAAGAAGCAAAATTTGATCTCTCAAGCACAAAATGAGATAAAAAACCTATGAATTGACTAAAAACAACCTATGAAAACATTTAAAAACTAACAAGACACTAAAGAATGAAAAATACCAAAAATGGAGAGTACAAGCAAAACTAGGTGCTCCTGCACCATACTCCCCCAAAGACAAAGAAGTCATGTGACTCCTTGAGGTAGAAAAGAAGAAGGAATTCCAGACTTAGAGAAATCAGACTCATGTACCCAAGTAGCTTCTAAAAGTGGTTTATCCTTCCACTTGCTGAGATGCTCCATGTACACTTGATGGCGAGTCCTCTTGTAAATTCTTGAGTCCAACACCTTTTCAGCTTGAGGAATGGATGGAGGAGGCAAAGGTAGGTTTGAAAGTGACTTGTGAACATTTGAAACTCTATCCTCCTCCTTAGGAAGCTGACTTTTGAATGCCACCAAATCTGAAACATTGAAAATAGGAGATAAAGAAAGATTAGTAGGCAAATCAATTTTATATGCATTAGAACCATACTTAGCCAATATCTTGCAAGGAACAATCCGCCTCATTTGGAGCTTGTTGGAAACTCCCTTTTTCAATCTAGACTTGTTCAAATGCACCATCACAAAGTCCCCAACTAAAAATTGAACATCCCTCTTTGATTCATCAACTCTAGCTTTCTCTTTTTGTGAGGTATCTTGAAGAGTCTTTCTCACTTGCTCATGAACTTCCTTCATTAATTGAGCCATGTCATCTATTGTACCACTCTTTTGCTACATGTTACCAAGATCCCTTAACTCCATGACACCCCTTGGGTGCATACTATAAACAATCTCAAAGGGACTCTTACCAGTTGACCTGTTAACACTATCATTGTATGCAAATTTTGCCTGATGGATGAGTTGATCCCAACTTTGGCCATATTCCTTTGTCAAACACCTTAAGAGGTTGCCAAGAGTCCTATTGACCACCTCAATTTTCTCATCAGTCTGTGGGTGATAAGCTGAACCAAAAGAGAGATTAGTACCCAATATTTTCCACAATGTCTTCCAAAAATGGCCAAGAAACTTAATATCTCTATCAGAAACAATGCTAGAAGGTAAACCATGGATTCTAATCACTTCCTTGAAAAAAAAAATAGGCTATGACTAGCATCATGTGTAGTCATACAAGGAATGAAGTGTGCCATTTTACTAAATCTATCCATAATCACAAAGATGATATCAAAACCAGCTTGAGTCTTAGGTAAGCCTACTACAAAATCCATGCTAACACATTCCCAAGGCCTTGTAGGAATTGGAAGAGGCTGATAAAGACCAGCATTAGAAGTTTTACCTTTTGCTTTCTGACAAACCATACATTGCTCCACATACCTTCTGACATCTCACTGCATTTTAGGCCAATAATAGAAATGTTGTACCAACTCCAATGTTTTGTTGAGACCAAAATGTCCACTCAAACACCCATTGTGCTTTTCTTGAATCAGATTCTCCCTCATTGAGCCTTTAGGAACACATAGCTGCCCACCTTTAAACAACAAACCACTTTGCAAAGTATAATCAGCTAGCTCACTATGAAAAGAATTATTAAATGCTTGGCAAACCTTATAGATGGCTGCAAAATCTTCATCATTAGGATACATTTCTTTGAAGCATTCTATGCCAATACTTTGAACCTGTACTTCCTGCACTGTTATAAGCCTTCTACTCAAAGCATCTGCTACTTTATTGTATTTCCCTTTCTTGTGCTTAAGAGTAAAAGTGTATGATTGTAAGTACTCAACCCATTTAATATGCCTATGATTTAACTTATCTTGTGAATTCAAGAAACTCAAAGCTTGATTATCTGTATAAACAACAAACTCCTTTGGAAGAAAATAATGTCTCCACTTTCTAAGTGCTTGAACTAAAGCACAGAGTTCCAAATCATAGGAAGAGTACTTCTTTTTAGCATCATTTAACTTTTCACCAAAAAAAGCTATAGGTCTATTATCCTGACTCAACACTACACCTATTGCAATATTACTAGCATCACATCCAATGGTAAATAACTTGTCAAAACTAGGAAGTATAAGCATTGGTTGAGAAGCAACCTTGGTTTTCAAAAGTTCAAACCCCTTATTTGCTGCATCTGTCCACTGAAACTTTACCTTAGCTCCACCTTTTATAGTATCAAGTATTGGTGCACAAATCTCACTAAACCCTCTGATGAACTTCCTGTAGAACTTTGCTAAGCCATGAAAGCTTCAAACATCACTTGCTGATTTGGGTGTAGGCCAATTTGTGATGGCTTCCACCTTGGTTTTATCTATTTTCAAATCTCCACTTGAGATCACAAAGACAAGATAAACCAATTCCTATTTCATAAAATCACACTTTTCCAAATTGATTGTCATCTATTCATCATATAACTTGTTCAAAACAATTTCAAGATGGTTCAAATGTTCTTCTTTAGCTTTACTGAATATTAGTATGTCATCTAAGTACACCACTACAAATTTACTAATGAAATCATGCATCACTTCATTCATGAGTCTGATGAATGTACTTGGGGCATTAGAAAGACCAAATGGCATAACTAGCCACTCATAAATACCCTCATTTGTTTTGAAAGGTGTTTTCCATTCATCACCTTCTTTTATCCTGATCTGGTGGTAACCACTCTTGAGGTCAATTTTTGTAAAATACTTGGCACCTCCCAAACAATCCATCAAATCCTCAATCCTTGGAATAGGAAATTTAACCCTGATGGTGATTCTATTAATGGCTCTTGAATCTGTGCACAATCTCCATGTACCTCCTTTCTTGGGTGCTAAAACGACAAGTACTGCACAAGGACTTATGCTTTTTCTTATCAGATTTTGATCTAGGAGTTATTGCACTTGTCTTGCCACTTCTTTGTTTTGTTCAGGTGTCATCTTGTAGGCTACTTTGTTTGGAAAAGAGGCTCCTGGTATGAAGTCTATCTGATGGCTAATGGCTCTAGGAGGTGGTAAGGTTGCAGGTGTTCCATCTCTTATGATTTCCTTAAAGTTATCAAGTATTTGTTGTACTTCTTGTGGCATCTCAACCTTCTTCTCCTTCTTTTCTTCCTTGGGTGTCACTATGAGTGCAAATCCTACTCGTTTACCCTCTTCAAGTGTGTTAATAAACTCTTTCTCATTCAATATTAAAATATTCTGATTCTTTGAACTACTGCCCAGTTTTTCTTCATTTCTAGACTGAATTTTGTATGTAATACCATCTTTCTGAAATGAGTAGGAGTTCTTTTCACCATTGTGTATGGCTTTCCTGTGAAATTGCCAAGGTCTACCAAGAAGTAGATGACAAGCATCCATTGGAAGAATATCACATAAGATCTTATCTTGATACCCTCCTATAGTAAATTCTACCGATGTTTGTTCATTGACAAGAACATGTTGCTCCCTATTCAACCATGTGACTCTATAGGAATGTGTGTGAGGGATTCTTTTTAGTTTGAGTTTCCCCACTGCTTCTTCTAAAACTATGTTATCAGTGGATCCTGAATCAATGACCACCTTGCATACCTTTCTCATAATCTTGTACTTTATTCTGAACAATGACCTTCTTTGAATAGTTTCCTCCTTGATTGGCTCCTTTATCAAGACTCTTCTCATCATCAAACTCTCACCATCTTCTAATCTTAAGCTAACTTCATGAGCCTTTCTTCTTGCTGCACTTTCTTGCACATAGTTCACTTTTATTTCACCTCCTTGTGATGAGGTGGGTTTCTCTGGACATCTGTAGGCAGGGTGTCCCAACTTCTGATAGTTGTAGAATTTCATGGTGGAGAAGTAGGACCCTCTTCTTGGTCCACTAGATCTACCTCTACCTGGGTGGCTAGATCCCCTTCCTCTATAGATGCTCTTGCTATATGAATCCCCACTTTGCTCAATAAGTTTGGATTCTCCTTGGGACCTTTGATCTCCTCTTCCACCAAAACTTCCTCTATGGCCTCTACCATCTCTACCCCTACCTCTACCTCTGTTTCTTTGTTTGTTCTTTTTCTTAATCTTCTCTTCCATCTTAAGTGCTAGTTGATAACACTTGTGAGCTGTTTGTGGACATAACAAACTCATCTCCTCTTGTATGTTCCATCTCAGTCCATTCAAGTACCTTGCTACTTTTATACTCTCATCCTCTATCACCTTGGATCTCATGCATATTTTTTGAAACTCCTCAGTGTAGCTACTGACATCTAAATATTTTTGTCTCAAGTTTTGTCTTTTCTTATGTAGTTGGATTTCATAAACTTTAGGAAGATAGGTTTCTCTAATTTTGGCTACCATTGCTTTCCAGGTGGATATTGGTTGCTTACCCTCTTTCACCCTTTCCTCTTGGATGAACTTCCACCAAGTTAAGGTTGCCGCTCTCAACCTTGATTTTTTTACTTTAACCTTTTGTGCTCTAGTTATTCCATCACATTCAAAATGGTTTTCTAGGCCTTCAATCCATTCTATAAGAGCATCTGGATCCATCTTTCCACTGAAAAGAGCCACCCCCTCTAAGGTTTTACCACTCATGCCCTCAAAGCTTTCAAGAATGGTTCTTGCTCAAGAATAGGGTCAGGTATGGGAACCTCATCCTCTATTGCCACCATTTTCCCCTTATCTCCAATCTTATCATGGACTTCTTCAATCTTAACTTCAACTTCAACTAGTTTTGTTGCTAGTTGCTCCAACCTCTCTCCGAGCGCTCTATTTTCTTCTTCTTGGTCTTTGACCTTCTAGCTAACTCAACATTAGTCACCATGTTTTCTTCTAAGTATTATATTGATCCTAAGTCAATTTTTTTTCTCTTTTCTCGTGAATCTTACTCAGGCTCTAATACCACTATGATAGGGAGATTAAGTGAGAAGTTACTCAATAAGCCTAAATTGGTCTAATTTGACAAGTGGACCCAAGAATATGCTTTTCTAATGTATTCAATTAGTGTTTGGCAACATCAAACTCCAACACCCACACTTCTCCTCAAACAACCACCCTATTGTGTGTTATACAACATTGTTCTAGTTTGCTTTCTCAAGTTACTCAAGTCCTCCACCAGGGGTCCAAACTCCAAAATCATGTCTTGATTGTCTAAATTGATGGGAATAGGTCCATAGCATGTCTTTCAACTGTTTAAGACAAGTTTGGAAGATTCATACTTTATTTGGACAATCGGGTTCAACTTTTGTGAAAACAGGGCTAAAAAGGGCTACTAGCCTGTGGAGGGCTAATTGAGTGAAATTTGCTTGCAGAGGGTAACGATGACCACAACCTTCACAAAGACTGACATGGATGGTGTCAATAAGGTGTAAAATCAAGGATTTTCTTGGATTTAGCCTCTGAGAAGTTGGTATGGTGATTGTACACATTTTTAGGCTAAAAAGTAGGGTTTTGAGAGGGTTTCAACCAAGTTACAAAGGAAGCCAACTCTAAAATGCAAACCAAGCCTCCAAATTCATGTAGGACCTCTGCCACACCATTTGAATCAACTTTCCATCACTTGCTTGCATGACAATATGACAAACACTTGCCACACAAACATTCATTTGACTGTTTTATGTATTATGACTGCACTTTCACTATTTTTGCCACACTTTCAATGTTAGAATAGCATGGAAACCTTCACCAAGGTCTGTGGTAACTTCATAACACCTTTGCAATACCTTCCACAAGATTCCAAAGCATGGATATATACATAAAGCAAGTTTAGACCCAAAAATTCATTAATTCCCCAAAACTGGGTAGTCCATTAATTCTAATGGAGTTTTAGACAACTTGATTAAGAGAAACATATCCAAAATTCATAAAGATCCAACGGTGCAATAAACAGTTATCATCTCTGCACTGAGACCAATTTTGACTGTCATAAATCTGCTAAATGTATGCTTGCTACTAGCTAGAATTAACACACACTTGCAAGATGAAAAGTACATTATTTGGAGCTTCAAATGCATCCAAAACCCCTTGAATGCTAGTTCAGACCTCTGGCTCAAGTTTTCTTACTCAAATTGGTCTTGAGCACAAACAAGTTTGGTCTTACTCACATTACTAGCCAAATCCATCACCAATTTGCCTAGCATATGCTCAAAAACTCTTCTTTCTCACAACCCTGGCCAAAATGTGGAATATTTACACTATACATGTGCCATAAAACTTGTCTAAGTCCATCCATGGGAGCCTAAACCTTGATTTAGACAAGTTGATGCATTTTTGTGGCCCAAACTCTTGACAGGGTAGTCAAAAGCCAAAAATGAAACTAATTTGTACAATCAACTTCCAAATGCTTAAGAATTGAAAATAATACATAAAAAGCATTAAATTTGCATTAAGAACAATCTCCAACAAGTACAGTACGGATTGGAACTGTCCAGTACGGACTGTTACAAGAAAATGAGTTAGAAAGCCATTAAAAAGCCATAATTCTTCTTATTTCCAATTGAGAATGTCTTCAAATATAATTGCCAACCCTATAAAAAGAAGAGGGAGGCATATTTATAGCACCATGAAGAATTTATGAGGTCCTGTATGGACACATAGCTGTAGGAGGTTTTCTTTTATAATTTTGTCTTTAAAATGACAACTTTCCAAGTAAGAAAGCAACTTTTGTTGCTCCAAATGACATTTTTGAGCAACTTAACCTTTCTATCCCTCCTAGACACTTAGGAATGATTAAAATAACTCAAAAAACATTTTCCAACACTTTCCCAACCATTTCTAGGCCTATAAGGCAATTTCTCACTTTTTAGCCCTTTTTGGCCTAGGAGCACAAAATTGACAATTCAAGCTCTAAGAAGAAAAATTTGATCTCTCAAGCACAAAATGAGATAAAAAACCTATGAAATGACTAAAAACAACCTATGACAACATTTCAAAACTAACAAGACACTAAAGCATGAAAAATACCAAAAACAGAGAGTATAAGCAAAACTAGGTGCTCTTGCATCAATATGTGTGTGTATGTGTTTCATCAATGACAACATATGATGAATTTTATCATTAAAATCATCATCAAGCCAACAGATGCATAATGAGGTTAGGATCCAGAACTGACATATCAGCATATGTCCATGCAAAATTGATCTTTTTCTCCATGAAGAAATTAGCAAATTCTTTCAGTTCTTTTGCTGATAAGGATTGAGCTACATGTATGGTATGTTGAGTTTCTTCTGTTTCAATGTTCACTGGTTGTGTAGGTTCAATCAGTACTAATGATCTCTCTTGAAAGTGATCAGGCAAAATATCAAGTATCTCACCTTCAAGTGCCTCAGAGAGGTTTTCACTATTAGGTACGTCCTTTATTTTTACTATTTTTTATTCTGACACTGCCATAGTGTGGTTTTTGCCATTAGAACACTTATTTTTCTTTTTTGATTTTTGAGACTAAGATAATTGACATCTGCTTCTTTCATGTTCTCACTTTGTTCACTAGTGGAAGAGTTCATTTGTTCGACTACATTAAGATAACAAGCTAATGTATAGTCGTTGTCAAATGTAGGGATATTCAAGGGTTGATCTTGGAGAGTACAGTCAATAAGCTCAGGATGTACTAGGGATAAAGATTCAACAAGTTCAAGGGAATTCATGGTATTGTCATCACAACCTCGGACCGACAAGTTGAGTTCTAGAAGACTACCTTGTGTAAGCATTTCAAGACCAGGAAGAGTAATAACCTCGATAATCATGTTATGTTAGTATTTAGAGGATCTAACCCACCAGACCTACCACTAGCACCTTCTTCTACTTCAAATTGGACTACATGTTGTGGTTTAACAGTAATAGGTTCTTCAGACAGAGTTTCGACATTCATGACAAAGTAGTCATAGTTTGGTGTCGAATGGGTAATGTCATAAATAGATCTTATTTCAGAGTGATCAGAGTCAGAAGATGAAGCATCTGACTCCTCTTCAAGTGTCTTGGTAAAAACATGTATAGTATTTATATCAACATCTTTTATGTTGCAAGTTCTTTCATGGTTTGGTTCAATGATCTTTTGTAGTTGACATACCTGTTGACATAACCTTGATGACTTTGTTAGTCTTTGTCTTCTTTCCCATTCAGCTTCCTCTAGACTGATGACCGGTTCTGCTTGTCTAGCCTCCAGTTCTTCATTTGTATTGTCATATCTAATTTTCTCTATCTCATTAGAGGGAGATATAGTACGTGAGGAATTTTCTTGTGCTTTTCCTTAGTTTAGTTGTTGTTCATAATCTTCTTGTCTTTTTAGTCCGATTTCCTCTATTTCTCATTGCAGCTTCAAGCATATTATCTCTTATGCTTCATCTATGATATCATTAGGTTCTTCAGGAGTTTCTTCAGTAGATGCATTTGATAGAGGCTCTGGACCCCATTCATACTCATTTGAGTTTGTTTATGAATCCTCTTCTTTCATTCTTCCTGTATATGTGACATGAATGTTTAGTGGTGCAAACATGTCTTTAATTCCTTCCACCTCTTCTCTTATGTCTTTTGAAATATCTATTTCTTGTAGTGTTACTACTGATACAATTGGAACTTGATTACAAGCTGCTTCTTCTCTCTTGATTACCAGTTCTTCTTGTTCTTTCTCGTACCTGTCTTGAATTTGCTGAGTATTTACTTCTTGTGATGTTTGATGTAGTATCTTTTTCCTCCACTTAGGCTATTGATGAGAAGTGTGTTTTTTATTTGATGACTCTTCTAGATGGTATCTGAGTCCACTTTTATCATTTGTAGACTTAGTTTGCAGCTTGATAGGTTTGATGATTCCTTCTAGGTGCTTTCCTAGAGGACCAGTACCTAAATATCCCATGCGTTGAATCATCTTATAGCCTGGACAATATTATTCAGGGAAAATATTACATTTTTTCCCTTCTCTATTTTCACTCTCTTCTTTGAAAAGCCATTTGAGAACAACCCCCTCTTCTATTTCATCTACAAGGGAAGTAGAGGACTATAGAAAAATACCATCATAGATGATGTTTGTAGTTGAAGTTTGTGGCTTCATAGCCTCAGATGGTTTTCCAGACTGTCTTGGTGATGGTGGAAGAGACATCAATGAGAGTACGGTTTCTATCTTGTATCCATCCATGCAGTACCTATGATTTTTAATTTCTTTTCTAAGTCTTTCATGAAAGTTTTTGAACTTTGAGTTGCAGAGGCTACTCTGTTATGAGGAACAAGGGTATCAACACACTATTTTAAAGAATTACAGGTGTAAGTTGTATCAACAGGAACACTGACTTCAATTCCATTGTAGGGAAATTTCAAGCACTGATGGTAAGTAGATGGCACTGCTTGCATTTCATGAATCCATGGTTTGTCCAACAAGATGTTGTAGGATATAGAAAGATCAAACACCTAACAAATAACATCTCTCTTTCTATAGGTCCCACCCTGATCGGTAATAGCACTATACCCTTAGAGGTTCTTTCTTCTTCATCATAAGCTTTGATTGTTATTTTCTTTGTTGGATCAATGACATTAGCAAAAAATCCCAACTGCATAAGTAAATTATACATATAAATGTTCAACCTAATGCCTCCATCTATCAAAACAAACTTGAATTGGTTTTTATGGATCATAGATTCAATGTGCAATGGCTGGTTATGTGGATGATTCAAGGAATTTTCATCTTCTTCAGAGAAGGATAGGTAGTGAGGTGAAGTTAGGTGACCCACCATAGATTGAAACCGACCCAAATCTAAGTCTTTAGGGATGTTAGTAGCGAGCAAAGCTTTGTCCAAAATCTCTCTATGAATAGAAGAGATTTTAAGTAGTTCAAGAATGGAGATTTAAGCAGTAGTTTGTTTTAATTGTTCAACAATGTTATAACCAGAAGAAGATGATGAAGCCAACTATTTGGATTTAGCCATGATTGTATCTAATTGTTTGTTTGAAGAAGTCGGTAGGTTTGATGCTATTAATATACTGGATGATGTCTGATCAGGAGAGGAGGAACTAACTCCTTTGAGAGTAACCTTTTTTTGAGCGCGGGTCATGACATTCGTAGTTCATGTTTTCTTTTGCTTATCTTTGACTATCATCAAATTGCAATATTCAGATTTAGAAGGTTCAAGCATGTTGATCACATTGTCATTGTTGGCATAGGTGTAATTGACATTGGCACCTCCCTTGGATTTTGAGGAATCACCCTGCTCATAAGCAAGTAAGGTATCTTTGAAATCTTTGTGATCAACATTGGTTGCATGATTTCCAACAACAATTTTGCCAACATCGGTAAGTTCTTGAATCTCGTGTTTGAGTTTCATGCAGTTATTTGTTGTATGACCCTTGTTTTGATGATATTCACAATACTCATTTTCCCTCCACCATTTCAGTTTGACCTTGGGATCATATGGCTTGGAGTTGTCTCAAAATGTGATCAATTCATTTGCCAATAGAGTCTTAAAAGCTGACTCATAGGATTCTCCTAGAGGAGTAAAGTCACGCTTAGGTTTTTAAACCCAAGGCTTCTCTTTAAACCACTCTTTTGATTTCTTAGGCAGGTTTTATGTAGCACTTTCGACTGCTTTGAGGGCTTGTGTACTGCTAGTCAGATTTAATACTATGGGTTTTGATTTTGGTTTGACATTATCAACCACTCTGTCATTACCAATATTTCTGTTATTATCTTTGTTGTATTTCCAATATTTGTTCTTCTCTTTGGAACTTGAGCCTTGATGTGTTTCTTTATTAAGTGATATATCTCCTTTCCTTTCAAGCACGTCTTCCATTTTGAGAGCACTATCCACCATCTTGTTGAATGAAGGGTATACTTGCATATGGATATTATATTTTAATTCAGGAATCGGATTATTGACAAAGATGTCCATCTTCTTAGAATCAAGAATGGGTCATGAATATCTAGAGAACATCTTTCTCCAACGCTGAAGGAAAGTGAGAAAAGGTTCTCCTATCTTCTATTTGGTATTACAAAGCTCGATCATTATGATCAAATGATGAATGTTATAGGAGTATTGTTGTAGAAATAATTCAACTAGTTCTTCAAAAGATTTAATTCCCACAGGAAGGCTTGAAAACCATTCCATAGCTTGTCCTCCTAAACTTATTGGAAAGAGGCGCATGAGATATGTTTGTTCGTGCATGAACTCCATACATAAAGCATATAATTCTCGAACATGGTCTTGAGGATCCGAGTTACCATCATATTTGTCAAACTTAGGAATCTCCACTCTTGAAGGAAATGGAGGCATGTAAAGGTTCTTTCCAAATGGGAATGGACAGATCATGTCTAAAGAATACTTTGTAGATGATTTATCCTTGTTTTTCAGTTCCTTGATTTTAGTTTGCAATGCTTGCAATTGTTTGTAAACCATCATTAATGGAGTATCTTCTTTAGTTATAAGAATTTCAATGTTATAATCAATGGGAAGTTTAGCGCCTTGTTTTGACAACTCTAGGAAATGCTCTTCTTTTTCTTTAGCCATGATAATTTTCATCATTTTTTGAAAATCCTTATCATTTTGATAGTTATTTATAACAACCTCTGTAGGTTTAGAAGTTTCGGATTGTTAGTTGAGGAGTCATTGCCAATAGCATGGGTGCTAATATTATCACGAGTATTGTGTTTAGCAGCTTCTCTTTCTTTCCTTTCTCCAGACATAGTGGGAGAGAAGGGTTGATAGAAAATTGGTATAATTGACGATGAAGGTTTGTCAGAGACGGGATCTTCTACAAAGAATGGATTAGCCTACGATGAAAAGGGTTGTCCCTTACCTTTGGCATCCCTCTTAAGAGAACTTTTGGTTTGAATAGGCATTTACAATCTACGTGATCAAGAGCTAGGAGTGATACAAAAGTCAATATTAAGTTGGAGCTAGTTGTTTGTTTGAGGTTTAATTAAGGAGATGAAGACCAAGTCTGGTTTTAGGAACGATCTATCCTGTGTAAGACGTGATCTAAGAAGATCAGATTGATTAGATTGATGAGGGTTTGATTGAACTAGCTGAGATATAATCAACAAAGTTGTGTAACACAATGAAAGGGATACACTATCAAGATTGTTTATGCTCAGGGTGAAAAAGACCAGTTATATGCTCACGCAAAGACACAGGTTTTTAGACTGATGTAATCACAGGTTTGGACAACAAAATACTATGACTTAGATGACAATTTAGTAACTTCCAGATGACATAGATAGACACTCGTACGAGTTGCTGCCTATACCCCAACGCCAATTTAAATCTTAGTAGATGACAAATTTTATAAGACCAAACAACAATCTTCAGAGATCAGGATGATGGTTTAATAGCTATTAGACAACAATTCACAAGGGGTAGTATGACAAACCAAAAGACTCGTATGATAGAACACTAGATGGGGATGAGTTTTTGACAGGGACATAGTTTTGACCACTGAGTTTTTGATGTTTTGATTGACTTTCAAGTTTCATAGTTTTAGTTTTTAGTTTCTAGGACAAAAAACACATCAAACACACAAGATCCAAAGTGAATTCAAACACAACACACTAATTCCAAGGAAGTTGGCCAAGAGAGAAAACCTTTGCTTGCAAACTCAGGTACACACCCAATAGCTAATTAAAATACAACCGCTGAGTCTCACGCAAAGGATTCTCAATGTCGTATTAGTCGACTCCAAATTCTAATGGGAGCACAAAATGGTAAGTATCTTGGGAGAGTTACTATCTCTCTTGCACAAAGATTATCCCCCTTTTGGAGGTGAACCAAGTAGCTGCTATTTTCAAATTCTTAGTAAGGATTTCTGTTTGAAATTACCTCTTGAAGTCATGCAAGTGAAATTGAGGCCTATAGCCCGACAAGCTACCGAAACAAGTTGTAGTCATGCAAGCATGATTGAGACCGTGAGTCCCTAGAAAATGCCCGATATGAGAGATCTCAAAGATAAAACTCAAATAATCCCGTCCCCTGAGACTTTAATCCCAAAAGGCCTATTTATTATAGTGAGTTGGAATGCTTGGGTTTAGCTTTACTCACTGGGTTGTTCTCATAGGGTGATTACTTTTTCCCACTGTGACAGGCTCGCTAAAGGAACACAAATCTCAAAACTAGAAAAGTTTCAAGGGTCTGGATTTTTGATTGTTTGTGCAGACAAGAGAATACTCTCCTACCTTTTAGACTCTTCCCAAACATGAAAATCAAATTTGTTCATTAACCATATCTCATTTTAAATGCCTAGAAATGAATTAAAGAATACACAATGTTTAGTTGATTCTCCTTAGGCAACTTGCAAAAATAATGCATCAGTAGTCATGCTATTTTTTTATCAATGGATTCTTTGACAGGCGTAAGTTTGATTGATCGATTCTTTAACAAGCATTTTACAAAAACCAGTTAGGCTATGAAAATCTCTCAAATAGACAAAAAGATAGATTAGGGTTAGCATTAGTAAATCCAAATTCAATTCAAGTAAAACCCTAAAATCCCTCTATTTTTAATATGAGAAAACAAAAAATCATACGACTATTCTAACCAAGAAGCACGACAAAAATCACAGACCGTACGAGCATTCTCACCAAACCAGACGAGTAATCATAGAATGAAATGGTAGAAGCATAAATTCATATGAGGATTATCATAGAACAAGATGAGTATTCTCAAAGAGCTAGACGAGTAATCATATAATGAAACAACAAAGAAGAAATTCATATGAGGATTACCACAGAACCAGATGACAAAATTCAGAACTCGTACTGTATTCTAAAGAAACTCGTTGATAGTTTGCAGAGACTGTATAGACGAAATATGGAAAATAAAAATGAATGATTGGAAGGTCAAAAAATTGAATTCTCGAGCCCCACGTTGGGCACCAAAAATGTGTGTGTGAAAAGTGGACCTGTATCTGTATCTGAATACACACCACTTCAATTAAGTCATTAGATGCATGGTTAGTAAATCAATAATCAATGAATAATAAAACCATTACAAAGCAACCTATTCCCTTCAAGTAGATGTGAGTTTTTCTCTTGCTCTCAGATTTATTTATGCAACACCAGTGACTAGATGACACCTAAATGAAGGATTTAATCTATATGAGCACACGATTGAGCTAAACAGATGCAAGATATGGAAGATTAAGCTAGATGAATGAATATTGAGCTAAATGAATTAAACTAATCATGATTAACATGCAATAAACTAAGATGTACTATTCTCAATGCACAAAATCTCAATGATCCTAGAGAAAAAACATCATAATAATGATAAATCTCTAGGTTCCTCTGAATGAAAGATGAGAGCTTGAATTTATAGAAAATCTAGAGAGAGACCAATGGTCAAGATCGATCAATGATGAGTGGTCGAGATTCTCGAAGAGGAAGCACAATCCAGGTGAATTGATGTGATTGGCTGTGCTTCTCATCTTTAAAGGAAATTGAACTAAATTTAAGATAAAATAAGAAAAAACTGATTTATTCCATATTTTTATTCAATTTTGATATTTAATTGATTTAATTGCTTTTCTAAGATTTTTCAATTTAATTTCCTTTTTATTTCTTTTTCCAAATTTATTTATTTCTTCAAATTAATTCCTTTTTAATGATTTAATGGCAAATTGATTTATTAATTAAATATGCTAGGATATTTAATTAAATAAATAGGATAATTGATTAAAATGATTTACTTGGAATGATTAATTAAACAAATAAATATTTAATTAATATAGAATGATTTATTTTCCATGTGACATTGATGATTTAAGAATTAATTAATTAGGTGCTCATGATTGATTTAATTACCTTTGGTTAGGACCTTGGTGATGTAGTCGAGATTAGGGGCCTATGGTTCAGGTGACAATTTTTAGGGTATTACAAAAGGTAGAAGAGATAAGAGACACGCATGAGAAGATGTGGGTTAGAAAAGATGAATCCAAGATAGACAGTGGATTTGCACCTGAATCCGGTGTAGGATCTTCATCCGATAACTAAGGCATTTGGACTTAGGGGGTGGCACCTTCATGCAAAATCCTACAAAGCCCCCTTGGAGAGATATATGATCAAACATGGTTGATTGCAGATGCTTGGAGATGATTATCTAGATCTTTAGATCATCTGGTGAGTTGATTGATGATGGATAGGGCATCTGGTTGAACCTTATTAGTGCATTGATGTAAACTTGATATTAGGGTTTGTGAGGTTAAAAAAGGCAAATGTGAATCATTTCTTACATTGCGAGCAAAGAGTTGAAGCAACAGAGCTAGGTGAACCAGTTTCCAAGGAGATCAAAAGCTTTGAGGCGATCCGACATAAGTTATTTTACATTCATTTGGAACAAGAGGTATTTATAGAAGAACACTCTTAACCCTAAATTTCTCAGAATGGCATCATCTTCTACTAATACTCCTTTGGTATTTGAGATTTTCAAGAGAAAGGCCACAATTTTAGAAGCACCCATTTAATTTAGTTGAAGACGATCCAAACTATGCCTTCTCATTCGTGCCCTACGATGTTTTGCAAGTTGACTATGTAAGAGCCTATATTCACTTCAACATTGAGGAAACCGGAAATGAGGTGATTCTAGCACTTTACAACCAACACCTCTGGGACAAAGATGGAAATATTAAACTAAAATATGTGCAATTGCAGAGGAAGGGTTTCATGCAGTTTGTGCATTTCCCCATGTTCGATGAAGATGAGTGGGTAAGATATATTCTAAGCCGTGAGCATGATGAATTCATCTGGCTAGTCAAGCCATACAAAATCACCAAGCAAACCATTCATGCAGTCACATGTTTGTACCAAACCATTGACAAACTAAATCTAAGGAAGGTAGGTAACACAATTGTGACAAAGGAAACTGATGCGCAATTTGATAGCAGATCTATGACAATTGATGATATCCGAGATCATGATGTGAGATTGCATCCATGATCATTGGCTACAAGCTCTATCAGTTTAGCAAACTAAAATTTGTCTTTGGAACAACCATTTATGTAGCATTCCAGATGGTGAAGGAAGACACTCAGTATGATCTTTGTTTAGGTATTCTTGAGGAGCTCCTGAGCAATTTGAAGAATATTAATTCAGATAAGAATAATGTATTTAAGTTGGGTTCTCTAATTGTTTGTCTGGCATTCTACTTCATGAACCAAATTCTCGGTACAAGTAGAGTGCAATAAGAATTTGATTTACCGATGTCCACCCAGATTAAACAAGGTTTGCAAAGATTGGGAAATAGGAAAAATTAGACAGCAACCTTGTGGAGTTTCTTTAAGACTTTCTAAGGCCAAATGAAAGATAGAGAAAGGATTCCTAAAGAGATTGTTGAGAAATATGAGAACACTATCTTCTTCATGGTGGAAAAAGACCAATGTCACATGGAAGATGTAGAGCTGAAAACAATCTGGATCTTCCCAATGGGTTACGAGGTGGATGGTTAGAACCTTGAAGTTTATGTTCAACATCTTCTGAGCAAACCGGTGGACCCCAATGAACCCAAGTTTGGCACCTTTAAGGAGAAAGATATGGAGTTGCATAAGAAGTTCATTGTGCTTGCAAGGAAGAGAAAAGTCTCTAAAATGGCCAAAGAATTGGCTGTGTAGATGAGATTCACCAAAGAGGTAGTAAAGAAAGCAAGGGAGAAGCATGCTCAGATAGAAGCTAAAGAGAAATCCAAGAAGCGTAAGGTTGAACCGGTTCCCTCCAAAGCAAAATCAAAAGAGACCAAGTCTGCCCCTACTCTGGTAATACCATCTATAGGACAAAGCTCGTTAGGAAAGGGATTTTTGAAGTAAAAGGAAAAACCCAAATGAACCTATGTTACTATATCTCTAGTGGCTTCTGACACTGAATCAGATGAAGAAGCAGATAAGGATAAGAAGAAAGGAGAATTTATAAGGGTGGTGAGGAAACCACAATTTGGTGGTGTTGTGCAGAGCAAGAAGGCTGAGTTAGAACCTACCCTTATCGGGAGAACCATGAGGGGAAGGAAGCTCAAAACACAACTTGATGATGATCTTGAAATTGGTAATTTGCAAGGTAAATATACATTTGTTCCTCCATTGACAACAAATCAATTGATTGACAAAATAATTATTGATGGAACTTTGAATAATATTGGAGCATACTATGAAAATGTAGTTGACGTTGATCAAAGAAAAGTTGAGGAAGTTGTTGTTTTGTACTTGCACAACTTTAGTAAAACTTTGATTGAACTAGAGCATAGTATCCCTAAGGATATGTATAATATTATTGATGTGAGGAGGCTGACTGCTAGTAAAATAGACAAGGAAATGAAAGAGAGAGAATTGATCAATGTTTGCACCTATATCTCCCAAGATGTAGCTAAAAGATTCATTAAAGAAGCAAATAAGAAGGAATTTAGAAGCAGGAATAGGGTGAATATGTTGATGATTCGCAAGGTTGAAGAAGTGAGGAAGGGAAATGAATAAATATGGAGAAGGATTATAAAGCAATCCTTTATATAGTGATGTAGTTCAAACTTCTCATCCGAAAGCAAAAGAAGGTGTCTCTGGTGATCAGAAGGATGAAACTCAAACTGAGGGACATCCATAAGATCAAGGCCATGAAACCCATGATGCTAATCCTTTGGTGGTAGAGAATATTAAAGTAGTCCTTGAGATTCCAAAGGATGACACTGCACCAAGTGGTAACACTGGTACATAGGGTAAAGGGAATAATGCTAATGAAAAGGAACTAGAGAAGATAGAGGTACAAGGTGTCGAGGTAGATAAAGGGAAGAGAGTTGTTGATGCTCTAAAAATTGACACTCCTCTAGCCAAAGGGACAAGGGCCCTACCTTTGAAATGTTTCTCTTTTAATAAGATAGGACATTTTGCTTCTAGGTGCCCTGAAAAAATGTCTAGATATGATAAGCATGATAAATTTGAAAGGCATGATAGATTTGATAAGTATGATAGATATGAGAAGCATGAAAATAATGATAAACCCTATAAACCTAACTGGAAGTTCATATATCAGAAGAGGTGTTATCATGCTATTGATGAAGGTGTGATAGATGAGGAATCCAAGAATGGGAATTCAGAAGATGAGTTTGTATTTATTGCCATCAAGGAAGATGATCGGGTACTAGTGAATTCTACAAGCTGCATTATTGAGGAGAAAGCTTTGGATTCTAAGATTGAAGACAAAGGTGAATGGGTGATTTACAATGGTTTTTCACATCATATGATAGATGATAAAAGTAAATTTGTGAATATGAAGAGGTATGATGGTGGTATAGTGAGATTTAGAGATGATAAAGCTTGTCTGATTCATGGTAAAGGTTCTATATCTTTTAATGGTAAGAATAATATTGATGATGTCTTGTATGTTGAAGGTTTGAAGAATAATCTTTTGAGTGTTGGGAATATGGTTTACAAGGGTATGATTTGCAATTAAAGAATGGTAAATGCAAGATCCTAAATGCCTCTAGTATAGATATTGCATCAGTGACTAAGACTAAAGGTAATATCTTTCATTTGAATGTTGGTGAGAAAAGTTATTTGATTTCTCAAATTGATGAAAGTTGGTTGTGGAATATAAGAATGTGTCATGTTAATTTTGATTGCATGATAAGGATAAATTCTACTCAAACTGTTAGATATTTGTCTAAGATTGCAAAGTCTGCTAATCTGATATGTAATAAATGTCAGTTGGGAAAGCTAACAAAAACTACATTCAAGAGTAAGTTGTATTCATCTAATGGATTGATAGATCTTGTGCATACTGACTTATGTGGTCCTACAAGAGTGATAAGCATGCATGGTGACAAATATTTCATGTTGTTGATTGATAATTATTCTAGGATAATGTGGGTTACCTTTCTAAGGGATAAATTAGAAGAATTGGAGAAATTCAAGATATTTAAAGCTAAGGTGGAGACTCAGACAGTGTTGAAGCTGAAGTGCCTGAGATCTGACAGAGGAGGATAATTTACATAAGGAGGTTTTGATACATTCTATGAGAGGAATGCAATTAGAAGACAATTATCTGCTCCTAGAACCCCTCATCAGAATGAAGTTGGTGAAAGGAAGAACATAACCATTTTGGATGCTATCAGGACTATGTTGATAAAAGGAAATGTTGCACAAAGCTTTTGGAGAGAAGTTGTTAGCACTGTTGTTTGCACATTCAACCAGGTGCATATAAAAGGTGATTTCAGTAAGAGTCTATATGAGCTATGGTTTGGTCATGTTCCTATAGTTAGACATTTCTAAGTTTTTGGGAAGTAAATGTTATATCAAGAGAGATGAGGATATAGGAAAGTTTGATGCAAGATGTGATGAAGGAATATTTTTGGGCTATTCTACTCAGAGAAAGGCCTACCAGTGTTACAACAAGAGACTGAGAAAGATAATAGAGAGTGAAAATGTGAAGTTTGATGAATGTCATGGAAATCAGATCAGAGCATGCAGATATGAGTTTCATGATGAATATGTTATTTCAAAGCCTATGCAGACTAGGATCTTAAAGCAAAATTATTTGGTAGAGATAGGTAATCTAGATATTGCTGCTGCTGGTGAAAAAGTTCAAGAGCCAAACAATTAGAATAATCAAAAGACTTCAAGGTATGTAAGATTGAATCATTCAGAAAATCAGATTATTGGTGATAAGAATAAAGGTGCGATGAATAGGAGAAGGTGTTGGCCCAGTTTGCCATTGTGTCAAAAGATCAATCTATCAATGCCCAATACAAACTGTAGAGATATGGATCACACGAGAGGTGGTTAGTCCCTTGTGATGAATCTCGAGGGGAGCACTAACCATTTTGCCAACAATCTCCCCCTCAACATTACTTGAGGGGATTCAAACCCGTGACCCAACACTATGATACAATTTGTTGGCCCAGTTTGTTGTTATGTCAAAAGACCCATCTATCAATTCTTGGTACAAATTGTAGAGATATGGATCACACGAGAGGCAGTTAGTCCCTTGTCATGAATCTTGAGGGGAGTGCTAACCATTTTGCCAATAAAAGGATCGTTGCTAAAGAGATATGCTTGATTTCAAAGATTGAACCTAAATATGTTGCAGAAGCATGTAAAGATGAGAATTGGATAAAATCTATGGAAGAAGAGCTAAATCAGATTAAGAATAATAACACTTGGGAACTTGTTTCGATAACTAAAGAGAAGAATGTGATTGACATTAAATGGGTATTCTGGAATAAATTGGATGAAGTTTGTGAAGTTGTTGGAAACAAGGCAAGAAAGGTATTTAAAGGGTGTTCTCAGATGGAAGGCATTGAATATGAGGAGACTTTTACTATGGTAGCTAGAATTGAAGCTGTTAGATTGCTGCTTGCATATGCTGCTTACAAGAATTTCAAGATGTATTAGTTGGATGTTAAGTTAGCCTTTTTGAATGGTGATTTGGAAGAGGAAGTCTATATTGAGCAACTAGAAGGATTTTCATTATCAGATGAAGGAGATATGGTATGCAAATTGAAGAAAGCACTGTATGGACTTAAGCAAGCCCCTAGAGCTTGGTATATTAGATTGGATAAGTATTTGTTGAAGTTGGGATTCCGTAAAGGTATTGTTGATAGTAATTTATACTTTAAGGTTGATAATGATAATATTTTGATTGTTGAAGTCTTTGTTGATGATATCATTTTTGGAGGAGATGATGATTTGAGTATGAAGTTTGCTGATGATATGCAAAAGGAATTTCAGATGTCTATGATAAGTGAGATGAAATTCTTCTTAGGATTGCAAATTATACAAATTTACAGGCATTTTCATTTCTCAATCTAAGTATGTGAAGGAATTATTGAAGAAGTTGTTGGCATTGTGTTGTCATTGATGTCAACTGGTATAGTAGGTTACCGGTACAGTCTATCACCAATAAGGAGAGGATGTCAATTGGTAAGTGATGTGTTGATAGTGTATAGTTGCTAACCCATGAGCATGTATAAACATGGAGAAGATAAATCAACAAAGTGAGTGGTTGCCAACCAACAAGCTTATGAACAGTGTACAAGTAGGGTGAGCAAGATGCTTGGATGTTGATTGTGATGAAGAGGCAAAATGTTATCAAGAATCACATCAACACTGGAGGAGAAGTATGTACAAGCCACTGGTATACTGTATGGGTGTCAATCAGTAGGACTCCCACTGAATCACATGTGTCTATTTGAAGATATGTTACTCAAATAGGGAAGCCATATTGATGCAATGTCAGAAGAAGATGGCAAGGATCCACTCCCACCGATAAGTGGAGCTTATCTCTTTTTTTGCATAGAGTGCATCATAGTTCTCCAAGATAAGACAAAAGAGTTAAAGGCAGGTGATTGAAGGCTCACACCGGATCTATCGATGAATCACAAAGATACCATAAGTGCATGAAATCAAATATATGCACTAGACCGATAGAGAAGGCATAATGAGGTACTGGGACAATTGAAGAGCCAGAGGTTTTGCCACTTAGGAAAATGAGTCTGTCACCTTGGAAAACTGGTTAAGAGATGAATCGGTCAAATGAAGAAGATGGCAAGGTTGAGAAGCTACAGATAGTGGGTGCAACCTATATGCAGATGCCTCAAATGGAAATAGTTGAAGTTTGATGACATGGTGTCGTCAAGGTGGTTAACCAATAAGTATGCTCACCAGTAAAGTTGATGAAGTGACAAGTGAAGAGCTCTTGTCTAATGAATCTAGGCATGTTGTGGATAGGCATGTACGATGATTGGCTAAGGTGTTCTATTGATAGAGAAGCAAAGTGTAGGCATGATGGTTAACCGACAAAGTGAGAGATATAGACAGGGTTAGAGAACCGATAGAAAAGAAGGACCATTTGTGTGTTGATTGTAGGTGACAAAGTGTAGCCCACATAGAGGTCTTTGTTGAGGTGGATGCCTATAGTAATGCCATATAGAGTTGAAGTCAAAAGCATGCATGCACATGTCAGTGTGGTGAGTTGGTGAAGTGTCTATCAACGAGGTAGATGGTGGCAGGTCGACATTTATGTTGACTGTGTGATTCATGGGATGTGTAGCTGAGATTTATGGCTCAAGGTTAAATGGACAACAAAGATCCAGGACAGACTGATTGACCAGATCAAGGTAGGTGAAGGGAACCATGAAACCATTCTTGGTGATCGACCAAGAGATCAGCTAATAGATTAAAAGCAGATTGCTAAATATGGATGGCGTGTTCTAGAAGGCACAACAATGGTAGGGTTGATTGATGTGTTGTAGTTCATCAATCAAGGTGATCAGATTTGATGAGATCTGATTGAATTTAGTTTTCCTCAGGGTCGATGAAGAAACCCTAACCGCCTGAAGTTTGAATTGGATTTTGGCTAGAAGACTTGTTCATAAATATGCAAGTCTAATTTGATGAAGTTGTTGCTACTAAATGATAGTAAGGTGTTGCTGGTGAAGAAGTGCAATCAATCAAGTGCTCAATGATAAGTTGAAGAAGAGATTGAGTGTGAGAAAGAACACGATTGAAGAGTTCAATCAGAAATAGTGTGGCAACCGGTAGTGGCCATTGAGTCTAAGAGAGAAGTATAATGGTGGTGACTGAACCGATAGAGAAGAGGCAAAGAGGATTGCAAAAAAGAGAAGAGCATAGTGAGAACCATAAGAGGTCTGGTAAGCTGAGAATTGGGAGTAATCAAATAGTGGATATCTTACTGAGTGAAGTAGACTAGTGGAAAGTAGCAGTGTAGAAGAGAGAAGAGAGAACTGGTAGAGAGCAGAACCGACAGAGAGTAGAACTGACAAAGATGAAGAAGAGGTTGAACCAGTAAGGTTGCAATAGGTGATAAGGATGTAGCAGCGAGAGAGTGAGCAAAGAACCGATAGTGAATTGGATAGAGGATTTGGTGAAGAGATTTGTAGAAGAGTTACAAAGTTTATTTGTAACAAGGCTATTACTTTTGTAATTGATTATGTTCATTGAAGGTCATTGAGTTGGAGCTCGATGCAGGGGTTGGTTCTCCTTGGGTTGGTGCCCTAAATTAGGGGTTGGTGCTCCTTGGGTTGGTGCCTTAAAAATTGTAATGAGATTTTCATTGTGAGGTTAAATTGGAGCAATAGACTCTATAAATATTTCTCACCGAGGTTTTTCCTATCATGGATTTTCCTCGTACATCTTGTGTTATGTGATGTCCCTTTCATGTGTGATTGCATTTTTGTTAGTTTCCCATCTAACTGGTAAGTCTACTTTCTGTTAGATCTGTTAAATGGTATACACACATAGGATAGAAAAGGGAAAAGTTTGTAAACCACTAATTCACCCCCCTCTCAGTGGCACATTGTGTCTAAAAATTGGTATCAGAGCGTAGGTTCTCGGTTGATAAGCTTTTTCAATCTTGGGTAGATTCTGGCTTAAGAACACAATGATTTGTTTAGTGTCAATTCTAGTTTTGGTATTTGGTGGTTAAAGCTATTCCATTTGGAGTTGTAGAATATAAGTCTTTTTATCCTCTCTAGGGTATGATGTTTTGATGTAAGTTGTTAGTGGTCTCCTGGTGCAGGAGCACCTAGTTTTGCTTATACTCTCCATTTTTGGTATTTTTCATGCTTAAGTGTTTGTGAGTCTTGTAATAGGTTTTGAATGTTGTTATAGGTTGTGTTTAGTCTTTTCTAAGTGTTTGATCTCATTTTGTGCTTGAGAGATCAAGTTTTGCTTCTTAGGGCTTGAGTTTGTCAATTTTGTGCTTCTAGGCCAAGAAGGGCTAAAAAGTGGGAAATTGCCTTATAGGCCTAGAAATGGTTGAGAAAGTTTTGGAACATGTTTTATGAGTGGTTTTAATAATTCCTAAGTTTCTAGGAGGGATAGATAAGTTAGGTTGCTCAAAAATGTCATTTGGAGCTTGTTTTCTTATTTGGAAAAGTTGTCATTTTTAAGACAAGATTGTAAAAGCAAACCTCCTACAGTTGCTTGTCCATACAGGACCTCATAACTGAATCATGATGCTATAAATATGCCTCCCTCTTCTTTGTATAGGGTTGGCAATTGTATTTGAAGACATTCTCAATTGGAAATATAAAAAATTCTGGCTTTTAATGGTTTTTGAACTCATTTTCTTGTGATAGTTCATACTGGATAGTTTCCTTTCATACTGTACTTGTTGGAGATTGATTTCAATGTAAATTCAAGGCATTTTATGTATTAGTTTCATTGGTTTTGCATTTGGAAGTTGATTGTACAAATTAGTTTCATTTTTGTTCTTTGACTGCCTTGTCAAGGGTTTTGGCTTCCAAAATGAATCAACTTGTCTAAATCTAGGTTTGGGCTCCCATGGATGGACTTAGACAAGTTGCATTGCTCATGTACAATGTAAATAATGCACATTTTGGCTAGGTTTGTGAGAAAGAAATGTTTTTGAGCATGTGCTAGGCAAATTGGAGATGGATTTGGCTAGCAATGTGAGTAAGACCAAACTTGTTTGTGCTCAAAGACCAATTTGAGTGAGAAAACTTGAGGAAAAGGTCTGCACTAGTCTTCAAGGAGTTTTGGATGTATTTGGAGAACCAAACAATGTGCTTTTCACCTTGCAAGTATGTGTTAGTTCTAGCTGGCAGCAAGTACCCAGTTTTGGGTATTTAATGACTTTTTGGGTCTAAACTTGCTTTGCAAACATGTTCATGCCTTGGAATCTTGTCGTAGGTGTTGAAAATGTGTTTTGAAGTTACCACATACCTTGGTGAAGGCCTCCATGATATTCTAACCTTTGAAAGTGCAGTAAAAATAGTGAAAATGCAGTAACAGTGCATAAAATAGTCAATTAATTGTTTGTGTGGCAAATGTTTGTCATAATGTCATGCAGGGCAGGGATGGAGAGTTGTTTCAAATGATGTGGAAGAGGTTCTACAAGAATTTGGGGGCTTGGTGTGTAGTTTAGAAGTGACTTCCCTTGTTACTTGGATGAAACCCTCTAAAACCCTACTTATTTGCCTAAAAACGTGGGCAGTCATTATACTAACTTCCTAGGGGCTAAAACATGAAAATCATCGAGTTTACACCTTGTTAACACCATCCAATTCAGGTTTCATGATGGTTATAGTCATCATTATCCTATGCAAGAAAAATTCACTCAGTTAGGCCTCCACGGGCTAGTAGCCCTTTTGCCCTGTTTTCACTAAAAATTGAACCTGATTGTCCTAAGGGTGTGAGAACCTTCCAACCTTGTGAAAAATAGTTTAAAGACACACAATGGACCTATTCCCATAAATTTTAGATAATTAAGACATAATTTTGGATCCCTAGTGGAGGACTTGAGTAACTTGAGGAAGCAAGCTAGAGCAAAGTTGCATAACACACAATAGGGTGGTTGTTTGAGGAGAGGTGTGGGTGTTGGAGTTTGATGTTTCCAAACATTAATTGAATACAATAAAGAAGCATATCTTTGGGTCCACTTGACAAATTAGACCAATTTAGGCTTATTGAGTAACTTCTCACCCAATCTCTCTATCATCTCCCCAGACATGTTTGTCCTCCCATTGACCTTGAAGAAGAAAGAAGATCTAGGTGAAATGAAGAAGCCATGAAGGCTATATTCAGTGGAATATCCAGTGATGTTCCTTCAAAAGTGGATAAGTGCAAGTCAACTAAGAGCTTGTGGGATAGATTGAAGAAACTCTATGGTAATGAGCCTACCACTACTAGATTAGATTGTGAAAGCAAGAAGAACAGTGCAACAAATACATGTGCAGGTGTAGAAGGCGGATTAGTTAGTAATTGTAGTAATGATGATGAAGAAACTCATCTCTTCATGGCCCAAGAGACAGATAGTGAGGAGCACACATCTAAAAGTGATAAGTTAAATAGATCTCACTGACAAGATGTGTTTGGCAGTGATAGTGAAAGTTAAGAAGAAGAAGAAGCAAAAGTTGATCTTGAAGGAGAACTTGTAAGTGCACTAGAAGAATTTAGTAGAGTGAGGAATGAGTACAAGATATTCAAGAATGTTTCTATTGTGGAGCAGAACCAGTTGATCAGATGCCTTGAAGAATATGAGAAATGTGTCTCAGAATTAAATACTCAACAAGATGACACCAAGGTGTGTTGCTGTAATGATCTAGCATCTGAGCTAGAAGTCAAGGATAAAGAATATCAGCAACTAGTAGGAGAAATGGAGATTCTCCAAAATAACCTTGAGAAATGTCAGGATGAGCTCAAGGTAAGAATCCGGTTTGATGGTAGTAGTGATGCCTTGGACAAAATGTTGAAAAAACAAAAGCGTGCCAAGGACTCTAGTAGATTAGGAAGTGGTGTCGGTGAATGCTCCTCCAACAATAATGTCCCCCACAATGACATTTTGTTTGTCTCCTCAAATGGAGAGAACAAGGGACAAACCTTCATTGTCCGGAATACTCCCCGAAAGAATATTGATCTAACCACAACCGGTGAAAACATGTAGACAAGGATGGAGATTGGTGCTGCAAGAAGGAGAGACAATTCAGATCCCAAAGAAAAAGGGAAGATGGGAGAAGACAACTTCATCGAAAGAAAGAACATGAGAAGACAACAAAGAAGACCTCCTACCAGTAGAAGACAAGGAAATGCTACTGACCACAAGACAAAGCAAGTATGGGAAAAGAAGAGATCAGATGGAAGAGCTACAGAGCATGGACAATGTAGGATCCATTCTTAGAGAAGTAGAAATGGAGATGCTAAACCAGTAAGATCTCCCCATGCAAGGCAGAATAAGTTTGTAAGTTATAAACCTTCCTTCTCTAGTTATTGCTTTGCTTGTAATAGTTATGGCCATAGGGAAAACGAATGTAGAAAGGGATCTAGAAGGAATAATATAGGATCTCATAGATATCATACATATGAGAAAAATGTATCAAGGAGTAGATACATGCATATCCCCTGTCCCAGTTATGCAAATAGTGTTTGTTGTAACTGCAATAGATCTGGCCATAAAATTTATGAATGTAGGAAGAAGAACTCATAGTTCTATGGCAACCACTAGAACAATCATGCTCAGTATAGTAGCAGCTATAGAAGATATGAGCAGCAAAGACCTGCATGGATCATGATGAGAAGTATACCTACACATGAAAGAAATCCATGAAGACCGGCAACTGACTACAATGGTATGATCAAAAAAGGAAGAGAACACTGGTGTGTTCAAAGGTTCCCAAATCGTGAGATTGGCATGGATGCAGTTTGGTACTACAACAATGCTTCCATTCATGATGCATAATCAGGTAGAGCAAGGACTAATCAACAAAAGAAGGTAAGACCTACTACCAAGACTGAAAATGGGAAGAAGAATGAGATCAAGCGGGAATGGAGGAAGAAGCAAGAAGATAAATCCATAGACCAACACTGTGCATTCAATGCACATGTGATATCTCCTAAGGCTTAAAGGAGATGTAGGACCTCAAGGGGAGTAACATATTGATTAGATCATTCACCCCCCCAGTGAAAAAGGACACATGGAAGAACAAGCTGTTGTCGGTATGAAGGGATCAAATGAGATGGTAAGTGTGTGTAGTTGCTGCCTTGGCTACACACCTATAGATGAAAGATGGATCACTATTGCATGTGTCAATGGATAGGAAATCTGCAATTGGGATCAGATGCAAATTGACACAATAAGTTAGGAGTTAGAGGAAGATGCTCTGGTAGTGATAATGGCTCGGTATAGGAAACCGGTAAGTGCAGAAGGTTACCAATATGTATACTAATCGATAGTACTAGTTATGTAAGACAATGAGATTCAAGATCACTGCATTCACTTCGGTAGTATGGTTTGAGGAGTTTATGTCTCAGGTGGTGCTGATGAAGACCTAAATGACATATGTTGGCCCAGTAATTGATCTTGCATGCATGCATCTTTTTGGGCTAACCGGTTTGATTTATGTCATGATGATGATATTGTATGACATTGGGTACACCTAGGATCATGCAATATGCTATGGTGGAAATTGTGGAGATGATAGATCATTAGTTGATCACATATGGACAACTCAACCGGTATATGGTGCAAACTGGAGCTCCGGCTTTGGACTTGACAGGCAATGAGGACTTGAGATGTATGACTCAAGGGGAGTTCAAGTGCTCATGATGCAGAACCAACATGCTTGAACTTATGGGTGTACTAGCTGCATCAACTACAGAAGATGGAAATTATTGTAGGAATACCCAAGAAAATTTCATTATTAGGGGTATCTACTTTCCCAATTGGTTGCACTCATAGTACAATCACTTTTGATTCTTAAGATCAATTGGTATATGAAAGGTGATGATGCATTTTGATTAGCAAGTATGTTGTATTCCTTGACACATGGGCCTTCAATTAGTTTTAGTCTTGCATATGTATTAGGATCCCGGTTTGCATATACACTTGAGTGCTGAGAAATTGGTGTCAGTTGGTGGTTGAGCCCTCCATCTCAAGTGTTATGATTTGAGAGGATGAAATTTATAATGGTCAAAGGAGGAAAAGCATCCAGATTGAGAAAAAGGGGTGTAGAAAATTGTTAATGCCCAATACACACAAGGAGGAGATAAATCCTGACAGTGCCCTTTGCTATTGTTGTCAAAGGGGGAGAAAGATTATGTAGTATGCCATATACTACATGTGTTGACATCAATGATAAAGGGGGATATTGTTGGCATTGTGTTGTCATTGATGTCAACTGATATAGCAGGTTACTAGTAAAGTCTATCACTGGTAAGGAGAGAATGTTAACTGGTAAGTGATGTGTTGACAGTGTATGGTTGCTAACTCGTGAGCATGTATAAAACATGGAGAAGATAAATCAACAAAGTGAGTGGTTTCCAACCAACAAGATTATGAACAATGTACAAGCAGGGTGAGCAAGATGCTTGGATGTTGATTATGATGAAGAGGTAGAATATTATCAAGAATCACATCAACACCAGAGGAGAAGTATGTACAGGCCACCGATATATTGTGTTGGTGTCAATCAACAAGACTCCCACCAGATAAAGATGCAGTCACTACTTGAAGAGAAGACTAATAGTGAGTGTGCCCAAACCGGATCACATGTACCCATTTGAAGATATGCTACTCAAATAGGGAAGAGATTTTTATGCAATGTCAAAAGCAAATGGCAAGTATCCACTCCCACCGATAAGTGGAGCTTATCTCCTTTTATGCATAGAGTGCATCATAGTTCTCTGAGATAAAATATAAGAGTTAAAGGCAAGTGATTGAAGACTCACACTAGATCTACCAGTGAATCACAAAGATACCTCAAGTGAATGAAATCAAAGATATGCACCAGACCGACAAAGAAGGCTTAATGAGGTACCAAGATAGTTGAAGAACTAGGAGTTTTGTCACTTAGGAAAATGAGTTTGTCACCTTGACAAACTGGTTAAGAGATGAACCAATCAAATGAAGAAGATGGCAAGGCTGAGCAACTACAGATAGTGAGTGTAACCCATATGAAGATGCCTCAGATGGAAACTGTTAAAGGTTGATGACATGGTGTCATCAAGGTGGTTAACCGGTAAGTATGTTCACCGGTAAAGCTAATGAAGTGACAAGTGAAGAGCTATTGTCTGATGAAGTTAGGCATGTTGTGGATAGGCATGTCCGATGACTGACTAAGGTGTTCTATTGGTAGAAAAGAAAAGTGCAAACATGATGGTTAACAAAAAAAAGTGAGAGATATCAACTGGGTTAGAGAACCAATAGAAAAGATGGACCATTTGTGTGTTGATTGTAGGTGACCAAGTTTAGCTAACACAAAGGTCTTTGCTGAGGTGGATACCAATAGAAATGCCACATGGAGTTGAAGTGGAAAGAATGCATGCATAGGTCAGTGTGGTGAGTTGGTGAAGTGTCTATTGGTGAGGTAGATGGTGGCAGGTTGACATTTATGTTGATTGCGTTATTCATGGGATGTGTAGAGGTTTGTGGCTCGAGGTCAAATGGACAACTGAGATCTAGGACATACTGATTGACCAGATCAAGGTAGGTGAAGGGAATCGTGAAACGACCAAGAGATTAGCTGATAGATTAAAAGTAGTTTGCTAAATATGGATGGCATGTTGTGGAACACATGACAATGGCAGCATTGATTGATGTGTTGCAGTTAATCAATAAAGGTGATCATATCTAATTGGATTTAGTTTTCCTTGAGGTTGATGAAGAAACTCTAACTGCCTGAAGTTTGAATTAGTTTTTGGTAGGAAGACTTGTTTATAAATTTGCAAGTCTAAATCGATGAAGCTGTTGTTGCTGAATGATAGTATGGTGTTGCTGGTGAAGAAGTGAAATCAGTCAAATGCTCAATGATAAGTAGAAGAAGAGATTGAGTGTGAGAAATAATAGGATTGAAGAGTTCAACTAACAACAATGTGGCAACTGGTAGTCTGCCATTGATTCTAAGAGAGAAGTATACCGGTGGTGACTGAACCAGCAAAGAAGAGGCAAAGAGGATTGTAGAAAAGAGAAGAGCATAGTGAGAACTAGAAGAGAACCAGTAAGTTGAGAACTGACAGTAATCAGATAGTGGATATCTGATTGAGTGAAGTAGACTGGTGGAAAGTAGTAGTATAGCAGAGAGGAGAACTGGCAAAGATGAAAAAGAGGCTGAACCGGTAAGGTTGCAGTAGGAGATAAGGCTACAACAGCGAGAGAGTGAGAAGAGAACCAATGGTGAATTGGATAGAGGATCTGATGAAGAGAGTTGCAGAAGAGTTAGAAAGTTCATTTGTAACAAGGCTATTACTTTTGTAATTGATTATGTTCATTAAAGATCATTGAGTCAGAGCTCGGTGCAGGGGCTGGTGCTCCTTGGGTTGGTGCTCCTTGAGTTGGTGCCCTAAAAATTGTAATGAGATTTCCATTGTGAGGTTGGATTGGAGTAGTAGACTCTAGCAGCATTTCTCACTGAGGTTTTTCCCATCTTGGGTTTTCCTTGTACATCTGGTGTTATGTGATGTCCCTTTCATGTGTGATTGCATTTGTGTTAGTCTCCTGTCTAATTGGTAAGTATTCTTTCTATTAGATCTGTTAATTGGTATACACACATAGGATAGAAAAGGGAAAAGTTTATAAATCACTAATTCACCCCCCCTCTTAGTGGCACATTGTGTCTAACAGAAGTTTGGGTTAGATGATTCCAAACCTGTTGGAACTCCTATGGTGACTAGATGCAAGTTATCTAAAAATGATGAATCTCAAAAAGTTAATAAGACTTTGTATAGATCTATGGTTGGTGGATTGATGTACTTAACTCAGACTAGACAAAACATTATGCATGTTGTTTGTCTTTGTGCTAGATTTCAAGTTGATCCTAAAGAGACTCATGTTACTATTATGAAGAGGATTTTTAGATACTTGAAGGGGAATATTGACTCTGGTTTATGGTATCCAAAGAATGATGATTTCATGTTATGTGCCTATACTGATGTTGATTGGGCAGGTGATGTTGATGACCAAAAGAGAACTATTGGTGGAGCTTTCTTTTTCGAAAAGAAGTTGATTTCATGGTCCAGTAAAAAGAAAGATGTTGTATCTCTATCTATTGCTGAAGCTGAATACATTGTTGTTGCCAACAACTGTACTCAGGTAGTTTGGATGAAGTAGATGTTGAAAGATATTAGAGTTTCTTATGATGATCCTACTATTATATATTGTGATAATTCAAGTGCTATCAATATTTCCAAGAATCTGGTATTGCATTCTAAAATAAAGCATGTATAAATAAAGTATCATTTCTTGAGGGAGAAAGTCAATGATGAAGAAGTCATATTGGAAAATGTATCTACAAAGGATCAGATTGCAGATATTTTCACTAAGCCTCTGCCTGCAAATACATTTGTCTATTTTTGAGACAAGTTAGGGGTCTCTTCCCCTCCTGATGAGAACTAGATGCATAGAGTTTCATCAATCAGGTGGACTTCAGAGCCTTATCTTTTTATCCGGGTTGATGAGTTGGTGCTGCTACTCAGTCGGAGTAGTCAGACAGTAATTCAGATGTTCAAAATTGTGAGTTTATCCCAAGGGGGAGAGATTTTTCTTCTTAGAGGGAGAGATTATCCTGTAAAGGGGAAGAGAAGCATGATTTGTATTCCGTCTTTGGCATTGTTGTCAAAGGGGGAGATAAGCATGTGAAAAAATTCTTTATATTTGGAGCTTTGTTCACATGATCTTAGGGAGAGTTTGTTGGAGATTGTTGGTGTTGATTTATTCCTTTGCCTTGATTTTTTTTCACATTCATATGTTGCCATCAATGCCAAAGGGGGAGATTGTTGGATATTGTTGCTGCTAGGATATGTTGTTGTCATTGGTGTCAACATATTCTTGTGTTTTGGTATTGCATGGAGATTTTTGGTGATCCAGTGTTTCCCATGAGTTGATCTAGTTGGTTTATCTATTTGGGATGATGAATCAACTAGAGATAACTCATTCTTTATTTCTTCCATGATGCTATGTGGTGATTTGATTGAGTTGTGGATTCCAGTATTATTAGTCCACCCGCAATTTTCCCTTTTGAGTGTGCATACTCGCGAGTTGCCTTTTTTGTGCCTTTACTTCCGTCGGGTCGTTTGTTCTCCTTCATACTTGAACCATTGAACTCTTTCCAAAAAGTTCAAAAGGTTCAAGGTTCAACGCGCATTTAGAAGAGAGTCATTTGTGGTCTTTGTCATTATGTGAGCAAGTGCGCTTTTATTTTTTTTCATCTTGAACTTGAATCGTTGAACTTTTTGTCATTTGGTTCAAGGTTCAAAATGCCTTTTGTGAGTCATGCCAATGTATCGTTGTATAATGAGCCTGGGTCCATATGTTTTAAGTTGATTTGTGGTCTTGAACCTTTAACCAAATTTCAAGAGATTCAAAAGGTTCAGGGTTCTTGTTTAGTAGTCCTTGTTATCGCTTGTTCCCTTTATTGTTGTATGTGCCACTCACCCACTGTTGTATTTCTTAAATGAACTTGAACCGTTGAACTTTTTGTCAAATGGTTCAAGGTTCATGGGTTCATTTCAAAACTAACTCTAAGGCTTTTTGGATGAAAATAAAAGTGGCGTGACAAGAAGGAAGATTCCCTTTTTAGCAGTTTAAAATTCTAAATATGGAAAGTAATCATGAATGCATCGAACTACTTGTGCATAAGTGATGGATAATTAAGAAGGTGTCAGATATTGGTCATTTCACCGCTACTTTGCACGCTTGGGTAAATCATGACGAAGTGTGTGTGGCTTTATAGATATTTTCTTGTCTAATTGAAGGAAATGTGTATGAATTTATTTCCATATTTGAGAAGGTTGCAACTGCCATACTTGAGCAAATTGGAGCGAAAGTAAAACCAGCTCTAATTTCCTAAGGAATTTCTAGTTTTCATGGTGGTAACTGGTAAGTTCAGTTGATTCTTCCTAAGCTGCGTTTCTTTAAGTTCTGACAGTTTATCAGTATAGAAAAGGAAAATCTCTAAATTGTTGGAGTAGGATATTGTCTTGTTTTATAATTTCTTCGTTAAGAGTATAGATAGGCAGTATGAGGCCAATGTTGCCAAAGCTTGGTTAGATCTCGTGTCTAGTGAGTATTTTACCAGAATTAGAAGACACCTCCTTGGTTTATGTAGATTTAGGGGATTTCCTAGAAAGAACCAAGAACCCTCAGATCAGTTCATTGATGGAGAAAATAGTTAAAAGTAGACTTGTTGAAGCTGTTGCATTCCCGCTTGTCACACCATTTCTAGATTTAGTGATGGGTTGCATGAACATATATGACACTGAGAACAGATGTATTAGGACTAGCAATGGTGAGTTACTAGTCAGTATCAATAGAAAAACAGTGATGATAGAAATGGGTATTCCACACAAGGATGAATATGAGGACTGGACCATTGGAAATTTGTATGCCTATTTCTTGAAAAAGAAGAGAAAGTACAAGAGTGTAATTGCTAGGAATTAGCTCTTGAAAATCTAGAAAGGAGGGTCACAACTACCGAAACCCCTAACTAGAGAGCATTTCATAATAGAGGTATGGGATATCATCATACTTTTGAACAGAGTGAAGGGAAACTTACATTCCTTCTATTGGGAGGATTGGATGTACTTTTTCATTCAAGTGGTTTTATCCGGTGATAGGTATCTAGATTGGTCTCAGGTAATTGCAAAGAGAATTCATGAAGGATTGAGCAATTTTGTGGGGATGTCTGGGTTTTATATGTCATCCTATCTTTTCTACATTTTAGCTTGCACAAGGGATTGGCTTGGTCTGCCTAATGAACCTTGGATAAATGGGATGAGGGTGTACAATTATTACCCCCTGTTACAACAATAGAGACATGTCGAGCAAATTGATTGGTGGAATGAAGTCTTCATGGGAAAACTTGCCTTTGAGCTCCAGGGTGATGCAAACAGGAGGATGTTTGTTGAAGCAATGAAATTTATGAGTATATATGGAAGTTTCTTTATTCAATTTCCCCGATTTACTTACCTACAGGTAGGTGGTTTTGAGGGTCAACCATTCAAGCTGCCTAGGTATGCTTTTGGTAGCTATGTACTTACAGAGGTGAGCAAGTAGCTAGCTCACATTGATAAAAGATTGGGAGCAAAGGGCGAGTCTGGAGTTGTATTCCCTGTTGAACTCAGATACAATAGCTATAAATCTGTATCAGATGCCCTGAACCTGGAACTAGAATTCAAAAGAGTGAACCTGCAACCATATGTAGCAAGGAAAAATTTTGATAGTAGGGGTTATGCAATGGAGAACCTAAATGTGGATAGTCATTTTTTTCATGAACCTCAGTTAGAGGGTTACTGGGAGAACTGGAGTGATGAGTATGAAGTAAGAAAGAGACTGTGGTCTAGGTTCACTTTGCAATAGATAACTACCATGAGGCTTCCAATTAATATATCTAGAGTATTAGAAGATACAGAGGAGGATGTTTTAGATCCTAAGTTTGATACAAATCCAGGGAAAATAGATCCCAGAAATTGGTTGAACAAAAAAGAGGATGATAGTATCCAAACCAAAACTTTCAACATTGTGAGGAGAACAAAAAGATGGTTGAGGAACCAAAATTTTAAGGAGGGACCTCACATGTCCTCGCACGAACTAAGAATTGATTCACACATTGTGACTCGATCTCCTATTTCTTCCACTAACGAAATTGCTAATGTTGCAGGTGTTTCCAGACCCATTGTTGAGAAAATTCAGCCTAGGAGATCAAAGAGGTCACCATCCGGTCTCACAGTTGCTCGAGTAACTCGATCTAGGAGTAAAAAGAAGAGTAGGGAGCCCATCCCAGAACAGGTTGTTGTAGACTTGGACCCTAGTGAGGAGCTAGAAGAAACAATGGACCCACAGGATCAAGATGAGCCCAAGATGCAGGAAATAGATGTGAGTAAGGAAGAGGAGATCTGACAAGATCCCATGAACACCTTGGTCATTGTTACTTCACTAGATTTACAACTCCACCACTTAAGGAGCCTGCAAATGCACTAAGATGGTTGGAAGCTGTTGTTGGGAAAAAATGGAGTGTGGTGCCAGTTACAATCCCAATGGAGGACGTGGTTAGTAGATGTTTGGGGAAGGCATCAAAGCCAAAGAAATTCAAAACACAAGCAATTCTTGATGTAGAGGAAACAACAGGTCATTGGACGATCGAAGTAGCCAAACCAATTCTAGGAAAGGATGCAGACAAAGCTATTGAGGAGAATTTTACTATGGAAAAGATAGATTTGGGGGTTGCTTCACGGGCTGTGGATGTTAGGCATTTGGAATCATCCACAAAGAGGATAATTTCAAGAACATGGAAAGATGAAAAATACAAAAGAGAATTGAAGCAAGTTGTTACCCAGATGGCTGAATATATCAATGCCATCCATAATCCAAACCCCCAGCCATTGTCATAGATATCAGTATCATTCAAACCAAAATCTCCAGCCAACCAAGAAATGCTAGACCAGGTTCAAAGGAACAGGGTAGTTACAGGAATTTTCAATAAATTGTTGGACTTGATAATACAATAGGGGTCGGATTATATTATTAATCTAGTTAAAGTTTATAAAGATGCTGAAACCATGAGCAAGGAACTAGAACTGAAAACGGTGGTCTGGAAGAAAGAAAGGATCATGTGGGTAGAAGTCCTTGCACAAATGAACGATGTACAAAAATATGGAGTGATGAAATTCCTAGCTAAAAAACCGGTAGAGAACCTGGATGATAATGTATTGTACGTGTCAAAGAAGAATGTAGAGTGGTGCAACTCGATCATCAAGCAAGGTCATGAAGAATCCACCAAATTGCTCAGAGGACTAACCGACTTGATTGATATGATGCAAAAGGATCTCAAGTGCATCGATATCTAGCTCATGAAGGAGGGCACCGAGACAATTGAAGAAGATGCGGACATTACTAAGATTTTTTAGGAGAGGATTCAATTCATTCAGATGACAAAATTCTTGACCACTGATGACTTCTCAAAAGTGGCAAGGATCAAATTGATTCTCATAGTCTGTTCAGACCATTTAGAGGTTCATTAGAACAGACCATTTAGAGGTTCATAAGGTAAAAGTTGCACAGGTAAACATGGACAAAGATGTGTGGAAGTAGAGAATCCTACACATTGGTCTCCCTTATTTTCAAGTCATCCTGAACTTCTCGGTAGCGCACCTGGAATGACATGGTTCTGTGGCAAAGCAAGATAGATCCGTAACCTCCTCTGCCATGGTGGAAGCCTAGCTAATCCAAAGATGAAGTGTCAGCCTCCTAGTGGCTGTTAATTTAGTTTTCTTTCATGTTGTTTTAAACGATTTCTTTCAATTTGAACAAAAGTAAAATGTAATTTGATTATGTAAAAACTATAAGGCTGGAGGCTATTTAAGCTGAAAAGCTTATCTCTGTAGGTGTTCCAAAAAAAACTATGATTTTTAGGACAATAGATAATATTTTGGTTGGCATATGAATTGTTTGAAAATACAATAGTTGATTATCAATGAAATGCTATGTTATGCAATCTTTGAATCTGTGTGTTTGAAGATTCGTAATCTTTCTTGAGAAAGCTGTTATGGCCATGATAAAATTCTACGATTATTTTTCTCTATATTTTTCTTCAGTTCATGGTTATCATCAATTGTTAAAATACTCACATATATCTATTTGCTTGATTCCCCTTGCCCTATGAGGCATGAGAGAGTATCGGTTAGCCATCAGTATTGTTGAACCTCTATTGTGTTTTGAATCTACACAATGAGCATGTTTGTAGAACAGAGTCTGTGAACTCTCTTTAAAAATATTCTTTCTGAAAAGTTTATGTGTTTACAGTTTTGAAAGCATTCTTTTGTGTTGATGGATGAATGCTAAAGCCTTTCTACATTTTCTAGTAAAAAGTGTCAACATTTCATTTGTGTACTAAATTCATTGCAAATTATACAAGGAGTTGCCGTCTAATGCAGAGGTTGAATTTTAATTGATTCATCCAACTGCTGGTAATTTGTTTACTTTCATAAATGTGCTTACAAGAGTTACATCTTTGTTCAGAGAGAATGAATAAGTTTCTTGAAAGGGACAAATATGTTTACCAACAGGTATGAAGATTGTTTCTCTATTATGTGGTTGGAAGAGTTTGGTATTTGATCCGTTATGCTCCAGTATGACTATATCTTTGGTTGTAGATTTGGGAGAATATTTTGGATGTTCATGTGTGTCTTCATTTTAGATGTTCCATGATTTGGTGCTCTACAAGCTATCTTTCTAGTACGAATTGCTCCTGATAAGTGTTCTTGAGTATTAGTGTGCTGATTGATGAAGATTTGATTAAGTGGTGCTGGTGCAGCTATTGCAAATAGTTCTAATGTGTTTGTTGGTGTTTCTTGATCATGTCCTATTTGTTTTGGTGGTCTGCATTGATCCTTGTGCATGTTCTTGAAGATCTTATGGGTTTGGTGATATTCTTCATCTTATGCAGCATTTTCGGTGGTACAACATGTTGCAGTTGATCTTGGCGAGATTTTTGGTGGTGTTGCATTAGGTCCATCCTATGTTGTCTATGTCACTATATTAATCCGGTGGTCAATTTATGAATCATGTGATGTAATTTTGTAATTAAGGGTTGAGGGTTTGGCCAACCTTGTAGTCAAGGTTGATGATCTGTATAAGTAGGTGGTATATTCATGTATTTTGTGTGTCAATGTTTTGTTTGCATTATCATAGAGTTGTGTATGTGTGAACAAGTGAATTCATCTTTTGGTATGGTGTATTGAGCAGAGATTGTTGAAGGGCAGACAAATGAGCTTAACAAGAACTATCATCAGGCATTAACAGATGCTATCTTTGCAATTCATATATTCTGGATTGTAGTCCAAATACTATTGTAAGGTAGTGAACCTTCCTTGAGGGTTGGATCCTTTTGGGTCTTTGTATTTTCATCAGTGAGCTCTAGGCAGTGTGCTTGAATGCATGAGCATTCCCCATTGTAATATTTACACATACTACTGCAAAGTATCATCTTATTGTGGGTAGGTTCCCACTGTGGTTTTTCCCTTAACTGGGTTTTCTATGTCAAAAATCTTGGTGTTAGGTGTATCTTTAATCTTGCTACATTTGATCCAATCTGAGATTGTGCTTATTTTATTTAATCTAGTGAAAATTGATTCACCACCCCCCCCCCCCTCTCAGTTTTCCTCCATTGTTGTTGCCAACATGTCTCACATAAGAAGGTTGGGAGTTAGAATTATATTTTCTTGTCTTGAAGCTTATTTCCTTTTCCTAGAAATTCTCTAACCATATGTCATAATGGTGTCTTTATAAGAGGGATTTTTGTTAATATGTAAGTTCTCTTTTGAGGTAACTTGTTTCACCAGAGGTTTTGTAGGTATATCAAAAGTTTGAGTATTATTTTGCATAGATGGTGTGTCTATAGAATTAATCATTTGGCTTGAGAGTATTTATTTATCCTTATAAGACAATCTCTAATTAAAAACCCTTATTCTTGATAGAAAAAACATGCATTAGGCTTGTTTAAGTAGACAAGTGGTTGATAAAACTCAAACCATGGACTTAATAATTTATTGTTTTCAAGAGATTTATTAGTAAGTTCCATATTCATGTGTGCCCTAGGATGAACCCTTAGGCTAACAAATTTATCTACATTATTCTTACACAACAAAAAGTTTCCAAGACATGAAACTAATTTTCTTAAGAAAGGAAAATTAGCAAGATCTAAGAATGGAAATTCAATCCACATAGGATATTTGGATCTGGAAGGGCCTTCAAGGTGACACTCAAGGGTCCATGATTGTAAGTAACAATTCTTCCCACAGATAACCTAGGTTCCATATTGAATGATTATCCTGACCATGATATATAGATTTAAATTTGCAAGCTACACACCCTTTCCCTAACCCCCTCAAGGTTTCAATATCCCAATCCCTATTTTCCTAGTTTTCTTTGGCCCAAATATAAAATTCAATTTTAGATGGAATTACTCTAAGAAAAAATAGAATGATAGATTTATGCTAATACTTAGCTATGCACTCAACCACATCATCAGGAAGTGTAAATTCTATAATTTACTTGGATTCCCACTCATGTTCTCCATTATTTCATTGGCATTATCTTATTTTTGTCTAGGCCTAATGGGTTTTGAAGCATTATCTTCAATGGGGTTTGAGCCATTTGCACTAGTTGTGACTTTATTTTCCACTGTAGTAGGGGCTTCAAAGTCCTCCAACATTTTTTATCCTCTTGGCCTCCTCTTTGATCCTCATTACTATTATTGTATCCCTAGGAAGCACGCCTTGAAAAGAAATGCCCTACACCTACGTGCCTTAGCTTCAAGGATTTTGCAGTTTGCTCCAAAATATTCCTCACTTTATCAATAAAACCCCCCAAAACTATCACATTTATATAATCTAAGGATAAAAACCAGCAACACACCCTAAAATTATGGACTGCAATGCCTACATGCCCAAGAAATCACTATTGTAAAGAGGAATTTGTAGAATATTTTTTTGAAAGTATAACACCTGCCCCTATTTTATATGCTTTTGATTTGTATGCATATCCTGATTTAAGCCCTTATAAGTGAATGTATTTAGACTTAGTCATTGCATTTTAATGCTCTATAGATAAACATATGTATATTTTATAATGTTTGGTTTGGCTTTTGTATTTCATTGTCTTAGATTTAGTATAAGGTTCTTTATGTTCGAACGCTCCCATTTTGGTACAAGAGGAAAGTAACTAAAAATTAGTTCTTGGATTCTCTTGGATTTAGTACTTATAAGGTGGAAAAAAGAAAGGTAGTGATACACGTAATTGTTAGATAAGATTTTTAATTATCATTCATAGTTCCATCTTTGAATATCACTTATATTATTGAACACACCGAGAGATTGTGAGGGGGGTGAATTAGTCTCTAGACAAAACTTAAATCCTTCAATTCAAACTCAAAACTCTTTATAAGATCATCAATAATATAAGATAAATCAATAAACACCAGTACACAAGAGAACATTATATTTACATGGAAAATCCTAACATGGGAAAAACTATGGTGAGAGATATCACAATATATGTAAGTATTACAATTTGTGTTTAAGGTTCACTGCCTAAGGAAACACATTTCTCCTAGAAGGACTTGTTTCAAAGAGATCCACTATTTCATAGAAAAATATAAGGATCTGTTAAGGAGATTCACTATCTTAGAGTAGTATACATGATAGAATTAATAAAAATGTATAGGCCTTCAACAAACAACTTCCAAGAATCTCCTTATAATTTAGTTTTCCTTGACATATAGCCTCAAGCAATTGCTTGGAAATTAAACTCTAAATCTTTCACCACACACATTTGCTACGTCAACTTCACATCTTTCATAATCCACACTCTTGCAACTGATTTGTTCTTTTATGAATATCCTATATAAGAAAAGAAAACATCAAATTAGGTTGACCAGAATATGAGACAAACAACAACCCCAACAAGTCGGCCTTGAAAACATATTGCAATGAAAGTGGTCCAAATCAAGAGATAGACTAGACCTAACACAACTTATTACATCTTTCTATGCAACCCCAAACATCAAACACACTAACACACATTCTCCCAAGTCAGAAATATGGTAGCATGTAGATGAAACCTTTTGGGTGAATATTTTATAATAAATGTTATTGATTACAAAATGGTAGATTCAACCAAAGTTGTGATGAAATTATATCTCTCCTCACAAAGGAGAAGTTGGTATCTTATTTCTAACTATTTTGAGCTAGTATCTAAACTAAACTATATACACTAATCTATATCCGGGGCGTTAAATTCATCATATCCTCTTCTTTCATGATAGATTTTCTTTCCATATACGAGTGCTTACAACACAACCTTAAGATGATTATAGAGCATATGATTACAAGAGACACTAACTAAATCAATAATAACCGATATAAAATCAAGTTATACAAAAGAATAGCCAAAAATTTACCAGCAATTCCTAAGTAACAAGGAAAATAAGCTAACCACAATGTCTTGTGTAGCTTCTCCAAATTGATCACAAGAATAAATGTGTAATACATAGACAACTCAATGTCATCCACTTTTGAATGCTATTGGAAGTTGAGAGGTGGGGGGTGAATCAACATCCACAAACTATTATCAAAATAAAGTTATTCTAACTTCATCTTTCACCCATATTAATGAGATGAAAGTAAATAGTAGTAATAGCAAAAAAATCCACACAAGAACACCAAAATTTTATGTGGAAAACCCAAATTGGGAAAAACCATAGTGAGAATTGAACTTGTAATATATAGTAACAATTTTACAATAGACAAGGCATCCTACCAAAAAGATATTACTACTCTGGACTTGCAAACTAAGGCACAAAAGCTCAGGCAAGATACAAATAGAAAATCACTCAGCTAAAGATCACTTCTTCAGAGAAAGATACAAAATCGAGCTCATAAAGTAGTAGAAATAAAAGATTAGATTGTATACAAAAAAAACATCTATGAGAATGTAGATAGTAGTTCTCTAAATATACTCATGTACCTACTTTGTACACCTCTAAATATCTGCATTTACGTACTTCAAATCTACTTTTCATTCGTTTCTCTATACATCCATCTCTCATTCATGCATACCCACCACTTCTTCTTTTTCAAGCATCTCTAACATAGCCAATTTTCTCAATATATACCAATCGGATCTGAAAAACAAGCAACACTAGGTCAACCAAAAGAGTATGTAACATGTACATAGCATCAACCCAAAATTACATTATCTGGAAGGTAAAAAGGATGTGTGAGAATTCACACCAAGTTGTCACTCCTTTCAATTAATTTCAAAAACATTTTACACCCAACAACTCAAACCAAAGTGCATAAACCAATACAAAACTTGTTCTGCAAAACACACTGTTTAATCTAGACCAAAAGCAAATAAAGTGGTTCATCTATGAGAACCATGACATCTATCTTATAAAAAATATAATCTCCTAAGACATATCTGGTACAAATATGTATTCCATTCCATGATAAGTTTCTCTAGAGAAAACAACAGATGTATTTCTGCTATAACAAAAGTATTTTCGGACCAGGTGAAGAACACCAAAGCTCCGGAAACATATCGAAACATATTTTTATACCATATCATCAGTATAATGTGAACCTATAGATATTTGTATGTCATAGTATCAAGAAAACAAAGATCCAGACTACCAACACATCAACCTTTCTTTATCCATATCCAGATCATCAATAAGAACCAAAGCAACATGAGATTGACAAAGGTTTGACATCAATGACATCCATATGTGTAACAATCTCTGCCTTTGTCATTGATGGAAAAATCAAAATATTTTCTCTCTCTCCCTAACAATATTTCTCCCCCTTTGACAACAATTAAAAAGGATAAACACCTTAAAATAGAAATATACACAACCAAAATTGTAACCTCTTTCAATAGAATATTTTAGAAAATAAATGAGAAAGAGAAATGCCAATCAGACATTTCCAAGCTAATTGTCCTTGTATTGATTCTTCAAGCCAATAAATGATGAGTTCCAAGCATGGATAGTAGCAATTAGGATCCTATTCCGAGTTTCACAATCAACACATAAATTTACTGCAATATCAAACATATCAAAATTAAACACACCCTATTCAACATTTTCCGCATCATCCAACAATTTGAGAAATAGCAACAACCACAATTCCAGGGCATCTTTAAGTCCACAAAATGCATTCACATAATCTTCTCTTTGCTTCTGTCTCATGGACAACTGGGAATGAAGATCTCAAGATTTGGATCTCATGACACCATTTGTATCTTTGTAAATGTTGAAGGATAGGGCCAACTCCATAAGTTGACACTCAATAGAGTCTATCTCATCTTTGAATTGATTCATAGCCATAGGCCACCTTAGACGACATATGTATAGTTGAGATGCAATTTCCACCATCTTCCTGAAATTTCAATCAAATTTAATTTGAGATCATGGTGTACCTTCAGGCACCTTTCAGTCATCTTCTTTGATATATTACCTTTAGTGAAGGGTTGATTAGATTCACTTTCTTCTCCAGTGACTATGGCCATCCACTCAATCAACAATTCTATTAATATTTTTGGGAGAACATCAACAACATTCTAAAGGAACAAGATTGTTCCAGAGAAAATGTGTAGGACAAGCCTACTCAATAGTGTCTTGATCATAGGATAAAATAATGAGATACAACTCACCCACTCTTTTCAAACCATCAAGCTTTGAGAGCATCTCAAGAACTCTATTTTCATCAAATGTACCTTCTGGAAAGGCAATCAACAACTTCATAATTGAAGCACTCTTTTGTATATTAGCCTTCTCCAAATCTTTGTCATCACTTTCTACTTTGACAGCTTCTATAGATCCCTTTAAAAAAAATTTACCTTTGGGCACTTAGGAGGAAGAAGTAGATGCTTCCTCAAGTGATCTTTTCACTTTCTCTCCTTTTGGTATCAATGCAATTTTGCTACATCTTTTTTCACCACACTCATAATCTCTTCAAAAGTTCCAAATCTTCCTATATTCACATCCTTAGGCATCTTAAGGAATATTTTCATAATGTCCACACACTCATATTCAAATACTTCATAAGGAAGCTTATCAACCCATGAAGTTCTAGGAGTAACATCCTAAATGAAACAATTTTCTTTATCTAATAGGAAATTAATATCCTCTTTGTACCACTCAAAAATCTTCAAAGGAATTTGATTCCTCATAATTAACTCTTTTTGAAGATCCAAAAAGAATTTACGACACACAACATCACTACCATTCAATTTATCTAATATCGTTTAATCTGAGTACTTACCAGAACATCTCTTCTCCATACAATATTTTTTAATCTAGGTAATGCATTAAGAAAGCAAAATACTAGACACACAATGAGTGATCCATACCATAATGGATATAAATCAATCTTCATTAGTCAAAGATTACCCAACAATTTATGCCTCAACAATTTACACAAATCATACCCAACATTCTCCTTTACCCTTATAAGCCACATACATAGTAGCAGAAGAAGTTGAACCTTCACGATTCATGTAGTACACTTTATATGAAATGTCTATGTTTTCATACTTGACTGCCAAGTCATCATTAGTGTCAATTCACAGGGCTCTTTGGTCAGACACAACACTAGTCAGCTTGTTCACTTCATCATTCTTGACAGACTTCAAAGTAGTTATAGTTCTAAATGAGAACAAACTAGTTAAGTCACTTAGGGCCAATTTTTAAATTTGATATGGTCAATCTAGCCACAGACAATCCTCAAGAATTCTACTCAAAACTATCCTTATAATATCCTCATCATGAAATATAGAAAAAATACTCCAAACCCTTATGCCCTAGAATAGCATACTCTGCCCGAAATCTTTGTGCACCATCTACCAGATGAACACTTGAAATATCTAAGCTTTCTATGATCATATTCTTCCAAAGGAACATGAATGTAACTGAAAATTTCTTCTTTATATACCACATTATGAGGAATAACAAAAAATGCTCCAATTTGATCGCTTGATGCCAAAATAAATGGTCTGAATTCAGAACTAGGTCTTACCTTATCGTTACCATTCATGAATTTAGGATTTGCCATTTGAGAAAGATTCAAACAAGAAAAATACCTTGAACAATTTTGCTTGTGCTCTGTTGCTCTTTGATCGCAACTACACAAATGACTTTTGAATAAGCAATATATAATTGTCAATTAGGTTTTTCCAAAAAACATGATACAATATATACTCGTAGTTGCCAAAAATGTTTCATATAGAATAAGCCACTTATAATCCACTAGAAAAAACTTCCACACATCTTTAGTATTGAGGAAATATTCCACATAGTTGTTTGAGTTAATTACCAGAAGAAGTGTTTGTACCCACAGAATGTGCAAATCCATCCACAACCTTTTCTTCAATCTCAACATCTGATTTCTTTACCCATTTCATCTTCATCTTCTCCTTTTCCTTATTGATATCCATTTTCCTTTTTAGACCATTAGATCTTTTTGTTTTGCTTCTGCAATGCCTTGCAATATGACCCATCTTATTACAATTATGAGATATCAAACCTTTCTAAGGTTTGCCACCATTCATCTTGATGTTCCCAAAATTTTTGTTTGTCTTGCACTCAACAACTTTATATCCATATGTATTGTAAGAATAACATATTCCATTAGAAGTATAAACATACCTCAAATTTCAGTATCCATTCCTCATCATTCTACTTCTGCATTCAGTAGCCTTATGACCAATCTTGTTGAAAGAATAACATCTCATACCAATTGACTGATTTCTATTTTTACTTCTGCATTCACTATCTTTATGTCCAGATCTGTTACAAGAAAATTAGTTACCATTAAAAGAAGAGTACCTAATAGGAATAGAGGAGTTCTCTAGACATTTCTTGAGTTTTTGAAGCTTCAACTTTTCTAATCTTTGATATCCTTAACCTTGTCTTTTCCTTTGTCCTTTTTTGAGTGCTCAACTTCCTCAAAGCCAATTCCACTCTTATCTTTGTTTAGTCTTTGAGAATTCAGAATAACATCTAATACTTCACTGTCACCTTTTAGTTTTAACCCATTATCAATTTGATCTTTTGCAATTTTTTAGTTCCTCCTTAAGTTTGATAACTTCCTCAACAAGATTTACACATTCTCTGGTCTTCTCACTGAGCTTAGTTTTAAATTCATCAATAAATTTATTTTCTCTATCTAACAAGGTTCTTAAAAAGGAAATATTCACAACCGTCTTCTTATGCTTCTCTCTGCTATCATCCAAATTTGTCAAGGCCGATCTTAGTTCTCCTTCCAAGTCAACTATACCGTCCACATAATTCCATCTATTTTGATGTATATCATCCATGCCATTCAATTCTTCTTCAAACATAGTGTTCAAAATCCAAGATCTATCTCAACAGTTAAGTTGACTCTTAAGGAACCAAAGCTCTGATACCAATTGTTGAACACTATCAAAGTTGAGAGGGGGGGGGGGGAGTGAATTAGCATCCATAAACTATTATCAAATTAAAGTGATTCTAACTTCATCTTTGATCCATATTAATGAGCTAAAAGTAAATAGTAGTAATAGAAAAAAAATCCACACAAGAACATCAAATTTTTTACGTGAAAAACCCAAACTAGGAAAAACCATCATGAGAATTAAACTCACAATATATGGTCACAATTTTACAATAGACAAGGCTTCTTGCCAAAAATATCTTACAACTCCGTTCTTGTAGTCTGAGGTGCACAACCTCAGGCAAGATACAAAAAGAGACTTAGCTGAAGATCACTTCTTTAGGGAAAGATACAAAATTGAACTCATAAAGTAGTAGGAATAATACATTGAACTATATACAAAAAAAACATTTGTTAGAATGTAGATAACAGTTCTCTGAATATAATCCTCTGTCTGTTCTATATGCCTCTGAATCTATGTGCTTACTCACTTTTCATCTACTAGTCATTCCTTTCTCTCTATACATCCATCTCTCATTCATGCACACCCACCACTTCTTCTTCTTTTTCTTCTTCATACTTCTCTAGTATAGCTAATCTACATAATATATACCAATCAGATCCAAAAACAAGCAACACTGGGTTGGCCAAAAGAGTATGTAACATGTACATAGCATTTAACCAAAAATACATTATTCAAAAGGTAAAAAGGATGTGTGAGAATTCACACCAAGTTGACACTCCTTCCAATCAATGTCAAAAACATTTTACACCCAACATCTCAAACCAAAGTGCATAAACCAATACAAAATTTGTTTTGTAAAACACACTATTTAATCTAGACCAAAAACAAATAGAGCAGTTCATTCATGAGAACCATGACATCTATATTATCAAAAATATAATCTCCTGAAACATATTCGATACAAATACTTATTCTGGTCCATGATAAGTTTCTAGATAGAGAAAACAATAGAAGTATTTTTGCTACAATAAAAGTATTTCTAGACCAGGTGAAGAACACCAAACCTTTGGAAACATATTGAAACATCTTTTCATACCATCTCATTAGCACAATGAACCTATAGGTATTTTTGTTTCATACTATTAAGAAAACAAACATCCAGACCACCAACACATAAACTTAGCTTTATCCATATCTGGAGCATCAATAAAAACTAGGACAACATGAGATTGACAAAGGTTTGAAATCAATGACAATAATAACATCCATATGTATCGCAATTCAGCTACTCTAAAGTATAACAGATCACAACATAAAGTCTCTAAACTATTATTGATTTGTAGATATCAAGAACTTCAAATTCAATGATTTAGTAAAAAGTTAACAAAATCAGATTTGAATGTCTTTAAACAAATACTTTCTCCACAACACACAATGCAGTTAATATAAGATAATGAAATGGGAAAGACATAAGAAAAAATTCACTTCATCAACACATTGAATCTAAAACACAAGTTGGATGCCAATTTTCATTTTATATGGACTAAAATATTCGTTTACAGTTTAAGCACAAAGTCTCAAATTTCTCTTCAAATCAACAGTTTTTTTATGCATAAATTAAAGATGATTATTTACAATGAGGCTCTCTCTTTTATATAGAGAAGATCCTTGAGAAAAAATAGGAATCCTACAACTACTTTGACTTATTCAATAGTATAGTCTGATTTGATTTAGGATTTGAACTATATTTTCATGTAATTTCATAAATATAAAAAATACATGTAAAATGTCGATAACAAAATGCAAACTACAAACTAGAAAGCATAAAAACTACTAAGTTTTTTAGAGACATGTCTTCTTCATTAGTTTTATTCTTTAGCAACTCTTCACACTTTTGGATGGTAGTATGCATCTTAGATTCATTGGGCACCAGAGTATGATTTGAAATGACAATAACCCATGAGATTGAATCCTCTATGCTAATATATCCTCTTTTTAAAGATTCTTTAGGATTTTTTCCAGATTATCCAGGCTTACTTGGAAATCCACTAGTCTGTCAATAGAAGATAATGTGAAATCACCTTCTGTAACCTCCTTTTTAATTAATGCACTAAAATCCTAAATAACCTAGTGTCAATGGGGAAAGTTTTCCTATCCTCATTTAGCAATTTACAAGGGAGCTTCAAAGCCTTGGCAGTAATGTCAAGTTATTTGTCTTCACATTCTTTTGATGCCTCTTGCAAATCCTTTATCAATTGTTCAAGAATGTCTATGTGGTGTTTCATCACCTCCCTTTGTTGAATGTACATTCTTCTAGAGGGGATTAGTCTATTATCCACCAGGATTTCCAGCTTGGAATAATTGAGCTTTGCCCAAGCCTCAAGGTCTTTTTCTTGTACTTGCATTTGCCATGTGAGAAGATCAAGTGTTTGGCCCAATTCAGATTACACACTTTCCATGTTTTCTAGCAACTTGACTAAAGATCTCAAGAGATTTGTTCCCTGAGACATCATCCTATCAATCCTTGCGTTGATAGGTCTCCCTTGTGAACAAATCCATTTATCTTGTCTGATGGCTCCCTCAACTGATTACCCCACTAGTTCAATCAATTTAGAAGATTGAGTGATTTTGATCAACACAATAGTGAGTTTTTTTGCCTAAAGCTTGTATTTATCTTTGATTACCTTATCTCTATCATACCTTTCACTTAATACTTCAAGTGCAGCTTGAGCATCCTCCTTTGTGTTATCATGGGTCTGTCTACTCAACTTTCAATCCTACTTAGTACATAGTCAGAAGCCTAGACTTCCTTGATTGTTTTGTTAGGTGGAGGTATGGCCACTTCTACATATTTATTTTTTACTTACTCCACTTTAACCCTTGAGATAGTTTGTACACTAGAGGGGTGGCATAGGAAATAGTTGTGGTAGAAACAAAGGTGGAGACCTCTGAAGCCACTTCAAGGGTAGACTCCTACTCTATTGTAGCTGGAGGTTACAAAAGGTCCTCTTGAAATTCTTTTTCTTATCCTTCCTACTCATCAGCTTGTTTGTGAGCATGAATATGTTGGCAATTCAAACTCATTCGGTGGATAATGATGTGTGAATAATGGTCTAGGTTTGTAATTGATGGAAAATATCCTTGCAAATACTATCCAGTAATCATGAATTTCGATATCCAGAAGTTATTGTGATCCAGTGATAGTCTACCGGTAATTCAGAATAAGAAATGCGGTTTTGGTCCAGAAGCTTTCTGGTGATTGCAATAGTGAGATTCATGCATGGGATGATAGGGATGACTTGTAGAAATCATTTTATCATATTTTGGGTGATCCACATATGTTTTTGGTGATCCGGTTCAAGCCGAATCATGATTACACGTTACAGTATAGGCCAACTTGATAATTATTTATTTTGTGATTGCGGATATATAAGACTGGTGTAGAAGATCTTTTTATGTATGGTGTGAAGTGGTATGAGAAATTTGTGATCGATAAATCCTTTTGGTGCAATTTCACGTGCGCATTCTTGATCCGGTAGCTGACTGAGACAAAAAAAATAGAGCATAGTAGAAGAGGTGGTACAAGAAGACTCTATGCACTTAACCAAAACTAATCTAGGCACTGTTTGATTCTATTTTGGATTTCAACAATTTTATTTCATCATTGTAAAATATTTGTAAGGCAGTGAGCCTTCTGGGGTTGTACCCCTCATTATATCTTGAGTTGTAAGCTCTAGGCAGTGTGCCTGAATGCTAGTGCATTCCCCTTTTGTAATATTGTTTTTCTACTGGCCATAGTGGAATAATATTGTGCATTCAAATCCCACTGTGGTTTTTCCCATTTGGGTTTCCACGTAAAAATATTGGTGTTATGATCTTGTAGCTGATTATCTTGTATTTCTGCACTTTACTTTCTTGCATATGCTTCTAGTGGTTTCAGAATAAGTCAGGAAATTTGTTTGCTAGTAGATCATTGATTCACCCCCCCCTCTCAGTGATCCTTAATTCCAACAATTGGTATTAGAGCCTAGTTCCTTTGAGGAAGCCTAACCACTTGAGGAAGGTCTGGGAGATTGAATCAATGACTTTTGGTTTTTAGACACAACTTAGTGTGGCACTTGAGGATCTTAATGCAACAAGAAATGAGATCAGCTCCTTAAAGAGAAACCTGAATGCCTTCATTAATGACTTAAAGGATCAAGTGAACATTTCAAGATAAAATAGGAAAGAGCTGATGGAAAAGATAAGGAGAAAGAATATCAAAGCATGGAAAATTAGGACAAAGGTAATGAATGTGAGAAGCTTGCTACAGAGAATGCTATATTGAATAATGAGATGCAATCCATGGTGATAAAGCTGACTAAGGATATTGAAGACTGGAAGAAGAATGAAGAGAATTTGACTCAATCATTGAAGGACAGAGCAAATGAATGCTTCAGGCTTATCTATGAGGATGATTAGTTGAAGCTTGAGTTGACACAATCAAGAAATAATGGTCAAGAACTTGGGATTCAGATTGTTTCCCTAAGAGATGAACTTTCTACCGCAAATGAATATAAAGACAAATTCAATGATAGCTCAAAAAGGCTTGATGAGATGCTAAAAAGATGGAGAAATGGAAAGGACATGTGAGGACTTGGATTTGAGAAGGGAGAATCCTCTAGATCTGGACAAGGCAAAGCAAAACCTAATCATAAGAAAAGAAATAATTCTCTGGTAAGACAACGTAATGCTCATAAATTCAACGGTAGATGTTTTCTTTGCAATAAATTTGGTCATATGGTGAATCAATGCAGAAGTAGGATGAATAATGGAATTAATAGTATAAACAATGGTCCTACCTTTCCTGGTCAATGTTTCATATGCAATCATTTTGGTCAAAAGTCAAACATGTGCAGAGCAGTAATGAACAATTTTCAGAGTAAGAGATGTTATGCTTGTGGGATGTTTCGACATATCTCTAACTAGTGCAGGATGAGACCAAATCGGATGAACTTCAGACCTATGCAGAAAAATGTTGTTTGCCATGCATGCAACAAAACTGGTCACATTGCAAAGTATTTCATAAGCAAGAATAATGATCCAGTAAACAAAGGCAAATTATATGAGAAAGGCAAAGCGAAAGTAGAAGAGATCAAAGACAAGCATGAGAAGATGTGGGTTAGAAAAGATGAATCCAAGCCAAATAATGGATTTGTACCCTAATCTGGTGTAGGATCATCATCTAGTAATGAAGGCATTTGGCCTCAGGGGTTGGCATCTTCATGCAAAATCTTGTAGAACCCCCTGGAGAGACTTGTGATCGATCAAGGTTGATTGCATATGTTTGGAGATGATTATCCAGAATTCTTCATATCAATGTTTGAATCCAGTTGAATGGATTATGTTAAATTGGGCATCCGGTTGAACCTTATCAGTGCATTTATATCAATTTAAATTTAGGGTTTGTGAATAAAAGGGGAAAATGTGAATCATTTCTCACATTGCAAGCAAAAGAGTTGAAGAAGAAGAGTGAGGCAAAACAGTTTCCAAGTCAATCAGAAGCTTGAGGCGATCCGACAAAGACTATTGTGTATCTATTAGGAACTAAAGGTATTTACAAAAGAATATCTTGAACCCTAAATTTCTCAAAATGGCATTTTGTTCTGTTAATATGCCTTTGGTAGTTGAAGTTTCTGAAAGAGAAAGGCCCCAATTCAAGAAACATCAATTTAAGTTAGTTGAACATGACCCCAACGGTTCTTTCTTGTATGTACCATATGGAGCTCTACATGTTGATGATGTGAGAGATTATATTCATTGCAACATTTAGGAGACCGGAAATGAGGCGATCCTAGCACTTTATAACAGACACCTCTAGGACAAAGATGGAAATCTCAAACTGAAATATGCTCGTTTGCACAGGAAGGGTATCATGTAATTTGTTCACTTCTCATTGTTTGATGAAGGTGAGTGGGTGAGATACATTCTAAGTCATGTTCCTGATGAGTTTATCTGGCTAGACAAACCTTACAAGATAACCAAGCAGACCATCTATGCAGTCACTTGCCTGAATCAAACTGGTGACAAACCTAATTTGAGGAAGGTAACGAACCCTACTATTACAAAGTTAACAAGTGTGCAATTTGATAACACATCTATGACAATTGATGATATCCTAGAGCATGATATGATATTTGCATCCATGATCATCAGATATAATGTTTACCAGTCTAGAAGACTAAATTCTATTTCTGGTACAATAATTTATGCAGTGTATCAAATGGTGAAAGAAGATGTGCAGTATGATTTGTGTTAAGTTCTTCTTCAAGAGATTCTCAACAATTTAAAGAAGATTAAATCAGATAAGAAGAATGTTTTTTATATTCGGTTCTCTAATCATCTATGTTACATTTTATTTCATGAATGAGATTCCCAGAATAGGGAGAGTTCAATGGGAATTTGACTTACCAGTGGCCACCCAAAACAAGCAAAGTGTGCAGAGATTGGGAAATAGAGAGAATCAGACTACTGCTGTATGGAGCTTTTTCAAAATATTCCAAGGTAAAAAGAAAGATAGGGAAAGGATTCCTAAGCAAGTGGTGGAGAAGTATGAAAACTCTATCTGTTTCATGGTTGACAAGGACCATTGTCATATGGAGGCAATAGAGTCCAGATTAGTTTGCATTTTGCTAATGGGATATGAGGTTGAAGTGTAAACACTTGAGGTCTATGATCAACACCTTATGATCAAATCGGTGGATCCAAATGAACCAAGATTTGGTAACTTCAAGGGGAAGGATATAGAGTTACATAAGAAATCCACCTAGCCGGTTAGAAAAAAGAAAGTATCCAAAATGGTTGAAGAAGTGGTTGTGTAGATGGGATTCACTAGAGAGGTAGTCAAGCAAGAAAGGGAGAAGGAAACACAAATGGAATAATCAAAGAAGCCTAACGCAAAACTGGTTCCTTCCAAGGCAAAGCCTAAGGAGACCAAGTCTGCCCTTGCTCCGATGAAGCCTTCTATTGTTGGCCATTTGGTGGAATTGATTATGTGTTGCATTGATGTTTGGTCATTGATACCAACACTAGCTGTCTGGATGCTTTACTGGCACCCTTTTGGTCTCGGTAGGTTGAGTGGTTTCTGGTTAACTTGGATCCGACATGATCCGATAGGCTCTGGTATAGTTTGGTGATGTAATTGGCTTGTTAATGATACTCATGCTCATATTTGGTCAGTTGGTTTTTGTCTAATGATCAGATGTTATCCTTCTTACTTACAAGCTTGGTTTCTAATCATTTGTGTTACATTTTATTTCATGGATGATATTCCTAGAATAGGGAGAGTTCAATGGGCATTTGACTTATCGATGGCCACCCAAATCAAGCAAAGCATGCAGATATTGGGAAATAGGGAGAATTAGACTACTACCCTTTGGAGATTTTTCAAAATCTTCCAAGGTAAAAAGAAAGATAGGGAAAGGATTCCTAATCAAGTTGTAGAGAAGTATGAAAACTCTATCTATTTCATGGTTGAAAAGGACCAATGTCATATGGAGGCAATAGAGCCCAGGATAGTTTGGATTTTGCTAATGGGATATGAGGTTGATGTGCAAACACTTGAGGTCTATGATCAACACCTTATGACCAAACCGGTGGATCCAAATGAACCAAGATTTGACAACTTCAAGGAGAAGGATATGGAGTTACATAATAAATTCACCCAACTGGCTAGAAAAAGGAAATTATCAAAAATGGTTGAAGTGGTTGTGTAGATGGGATTCAATAGAGAGGTATTCAAGCAAGCAAGGGAGAAGGCAACACAAATGGAAGAATAAAAGAAGCCTAAGGCTGAACCGATTCCTTCCAAGGAAAATTCTAAGAAGACCAAGTCTGCCCTTGCTCCGATGAAGCCTTCAATTATTGTCCATTTGGTGGAAGTGATTATGAGTTACATTGATGTTTGGTCATTGATGCCAACACTAGCTGTTTGGATGCTTTACTGGAACCCTTTTGGTCCCAGTAGGTTGAGTGGTTTCTGGTTAACTTGGATCTGGCATGATCTGATAGACTCTGGTATAGTTTGGTGATGGAATTGGCTTGTTCATGATACCCATGCTCATATTTGGTCAGTTGGTTTTGGTCTAATGATCGGATGTTACCCTGCTTACTTAGAAGCTTGGTTTCTAGTTTCGGCGAGGATTTCACTGACAGAGCTTTTGGTGGAGATCTTTGATGAATTTCATAAGTGGTGTTGGTGTAGCTTCTGGTGGAGTTCCAGGATGTTGTTGATGATCATTTTCAATACCTGGCAGATGGAGATCATTGTTGAAGCGTGTGAACCTATATTGGGTCCCAGTTGATCTAGGTTATGGACCGACTTTAATGTAATGTGTGGATAGGACCTATTGATGTATTTTTGAGATGTCTTATGCATTGACATTATTTGTTTGGTCTAAGGCTGACATGGTTTGTAATTATGTAATTATTTTATTGTCTGGTGGCTAACCTGATTGTTTATGGTTGAGGGTTTTGTATATATAGATGTAAGATCTCATTATAGATAATCATGGTTATTGTTAGAGGTCATGGTCAAGGAATGTAATGTGCGAATAATGTAACATCATTCAAGCAGAGGAGTTGGTCAATCATTGGAGATCGAATTGGGTTTATGTAAGAGGATTTAGTCCTTCGGTATTGATTTTGAACTAGAACTATACCCAGGTATAGGAGATGCTATCTTTTGCAGTTCAACACTTCTCTGGATTTTAGTCTAGATTTTTATGTAGTCAATGAGGATCCTTTTGTGATGAGTAGTGTGCTCTAGGCTATTGGCCTTCTTGCAAGTGCAGGCCCCTCAATTGTAATTCACATACTTACTATATAATTATTATCTGACTGTAGCTAGGCTTCCCACCATGGTTTTTCCCTTTACTGGGTTTTCCACATATAAATATTGGTGTTGTGTGAATGGTATTTATTCAATGATTATTGTTTATACTTAATTGGTTTATCTGCTATTCTGGTATAATGTTTTGGGTTATGATATTAAATTTTAAATTGCTAATGGTTCTGATAATCTGAGACAATTGATTCACCCCCCCCTCTCAATTGTCTTCTGGTTATTTGAACTTGATAGACTTATAAAGCACTGAGAGGGGGAAGTGAATCAGTGACAATAAAAACAATACAACTTTAAACACTGACCGATAGATATACTTAACTAGTTTACCAAACACTATGCATGCAATCCAAAATGATATTAATGCATCCACAATAAGTAAAGCATCCACCATAACACAAGTGTTTATACGTGGAAATCCCAAATGGGAAAAACCACGATGAGATGGGACTCACAAGTTAACTATTTGTAGTAATAGGTAACTGACTGGTCAAGGTCTACAAAAGTTCTATGCTAGGAGTGAATCCTGTTAAAGATCCCAAAGCTCTGTTAGGAGCTATACCTTGTTAAAGGTAGTACCCTGTTAGGAGTAACCTCGATAGAGGATTTCAAAATCCAAACTAATGGATCACCTTGTTAAAGGATTTGTACAATGAAGCTTGTTAGAGCTTACCCGGTTAGGGGATTTGATTGTTGTAGTGATTAGAAAACAACAAGTGGTGTGATCTAGAAGTATCACAACTTGCTTGAATAGATCCTCTTCTCCACAGTCAAAACTGCATCACCAACGTATTCTCCAATTCCTTCAACAACTTAACACTTATATCTTCGCATCAAATCATCTCATATCATATCTCAAAAATAGTTCATCATAATGTCATTATATAAACATTTAGATTTCATGTCAGCTTTGAAAATTATATCACAATTTCCTAGGTGCAGTATATTTGGACAATCAAACATAACTCATCACAAATTACCACCAAAATTTGTCAGTCAAGGTAACTCATCACAACCGGTGATAACTCATCACACAATCAATTAATACTAGTTAGAACATTGATACTAGTTAACCATTTCAACATGTAAATCGATTGTCCTCCATTGCTTCTTTGATAACCTCCACTGAATCTTCAAGTTGACGTCAAGTTATTTCCTACATATACCGGTTGTCTCCATGTACTGGTTTGACACCATCATAAACTTAACTTCTAATACTGGTTGCAATACAAGTAACTTTTAGAAGTAATACCGATAGACAATGTGAACATATGTGTGTGTGTGTGTGCATGTTCCATCAATGACAACATATGAAGTCATTCATTACAATCATCATCAAGCCAACAATCTCCCCCTTTGGTATTGATGGCAACACTTAGAAAATTTTACAACGTTACAACTAAGTGTGCTTACAAAAATTGTACACATATATATTTCTACTCCCCCTTAACAATACATACAAAATTTTCATGACACACATACATATTTCTACTCTCCCTTTGACAACAATGCCAAACTGAAAAGTAAAATACACGCACACACACACACACACACACATATATAGCAAAATTGGCATCAAATGTTTACATATACAAAAACCAAAAGTCTGTATTAAGGAGTCTTCACTTCAATTTGCAAGAAATATCATTGAAAGTAATCTTCATTTGAGAAAAGTCATTTTCCCATGTTTCTAGGAAAGTGTCAGTGATATTAATGGTTGTCATAATCTGTGCAGAAAATTCTTCCATTGCATCAATTGTATGCATCTCTGGAGTCACCAAAACCTCTTTTGCATCCTTGTAAACTCATTGTAAGATGTCAACTTTAGGTCTTAACTAGTTCTTTAATATCAGAAACAGATACCGGTAAGCAATAAAACTTAAGAATAAAATAGATAATCAACACAATGCGACCATACCACATAACACCATCATTTGTACATGGAAAACCCAGAAAGGGAAAAACCACAGTGGGAGGCCTACCCATAGTTAGATGATACTTCTACAGAAAGTATGTGATACAATGAGGGGCTTGCACATGCAGGAAGGCACACTGCCTAGAGCGTACTACTTATTACAAAAGAGTCTCACTGACTACAGAGAGGTTATAACCACCTCAAGATAAATGGACAACAATCCAGAATAATGAAGTACCAGAGATAGCATCTACTGTGTCTGATTACAGTCCCAGTTAAGCTCAATACTGGAGGCCTTTGACCTCTTCCTTAATCCCAATTCGATCACCTATGATCAACCAAATCTCCTTCGCATATGATATTACATTCCATGACCACATACATGATCTACAATGAGATCTTACATCAATTTTTACCAACCCTAAGGCTTAAACCAATTAGGTCAGCCACCTAAAAGATATTACAATAAGATCATTATATATATCCATATTACAATGATATGCCATGTCGTCTTGAGACCAAAACAACAATAACCAATCCATAAATCATCTTGGTAATGTTTAGAGAACACGTTAACATGATACTGGTCCATAACCTAGATAGGTACCAGACCTAATCTGGGTCCACCACGCCAAAGAAATGTCTTCAATTAGCTGAGGCATGATCAAAAAACATCTTCAACATCCCAAAATCCATCTAGAAGTCACACCAACACCACTTATGCATCCTGTCAAGATTTCTCAATGAAAGCTCTGCCGGTTAAACCTTAAACCCATGCCAGTAAGGGTTTACTAGAGTGTGTGATAGCATCTAATTACCCAGTGAATACCAGCTGACCAAAACATTCTCTAGAAGAATCTAACACATAAATTCAAACATACTCCATTGATCCAAACATGTCAGAAGTGTCCAACAGATAGTCCTTTATGTCGGTAACACTATATCTTCTAGCGGTAACCAAAACCTGTTTGTCGGTAACCAACCATAATAGATAGTATTGACATCAAACACATAATCAATTCATCCATATTGCCAACAATCTCCCCCTTTGGCTTTGATGGTAACACTAGATGTAATAAACATCTAAGTATCAAGAAATGCCAAACAAGTCTCCCCTTGTGGAATACAACCAACAATCTCCTGTATATAGCTCTGAATATCAATAACTCTCCCCCTCTGAATAGTATCTCGGTAAGGTTCTGAATTTATTTTTCACATCACTATCTCTCCCCCTTTGACATCAATGCCAAGAATCTGACAAAAATATCAAAGCAAGAATATAAACTTCTAAATCTCAAAGATGACTACTCCCCCTGAGTAGTAGCACCACTCATCAGTGCCAGAATGAATAGTATCTCTGATAATGCATATCCGACTGATGACAAATTGCATCAATCAAGTATCTATCGGAGGTGCATAAACCCCTAACCTGTCTCTCAAATACTCATATGATTCCATAGATAGCGGTTTAGTGAATATGTCTGCAATATGCTCTTTAGTGTTCACATAAACCAATTCGACTTCCTTTCCTTCTAACTTGTCCTTTAGAAAGTTATACTTTATTGATATATGCTTAGTTTAGAGTGAAATACTAGATTTTTAGACATGTCAATAGCTGCAGAGTTATCACAATACATAACTACCGATTCACTACAATTTACCTTGATATCCTTCAAAATTTGCTTCATCCACAAGACTTGAGTGCAATTAGTTGCTGCTGCAACATACTCAGCTTCTGCAGTAGATAAAGAAATGCATGATTGTTTTTTGTTGATCCATGAAACTAGTTTCTTTCCAAGAGAGAAAGCTCCACCAGAAGTGCTCTTCTTGTCATCAATATCTCCTACCCAATCTGAATCATTATATGCACATAAAGTGAAATCATCATCTCTACAATACCATAAGCCATATTCTGTTGTTCCTTGCAAATACTGGAATATCCTCTTCACTACACATTCATGATTTTCTTTAGGATTACTTTGATATCTTGAAACAATATTTACTGCATTCATAATATCTAGTCTAGTCTGAGTTAGATATAACAAGCCACCAATCATAGACTTATACCTTGTCGGATTTACTGGTGTAGATGTATCATTGATAGATAATTTCTCACTTGTTAGCATAGGAGTACTTACCAGTTTGGAATTATCCAGACCAAACATCTTCAACAATTCCCTCAGATACTTAGTTTGATAGATAAAAATGCCTTTGTCAATTTGAGTAATCTGCAAACCTAAGAAAAATCTCATCTCACCAATCATGGACATTTCAATTTCATTCTTCATGTTATTAGAAAATTCCATGCATAATTTATCTTCTCCTCCAAAAATGATATCATCAACAAATAATTCAATAATTAGAATATCATCATTAGTGATCTTATAATACAAATTATTATCAACACTGCCTTTAGTAAAACCAAGCTTCAAGTTTCAATCCATATAAAGATTTCTTCAATCTAGAAACCATATCTTTATCATCTATCAATGAAAATCCATCAGGTTGTTCAATGTATACTTCTTACTCAAGTTCACCATTCAAAAATGCACATTTAACATCCATTTGATAGACCTTATAGTTCTTATAAGCTACATAGGCAAGAAATAGTCTAACAACTTCAATTCTAGCTACAGGTGTAAATGTCTCACCATAATCAATTCCTTCCATTTGAGAATATCCTTTACAAACAAATCTAGCCTTTTTTCTTACAACTTGACCATCCTCATTCAATTTATTCCTAAAAACCCATTTAGTTCCAATAAAATTCTTATTTTTAGGTCGGGGAACTAAAGTCCAAGTCTCATTCTTCTCTATCTGATCTAATTCATCTTCCATAGCCTTTAACCAATGTTTATTTTTACAAGCTTTAATAATAGATGCCAGCTAAATTTGAGAAATAAGACATACCTCTTCATTTGACAATTGTCTTCTTGTCATAACTGCCTTGTTCCTATCTCCAATGATTTGATCTTCAGAACGATTTAATCTTAAATACCTTGGTGTCTTCTGAACTTCAAGTTCACAGCTCTGATCATCAGTCACAGTTGAATTTTCTGTTGTACTGGTGTACCTATCTCAGTTTCCTATACCAGTTGAGGCATTGTCGGTTCAGTTATGGTCATTTCCACTCCCGGTTCCCTATCATATGATATAGATTGATTTCTGTATTGTTCATCCACTTTTACATTAGCGTTCTCAACAATTTTCTGCAATCTTTTGTTATAACATCTATATGCTTTTCTTTGAATTGAATAACCAAGAAATATCCCTTCATCACATCTAGGATCAAACTTGCCAATTGAATCATCCCTTTTGATATAGCATTTACTTCCAAAAATTCTGAAATATTTAACAATAGGTGTATGTCCAAATCATTATTCATAAGGGGTCTTACCAGTTTCACCTTTGATGTGAACCCTATTGAATGTGTAGACTATTGTACTCACTGCTTCTCTCTAGTAGATGTGAGGTAATTTGGCTTCCATCATCATAGATCTTGTTGCATCCAAAATGGTTCTATTCTTCCTTTCCACTACTCCATTCTGTTGAGAAGTCTGAGGTGCAGATAATTATCTCCTAATTCCATTTGTCTCACAATAACTATTAAATTTATGAGAAGCAAACTTAGCACCTTGATTTGATCTTAGACATTTGATTTTCACTCCAGTTTCTGTTTCAACCTTTTCTTTAAAGATCTTGAACTTCTCAAAGGCTTCAAACTTTTCCCTAAGAAAAGTCACCCCATCAGTCTAGAATAATCATCAATTATTACCATGAAATACCTATCACCTTGAAAGATTCTAGTCCTTGCTGGACCACATAAGTCAGTGTGAATCAAATCAAGTACATCATTAGATTTATCATGTATGCTCTTTAAAAAAGTTCTAACTTTCTTTCCCAATTGGCATTCCTTACATACTGGATTATGAGGCTTCATAATCTTAGGTATATCTCTAACTACCTTTGTTGAACTGATCTTGACAACACAATCAAAATTAATATGGCACAACCTTTTATTCCATAGCCAGCTCTCATCAATATTAACAATCAAACATGTCTTATTACCAGTGTTCAAGTGAAAGATATTACCTCTAGTCTGAGTACTGGTTGCAATTGCCAAACCAATTTTGTTAATGATTTTGCATTTTCTATCTTTAAACTGAAGTTGGAATCCCTTTTCCACCAATTGACCAACACTTAAGAGATTATGCTTTAAACCTTCTACATAATAGACATTATCAGTATTATGCTTTCCATCCAGAGAAATAATATCTCTACCTTTTATCATACATGCTTTGTCATCTCCAAATCTCACTTGACCGCCATTGTATTCTTGCAGGGATAGAAATTTTCTTTTATCTCCAATCATATGATGTGAGCATCCACTATCAATTACCCATTCATCCTTATCTTCAACTTTTGCTATCAAGGCCTTTTCTTCATTCACGATAGCTGGTTCCAGTTTATCTTTTTTTTTAAACATAGAACACCCATTCCTTTCCATTGTTGGATCCACTAGCAGAGTCTGTTGTTGGTTCATCCTCTAAGTCATCACTTACTCCTTCCTCATCCACTATGTAGCATTGTTTTCTTTTCTTAAATCTATATCTGTTTTGATTAGGCTTAAATGTTTTCTTAACTCTCTCTTCAAATCTTGCATTTCTTTCAAGACATCTAGATGCAAAATGACCAATCTTATTACATGCAGAACATTTAAAAGGCGTTTTTCCTTCATACTTACTTCCTGTCGATCCTTTAGGTACTCTTCTGGCAAATAAGGCTTCAAGTTGCTCAAATTATTCATCTTCTTTCCTCATATCTTCCAATTCTTTTGCATATAAGGCTTTCCAATCACTTTTTCTAGTAGATGATGATGATACATGAAAAGAAGGTTCATACTTTACAGCTCTAGAAGATCCAAATTCTTCAAGTTCAAAAGAAGATAATTTCCCAATCAGAATGTCTTTGTTAACTGAAGTGTTTGCCATTGTTCTCAACTCATTAATTGCAGTTGCCTTCATCTTGTAAGCTGGTGGAAGGGCTCTCGAGACTTTGGAAACTATTTCATCTTCACTCAGAGATCCTCCACAACACTGAATTCCCATAACAATCTCATTACTCTTTCCATAAATAAAACAATTCTTTCATTATCTTCCATTTTCAAGTTTTCATACCTTACCCGATAACCATCAAGTTTAGCAATTTTGATAGTAGGATCACCTTCATTCAGAGTTTGCAATTTATCCCACATAACCTTTGCTGATGATTTATTAGTCAATCCCATGATTTGTTGATTAGTAAGTGCACACAAGAGGGCTTCTCTAGCTCTGCAATCATTTTCAATATTCTTGTCCAAGTCTGTAGAAGCAGGATTGCCAGATGCCGGATCATAAGGTGTATATCCTTTCTCAGTGATCTCCCAAATATCCTTTCCAAGACATTTAATATGAGTCTCCATTCAAATTTTCTATATCCCATAATTTATTCCAACAAGCTTAGGGATTTCTCTTTTGAAAATAGTTGTTGGTGGATTTGAAGTGTTAGCTACCATAGGAAATACCTCAAGTGGTTAAGTTTATGCAAAACAGGACCAAATCTCTGATACCAATTGTTAGGATAACTGGTGAACAACTCAGAGGGAGGGGGGGTGAATTACTTGTTAACAGATTATGTCAATCAAACCACTTAATAACCTTTAACCGGATCACATAAACATTAAGTACCGAAATAGCAAAAACACGGTAAGCAATAAAACTTAAGAATAAAATAGATAATCAACACAATGCGACCATACCACATAACACCATGATTTGTACATGGAAAATATGGAAAGGGAAAAACCACGATGGGAAGCCTACCAACAGTCAGATGATACTTCTACAGAAAGTATGTGATACAATGAGGGGCTTGCACATGCAGGAAGGCATACTTCCTAGAGTGTACTGCTCATTACAAAAGAGTCTCACTGAATACAGAGAGGTTATAACCACCTCAAGATAAATGGACAACAATCTAGAATAATGAATTGCTAGAGTTAGCATCTACCATGCCTGATTACAGTCCCGGTTAAGCTCAATACCGGAGGCCTTTGACCTCTTCCTTAATCCCAATTCGATCACCTATGATCAACCAAATCTCCTTTGCATATGATATTACATTCCACGACCACATACATGATCTACAATGAGACCTTACATCAATTTATACCAACTCTAAGGCCTAAACCAATTAGGTCGGCCACCTAAAAGATATTACAATAATATCATCACATACATCCATATTACAATGATATGCCATGTCGACTTGAGACAAAAATAACAATAACCGATCCATAAATCATCTCGATAACGTGTAGAGAACACATTAGCATGACATATGTCCATAACTGGTGCAGGGGCACTAGGCATGAAGACAACTTGGAGGACACCATGGAAGCATGACAAGGAGGTGTATGGGTCTAATAGACTCAATTATGATGTCTTGAAGCCAATTATGGCATTTTATTGTAATGATCCTAATGTAATGATTAATTGTCCTAATGGACCTAATAAGGCCATAGGACCAAATATAGGATTTCATGGGTATAGAATTGGTAAGGGTCTCAAAGGTGTTTAGAAATATTTGATAAATCATTTTGATCCTTTATAAGTCATTAGGTTGGGGTAGAAGTCCATTTCATAAGAGTTTTAAATTCAAAAATTTGAAAATAGTGGCTAGTGTCATTTTGGGGGGAAAAGCTAAAAACTTGTTTGTTAAGCATTTTAATCATGAATAACTGATGGATTTCGGTTTGGGAAGTTAGGGGAAGGTATTATAAAACCTTATAATTCCATTTTGGTGTGGTTGGATGCTACAGTACGGATGTTGTACGGATTTAATAGAAAAAGTGAATAAAACCTTCATTTTCTTGCAATTTCTTGTGTTTTGTTGCTTGAAAGTGATTGATCTTTCATGGTATAAGTCTTGGGCATTCATTAAATATTGTAATAATTGATTTGGAATGATTTTGTAGCAGGTTTTTCTCAGATTTTGTCATTTGTGCTGACTGTCCTAAAATTTTCTAAGTTGTGTCATTGGCATTGAAGGCCCAAAATGCAATTTGGAGCCCTTCTATGGATGTAAGGTCCTGTTTCTCATAGAGGAGGCTCTATCTAACATGTACATTATGATCCTAACCAAAACATTTGCAGGAAGTGTGTTTTAACAGGTGTACACCATGAGTTTGATGAGGGAGAAGTGAGTAGGAAGCATAGCAAACTTATAGCAGCAGAAGATCTACCTCTTGGAGAGGGTAGTTTGATGATTGAAGTTGGTTAATATGACCAAGGAGATGGTGAAGGGACTTTGAATGAGCCCTGGAAGTGATTGGAAAGGTCTTAATTAGAAAATCATTGGTTTTGGAGCCTAATGGTGAGGGTTTTGGGGTTTGCACATTAAAAGAGCACATAGAACCAATTTTATTGGATATTACTTAGTTTTGAGGCATAACTAAACACTGTTGAGAGTTTCAATATTGGGGAAGAATTATTTCTTACACTTGCTTTGTAAAACTTGGGTTTTTGGCAAGCAAATTTGTCCCAATCTTAGGATAGCAAAGGCACGGTCCAAAACAACCTACCCTCAATCTTTGATATGTTGTAGTAAGATGAAAAGGGTGTTTGAAAATATATTTTTTTTTTGGAGTTATTTGGGAAAAGTTGGAGAAAACAATTTATTTCAGCCTCAGGTGGCCTAATTGAGGCTCTAGGGCTAGTAGCAGACATAGTGGGGTTTAAGAGCATGGTGAAGACTTGAACCTTTGAAAATAGTTGAATCTTGTTGGATTGGGTTGGAATATGTGTTTAACAACCTTAGGAGTCATTGTGGAGAGTGGATTGAGATTTTCCCTTTTAAAACCATTAAGGTGCCTTGGAAACACTAGGTAACTACAAGGAGTGTGAAGCATTTGAAAACATATTTTCTTGAAATCACCTAAAACCCCTGACCCTCTGCATCAGATCTGACCCTCTGCATCGATAACCTAGATAGGTACCAGACCTAATCTAGGTCCACCATGCCAAATCAATGTCTTCAATTAGTTGAGGCACAGTCAAAGAACATCTTCAACATCCTGAAATCCATCTAGATGCCACACCAACACCACTTATGCATCCTGTCAAGATTTCTTAGTGAAAGCTCTGTCGGTTAAACCTTAAACCCATGTCGATAAGGGTTTACAAGAGTGTGTGATAGCATTTGATTACCAGATCAATACCAATTGACCAAAACATGCTCCAGAAGCATGTAACACATAAAGTCAAAAATACTCCATTGATCCAAACATGTCAGAAGTGTCCAACAAATAGTCCTTTCTGCTAGTAACACTAGATCTTCTACCAGTAACCAAAATCTGTTTGTCGATAACCAACCATAACAGCTAGTATTGACATCAATGACAAAATATCAATGCAACACATAATCAATTCATCCATATTGCCAACAATAATAAGTTAAAATCTTATATTGCAAAACACTGATTCACCCCCCTCTCAGTGTTCTTGGATTCCAACAAAGTTAAGATTCAAGCATTGGAGATGACATTCATCTCGTTGTTCTTTATGGATTCGATTGTGTTTGCTTTTTTGCATCAACATTTCATATCACACTCTATGAACCATCATTAGGATGATAAAGAGCTCAAGGACTAGAATAATGGATTGTTGCAAACCCATGATGACATTCATGTTCTATATTTTATGAAGACTATCTACATGAAACTGTAGTTCCTTGTGAAGACAAACAAAACTTCATAAAAAGGTATATCATTAGTGTGTCATACATTTTCAATATTTCCTTCAAAAGGAAATCATTTCCATTATAGTACTTCATTTATATTTCAATTCTATTTCATGGTTAATTCCAAAATCGGGGTTTGAAATAAGGCAAAGCCCTATTCCCAACCAGTTTCCCTTCTCTATAGTGTGCAGGAACAAGTACAGAGCTATAATTTTCAAGATAAACATTATTCATAGAGACAAACAGGTTTTTTTTTTATTGTGAAAAGTTTGAAGGATCAAAGCGACTAGCATTATAATCTTGACAATTCAATTTGACCTTCTGGGAACAAATCCGAACATTCATATATTTCTCACATCTAGGTTCATAGCTCCGTTTGACAACTGCAACTCACTGTTTATGCATAGTTGCTTCAATTTACACACATTTGCCCCAATTTCAACATCATTAATTAAATCAATTAAATTTAAAGGGAAAGAAGAGGCACATCTAAAACCCCTAGAATCTTATCAAAATCTTGGTCTTTAAGGCTTAGATCTATTAAATTTCCTCTTTCCCTAATGTGATGATCCCTAAATAAAATATAGTGATTTTACGACATCAAAGGGTGAAATGCTAATTTTTCACCACTTCAAAAGGAGATGTGTATGTTTGGTTTTAGATGGAGGAATGTGAGACTTAGTATGGATAACAACATCTTGAGGGTGAGATATGTAGCCAAGGCCATGACAATTAGGATTTTATTTTATATGAAGGGGTTCTAATATACCCTTTTCCTTGATAATGGATACTTTCAGAAATCTTTTTAGCAATGGGATACTTATTACTTGTGAAACATGATGTGACTCCATTTTGAGGAGGGTAAGGTGTGAAAGGAATGATAAGATCATGAAGTAAATTGGATCAAATGAAAGTGGAGGATCCAAGTTGATAAGTAATAGGTTTATGAATGATTGGTTAGGAGAAATGGGATCTTGAAGAGGATTAGGATTATGAGAGGGATTGGGAGGGATGGATGATCTTGAGATGGATATGGAGGATACTTTGATCTTGAAATAGAGAAGGATCATTAGATGAAGTGGAAAGTGTGCTTTTCTCTTACTTTTGGATAGGAACATTGGAAAGGATGGACGAGATATCAATGATCTTTCTTAGAAAGTGGATTATGAGTAGAAATTGGAAGGATGATTTTCTATTGAGATGAAAGATGATCATCTTGGATGGAATTAAAAGGTATGGTGGGACCATCATGAGATTCTAGGAAGATGGGATCTTCATTCAAAATTGCATGGGATGGAAAAGCTTTGGTATATTGATCTTGATATGTAGTGCCTTTGTTACTTCTTATCAAATTGCCAATAGTTTTATATTCAAAGTCATACTATATATTCTAGTCGATTAGCATTACTGAATCATGCAGTTGGTACACATAGAGAAGTTGGTATGAACAGTCTAGTCAGTTACAGATGGAAAATAGTCACAAAGCCTAGTATACACCGAGCTGTCTACCAAGTGTTATTTCATGTCTACCAAGCAATAAAGATAATACACCGAGATGATATTCACTGAGTGAAACGTGTTACCAGATTCATTGAACCTGGACACACATGTGAAAATGTGTTACAAGATTGAGGCACATAGAACCGTTATTGCATTGGAAATTGCACATATAGATTTTATATAATTTTGAGGTCATCTAACCAATGAAATATTTTGCATGGTTATTCATTAGAGAAATCATGTTTGTAAGATCGAAGCAATGAATCAGATCACCGACATAAGAAATCTATTTATACAGCATGAATTTAGGGTTAGAGATACATTTGAATGAGAGAAATGTGTGTGCATATGTGTATGAAGCAAGACTTATATGATACATGAGAAATCACAGAGTATTATGACTATTACAGAGACACAGAGGTCACCAGGAAGGTTTTTAGAGAACAATCAAAGAATAGAGTAAACAAAAGGGTTTACTGAGTTACTTTATGAGCTACCAAGGTATGCTATAGGCAAGGTAATCTTATTTTGAGCACATAGAATCTGCTACAGCGTTTCAGATGTAAAGTTGCAGATATTTGTAAAGTCTTATTGTAATACTTTGAAGTTGTAAGAGAAACCTTTAACAGGGTAAAAGACTCTAATCAAGTCTATAAATTGTAAAGCCTCTAACCAAGTGCAGCATTCAGATCAATGTTGTAAAATCCTTTAGCAAGGTAGATCTAATAGATCTTGTTACTCCTAACAGGGTAGGCTATCAGAAATAGCTAAATATGTAGCTCTAACCGAGCACTCTTTATTATTGCAGTAGTGAAGTTGTGGGTGCCATCCCCACCGCAGTTTTTCTCTCTAACCACGAGTTTCTGCATAACCAAAATCTATGTGTTATGGAGTGAATCATGTATGATTGTTACTTATTTGTTTTAGCTTTATGTTATGTTACAGTAGTTTTTGGTTTATGCATATCAGTAAAGATATTGTTGATAAAAGGATTTGAAGTACTGATTTAAAGATATTGTTGATAAAAGGATTTGAAGGATTTTGATTTTTATCTGAAATCAAAATGGCACCTAAGATCCAAGACCCCATTGTTGTCAAGAATGTAGAGAAGCCCTCACTAAAATACTCTTTGACTCCCAAAATTGCATTTGAACCGGATGACAAAACTGCCTTTTCACTCATCCCGGATCGAGTCTTGTTAGTCGAGGATGTGAGATTCTTCACCAAATGCTATGTTGAAGAACTCAGTCATGTTGAGATAAAAGATGCATATGATGAATTGTGCATAGATGGTAAAATGGATAGTAAGTATGAGCACATCAAAATCAAGGGATTGACTAAAGCCCTAACCTATCCTCGTGTGTTCAAACCCCAGTGGGTCAAGTTTGTACTAAGCCGAGTGCATGATGATTTCATGTGGCTACAAGAGCAACCGTTTAAGATCACTAAAGAAATCATTCATCTGATCACCGATTATCCTATCTATGATCATGCCTGAGCACAGAAAATGATATCACCGAAGGAATTGATCAATTTGACTGGAGTAGAATCAGATTGTAGAGGTCTGAAGTTGAACAATGTCACTAATCCTGAACTCAAATTCGCCATTAGATTAATTGGTTACTGTTTCTTCCAATCGGCAACGGAAAATAGTGTACCCTATGCAGCAGTGGACTTAGCATACAAAATTGTTAAGAAAGGCATGAAAATTGACTTGTGTGAAGTATTGTTGAAGAACTTGTTTGAAAATCTGAACACAATCAGGAAGCCGAAGAAGAACAACTTGGCAAATACTCTAAAATTTGGATCACTACTTGTATGTATGTTTTTCTACTTTGAGAAGTTTTTTCCAATAGTCGGTAAAGTTGTTTGGGAACTACACCGACCAATCACCCATCAGATCAATGACTTCATCAAGAAGTTAGGTGATAACTTTAATGATATAATGGATGATTACTTCAGCAAGTTCCAAGAGAAAATGCATAACAGGTACTGGATTCCACCCCAGCTAGTAGAAAAATACAAAGATGAACTATGTTTTGAAGTCGACACCGATTACTGTTATGTGAATGTTGTTGAACCAAGGATTCAATCTTTGTCACCTATGGGTTACGAGATTGATTTTGATATCATACAATAGCAAAGCGATGCATTTCTGACACTACCAAGGCATACTACCGAGCTGAGGTATGGAACCTATGAAGAGGTGAAAGAAAAAGTAAAGATGAGCATTGTAGTACCCAAAGCTACAAGGAAGGCATCAAATATGATTAAGGCATTAACTGAGAAATTCGGAGAAGATTCTTCCTCCACACCTATCAAAGGCATTCTAGCCATCACCGAAGAGGAGATAGAAGCTCAAGAAGTAGCCATAACACTTAGCACCGAATTGCCTCAGGGAAAAGTGTTGAAGAGAAAGAAACAGGACAATTCAATGGCCCTACCAACTCCTCCAACAAAGAGACCTAACACAAGGGCATCTGCTGCATCACCGAGTAAGAAACAAAAGATTGTTGTCATTCCTAAGGTAACTAGAACTTACAAGAAATCTACTCAGAGACTCATTTTGCCAAAAGAGTCGAGTGATACCGAATCTGAAGATGCAAGTAAATTTCAGATTACGAAAAGCAAGAAGGTAGATGTACATAGTGTAGAAATATTTTGTAATAATCTGAAGGAATATGGTGGATTTGGTGGATTCAGATTTGTCAAATATGAATCCAGATCTGCTGATGAAAAAAGGCAAATTGAAGAAGCTGTCATTTGCACACTTCTAAAATTCTGAGTGGTCCCATTAGAAGTATGTAATTCTATTCCTAAGGAATTATATGCACATATTGAAACCACATGGCAATATGCCCTAGACTCGGAGAAACAATTTAGAGAAAGAAGTCTGGTGCATCTCTTTCCTGATATGTCGGTTGATGAAATAAAAGAACATCTAACAAATAGCCAAACACAATTTACAGTAAAACAAAAGGCCTTGAAATTGATGAATGGCCTATATATAGAAGTGGAGAAGGAAACAAAAGAGCAATGGCAGGACATTTTTCGAAGAAAGAATGCTGGTGAACAATCTACAGTGGAAATAGTCGATGTCACCGACCAAGAGCCTGATGTCACCGAGCAAGACCCTGTTGACACCATTCAAATAGATGAAGATATCATGGATGCAGAGGCACCTGAACAAGAAATGATAGAAGGCAATGCTTATGCAAAATTTGTCTCCAAAGAATCTGTTTTGGAACAAGTTCAACCTTACCCACCGATTAATCAACTTGCTACAACTGAAGCTCCTTAGGATATAAATGAAGGCACCAAAGGTCAAAAGTCTATAGCAAAAGGTACTTCACAAGAACAAACCTCTCAAGCACCTTCTAGCACGGAAAATGTTATAGCTGAGACACCAAGCACTGAGACACCGAAGGACACTACCAAGGCTAAAGAAACCGAGCAAAGTGTTGTCTCTACCAAGCAACCTACCGAGGGTCCTCAAGCCTCTCAAGCTATTGTAGTGGTTCACCCGGTGAAAGGTAAAGAAAAGAAGTTGAAAAAGCATAGTTTCAAAATAGATTTATCGAAACCGATAGTGTTGCCCAATGTAGACATCTCCAAATTGAAAGGGCAAGCACTCACTGAATTCGGTGAACTATGCAAAGCAAAGGCCAAACAGGAGAAGCAACTGGCCATACAAAAGAAGAATAAAGTACTTCAGAAGGTAAAGACCTTACTATCATATATGCTACCTTCAGCTACAGTATCAACCGATGCAGCCATCCATATTCAATTGGATGAACTCCTAAATCAGATTGAGACATCTAGAGTAGATGCATCCAAATACTTGAGAAAACTAAAAGACAAGGAGCTAACTGTTAAAATGATAGAGGAAGTACAGAAATCCATTGTTGTTGGCAAGGTAAAACTTGTCAAATTTATTGCTGAATTGTCCCCTCAACTCAAGCACATTCTTTCATTATTTCAGAAACTCTGCACATTTTCTTTATTCATTAAGGACGTTAAGAATAAAATAGAAGCAATTGAGAAAGAGATCACTGATCTCTCAAATAAGTTGACCCCCGAGCCCAATTCAGTTCAGAATTTTTATACTAAGCTATAGCAGCTCATGGCTCAACAATTGGAACTGAGGAATGAAGAACACAAGATCAGGATGGACATAATGACACTTCAAATATTATTCCTTCCTCATCTTTCATCCATTCAAGAACAGCTCAACCGAGCCACTTACCTCTCTACTACACAAGAGGGAAGCACTTTAGATGGCTTAATTTCATTATTGGCTGATATTAATGCACAAAATTCTTTAATGGATAGTGTAAAGGATGCACTCTCTGTCACTCTCACCGAAGCCAAGACAAAGTACAAATCCATTTTTGATCAGTTGCCACCTCCAAATGGTAACTAAATTTTGATGTTTGTCAAAAAGGGGGAGTATATCATCAAAGTATATATAGCATCAAAGTACATAGGGGGATTGTATAGTATTCAAAGTATCAAACAACTAGAGTGTAGTATACAGGGGGAGTATACCAAGCAGAATGAGCAGAATAAGCAGAGTATCCAAGAGAAATGAACCGAGTAGTGAATAGAGGAAAGAACAGTGATTACAGAGCATTGATCACCGAGCACACATAATCAGAGTTTTGTACAACATATTGATAAGGGGAGTATATTTGATTATACTATTTCATTGACTAATGTATATACTGTATGTTTAGTCAAATTTTGTAAAGTATACAGATTTTTGAGTAATGACTTTGAAAGTAGTTTTGTCAAACATCTCAACTAATGTCAAAAGGGGAGATTGTTACTACTTATCAAATTGCCATTAGTTTTATATTCAAAGTCATACTATATATTCTAGTCGGTTAGCATTACCGAATCATGCAGTCGGTACACACAGAGAAGTTGGTATGAACAGTCTAGTTGGTTACAGAAGGAAAACAGTCACAAAGCCTAGTATACACCGAGCTGTCTATCGAGTGTTATTTCATGTCTACTGAGCAGTAAAGATAATACACCGAGTTGATATTCACCAAGTGAAATGTGTTACCAGATTCATTGAACCTAGACACACATATGAAAACGTGTCACAAGATCAAGGCACATAGAACCGTTATCGCATTGGAAATTGCACATATAGATTTTGTATAATTTTGAGGTCATCTAACCAATGAAATATTTTGCATGGTTATTCATTTGAGAAATCATGTTTGTAAGATCGAAGCAATGAATCAGATCATCGACATAAGAAATCTATTTATACAGCATGAATTTAGGGTTAGAGATACATGTGAATGAGAGAAATGTGTGTGCATGTGTGTATGAAGCAAGACTTATGTGATACATGAGAAATCACAGAGTATTATGACTGTTACAGAGACACAGAGGTCACCGGGAAGGTTTTTAGAGAACAGTCAAAGAACAGAGTAAATAGAAGGGTTTACCGAGTTACTTTATGAGTTACCGAGGTATGCTATAGGCAAGGTAATCTTATTTTGAGCACATAGAATCTGCTACAGCATTTCAGATGTAAAGTTGCAGATATTTGTAAAGTCTTATTGTAATATTTTTAAGTTGTAAGAGAAACCTTTAACAGGGTAAAAGACTCTAATCAAGTCTATAAATTGTAAAGCCTCTAACCAAGTGCAATATTCAGATCAATGTTGTAAAATCCTTTAGCAAGGTAGATCTAACAGATCTTGTTATTCCTAACAAGGTAGGCTATTAGAAATAGCTAAATATGTAGCTCTAACCAAGAACTCTTTATTATTGCAGTAGTGAAGTTGTGGGTGCCATCCCCACCGCAGTTTTTCTCTCTAACCAAGAGTTTCTGCATAGCCAGAATATATGTTTTATGGAGTGAATCATGTATGATTTTTACTTATTTGTTTTAGCTCTATGTTATGTTACAACAGTTTTTGGTTTATGGATAATAGTAAAGATATTGTTGATAAAAGGATTTGAAGTACTGATTCACCCCTCCTCTCTCAGTACATTAGCTTTCCATATTGGGCCTAACAACCTCTACATGCCTTGCATCTGAGACTTGATATTTTGACTTGTTAGACTATGTTTTGACTCTTTATGTGTGGTTTATTTTGTTGCTTTGTGTGTATGGATACATTCATGTGATTCATGTTATTGGACTAATTTATGCTCATATGTTTCAGGATATGATTACTATTATAATTTATTTGAGATAAATATATTGATGAACTCGTTCAATGGTTTATTGATGACTTGCATTATATATTGGTGATTTATTGTGGTGTTGTATGTGATGCTAATCCATGATCATATTTTATTATCTGATGATTGAGTATTGATGATATTGATGCTTATGTATTTTATGTGTAGAATAGATCTTTGTTGTATTGTATGCTTTGGGTAGGGTGAAAGGAATGATTTCCTATTAATCATTGTGAGCTCCATATGATATCATGATTTCCTTTCACTAAATGATATGTGTGTGTGTGTGTGTGTGTGTGTTTTGGTGTAGGATTGCAAGTACTAGACATTGACTCCAGCTGGTCCCACAGGTTTCAGCATGTCTTTAATTCTCAATGGTGGTATAGGAGATAGTACAAGGCCCAAAACATATCTAGCCCTAGTCATTGTCCTAACCTAGGGACAATTACCTAGTCTTTATGTTATATCATTAGATTTGTCATGTGGACAACCAATTGTCAGTGGTAAGTCTTGTTTTGATATTGGTATTATTTTATGGTTTATTTGAGAATGTTGAATTTTATGTTATTTTAATTATTATTTATTGTGGCTTTAATTGTAATTTTGATTTAATAAATATTTTTTTGTGATTGGATATTATTTAATAAATGATTTATTATTTATTAAATAAAAATATTTATTATTTAGTAAATGATTTACTAATTATTATATATTATTTATTATTGTGCATGTGATATTTTTTTTACTGTGACGATTATATTTAGTAGAAATTATATATTTAATTGTGGAACTGATTGTTTGATCTTGGTGGAACTAGTTGTCCTATTTTTATGGATAATAGTATTTTTTTTTAATTAATTATTTTATAGTGGAAAATTATATATTATGATATGTTATTTTATTATTTATTCTATTGAGTGGGAGCTGACCATTTGTTCTATTTTTAGTGGATTTTTTATATTTTAGTTGGAATTAATTTTTTATTCTTTTCTTGGTTGTCAAGTAGGAGCTAACTATTTTGAGAGAGAGAATTTGATTGTTGTAAGCTTTAGACTTGTTACACCAAGATTTTTGTGGGTGATGTTGGAATAGGGATGGACAGGATAAATGTTTTGCCTTCCCTACGAAATGTGTATGGCCATTCCATGATGTTTATACAATTGGTCTTGGACTAAGATTAGGGATGTTCAAGATCAAGAGGATGATGCTTTGGATGTGACCCTGATAGTTGGTTTTGATAGATTATTTTTATTTTGGGATTTTTGACGATAATGCAACTAAAATGCACCTATGTTTGGCCATGTGTGCAATTTTGGATGCCACCTGCGCAGAATAGAGGCTACCTGCGTAGTTGTCATGACCACTTGTGAAACTATACTAACCACCTATGTAGCCATATTGACCACCTACCAATTTATTTTTGGGTTTGGATCAGTTTTCAATTTTGACCTAATTTGACTTCCAAGTCAATACCGAAGGCTTAGGTGACCATTTATCTTGTCAATTTTAGTTTTCCATGTTTGATTTGGCTCAATTTAACTAATTCAATATTCATGTATCCATTATTGATTGTCTTGTGAAGATGAACATTTGTTTTGGGATTATGAATCAGTTTAAGGACTTGACCTTTTTAATTGTCCTTGTTTGAAAGTCCCATTTGTAGATTGTGCTATTTATTCATGTTTATAGATTCTTGATGTTCATATGTCTTAATCTTCATGATGATTTTTTCTAGCCATAGAGTATAGGATATGTAGGTGCACCAAGGGGGAGTGGCTCACTATGGGGGTCGAGGCCCTAAGTGGCTATCAAGGTAACCCATAGGTGAGTAGATTAATAAGTGATATAACATTAATTAAACTTTGGGATAGGATTTATTCAGGTTTTACACACTAATAAGATAATGTTGTGCTCCACTCATGGCCTCCTATTATCATATAGGCAAAGGGTTTAAGATTGGGAAGTCATGTCCATCTACTAAGGTGTTGAGCTGGTAGCCTATCCATCTATTGAGGTGTCGAGCGAGCAGTCTTTCCATCTATAGAGATGTTGATTTGGCATGATAGTGCAATACCTACTCTATATGGGATAATTGTATGGTTCCACATGAGTTGTCCATGGGGGCTAGGGTCTAGAGTTAGGAGGGGAGTCAGAATTTCAGGGTAACCCATGAGAGCCTATGCGATGACACTCTTGTCTTGAGTATCCTAGTATCCTATTGAGTCATTTGTTTGTGGAATCATCTAGGGTTCTTTTATGGGTTTTTTTTATGGCCTTGATCGCATGGGTTTTGACTTGGGACTTGGTTGAAATTTATGTTTGTTGGTTCAAGTTGATTTGACATGTTTGTTTGTGAGAAGGGTGTTGGTAGAATGGATTTGTGAATCGTAAGTCTTGTGGGTGGGATTGGAGTAATGCAAATGAGGGGGTTTTGGCTCTATTATTTTGAATTTTCATCATTTGTTGTTGTAAGCTTTAGACTTGTTACACCAGGATTTTATGGGTGATGATGGAATAGGGATGGCCGAGATAAATTTTTGCCTTCCCTACGAAATGTGTAGGGCCATTCCATGATGCTTATTCAATTGGTCTTGGACTAAGATTAGGGATGTTCAAGATCAAGAGGATGATGCTTTGGATGTGACCTTGATAGTTGGTTTTGATAGATTGCTTTGATTTTTGGGATTTTGGATGATAATGCAACTAAAATACATCTATGGTTTTGGATTTTTAGGGATTTCAGATGACCCTAAAAAGAGGAACTATACACACCTATTGAGTCTAAGAGATTGATTGATTACAATGTTTAAAATTATTTAGATCTCAGTTGATAGATTTTGATTGACCCTATAAGGAACTAGTTTACTAATTGGATGTGAGTTTGGACCAGGACAAATGCAAAATAGGAAATTGAAAAGTGCAGAATGAGTATTGAATAAATGCGAAATGAGAATTGGATGATTGCAAAATAAGAATAGGATGAATGTAAAAATGAAAGTGGATGAAGGTGAAATTATGGTTTCCCTATGGAGTTTTAAGGTTTTTGATTTGTTTTAGAAGAATTTTGGTCAAATTGTGATAATCAGACAAACATAAAATAGTACAAATAGTATGACCTTGGATTTTTGGAAACTCTGAAAATCAGAGTTGCGTAACAAAGACCCTAGGTTGGCTTGAATCTAAACTAAATCTACTGGTCTAAAACATCAAATATTTTTTAGAAGCACTTTGAAAAAAAGCACATGGCCTACTTAGGTTAGAAAGGAAACTATCTAGTGGGGCACCTGCGATAGAATACCACAAGCAGAGTGGATAGATAGAGATATTAGTGACACTAGCTCCCCTCTACGGTATGGGCACACCAAATCTCTTAACCCAAAGATTCAAAGATCTTATAACTGGGGGATTCTTGTCTCATTTTGAAGGGTACATGAGGGGTATCTACTAGGTATGATCCACAATCCCTAAACCATCAGATGTAGGGTTTTTTGGGTCTCTAAGAACAATGATTTTCTTTCAAAATCTGGGGTAATCTTATGTCTATACATGCAGTAGTTTAATCAATTAAGAGGTTTCCAACAACCTTTACAACAAGGGTTTTTACACATCTCAAGGATACTAAGGGAAACTTCTATTAGGATAGAACAATGACACCAGGTGGGAGATGACTTTCGTCACCCCCATAATTATTTTTATAGTGGAATGGATTAAAGTACCACTTGGGTCGTTTCCTCTCACCCGCCTATTACATTAGGAGGTAGGCTTCTAATGGGGTTAAATAAAAAAGTGGGCAAGTGCCCTAGACACGATAAGCAAAGGTTAATTTTAAATACACCAATGGAATTATTTTATTATTCTAACAAATCACAAGCAATCATCTAAACTACCCCTACAACCACAAGATGAAAGTAGTTTTCAATTCTTTATATTTGACTGATTGTGTATTTTCTCGCTCCAAACTTTGTTCACAACATACTAAAAATGAAACATTAGTAACAAAGGAAATTACAGATATTAAGATTACAGTCAGAAAGTGATATCATAAACTTTATTCTATCAGATGAATGCAAAATATAATGTTAGCAAATGTAGAATATAGTGATAACAAATGTGAAATACAGTGATAACAAATGCAAAATACAATGGTAGTAAATGCGAAATACTGCTAACACATGCAAAATACTATGATAACAAATGCAAAATATAGTAATAACAAATGGGAAATAAAGAGATAACAAATACAAAGTACAATGATAACAAATGTGAAGTATTGTTTAACACATGTGAAATACTGTTAATGCATGCAAAATACCGTTAACACATGCAAAATATTGTTAACACATGCAAAATATGGCTAACACATATAGAATACTAAGAACACATGCATAATACTATTAACACATGCAAAATATTGGACCTAGTTGCGAAAATTTGAACCTGTACCTGCAAAAACATAATTTTAAAAAAAAAATCAGTATGGTTCATCAATTGTTTTATGCCTGAAAATATCAAAATTAAGGTTAATTAAAATAAAGAGGAGAATCACGAAACCCAATCTAAATTATGAATTTCAAACATAGAATCAATGAAAGTACACATGCAAATCAATAAGATAATGGAATAAACAATTAAATTAAACTCCCTATTGATTTGATTTGTGTCGCTTCCATTGCTCTTCTCTTTCCTACGGAATTCTAGTTTTCAAAGTTGTGTTGCTAACCTACAATATGACAACAAAAATTCAAAGATTGTGATTGTTGAAAATGATAAACTGATGCTGAATTTATAGATTCTAGAAGGAGGATTTGAACAGTTGACATTCGTTTACAAACTGATTTGATCAACGGTTGAGATTGATTGAGAGATAACTGATTGGAGATGATTACGATGAGAACTAGTTGCATGATTGAATTGATTGAGAGTTGAGCTCAATTGAACATAATTGATTGATTTGTTAACTAACTTGATTGATTAGTTAACTAATTTGATTGAGGAGATGACTAATTTAATTTATTTGTTCAAAAAAAATGCTTGCGAGTTAGAAAAGGTGATTAGAGAGTTAACGGAATTGACTAACCAATTGACTGGATTGATTGACTAGTCAGAAAATGTTGATTGGGAGTTAGACTCAGAGTTAGTGGTAGTTAGAATTTAGGCATGTGTTGTAGGAAATTAACTTGAAATTCAATTTGATTTCAATTTTGATTTTTGAAAATGCCAAATTACATGCAAATTAATGAGAAATTAAATGAGATTAGAATTTGGGGAAATTCGAATAATTAGATTAAATAAATTTAAATTTATTTAATGTAGAGGAGGAAAATAGAAATTAAGCTTAATAAAATAATAAAAATCATTTAATTAAGGTAAATAAATCGTAATTAATTAAATAATAAATTATTTAATTAATTTAAGAGAGGGAATGTTAATTGAGTAATTGATTTGTATGGAAATTGAATAATTAGTTTGTGTTGAAAATGGAGATTATTGACTTAGAAGAATGAACTTAGACTAATTAAATAATTTTAAATTATTTAATTAATATAGAAGAATAATTAGTGATGTTATTAATAGGTCAATTTTAAGTGTCTACATTGACATCAATGAGAACCATACAAGCTCATACTTCCAACAGAGCTAGCCACTTTGCATATAGATGATGTATGCCTAATCTAGTCACTGTGTATTTGTGATATGTGTATGAGCTAGTCACCATATCTATGCGTGACTTATGCATGAGATAACAACTATGTGAACCTATGAGTTGTATAAGGACTTTTCATATTATGTATATGTGATATAAGAAAGAGCTATCCACATTGTGTATATATGATTATATGTGTTAGTCAGTATATGGTTTTTGTGTATCTATAAATAAATTTTTTACTTGATCTAACATTTGAGTAGAATGTATTTATTATCATATCACTATAATTGGATGGAACTAGATATATAAAAAAACTAATGGTTGTGATTTAAAAGTAAAATTAGAGATTTCATATTAGAAGAGAGGATGAATTCTCTCCATTACTAGTGCATGAAATACAAAACCTTTAATTCTTAAAAGAGATATGTAGACAAGTGCACTAAGAGAGAACTCTTAACATATAGATCTAGGCCTAGGGATGCCCATGATAATTTTGGGAGCTTAGTACATTCTAACATGAGTTTATGAGTTGTGGCATAGATTTTCACCATGATTAGATAGTTGAAAAATGTATGAAGTTGGCCCTTCTAATAGATGAAGATGCTTGCTCATTTATTATATTACTTGAAGCCTAATGATAATAATCTAGAAAAGAATAATGTAATTACTAAAGATGCTTTCTCATCTAAGATATTACTTAAAGTGCAATGATAGTGATCTAGAAAAATAATAGTAATAATAACGAGGTGGGTGGCTAAAACATGTTATAGGTCATATAAATGTTACAAGACATTTTACATGCATTGTATTTTGAAAACCATTATTTTTATAAATTTTGCAAAACTTTAACTTATTAAAAGTATATTTATACTTAGCATAATCATATAGCGTAGTGCTAGAAATTATAAAATGTTATTAAATACTTATAACTTAACATTGTGATTGGCTAAAATATATTAAATTATAATTGAAGCAAATTATGGGTAAACACTTAATATAAAAATTATGTTTGAGGAAATTCAATACTAATAGTATTTAAAATTCTTAAAATGAACCGTGTACTTGTTTTCAAGGTTTTTTCATGAATGGATTACAATGTTGTCACAAAATCTTGATTCCTAACCTTTGAGGGCTAAGAACGTGCATTTTAAAGTTAAAATGTAGGGAGAAAAATTCTAAGGGTTCTCATCGAATCACTATAAAAATATTGTTTTGGAGTAGGAGTTCTAGTGAGAAAGAAAATCATGATATAAGACAATTGAAAATCTTCTTCTCGGGAAAGAAGCCAGGCGACAAAGAAAATGTAGTTTGGGCTCCTCCTTAGTATGGTTGGTTCAAATTGAATTTTGACAGGGCTTCTAAAGGTAATTTAGGAGCTTCTAGAATTGGATGTGTAGTCAGAAACCATAGTGGAGTAGTGGTGGGGAAGATGGTTGAACCTATCCCTCCAGATACAAACAATGTAGCAAAATTTAAAGCTCTTTTGTATGGCCTGTCAGAGTGCTCCAACTGTGGTATCAATAATTTAGCAATAGAGGGGGACTCCGCCATTGTTATAAATGCAATTAAAATGGCTCATTCTATCAACTGGAAGTTGCAAGCTCTTCTAGAAAGAATCCTAGCACCGCTTCCTTCTTTTGACAACTACATCTACAATCACATATTCAGAGATGCAAACATGTATGCAGATGATTTGTCCAAGTTGGCATCAGCTGGTACTTCCTTAAGCTGGTGGGTGCCTAAACTCAGCTTTAATCCCCCAAGGAATCAGGAAGAGGGTGCCCAAACTTAGGCAATTTGAACTTCTAAAAAAGACGCTCAAATTCAAGGGATTTTCCTAGTGGGGCCACATTTGAATTCAAATGGAAAGCAACGTTTAATTGTCAACAGTCTTCTTTTCTCCCACCAAGCAAGTTTTCTAAGCACTAGAGATTTTGAGCTTATGGGCCCGTTGGGCGAATATTTTGTCACTAGCGTACCAACGACAAAATATGTGATTCACACACAGCTATTTTGAGAAATTAATCTCTCCTCTCATCAAGGGGAGGTTCCCTTTGAATTTTCTTCTCTAATTAACAAGAAACTAAGATTTGTGGGTAAGTTTTAGGCATATAACTCTCTTTTTTCATAGTTTATGTATTCTCCCTCCACTTTGTTACAACTCTCTATCACTTTTGATACTTAAAGAAATGAACAAACTAATCCAACAAATTATACCAAAACTTACAACCAAGAAGCACAAAGTCTTCCTTGAATGCAATTCTAACTAAGCTTATTATCTATAAAGCGAAAAAATCAAACCCTAGGTGCTCCCCCCACTCCAAGGAGAGAGAAAGGAGGTCACTAGGATTGACGGTTTTCACTTAGGAAAGATCCAATCCCACACAATGCAAGATTGGATTCTAAATGAGTTTCAAGGGTTAAGACATCAAGGATACCCTCTTTTGTAAAGAATGTAGATAGAAGGATTGAACTAGGAGTACATGTGAAGTAGGAAAGATTCACTTATAAACGGAGATAGGGACATAGGATGAAGCCACGGACCTGAAATTAGCAGTAAAATGTCGAGATGATGCTGTTCTGCAAATTTGAGCGAAAGTTGACGGGACGATGGCGCCCGAAGTGCACACGGTCCTCCGAAAAATCCGCGAAACGAAGGGGGATCTGTTCGTCTCTGCACAAGGATCCTAGATCTTCAATTACAGCCGCGTACCTGCAACCTACACAGAAAAGAGAGGATGATTGGGGGGTTAGGGATTAGGGGTTTGCCTTTAGGTCAAACCCCGGTTTTGGAATTAACCAAGAAATGAGAATGCTGTAAATGTAAATGTTTGTAATGTAAACAAGTACTGATACCTTGTTGTAAGAATGTTTGTATTCTTACATGCGAAGGTGTAATGATGTTGTATGTTGTATGTTGTAAGTGATCTCCTCTTCAATGGTTGAATCCTTGTCTTGAATGCAACACCTAGCCTTGAATGGAGACTTAGAATACTCAATTGCTTGAAGGAATGCTTGAATGCTTGAATGTTTGAATGTTTGAATGTCGCTTCCACGTCTTGCTCTTACTTATTTTCTTCCTCCCTTTCTAGGAGAGGAAAAGTAGTTTATATACATGTCAATTAGGGTTGAGAGACCGATTTTTCCGACCTTAGGTCGACCTAGAAGTATTGTTTTCCGAATTGCAAACTTAAAGACCCGATGCCCAACAAGAGACTGGGCCCAAAATAGGGCCAGGGACTAGGGCGCTGGGTGCCATGGTCCTGGGGGACCAGGGCACTGGGCGCCATGGTCCTGAAGGACCAGGGCACTGGGCACCATGGTCCCACCTCCCGGGACAACAGAGTGCAAGGAAGGATCAGGCCAAGGTGGAGAAATATGCAGTTTTTGATGTCGCAAGCAGGTTTCGGGGTCTCCATTCAGGTTCAACATTGCGCCGCCATCATGAAGACCCAAATGCAGTCGAAATTGCAAGTGTCGCAATTTTAGGACACTACATTTAGCCCCCACTTTAGCGGGAGTATAAGCGTACGCCCATACTTCCGGTAAAGTACAAGGAAACAATGTTGAAAGACTTTCACCACATCAAGGAGGCAAGATACACCAAGCCCCCAGTGGACTAAGGATCTTACGACTTCGATTGACAAAGTAAAAGGGAAGATCACGAGGGAGAACCATGACTGTCAGTAGTAAGGTTCCCTCACTATGAGTCATGCAAGAAAAATACCAAAAATTTTCAAGGCAAAGCTAAGTTCGCCAAGAAACTTTCAAGTATCTTGAAGAGATATGGACGGGGTGTATGCCCCCCTACATTAAAGCGATCGCACACTCCTCATTGGGGGTGATTGCTTTAAGGTAGTGATACATATAAGAAATGAGAAGGGAAAGGAGCACGTTATCGCAAGGATTTAGCCCCCAAGTGTGAGATAAACCCAAGGATAATAGACACAAAACACAAAGCACAAGGTGACTTCGCTTTCCTTGGGGTTAGTATGCTATATGATAATTCATGTATATCATATGTATGTATGCATAATTGTTCTTCATTCCCCAATCAAAGAAGGTCACCTAGAAGAAGGGAACACGTGTGTCTTTTGAGTCAACATGAGAGAGACCAAAAGAGATCTCAATGCTTTGCATCGTCCTCAAGTAGACAACACTAAGGAAAAAAAATAGAAGAATGAGAATAACACATAGAAGAGGTAACAAAAGAGATCAAGAGAGGAGGAGAGAGTCTGCTATGCTAATGAAACTAGTCTAGCACGTCATCCACCCCCCGATCTTGTTGATCAATATTTCGGGAAGGTAGGAAACACACTAGAGGAGGAACATCCAACATAGCAGATGGAGCTATCACAAGATCCAAACAAGGGCTATGTTCATGTTCCAAGCCACGTTGTTCTTGTCTAGGAGCTAGGATAAGTGCTTTAGAAAATGCATTAGATAAATGGTTATCAACATCAACATATTCATATTCACTATCAGAAGAAAGAGGAGTAACATTTTCATCATGAATAACATTTTCATCTATATCATCATCAAGATTTATAAAAATAGGATCTTTAACTCGCATAGGATCAAGACTATCATGCATCTTATGTTTAGGAGATTTTGGCTCAATTTTCAGCTGAGGAGAAAATGGAATAATACTAACTGAAGGTGTTTTTGGGGATTGCAAAGTTTGAGAAGCAGCTGCCTGAGCTCTAAGGCGACGCTTTCGTCGGCATTCACGTGCAGAATGATTTCATCTAGTCTTAGTAGGAAGTTGAGAAGATTGAGGAGGAATGTTCTCATCCTTATCACTTGGGTGTTTAGGTTGTGGTCTCTTAGGTTGAACAATAGGAGAAGAGGAAGGTCTCTTCTCTCTATAAGAGGAAGGAGGAGGAACTGCTCCATATAAAGGAGGAATATTTGGTTTAGGAAGGAGACCAAGTCCATCATGACGAGGAGGTATAGGTCTACCTTTAGAAAATTTATTAGTCATAGACATAGTCACATTCATAGGGATGGGTTGGGAATCTTCTTGAGGAAAGACATTAGTTTTATCTTTCAAAGGAAGAACTTCCTTCTCAAGAATGATAGGAATATCAAGTTTTGGTGTTCTAGGTTCACTTAGAGATAGGATCATATCTTTTTTCCACTTTTGATAAGATTTGAAAAGATGATCACTCAGCGGTGGAAGGGATTGGAATTGTTTAGGCCAAAAATAATCAATAGGAACACTAGAAATTCTTTCAGCTGGTTTAAAGAGGCTATGATTGATAGTAACAATTTCACCATTATGGGGAAATTTCAAACACTTGTGAATAGGAGAAGCAATAGCTTTCATGGAAGATAGCCAAGGATAGCCTAGCTTCACACGAAATTGTTCGAATGATGGAATAATAGCAAAGTCCACATCAAGGTATTTGTTATGGGCCTCAATAGGTAATGTAATAGAACCAATTGTAGGAGAAGAAAATGCATCAAATAATTTCACAACCACATTTGTTTCATCATAGATCACTTGATTCAATTGCAAAGTAAAAAGAAATTCTTTAGTAATGATATTAACCATACAAGAAGGATCAATAAGCACTCCACGGTAGGGTGTATTCTTGACTTTTGCAACTATATATAAAGGACCATCAGATGCCCTGATAGTTTCACTGGAATCAAATGTGATGGAAGGTTCTTTAGGGATTTTCTGCTGCTCCACAAAGTTAATCACATTCGGAGTCATAGACACAAGACTATCAGGTGAGATAGAGGAATCATTAGTATCAATCACATTAGAGGTATGAGAAGGTAATGGATCAGTAAAAATCTTAAGATTTTGGTTAGGAGGAGCTACAGATGTGTTACCAGAAACAGAGATAGTATTATTATCAATCAAATCTTGAATTTTACCCTTTAAAGCAAAACATTTTTCAGTATCATGCCCAGGTTGACGATGAAATTGACAAAAAGATTTGTTATCAAAATAGGGTGAATTAATCTTTACAGGATCTATTTGCCTTATAGGAGGGAGAGTAAGCACATTTTGTTCCAATAACTTATTCATAATACTATGCAATGATTCATTCAAAGGAGTAAACTTTCTTTCTTTCTTGAAAAACTTAGAAATAGGAGGCACACCTGATGCTGCATTCACATTGTTGTTGATGATGTTTTCATTGAACTTAATGACCTCTCTGTTCGGTTTAAACTTCCCAAATGGTTGTTGACTACTATCACCCTTATCACTCGGAGCCATAGGATTTGCTTGTTCCATTTGACTCACAGTCAGTTGATAATTGTGAAGAGTTGCGCACAACTGTTGGAAAGAAGTAAACTCAGAAAACAGAAGTTTTTCTCTAATATCTTTTTGTAAATTAGAAATAAAGATTCTTTGAATATCATTGTCAGGTACTGGAAAAGAAATCTGAGCATACAAATGCTTATATCTACCAATGAAATCAGTCCCTTTTTCTTTAACACCTTGTTTACAATGCATTAAATCAATCAAAGTAACTTTAGGACTTATATTGTTTTGAAATTGTTGAATAAAAGCATTTGCAAGTTGTTCGAAAGAAGTAATAGAATAAGAAGGCAACGAGCAATACCATTGTAGGGCTTTATCTCTTAATGTTCTAGTAAACAGTTTTGCAAGCAACCTTTGGTCATAAGCAAAATCGGTACATATTGTTTGAAAGGTCTTAACATGTGTTAGAGGATCACCCTTACCATTATAAAGCTCCAATTGCGGGATTTCAACATGTTTAGGGGGGATAGCTCAAACAATGTCAAGAGAAAGTGGGCTCGCAACATCAAATGTGGGCACACTAAACTTAGATTGATTCATAGAGGCAATTTGTTGTTGTAAAGAAGAGACAGTTTGTGCAAGATTGTTAATGGTCGCTTCAGTCGAAGAGTTCATATTAGACGTGTTAGATTGTGATGGAGGTATTATGTTGTTGAAAGAAGGTATTGATTGAGAGTAAGGTGGTGGGACACTACGATAGTTAGTCATAGGAGATGATTGGAAAGGAGGAACACTACAAGGAGGAATGGAAGGGTTAAATGAATTGCCCCCTTGCGTCATGTTCATTTGTGGAGATATAATAGGAACACTCATTGAAGGAATGAATGAAGAAGTTGGATTGAATGAAAGAAGAGGGTTGATTGAAGAGGAAGGATTTCCCCCATGACTGGTGATCATAGGTGGAATGTCTTGTATTGAAGTAGTCATTATGTTTGATGTAAAAGTAGGTATACTAGCAATAGAAGTCGTCAAAGGAATAGAATGATTGACTTGAGTAGGAGGTTGTGTATAACCTAAAGTTTCGGCACAACTTTTCATCGGCATCACATTCGAATCCACAATGTGTGCAATACCACGCAAAATATCAATTCCATTCTTATCACTTTGAACCATATGTTTTAGACCCTCAATTAATGAAAGAGCTTGACTATCGGGATATTCTTGAGACATCCATCGCTGAAAATCATCAAATTGGTTATCCAAATTTGAAAGTTGTTCTACAGGAACCTAATGGAGAGTTTCTTCATCATTAAGAGGATTAGAGGAATTACCCATGTCCTCGTTAAAAAGGCCATTCAAATTATGTTCCATCTCCTCAGTAATTAAACCTTGGAAAGACTTAATTCTAAGGCTTCGTCTAACGGGAATAGTGTAAGTAGGGCTTATTGTTGTAAAACTCATGCACTAAAGAGAGAGAGAAGATTTTGAATTTTTTAGAGGTAGCAAATTTCAATAAAATCAGCCAATCTCCTAGATTTAAGCTGTTAAATGCAATCAGGACAATCTCCCGAAATTTCAGAAAAAATGTCAGGGACCGTGGCGAACGGAGTGCACACAGTCCTCGCAACTTTTTTCAAAATTTTCAGGGATGAAAGCTATGATGATTTTAAAGCTAATCTGAAAAAATTGAGTGATTTTATGATCTGTAGGTAGGCCAAAATAAAGTTGAACCCTACCAAGATTGTTGAAAAAATGCAAAATTTGAATTTTGGAAAAGAGAGGGAAACTGAAATTTTAAATTTTATGATTTTAGAGGGAATACTAAAAGCAGTGCAAACTTTGAAATTTAAAAGTTGACTCAATTTCATGCAAAATTCAATTCTGAAAGTGGAAATCAAGGTTGACGCAATTAAACACTTAATTTCAAAACTCACAAACTGCAAAAATTTGAACAAAGCATTGAAATTTCGAATGAATGCCAACACACTTTTCAGATTTAGGACAGTAAGAAACACAATTTTAACAAAAATTTCAATTTCAACAATTTTTGAATGATTATAAGCCTTTATCCAAGCAATCACTAGACCAACTTTGACTTTAATTTTGAAAGTGTTAAAATTAATAAAATCAGCCAAAATTTTGGATTTTAGTAGAAAAATACAGTAAGATCTAGCTCCCAAAATTTTAGAAAAAACATAGGGGACGATGGCGCTCGGGGTGCACACGGTCCTCGCAACTTTTTTCAAAATTTTCAAGGATGAGAGATATTATGATTTTGTTGCGGAATCCAAAGTTACAGCCGATTTGGAGGTGTTTTGATTAGTGAAATTATCAGTCAAAGGTTGAATCAAGAGGGTTTTAAAAATTAGGGTTTTGACACTTAACCACTTAATTTTTAGAATTAAAGCACAAATATGAATTGACAATTTGCCATAGAAGGGTAGATCTGAAACAAGCATTAACAATTAAACATTTCACAAGCTCAATTACTAAAAAGAAAATTTTAGGGTTTTTATGCAATTAACCTATAAAATTTGCAAAAGATCAAACATGGAAATGTAATTAAGGAAGCCAATTTTTCAGATCTAACCATGAATAATTAGAATTAGGATGTTCACGTCGGGTTCACCAAAATGTAAAGCGGAAAAATCGAACCCTAGGTGTTCCCCCCACTCCAAGGAGAGAGAAAGGAGGTCACTAGGATTGACGGTTTTCACTTAGGAAAGACTTTACATTCAAAAGAGGGGTTGAAACCCACAAGATCCAATCCCACACAATGCAAGATTGGATTCTAAATGAGTTTCAAGGGTTAAGACATCAAGGATACCCTCTTTTGTAAAGAATGTAGATAGAAGGATTGAACTAGGAGTACATGTGAAGTAGGAAAGATTCACTTATAAACGGAGATAGGGACATAGGATGAAGCCACGGACCTGAAATTAGCAGTAAAATGTCGAGACAATGCTGTTTTACAAATTTGAGCGAAAGTTGACGGGACGATGGCGCCCGGAGTGCACACGGTCCTCCGAAAAATCCGCAAAATGAAGGGGGATCTGTTCGTCTCTGCACAAGGATCCCAGATCTTCAATTACAGCCGCGTACCTGCAACCTACACACAGAAAAGAGAGAACAATTGGGGGGTTAGGGATTAGGGGTTTGCCTTTAGGTCAAACCCTGATTTTGGAATTAACCAAGAACTGAGAATGTTGTAAATGTAAATGTTTGTAATGTAAACAAGTACTGATACCTTGTTGTAAGAATGTTTGTATTCTTACATGCGAAGGTGTAATGATGTTGTATGTTGTATGTTGTAAGTGATCTCCTCTTCAATGGTTGAATCCTTGTCTTGAATGCAACACCTAGCCTTGAATGGAGACTTAGAATACTCAATTGCTTGAAGGAATGCTTGAATTCTTGAATGTTTGAATGTCGCTTCCGCATCTTGCTCTTGCTTATTTTCTTCCTCCCTTTCTAGGAGAGGAAAAGTAGTTTATATACTTGTCAATTAGGGTTGAGAGACTGATTTTTCTGACCTTAGGTCGACCTAGAAGTATTGTTTTTCGAATTGCAAACTTAAAGACCCGATGCCCAACAAGAGACCGGGCCCAAAATAGGGCCAGGGACCAGGGCGCTGGGCACCATGGTCCTAGAGGACCAGGGTGCTAGGTGCCATGGTCCCACCTCCCAGGATAGTAGGGTGCAAGGAAGGATCAGGCCAAGGTGCAGAAATATGCAGTTTTTGATGTCGCAAGTAGGTTTCGGGGTCTCCATTCAGGTTCAACATTGCACCGCCATCATGAAGACCCAAATGCAGTTGAAATTGCAAGTGTCGCAATTTTAGGACGCTACATTATCACAAATGGTAAGAAATATAACTTGCAGCTCAAAGTCTTAAAGTGTACTTCCCTAATCCTTAAAACCACAAGTAAATAGCAGCAATACAAAGCCTACCACTAATCACTTAAAATCAGAAAATTTCCCAAATCTGTAAACAACACAAAGTCTATTTGCACAATTGGAAATCTCTTTCATAAACTTTAACAATTTCACCAAAAGATTCAAGATCACAAAGAATGATTATGAGAACTAAACATAAGAATGATTCCAATCACAATCATAATCTTTAGTCCAATACAAAGTTTGGAAACTATCGAATTGCTATCTTTATTTCCTTGAATCCACTTTTTTTGTACATCAAAAGCACAAAGTCTCAATTGAGATAAAAATTGGGCAGAGTTTTTCTAAGCATATTCAAGATAAAATATATACAAATGAGGGTCCTCCTTATATAGGAAAAGAGTGGAGAAAAATGTGGGCATAGTTGACTAATTCAACTGCACAGTCCCACTTGACTATGACTACAACAGAAAGAAAATATGTAACTATGAGAAAACTTCCAGCATCTAAAAATGCAACTACATGAAAACTTAGTGTCGACGTGACACTTTATTCTTCAATTTCTTCCCTTTGGATTTACTTGGAGAAAGGCCAGTTATCTACCAAAATCTGCAACATTTTCATAATGAAATATCAACATTCACCATCAGATCGCCAACTTCAAAGATCTAGAAAGATGCCTGAAAGATCAAAATTACCCTTAGACAAAAAGATAGAAAAAACAACAGATCGGGTTTTAAAACCCGATTTGCACTTGGATAGGTCAAGGCTACAGGTCGGATTTTAAAACTCGATCTGTAGTTGGTAAAAAACTAGGCTGCAAGTTAGGAAAAATTTCTCGACATGCACATAGGCAAACTTGTAGGTCGGGAAAAATTCCCCAACCTACACTTAGACTGGCAGTGAGAAAAATTTCCCGACCTGCACATAAGTAGACTTGCAGATCGGGAAAAATTGCCCGACGTACACTTAGACCAATAGGTCAAGAAAAATTTCCTGACCTTCACATAAAGGCAAACCTGCAAGTCGGGAAAAATTCTCTGAACTACACATAGGCAGACTTGCAAGTCGGGAAAAATTCCCCGACCTGCACTTAGACCGACGAGATGGGAAGAAGACCTGCAGGTTGAGAAAAATTCCCTGACCTACACTTAGACCGATAGGTCGGGAAAAATTTCTTGACCTGCACATAAAGGCAGACCTGTAGGTCAGGAAAATTCCCTGACCTGCACATAGGCAGACTTGCAGGTCGGGAAAAATTCCCAACCTGCATTACTTGGCAGACCAAAGCTGCACTATGGGTTTTAAAACCCGACATGCAGGAAAATACAAGAAATGTTGCATTTTGGGTTTTAAAACCCGAAGTGCAGACAAAAGATAAAATAAAAGATGAAGGTAAAAACACGAAAATGACAAAAACGAAGATGCAAACCGACATAACTTATGAGGGAATTTGACTGACCTTGGAGGATGTAGGCTACGAAATGGAAACATTTTGTAGGGGTTGTACCACGATTAAGGTTAGTTAAAATCGGTGACAATAGGGCCCTCCATCTTACTGTATGATGAATATGACTACATAGTCGTGGTCTCTACTAAGACAGTTGATCTAGAAGCCTTCAATCTTCAATTCATGCCACATCATAAATGACCATTTCTTGTTTGGGGAGTAGCAGTTGAGTAATATTTTTTTTCATTTTTTGCACCATGCTTAGGAAGGTAGATGAGGCTAGCATATCAGTCAAATCTTCAAGGAGGTAGAAAAGTATGCCGATTTTGCGGGTTGAGGCTTGAGGTGATGCGTTGGCAATGCTCTAAACTTTGGTTAATTAATACTATATAGTTGGAAGCTATCTATTTTGCCACCTCTTCTCTGGGCTCAATAAATCTAAGCACTTTGCATTTGTGAGCCTAGAAATGCACGAGAATTTTGGAATAATATTAAAAGAAAGAATGCCAAGTCTTTTCCTCACATTCTTGTTACTCTATCTTGTAGGTTGAAGGTTTTCTACACAAAATTGCAGAGAAGCCTTTCCCGGGTTGGCCACAGAATGGAGGAAGCCCCGTTTGGTTTCATTATTAGAAAGCATCTCAACCCAATTTACTGTTTTGGGACAGATACGCCCATCTCTCTTTCTTACAATTTTTGCCAAGTCTCCTTCCGTGAGATTTCAAACCTTAGGCTCAAAATGCTACTCCGCAATTCAGAATTCTCTGTCATTTTGGCAGTCAAGCTAATCTTAGGTTTTGCTTTCTTGAGCAAGGTAGAGTATCCTAAGGATAATTCCAATATATCATCAAGATTTGTAGCCTCTTTGCTAGACTGTCGATATTCCAAGGAGAAGGTGTAGGCACTAACCACGCATCTTTTTGATCAAAATGTTTTATAGGGTTTGGACACTATTCTTAACAGCGCCATTATTGGCACAGGAATGCCTCGCCCGAGCGACTTGATATTATTTTCGGTCCTGGGTGAGACCATTAACTATTACCCCTTTTTATTGCACTTAAAAGGCCCTACTCTTGGGCGTCACAGGGTGTACACGACAATGGCAGCCAAGTTTTTAAAATGGAGATTTCTAGGGGATGAACTAGACAATGCTGATAGAGAGGATGAACTCCTTGACTTTGCCTGTATTAATAGCCTTATCCCTCCAAAATTGGAACAAAATGAGAGGGATTTTGATGGCCGAGGAGCTGTGAATGCAAGGGGTCGTGGCCGTGGAAATCATCCAATGTAGAACAGGGGTCGTGGCTGCCCAAGAGGCAGGGGTCATGCTCGGGTTGAGGTTTCGGTTTAGGACTGCTTGAACTCCAAACATATAGGTATGATTTTTGTTTTAAAAATCACTGTCTTTGTTTATGATCGTAGACTTGTTTGGACTCTATAATTTTTTGTCCTAATGGAATCAGTTCTAGGTTTTCAAGGTTGAACACCAACTTTTTTCAGTTTAAAACTTTGAAATTCTTCCCTTATGAAAGAATTTGGACAATTGGGGCTACAGGCCCTATCTTCTTTTTTTTTTGTTTAAACAGATTATGTATACATTTATAAATATTAATATAATCCTCTGGCTCTATCGTTTACCAACCAAAAAAAAAAAAAATCTTCTGAAAGAAAACAAAAGCTCCTACTTTTTAGATTCCAGATTTAAGAGGGTGTTTTGGGGGTGGGGCCGAAAGCTTTCCCCACCCACTTCCTAAATTTTTTCTACCATATGCCATTTATCTATATTTTTTTAATTCACTTCAAAAAAAATTATAGTCAATTATGCAATTGTAGATTTAGTATCCCTCATTGCTAGAAAATAATCATGAGACGACTAACTTTGTGAACTTCAATTTTTAAGGTTGTCTATTATTACAAAATCTATAAGATCCTCTACTTGTAAAAATTCCTAAAACTTATCAATGAGACCCATTGAAATATTTTAAGCCCCTTTCATAAAATGACTACATAAAATATATATATATATATATATATATATATATATATATATATATATATATATATATATATATATATATATATATATATATATATATATATATATATATATATATATATATATATATATATATATATATATATATATATATATATATATATATATATATATATATATGATGGAGGATTTTTCATCCTTAAAGTCATTTTAGTTAAGAGAACATGAGCCTTAGGCTGAACCTCTTTGACTAAGAGCTAAGGGCTGGAAGTATTCATTTGACCAAATTCATTGAAACACAATCCAATTAGGCTAATTAATTTCTTTTCAAATTATTTAGAATCTGTATCTAAATCTTTAAATGTTTTAAAGTTTTATTTTAATTATTGATAACTACCATGATGAAACTAGGTGAGAATATTTTGATGTTAACCAATTGATTATTAATTAATTGGGAAAATCTTGGTACTTACGTAACTATCATGACCAATATTAATTGAAAAATTAAAAAAAAAATTCTCTAGCATTGTTGATATTCCATTATTAAATAATAAAAAAATATATTCTCTAATATTCAACTAATATTATACATACAGATCTAACTTAAAAAATACAAAGATTACCTTTATAATAATATACAGTAATGTTTTCTCAAATTGAATGGCAAGGCATTAGAATGAATGGAAAATCACTTCATTCATTATACCCATTGTATAAGTGAGATTGAGTCTATGTATAACATTAGACAACCAGATTCAATCAGTGCCATTGGGAAAACTAACAAATGGGAATTTCATATGTAATTGACACCATTAAATCATACTGCACAAGATATATCGGTATGAGGATAAAATAGGTGATTTTTCCCCCTTAAGTTCTTACATATATGCATACCTGACTTTTTGTGAAGAGCAAATAGTAATACTGAAAGCCATCTGGTGTGTTTAGATAGTGAGGAGAATGGTCACTTCTGTTGCAATCATAGAGAGTGGATAATCCACAACTACCTATTGTGACCATTTCACACATCGCCCCATTGCAAATGGGGACACCCTCTTTTTGCTCGTTTTTCGCTCGCTTTTCGTTTCGCTTTTAGGATTTTTGTTACTCAGTCAGTTGTCTGGATTTAGGGTCAACCCTTAGGGTTTTAATTAACGTCTTTTCAAGCCAGAATCCAATCAGTTTTGAGAGCTTTTGAGCTTCCTTTCGAAGGATGCAAATTTTGAATGCAATGATTTCGCCTGAATGGTCTATTTTCAATTGGAATTTTTGAATGCAGAGCTTAAATTTGTCTAAGTGTTGATGATGAAATGTGAATTTTTGTCCGATTGAATATTTTGACCAAATTTTGACTTTTTTGATTTTTAATCCCGGGCATTGGAAATGATTTGTATTCGCCGTGTGAAGTGATAAAATGTGTAAAATCATGATATTTTGGCCTGTAGGAGCAAAATCGCTCCTGTCCCTCAGTGAAGGACCGGAGCTCGTTTTCGAATATCTTATTGTCCTTGCAGGGTCAAGGTGAATTTCGACTTAGAAATGATAGAGAAAGGCATGATCTTTCCATTGAATATAAATTGAAGATTTTCACAAGGACAAAGGTGAAATGAACTCATTGAAGATAAATTGAAGATTGCCAAATGCCAACAAAGGACCAAAATGCTTAAGTTCGCTCCTGTCCCTCCGGAAGGGACCAGAGCGATTTTTGTTATAGATGATTTTCTTGCCAAGTTACAATCGATTTCAAGGCATGGATGAATAAAGGGGTATATTATGAATCCGTTGAATATAAGTTTTGAAGATGACAAAATGAAATGAAGCCCACAAGAGCAGGATCGCTCCTGTCCCTCTCCAAGGGACCAGGGCGATACAATGAGTTTGTTGCTTCTTATTCAAGTTCAAAACCGTTCCTCCAAGTTCAAGACATTCTAAGACGAGGAACAAGGTGGCAAAGGCATTTCAAGGCATCTCCATCAAGCACAAGGTTACAAAGGTCGCCACGTTGAAGGAATTTGCACTAAGACTCCCAGTTCCCTCCTGTCCCTCAGGAAGGGACCAGAGCGATATTTCCATAAAGGCATAGATTTCAAAAGTTAAGCAAGTTTCAAGCGACCAAGGGGAATCAAGGGACTTTATTTCACGTGTTGAAGATAATTGCAAGTTGATCAAAACAAGAACAAGCTCAAAATATTGAACTTCGCTCCTGTCCCTCAGGAAGGGACCAGAGCGATGTTGAAAGTATTGACCGATTCATGCAAAAATCACGTTAAGTCAAGACTTCACAAGGTCATACAGGGTTCAAGGCATCTTTTGAAAGTGATATATCAAAGTTTGGAACGTCCAAATGTTATCAATCAAGCTAAGGAGTCTATATCGCTCCTGTCCTTTGGACAGGGACCAAAGCGATTATTACAAAAACACTCATGCTCCTTCAAAATCAAGGCAAGGCAAAGATAAACGAGGTAAAGGACGTTATTTGGAAGGCGATAAACGAAGAGCAAACGTCAAATGTTTACAAATTTGAGCCAGGACATGGAGATCGCTCCTGTCCCTCTCCAAGGGACCAGGGCGATATTTGCCAAAACGCATGATGTTCTTTGAAGACCACGTCAAAGGCAAGTTGCACAACGTTTGAAACGTCTTTTGAAAGGTAATAAAGGAGAAGTTAGAATCAAAAACGATGAGTTTCAAGCTAGAAGACATGGATCGCTCCTGTCCCTCTCTAAGGGACAAGGGCGATGATCCTCTAAACATCAAAATGCCTTGTAAAATTCAAGCAAAATGAGCGTGGAATGAAGGAATGACATTGTTTGTCCATCACAACGAAGATTGAAGTTCGAAGTTACAAAGATTAAAGAGAAAAGAATGGATCGCTCCTGTCCCTCTCCAAGGGACCAGGGCGATGATACATCCTAAGGCATTTGCTCACATAAGCAAGACATTCAAACTCAAAGGACCCGACAAAATGGTTGATTTAAACGTGGAGATGGGAATTTTGAAGGTAAAAATTGCAAGAATCATAACCAAAATAGTGGATCGCTCCTGTCCCTCTCTAAGGGACCAGGGCGATGAGGTACGTATACTTCATTTTCAAAATATTTTGGCGCTCAAATAAACATTTTTGAATTTATTTAAATGCTAGCAAAATCGATATTTTAATTAAAAATGGCATTTAAATATTGCGCTTGGTATTAATTAATTATTTTTTGCCTTGTAAAAAAAATCGAAGTTTATTAATTAAAAAACGATGGCATTTAATAATTGATTATTAAATTAATTTAAAAATTAAAAAGAGCGCTTGGTTTGGAGAGAGTCGGCCCTTGTATTTATTTAAAATCATTTAAAATTGCCTTATTTTTTATCAAGTCGGCCTTGGGGGTGAGTGGAGAGGTGAGCGCTATAAAGGGAGAGTGAAATCTTCATTTTCACATCATCATTTTACCTATCTTACATGCGATCTTGAGGAAGAAAGTGCGAAATTGTGTTTGAAAGTGCGATTTGGAGTTTATTAATCAAAGGTGGTGCGAATCTATATTGAACGAATTTGCCAAGGCTTGAAGATCACGTTAAAGGAGAATTTGAAGATCACGTCAAGGACACAAAAGGTGGCGAAATTACTATCTTAAGGAGATCACGTTGAAGACCATCTATACCTCAATTTTGCCTAGGCGAATTTTGTTCTTTTTGCATTCTAGAGTTAGCTCTCTATTGAGGTATGGCGATTTGATTTTATTGTTTTATTTATTCATCGTCGTATTTTGAATTTTGAATTTTGAATTCCTAGCTCAATCATTTTTTTTTAGGAAATGATAACTCTAAAGACTTATCATGACGTTTCCTAAAATTTATCCCTCTAATCTATGTTATTCATTGCAAAATCTAGCTTCTCATTATGAAATGTTGTGTAGGTATGGCGACCCCGAAGGCAGGAGCATCCACCAGTCACTTAGCTCTCATGAAAGAAGATCAGAAGACCGAAGAAGTGGAGACCAAGATCGTGTCGAAGTGGAGCCACATTGGAGATACAAACTTAGGCAACTTTAGCACGAAGAAGTTTCGAGAGGTCCCTTACATTGGCAAGCCATCACCTGTCGCCCGGAGAATAATAGAGAGTGGCATCATTAAGGCGGCCGACTTTCCTCCAGCCATTCAGTGCCATGAGTTGATGATCGAGTGTGCTCGTCACTATGATCCACAGTCTAGGACGATCATGTCCAAAGAGGGAAACACTTTGGCGTACCTTTCAGAGGAAGCTATAAGTGAAGCTTTCCATCTTCCAGAGCACAGGGACATGATATACAAGAGCATAGAAGGAGCCAGATCAATGTACGAAGATGATCCAGATGCTTGTCTAAGCATTATCAATAAGAACTGGCTACTTAAGAGCCGTCCCCGTCTGAGCAAGGTCCCGAACACACCGTACAGGATTGATTTCCAGGAGGAGTACAGAGATTTGATTACCATGCTCAATCGAGTTACAGGAGCCCCTCATGCCTTCTATTTTGAGAAGTGGATGTTTTACTTCATTCAGGTGATTGTTCAAGGGAAAGGTACAATACATTGGGCTAGGATGATTAGCCATTGCTTGGACGTACAGTTGAGGAGACTCAAGGCTACTAAGTCCTTCCACATGAGTTCATACGTCATCTATGCCTTGATCAGGAGTGTTCAGTATGCAGGACTACCTCACAGAGGAGTGATTGGAAGAGGACCCGGCGAGGTCAGAGCTTGTGATTCCTATGCCTACTTGCATCATCCGCCAGGGAGCAACTATAAGTTGGTTAATGATACTTTCACGATGAACATCACAAGGACGTTGCAAGGTGGAATTCACAACAGATTATCTAAGGATGCACAATAATTCATAAAGAGCTACAGTGCTTGGTTCATTCAGTTTCCCAAGTTCACTTATATTAGAGTGCATGGATGTCCTTTACCTCCATAAATGTTGTCGAGATATCCGATAGACAGAATTGTGTTACTTGAAGTAACGAGACAGTTGGCAGCATATGTGAAGGCATTCAGACACAGACATCAGAATGGAGTTCCAGTACCTATCATTTTGGGTAATTCAGTTGAGGTATGTCCTAATGCGTTAGCTATGGATGACGCAGAGAAGGAGTTAGCCTTGTATTCTTTTTCATCTTTTGCTTTGAGAGAAAGCTTTGATCCACATGGACATTTAGAGGAGACAGTCGGCAGGAAGTTTAGACATGAGTATCAGATTGAGGATTTTATGATGAATCTCTTAGATGATCTTGAAGTAAAACGAAAAATGCATTCTAGATTGCCTTTGCATTTCATCAGGAAATGTAGGATTTACAGAGTGGCCGACCAAACTCAGGACAGTGGTAGACATATCCAGTCTTCCTATGATCGAGAAAGAAAAACAATAAGGTTAGATTGGGATGAGCCCGAGGTCGTGGATTTAGATACTTTAATGGCACCTGTCTTGTCTTGTACTCGCAGATGGGTTGACATACAACATCAGAAATTGAGAGAACAAGGCATAGCTATGACTTTCACTTTGGAAGAGAAACCAGCCGAAGGTGGAGCTAGTGTGAGTGAAGGAAATCCTAATCCTAGAAATTCAGGTGAAGGAAACCTTCGATGTGCTAGTGAGGGCAATCTCCATTCAAGAGGTTCGAAGAGGAAAGAGAGACCTGGAAAGAGAGAATCTTCCAAGAAGAAACAAGAGGCTAACAGAGATCGATCATCTGGTACTTCTTCTAGACCTGAGAAAAGAACAATTCAAGTGGAAGAATCCATGGAGTCTATGGTACAGAATGACAGGCAGGAAGAAGGACAGGCACAACATGGTTCACCCGATGGATCTCTCCAAGACTATGAGTTAGATGAAGACAAAGAAGACAATGAAATATCATCTCCTCCCAGACAGGAAGAAATAATGCATAAAGAGATTCAAGTTCAAGAAACAAGATCGATTATCCCAGATTGGTTGAAGGAAAGATTAACTAAGGTGATCGTAGTAGAGGACAAGGACAATGCAATTGATTTAGAGAGCCTTGTTGGACGCTCACATGAAGTAACAGAAAAGAAGAAGGCTACCAAGATGTCCAAGATGATTCGAGATGAGACTGGATCCAGGAAATTGCAGATAGCTACACCGGCAGCAGACAAATATAAAGGTGAGATCCTAGCAGAAGAATATGATATACAGACTTTTGAGTTAGGACCATCTACTGCAGAACAGACTTTAGATGATGCTACCGATTCATTTGAAGCATTGAAAGACATGCTTAGAGAAGAAATGGAAAAGAATAGGAAGATTGAGAGAGAGAGAGGTACATGGAGGACATATTTCAGTCACATCAATGAACCTTTGGGACATCAGGATCCAGTTAGATCACCAGTACAAGCATTGCCGCTTCAATCAATCAATGAAGCAGAAAGATTCAGGAACATGGTCCAACGTACAAGTAATTGGATGGATAGATCTCATACAGTGGCTATAGAGTTTGTAACAAGGATGATGAAGATTATTCATCAAGCTATCTAGGTTCTTGAGATGATCCACAATTTGATGATAACAGTAGCTGCATTCGCCCATACCAAGGATGTTATCATTCCTGTCTTGAAAGTTATTAGACATACTTCAAGGAAGATTTTAGCGCAGGAGAAGATCTTGGAGGGAGAATCTCACAGTTTGTTCCATTGGTCAACCTTACTCCATATGAAGAATGTTTTCTTTGAAGACATCAGTACTAGATGTAGCCAAGTTGAGGAGGTGATCAATCTGATCCAGGATAGAGTATTTGAGGTACTTCGTACCATTCTTGGCAGAAGGATCAAGGTCGAGACAGATGTGGATATGCAGGAACTAGAGGATAGAATCAAGATCATCTTTTGCAAGGACGCAAATGTTACAGATGAGCAGTATGATCAGATGTTTGCCACCATGCTCCTGATTGAAAAGATGAAGGAACTTGAACCTTCATGGGACGTAGCTCTTCTAGATGCATTCGATCAGGTCATCCACTTAGAAGAGAGTATGAAGAATCTTCCTGAGATTCCAATCGCAGAAATCGAAGGAATCGTTTCAAGATTCATTGCATATGCTAAGAAAGAGAATTGGAAAGGGAATAAGATTCTAGATGAAAGGTTGTTACAGATGACATGACATCTTATTTCTCATTGGTTTATGTCTCCTAGGTTTTTGTGCCAAAATTTAATATTTGGCTATGCATTTAATATTGTTCAGTAAAATGGAGGCCATTTGTAACAAACCCTAATTAGGGTTTAGGTGTCATGATCTTGTCCGTTGATCTACTTTCGATCTGGACCTTTCATTGTAATTGGGGATGCTATTTATACCCCCATTTTTCATTTCATTTGGTAATAGTTAATAGTGTAATAGTCAATAGTTGATGTAATAGAGAAGAGAGATTAGAGCTAGAAGCAATTTTATTTTGTAGCAAGATTGAGTTTTGAAGAGAGGAATTCAAGCAATTGTTGTATATGATGACTTGGAAATCAATAAAATATTGAAGTTATGGTGTTTTGTTGCAAACTTCTTGAGTTATCTTCATGGTTGTTTGATTTACTTGAATCGTGCTCAATCAAAGTAGCTTGTTAATTTGAAGGACATAGTGTGAGACTTGATCTTTGGTAGGATTCGTAATCCAAACCACTAGCTTCTTGCTGATTGTAGGAACGCCTTGCGTGGTCGACTGGAGAATACTTTGAATCCCTTAATCTTCAATCATTATTGTATCTTGGATATGTACCTTCGTGGTAGTGTCCATGATCTTTGATGCATTGGATATAGTTTATTACCTTAGAAGATCGCACTAATTTCAATTGAGTTGTTATCTTATGGCAAAATTGAAGTTGGTTGAATCTTGCCAAGTCTTGTCCATACTAAGTCATTCATAGGGTTAGATTAGATTAGACCTCTTTCAAACCCTATCCTTTTGTTATTTTTGAAAAGCTCATTAGTTTAGTAAATCTTGAACTTTCGGAATACGTAAGGCCCCTTGAAGGAAACAACAAATCACATCATACCGCTGGAAGCTTGTCCACACGTAGAGACCCTACTAAAAGAACCTTGGAGTCTAACTAACTGATCCTTTATGCGAATCTTCAGTAGTTAGAGACTATTTTCTCAAGAGAGGATAAGATGCCTATTGGTATTTTATTCTGTGTATGATTGTGTACAAAATACACGTCAACAGAATTGGCGCTAGAAGGAGGGCGATTTTCCTAGTTTCCAAAAGTCCGAAAGTCCGAAGATTTTGAAAAGGAATACATTGCAAAAGTGATCATGAAGTACGATGGTGTTGCCGAATGAAGGACTAAATCAAGTGGTACAACCAAATTTGCAGATAGGTAACACTCAAGAAGATATCATTTCAGGATTGAATCATGTAGCGTGGAACACAAGGAGAAGTGAAGTTGAGTATAACAGAGTCAGAATTATCTTGGAACAAGAGGACGATAGAGCCAAAGAACATCGAAGGGTCATAGCTAGAGAACTTCGCAATCAAAGGAACCCACAATAACCTTCGCAAGACTTCACGCTGGATCGCATTGGTTCATTCTCGCCTGAGAAACATCAAAGGTTGTTGAGGTCCACACCAGGCATCAAGAATCTAAGTGAACTTCAGTTTACTTCAAAGGCAAAGCAAGTTAAAAGGGAAGACACTCCCAAGGAGTTCGAATTGAGATTGGAAGGATCTCCTGAATCATCACAAGTTCTTCAAGAGCAAGTACAAGCGGCGATCCAATCCAGTATCCAGGCCATTTCTCAAACAAGGGGTCAAGCTAGTTCATCAAGTTCAGCTTCAAAAAGTACGATGGCTCAACGAGCTCCACCTCCACCTCCTCCTCCTCATATACTTAATGGTGCGACTTGGCTAGTCAACAATCCATCACCGTTGGAATTTGCAATTTATCATGATATGCTGAAGAACCCAGAGCACTTTTGTTCCAAGTTCAATGTCAGTGATTTCCATCGCACAGCAGAAGATCATATCAAGATGTTCGAGGACCTTCTTCGTAACAGATAGATTGAATATGGAGATGTGGCATGTAGGCTTTTTCCCTACTCGTTGGGAGAAGAGGCATACTTTTGGTTCATTCATTTGCCTACAGGGTCCATCAGGACTTGGGATGCGATGAAAGATGCATTCATTGCCAAATTTGGTATCCCAACTACACCAGCTGAGTTATATAGACAATTTGTGGAGGTTCGAAGAAGAGAACATGAACCCATTACTTCCTTCAACAACAAATTTCACCGCGCATACACAATGCTACGTCCTCCTTATCTTATTGTAGATCCAAGAGAAATTTACTATGGAGCCTTAGATCATCTCACAGATATGTTCGTAAGGACGCATCCGACTCCGAATGATCTAAATGTAGCCTATGCAAAAGCTATTGAAGTAAGTAAATACATGGGACAGAATATCACTGGACCACTATTACACATGGGACCTGTCGCAACACCGAACCAGATGCAGGCAGTTGGCACGGCCTTGGCCAACCAAACTCCCGTCATGAATCCAATTCCGCAAGCAACTTATCCGAACGTACAGCCGGCAAATCAGTTGGTCCTTCACCCTGGAGCCCCAATTTCTCAAGCTCCACCTGCACAACCTGTGTACCTGCAAAATGCCACAAGCTCGTCAAGAACACAAGAGGAAAAGGACGAAATGAAAGAACTGATTGAACAAGTCAAGAGGCTATCGACCAAGGTGACCCACCTGAGGAACCAGAATAACCAGCTCCAAAGCATGCAGAGGGCCAACCATGGCCAACACCCTAACAATCAAAATTTCCAAGGAAACAATAATCAAGGATTTAGAAACAACTATCAAGGAAATAACAACCAAGGTTTCCAGAGGAGACCATGGAATACGGCTCCCAACAATGGAAATGTGGTGACGCCTCTAGACAACCCACCAAATTCGCAAAATCAAGAAAATCCTTCTACAAGCAAAGTGTTTTTAGCCGAAGCAGCCTTGTCCAGTTGGTGCAGACTCCACAATACGAACCAACATTCTGAGTTGCAGTGTCCTGAGTTTAAGATTGCGGCTGACATTTTCCAACAAGAGATGCACACCACTAATGCACCTGAAAATCCTCCCACGACAGGATACGAAATTGTTCCAACCACGCAATATGGTCAAGCCATGATTGTGGAAACCTGCAAGTATTCACCAGAAGAAATTAGTCGAGTACAAAATGGAAGATTTCCACCAGAGTCGGCTAATGGACTGATGGTACCACCAGGATCTCAATTCCCACCTGCATCTGCAAATGGACCTGTAGAGGATTCAGAGTATTATTTTCCACCATTGAACGATAGTGTCCTAGTAGAAGGAATAAAGGAGGTATTTCATCAATCATCAGGAGGAGTGAATCAAAAAGTTTATCACAGAAATCAGAGGAATCAAGAACCTCTAACTATGTCGATCTCTCCAAACAATTTCTCAACTCCCCCGGATCCCCAAGCCAACAACGTTCCAGAGCACCCGCAAAACACACAAGAATACAGACCAAGGAATATTGCACCTCCCGCGGGAAATGAAATGAAAAGATTGGCCGCGTTGGTGTTGGATGAACTTAAGAAAGTCAAAGTGAGTCTACCGCTCTATGAGTTGCTCAAAGTTTCAGAAATCAAAGATGCAGTGATCAATAGCCTAAGTGAGTCTAGTACAGCTAGGTCAAACGTTCAAGCCGCTATCAACGTGACCCAAGAGGAAGCCGATCCCCAAGGACAATCCGAACAGAATGAATGCATGGTCCAGACCATAACCTTCCCAGCTAAAAAGGAAGATATGTTGGAAGGAAAAGTATTACTTAAAAGAGGCGAGACTAAGAAAACTCAACCTACCATCAAGGAAGGCCTCGCTACTAATCAGACTCTTCTAGGGAAGGAAGTCGCAATTAAGAAAGATGTGGTTAAGAAAGGAAAATCCACAAACAAAATAGATCGCTCAAAAGAGGAGAGACTAGCAAAGGACGATCATTCAAAGATTAATGAAGTCAAACATCAAGAACACAATGGCGATTCTTCAGCTCCTTCTCAAGGAAAAGATGAACCGGCCCCGTTCCTGCTATCAGTTAGAATATTTGGAAAGTTATTGCACAATTGCCTTTATGATTCAGGAGCTTCCAGTAACGTGATGCCCCTGGCTGTTTGTCAAAGACTAGGTATAACTCCCGCTCCTACCAAGAGGAAGGTCACTCAGCTTGACAAGACAGAAGTTCCAGTCATGGGCGAATTGAACAACATTCATATGCAATTGGCTGCAGATCCAAGAGTCCAGAACTTCATAGATATATCAGTGGTGGATATTCCAGATTCATACGGAATGCTCCTAAGTCAAGATTGGTCGTGAAAATTGAATGGATATGTATCGACTGATTTCGCACATATGTGGCTACCATGGAGAGGAGTCCCGAACCAGATCAAGATCGATAGCACTCCAAGGTTGAGGTTGATGATAACTGAATATGGGGAAGACAATGAAGTCCTGTTTTTAGAATCCGACTTGGGAACATACAAGCCTAAGGTGGAGGAAGTCTTGATGATGCAAAACATACAAAATGAAGAGACCCAGCAAGAGGTGATAGAATCTACGGAGATAGTCATTGAAAGCGATCAGGGATCCAACCAAGAAGATGAAGGGATGTTTGAGAATTTCAGAAGGTTCGTACAAAGAAATATCCAGCAAAGTGTGCAACTTGGCAATATGGCGTCCGTCCGAGATTTGCTTCTTCCGAATTGGTGTGGAATTCACAATGCCGTACATTCAGAATTATCTTGTGCTTTATGCCAGACTGCATTGGAGCAAGTATACAAACGAGCCCCACAGACACTAATCCTGGAAGAAATTCAAGATTTAGAGAATGAAAGCTCTACGGAGGCCGAGAGTTTTATGGAAGACGGAACCTTATCCGATACATCAACTGAAAGTCAAGAAAGTCCAGAAATGGAAAAACAAGAAAATCAAATATGGACATTAAGGTTTGATGGGTCTAAATCTAAACAAGGATCTGGAGCTGGTTATGAATTGATTAGCCCAATAGGAGAAACCTACCTTGCCGCTCACAGATTGCAGTTCCCTTGCACCAACAACGTAGCTGAATATGAATCTTTGATTCATGGATTATTATTAGCCATCCAAAAGGGGGTGAGAGTACTGCAAGTATATGGAGACTCAGAAATTGCGGTAAGGCAAATCAGGAAGCAGTATGTTTGCCATGACAAAAGATTAACCAGATACAGAAATCGAGTCTGGGATCTCATTGAAAGTTTTGAAGCTTTCAATATCAATTCTATATATAGACACCAGAATCAAGTGGCTAATTCCCTTGCATAGGCCGCTAGTTCATTGATACCATTAGCAATGGAAGGATTGAAGAAGTTCACAGTCGAGTTAGTATCAGTCCCTTCAGTCCCAGACAACATTACCAATTTTCAAGTTTTCGAAGATGACAAGCATATTTTGGATTTCTTAACCAACACAGATGTCTTCTTAACACAGATCATAGATGAAGATGAAGTAGGTGAAGCAGAATTCGATGCTGAAGGTGTCCTGAATCTAAAGACAAACACTATTCCAAAAGGAATGGTTGAATTAGAAAGGATTTTTGATCCTGACAAGTTAAAAGAAAAGAAAAACCACAGTTCAGAAGGAAACATGTGTGATACAATCAATTTAGGTGATGAGATACAAACCAAGAACGTCTTCATTGGAGAGTCCTGCACAGCAACTGAAAGAGATGGAATCCTGAAAAACATGAGGGACTTCCCAGATATCATCGCATGGAGTTATGAAGATCTTAAGACCTACGACACTGCAATTATCACTCACACGATCCCGTTGAAGCCAGGAAGCAAGCCATTCAGGCAAAGACAAAGACCAGTTAATCCTTTATTGGAACCACTGATATACCAAGAAGTGAAGAAGTTACTCAAAGCCAAGATCATCTTCCCAGTAAGACACTCGACGTGGGTCGCCAACCTGGTACCTGTTAGAAAGAAAAATGGAGAGATCAGATTGTGTGTTGATTTCAGAAATCTCAACCGAGCATCAGAGAAAGATAATTATCCGCTACCATCATTAGATGAGGTGTTGCAGATTGTCAATGGATCGCAGATAATGTCCTTTCTAGATGGATATTCGGGATATAACCAAGTTCTAGTCGAACCTGAAGATCGACTAAAGACTGCTTTCACCACCAAGTGGGGAACGTTTGCTTACAAGAGGATGCCTTTTGGACTCATAAATGCCGGGGTCACATTCCAGAGAGCTATGGATATCGCTTTCAGAGATTTAATTGGTAAATGCATTATTATATATATGGATGACATCACAGTTTTCTCTAGGCAGAGAGAAGATCATGTGGATGACTTAAGAAGAGTTTTCCAAAGATGCAGAAGATACGGTGTCTCCCTCAATCCAAAGAAATGCATATTTGGAGTCACAGAAGGGAAGCTTTTAGGACATGTCATTTCAGAAAAGGGAATATCCATTGATCCTGAAAGAGTGAAGGCTATATCCACTATCAATTTGCCAGCAAGCAAGAAAGAACTCAAGTCATTTTTTGGCAAGATCAACTTTGTTCAAAAGTTCATTACCGGATTTGCCGAGATTGTCAGACCATTGAATGAAATGTTGAAGAAAGATGCAAAGATTGAGTGGACTCCACAAGCCAAAAGGGCGTTTGAGGAAATAAAGACCGCAATCACAGAAGCACCGGTATTGATCAGTCCAGATTATCTCAAGCCCTTCTATTTATATTCCTTCACTTCTGACTACACTTGTGCTGCTATTCTCACCCAGAGAAGCGAAGAAAGAGATGAAAATCCAATTGCATTTATGAGCACCCCGCTGAAAGATGCAGAACTTAGATACCCCAATATTGAAAAGCAAGCATACGCATTAGTAAAAGCAGTAAAGAAATTTAGACACTACCTCCTGAGAGCCAAGATTTATGCCATAGTACCTGATGCGGCAGTCAAGACTCTTCTCATGCAAAATGAATTAGGAGAAAGGAGAGGTAAGTGGGTTGCCATTATCCAAGAATTTGATATTGAAATACAACCCATGAAACTTGTTAGAGGACAAGCTTTGGCGCAGACATTGGCAATTGATGGACCAGGATTAGTCCAGCAAGTTTATGAATTAGAAGACGTCACACATGATGAATGGTACAAAGATATTGTGACATACTTACTTAATCACAGATGTCCTGCTCGCATGACACCTACACAGAAGAGAGCACTAAGATTAAAATGTCAGCACTACATGCTTCAAGGATCTGTTTTATATCGCAGAAATCATGAAGGAGTATATTTGAGGTGTGTTGGTAAAGATGAAGCAAAACAGATAATTGAACATTTCCATTCCAAGTTTGGAACCGGACATGGAGCCAACCTTGCTACAGCTCATCAGATCCTGAGAGCAGGATATTACTGGCCTACGCTTTTCAAAGATACATTTAATCACATCAAGACTTGCCACACATGCCAAGTCGCAACTTTTAGAGAAAGGAATCCTGCCATGCCACTGAATCCAGTGATTGAAGTCAGACCATTTGCCAAATGGGGAATGGATTTTATTGGTGTTATTAACCCCGCATCCTCGGCACAACACAAGTACATCATTACAGCTACAGATTATTGTACCAGATGGTCAGAGGCACAAGCACTTAAAGTTTGCTCTACTGAAGCTGTAATCAAATTTCTGGAGGAAAATATAATCACAAGGTTTGGATGTCCCTATGCGTTGGTTTGCGACAATGGATCGGCGTTCACATCATTGAGATTCTCAAATTGGGCTTTTGAATATGGAATAACCCTCAAGTTTTCATCAAATTATTATCCTCAGGGTAATGGGTTAGCAGAATCCACCAACAAGAATTTGCTCAGTGTTATTAAGAAATTGCTAGAGAGAAGTCCGAGAGAATGGCACACCCAGTTAAGATTCGCCTTATGGGGCGGACAGAATCAGAACAAAGAACGCATTAGGCATTTCGCCTTATTTTCTGGTTTATGGCCAAGACCCAGTCTTCCCCATGCAACTCAGGATCCCGACTTTAAGATTCATTCAGGAGTACATGGAAGACACTGATGCAGTACAAGCCCGACTGACGCAGTTAATGAACTTGGAAGAAAAGAGAGATCAAGCATTAGAGAACTTTGCAAAACACCAAGGAGTGGTGAAGAGATGGTTTGATCGACAAGCTAGAGTCAAGGCATTCCGAATCTCAGATCTCATCCTGTATTGGGATAAAGCACATGAGAAAAGAGGAGAACATGATAAGTTTGATAAGCTTTGGAAAGGCCCTTATCAAATTTCAGAGATATTGGGAGAAAATGCATTTAGGTTGCAGACTTTAACTGGAGAAGACATCCCGTTGCCTGTCAATGGGAGATATCTCAAACATTATTTCCAGTCCTGAAATGCCCAAGGCCTTCCCTTGTACATAGCTAGTTTAGTTTGCTTTCGTTGTTTTTCGTTTGTTTGTTTTGTTTTTCGTTTTGTTTGCTTTTGCCTTTTGTTTTCGTTCTTAGTTTAGGTGTTTTGTTTTAGGTTGGTTGTTTTGCCCTGAGGGGTATCCATTTGATAGTGGGTGATTTTGTCATGTAACGCTCTGACTTCCCACTAGGTTGTTGGTTGCATTTGGAAAACCATGAGGTCTTTTGGAATTGCAAAGGAAGTTTTCTTTTAATAAGGTCTTGAGTCAGGACGTATTTGCATTGAAGTAGATTAGCTTATTGAACTCACGTGTTTTGTCCTCCAGTTATTATATTTTCACACACTTATAATCTCTGAGTCATTATGGTTTCCAGGCGAAGCTGTGATCAGTGAAAAATCTAAAGTCTAACTTCAGCGCCACCGCAATCCTCAAACCCTAGTGAGTTTCACTACTCACAAGCCAAAGAATTGACAAAACTGAAAAGCAGTATCAAAAAGAAAAGATGAAAAAATGAGAAAAATCAAAAGAAAGAGATGAGCTAAAAAGAAATATCAAAATTGGCTAAAGGGAATTTACGAGTAACTCCATCGGGGCTATAAACTCTTGGCTGGCAATGGAGCAATATTCGTGAGCTTGCGGCGATAACCTCGTCGGGACTATAGACGTCTGACTGGCAGCGAGGCTCTATCCAGGATGCTTTTGGAGTCGAGACGAACTACGTAGCTTATCACAGGGGAACCTGAAGATCCTGATTGTCTTGTTGAGGGGAATTAACGCGTTTGCACACACATGGGTAACTATGGACTTGATACTTTGTCTCGATATGATGGTCTCTTCTTGTAAGTGTTTCTTAACTCCTGGTTTTGTTGAGGGAGGTTTTCTGAGTTTTCTTTTAGAAAGATTGATTTCTAAATGTTTTCCAACATTTCTCAGTGGTGTCGCCAGATGTTGTGACCATTTCACACATCGCCCCATTGCAAATGGGGACCCCCTCTTTTTGCTCGTTTTTCGCTCACTTTTCATTTCGCTTTTAGGATTTTTGTTAGTCAGTCAGTTGTCTGGATTTAGGGTCAACCCTTAGGGTTTTAATTAACGTCTTTTCAAGCCAGAATCCAATCAGTTTTGAGAGCTTTTGAGCTTCCTTTCGAAGGATGCAAATTTTGAATGCAATGATTTCGCCAGAATGGTCTATTTTCAATTGGAATTTTTGAATGCAGAGCTTAAATTTGTCTAAGTGTTGATGATGAAATGTGAATTTTTGTCCGATTGAATATTTTGACCAAATTTTGACTTTTTTGATTTTTAATCTCGGGCATTGGAAATGATTTGTTTTCGCCGTGTGAAGTGATAAAATGTGTAAAATCATGATATTTTGGCCTGTAGGAGCAAAATCGCTCCTGTCCCTCAGTGAAGGACCGGAGCTCGTTTTCGAATATCTTATTGTCCTTGCAGGGTCAAGGTGAATTTCGACTTGGAAATGATAGAGAAAGGCGTGATCTTTCCATTGAATATAAATTGAAGATTTTCACAAGGACAGAGGTGAAATGAACTCATTGAAGATAAATTGAAGATTGCCAAATGCCAACAAAGGACCAAAATGCTTAAGTTCGCTCCTGTCCCTCCGGAAGGGACCAGAGCGATTTTTTTTATAGATGATTTTCTTGCCAAGTTACAATCGATCTCAAGGCATGGATGAATAAAGGGGTATATTATGAATCCGTTGAATATAAGTTTTGAAGATGACAAAATGAAATGAAGCCCACAAGAGCAGGATCGCTCCTGTCCCTCTCCAAGGGACCAGGGCGATACAATGAGTTTGTTGCTTCTTATTCAAGTTCAAACCGTTCCTCCAAGTTCAAGACATTCTAAGACGAGGAACAAGGTGGCAAAGGCATTTCAAGGCATCTCCATCAAGCACAAGGTTACAAAGGTCGCCATGTTGAAGGAATTTGCACTAAGACTCCCAGTTCGCTCCTGTCCCTCAGGAAGGGACCAGAGCGATATTTCCATAAAGGCATAGATTTCAAAAGTTAAGCAAGTTTCAAGCGACCAAGGGGAATCAAGTGACTTTATTTCACGCGTTGAAGATAATTGCAAGTTGATCAAAACAAGAACAAGCTCAAAATATTGAACTTCGCTCCTGTCCCTCAGGAAGGGACCAGAGCGATGTTGAAAGTATTGACCGATTCATGCAAAAATCACGTTAAGTCAAGACTTCACAAGGTCATACAGGGTTCAAGGCGTCTTTTGAAAGTGATATATCAAAGTTTGGAACGTCCAAATGTTATCAATCAAGCTAAGGAGTCTATATCGCTCCTGTCCTTTGGACAGGGACCAAAGCGATTATTACAAAAACACTCATGCTCCTTCAAAATCAAGGCAAGGCAAAGATAAACGAGGTAAAGGACGTTATTTGGAAGGTGATAAATGAAGAGCAAAGATCAAATGTTTACAAATTTGAGCCAGGACATGGAGATCGCTCCTGTCCCTCTCCAAGGGACCAGGGCGATATTTGCCAAAACGCATGATATTCTTTGAAGACCACGTCAAAGGCAAGTTGCACAAGGTTTGAAACGTCTTTTGAAAGGTAATAAAGGAGAAGTTAGAATAAAAAACGATGAGTTTCAAGCTAGAAGACATGGATCGCTCCTGTCCCTCTCTAAGGGACAAGGGCGATGATCCTCTAAACATCAAAATGCCTTGTAAAATTCAAGCAAAATGACCGTGGAATGAAGGAATGACATTGTTTGTCCATAACAACGAAGATTGAAGTTCGAAGTTACAAAGATTAAAGAGAAAAGAATGGATCGCTCCTGTCCCTCTCCAAGGGACTAGGGCGATGATACATCCTAAGGCATTTGCTCACATAAGCAAGACATTCAAACTCAAAGGACCCGACAAAATAGTTGATTTGAACGTGGAGATGGGAATTTTGAACGTAAAAATTGCAAGAATCATAACCAAAATAGTGGATCGCTCCTGTCCCTCTCCAAGGGACCAGAGCGATGAGGTACGTATACTTCATTTTCAAAATATTTTGGCGCTCAAATAAACATTTTTGAATTTATTTAAATGCTAGCAAAATCGATATTTTAATTAAAAATGGCATTTAAATATTGCGCTTGGTATTAATTAATTATTTTTTGCCTTGTAAAAAAAATCGAAGTTTATTAATTAAAAAATGATGGCATTTAATAATTGATTATTAAATTAATTTAAAAATTAAAAAGAGCGCTTGGTTTGGAGAGAGTCGACCCTTGTATTTATTTAAAATCATTTAAAATTGCCTTATTTTTTATCAAGTCGGCCTTGGGGGTGAGTGGAGAGGTGAGCGCTATAAAGGGAGAGTGAAATCTTCATTTTCACATCATCATTTTACCTATCTTACATGCGATCTTGAGGAAGAAAGTGCGAAATTGTGTTTGAAAGTGCGATTTGGAGTTTATTAATCAAAGGTGGTGCGAATCTATATTGAACGAATTTGCCAAGGCTTGAAGATCACGTTAAAGGAGAATTTGAAGATCACGTCAAGGACACAAAAGGTGGCGAAATTACTATCTTAAGGAGATCACGTTGAAGACCATCTATACCTCAATTTTGCCTAGGCGAATTTTGTTCTTTTTGCATTCTAGAGTTAGCTCTCTATTGAGGTATGGCGATTTGATTTTATTGTTTTATTTATTCATCGTCGTATTTTGAATTTTGAATTTTGAATTCCTAGCTCAATCATTTTTTTTTAGGAAATGATAACTCTAAAGACTTATCATGACGTTTCCTAAAATTTATCCCTCTAATCTATGTTATTCATTGCAAAATCTAGCTTCTCATTATGAAATGTTGTGTAGGTATGGTGACCCCGAAGGCGGGAGCATCCACCAGTCACTCAGCTCTCATGAAAGAAGATCAGAAGACTGAAGAAGTGGAGACCAAGATCGTGTCGAAGTGGAGCCACATTGGAGATACAAACTTAGGCAACTTTAGCACGAAGAAGTTTCGAGAGGTCCCTTACATTGGCAAGCCATCACCTGTCGCCCGGAGAATAATAGAGAGTGGCATCATTAAGGTAGTCGGCTTTCCTCCAGCCATTCAGTGCCATGAGTTGATGATCGAGTGTGCTCGTCACTATGATCCACAGTCCAGGACGATCGTGTCCAAAGAGGGAAACACTTTGGCGTACCTTTCAGAGGAAGCTATAAGTGAAGCTTTCCATCTTCCAGAGCACAGGGACATGATATACAAGAGCATAGAAGGAGCCATATCAATGTACAAAGATGATCCAGATGCTTGTCTAAGCATTATCAATAAGAACTGGCTACTTAAGAGCCGTCCCCGTCTGAGCAAGGTCCCGAACACACCGCACAGGATTGATTTCCAGGAGGAGTACAGAGATTTGATTACCATGCTCAACCGAGTTACAGGAGCCCCTCATGCCTTCTATTTTGAGAAGTGGATGTTTTACTTCATTTAGGTGATTGTTCAAGGGAAAGGTATGATACATTGGGCTAGGATGATTAGCCATTGCTTGGACGTACAATTGAGGAGACTCAAGGCTGCTAAGTCCTTCCACATGAGTTCATACGTCATCTATGCCTTGATCAGGAGTGTTGAGTACGCAAGACTACCTCACAGAGGAGTGATTGGAAGAGGACCCAGCGAGGTCAGAGCTTGTGATTCCTATGCCTACTTGCATCATCCGCCAGGGAGCAACTATAAGTTGGTTAATGATACTTTCACGATGAACATCACAAGGACGTTGCAAGGTGGAATTCACAACAGATTATCTCAGGATACACAAGAATTCATAAAGAGCTACGGTGCTTGGTTCATTCAGTTTCCCAAGTTCACTTATATTAGAGTGCATGGATGTCCTTTACCTCCATACATGTTGCCGAGATATCCGACAGACAGAATTGTGTTACTTGAAGTAACGAGACAGTTGGCAGCATATGTGAAGGCATTTAGACACAGACATCAGAATGGAGTTCCAGTACCTATCATTTTGGGTAATTCAGTTGAGGTATGTCCTAATGCTTTAGCTATGGATGACGCAGAGAAGGAGTTATCCTTGTATTCTTTTTCATCTTTTGCTTTGAGAGAAAGCTTTGATCCACATGGACATTTAGAGGAGACAGTCGGCAGGAAGTTTAGACATGAGTATCAGATTGAGGATTTTATGATGAATCTCTTAGATGATCTTGAAGTAAAACGAAAAATGCATTCTAGATTGCCTTTGGATTTCATTAGGAAATGCAGGATTTACAGAGTGGCCGACCAAGCTCAGGACAGTGGCAGACATATCCAGTCTTCCTATGATCGAGAAAGCAAAACAATAAGGTTAGATTGGGATGAGCCCGAGGTCGTGGATTTAGATACTTTAATGGCACCAGTCTTGTCTTGTACTCGCAGATGGGTTGACATACAACATCAGAAATTGAGAGAACAAGGCATAGCTATGACTTTCACTTTGGAAGAGAAACCAGCCGAAGGTGGAGCTAGTGTGAGTGAAGGCAATCCTAATCCTAGAAATTCAGGTGAAGGAAACCTTCGATGTGCCAGTGAGGGAAATCTCCATTCAAGAGGTTCGAAGAGGAAAGAGAGACCTGGAAAGAGCGAATCTTCCAAGAAGAAACAAGAGGCTAACAGAGATCGATCATCTGGTACTTTTTCTAGACCTGAGAAAAGAACAATTCAAGTGGAAGAATCCATGGAGTCTATGGTACAGAATGACAGGCAGGAAGAAGGACAGGCACAGCATGGTTCACCCGATGGATCTCTCCAAGACTATGAGTTAGATGAAGACAAAGAAGACAATGAAATATCATCTCCTCCCAGACAGGAAGAAATAATGCATAAAGAGATTCAAGTTCAAGAAACAAGATCGATTATCCCAGATTGGTTGAAGGAAAGATTAACTAAGGTGATCGTAGTAGAGGACGAGGAAAATGCAATTGATTTAGAGAGCCTTGTTGGATGCTCACATGAAGTAATAGAAAAGAAGAAGGCTACCAAGATGTCCAAGATGATTCGAGATGAGACTGGATCCAGGAAATTGCAGATAGCTACACCGACAGCAGACAAATATGAAGGTGAGATCCTAAGAGAAGAATATGATATACAGACTTTTGAGTTAGGACCATCTACTGCAGAACAGACTTTAGATGATGCTACCGATTCATTTGAAGCATTGAAAGACAAGCTTAGAGAAGAAATGGAGAAGAATAGGAAGCTTGAGAGAGAGGTCGGTGCATGGAGGACATATTTCAGTCACATCAATGAACCTTTGGGACGTCAGGATCCAGTTAGATCACCAGTACAAGCATTGCCGCTTCAATCAATCAATGAAGCAGAAAGATTCAGGAACATGGTCCAACGTACAAGTAATTGGATGGATAGATCTCATACAGTGGCTATAGAGTTTGTAACAAGGATGATGAAGATTATTCATCAAGCTATCCAGGTTCTTGAGATGATCCACAATTTGATGATAACAGTAGCTGCATTCGCCCATACCAAGGATGCTATCATTCCTGTCTTGAAAGTTATTAGACATACTTCAAGGAAGATTTTAGCACAGGAGAAGATCTTGGAGGGAGAATCTCACAGTTTGTTCCATTGGTCAACCTTACTCCATATGAAGAATGTTTTCTTTGAAGACCTCAGTACTAGATGTAGCCAAGTTGAGGAGGTGATCAATCCGATCCAGGACAGAGTATTTGAGGTACTTCATACCATTCTTGGCAGAAGGATCGAGGTCGAGACAGATGTGGATATGCAGGAACTAGAGGATAGAATCAAGATCATCTTTTGCAAGGACGCAAATGTTACAGATGAGCAGTATGATCAGATGTTTGCCACCATGCTCCTGATTGAAAAGACGAAGGAACTTGAACCTTCATGGGACGTAGCTCTTCTAGATGCATTCGATCAGGTCATCCACTTAGAAGAGAGTATGAAGAATCTTCCCGAGATTCCAATCGTAGAAATCGAAGGAATCGTTTCAAGATTCATTGCATATGCTAAGAAAGAGAATTGGAAAGGGAATAAGATTCTAGATGAAAGGTTGTTCCAGATGACAAGACATCTTATTTCTCATTGGTTTATGTCTCCTAGGTTTTTGTGCCAAAATTTAATATTTGGCTATGCATTTAATATTGTTCAGTAAAAAGAAGGCCATTTGTAACAAACCCTAATTAGGGTTTAGGTGTCATGATCTTGTCCATTGATCTACTTTCGATCTGGACCTTTCATTGTAATTGGGGATGCTATTTATACCCCCATTTTTCATTTCATTTGGTAATAGTTAATAGTGTAATAGTCAATAGTTGATGTAATAAAGAAGAGAGATTAGAGCTAGAAGCAATTTTATTTTGTAGCAAGATTGAGTTTTGAAGAGAGGAATTCAAGCAATTGTTGTATATGATGACTTGGAAATCAATAAAATATTGAAGTTATGGTGTTTTGTTGCAAACTTCTTGAGTTATCTTCATGGTTGTTTGATTTACTTGAATCGTGCTCAATCAAAGTAGCTTGTTAATTTGAAGGACATAGTGTGAGACTTGATCTTTGGTAGGATTCGTAATCCAAACCACTAGCTTCTTGCTGATTGTAGGAACGCCTTGCGTGGTCGACTGGAGAATACTTTGAATCCCTTAATCTTCAATCATTATTGTATCTTGGATATGTACCTTTGTGGTAGTGTCCATGATCTTTGATGCATTGGATATCAGTTTATTACCTTAGAAGATCGCACTAATTTCAATTGAGTTGTTATCTTATGGCAAAATTGAAGCTGGTTGAATCTTGCTAAGTCTTGTCCATACTAAGTCATTCATAGGGTTAGATTAGATTAGACCTCTTTCAAACCCTATCCTTTTGTTATTTTTGAAAAGCTTCTTAGTTTAGTAAATCTTGAACTTTCGGAATACGTAAGGCCCCTTGGAGGAAACAGCAAATCACATCATACCGCTGGAAGCTTGTCCACACATAGAGACCCTACTAAAAGAACCTTGGAGTCTACCTAACTGATCCTTTATGCGAATCTTTAGCAGTTAGAGACTATTTTCTCAAGAGAGGATAAGATGCCTATTGGTATTTTATTCTGTGTATGATTGTGTACAAAATACACGTCAACACTACCCCTCACAGTTATTGTGGCTCTTAAGTTCTCCATATGCAATCTCTTGACAACACCCACGAACAGATTTATCCTCCTTTATCTGAAATCAATTTCACTTCAGTGTTTTGCTTTGTGCACCACATGTAATTTATAAGATTTCTTTATAGTGCTATTTTTGTTCAACTGTTCTCATTTGGATTTCTTCTACTTAATTGGTATTTTGACAAATTAGTGGCAAAAAAATCCTCTTCAAATCTTATCTCAAGTTCTTTATTTTAATCTAACTAGATTGACGTATCTAAATGTTGAACTAAAATCTTCACTGAATAAGTTATCCTAGAAATTATTTCATATCTTAATGCTTTCAGCTTGTTCCAATTCTTATCGTTTTGTATTGTTTTTACACTTCACAAGTACAACAGTGTAATCAACTTATGAAAACCCTTTTTTCCATAGCATATATACACTGCATATATCAATAACTTTCACAAAAAGAAAACCCAACTTCACATATGAGTGGTATAATGTGTGGATTTAACATGATTTTTTTATTTTTTAAGCAATTTGATTTACCAGATCTATTTACTTATTTAGTTATAGACAATTAAAAAACAATTAAAAAAAACTGGAAGTCACTTACAATCATACAATTTATTGCTGCCAAGAATAAGTTAGACCTACAAGACAAAATAAGCCATAAATAATTTTTGATGTATTATGATTAAGGTTTGCAATATAATTAAGTTTACTTAATGTTAAAACAATATAATCTATATGTCCCTATTCCTTCAAATAACATTATCCTTAGATCATTCATCAAAGCAAGGAGAAGTGGACTAGTAAACATTGGTGTGAAAAATTGATGAAAAATTGATGTCTACAACATAAAATTTCTTAAAATAAAATAAATTAAATTTGTTTACAATTTCATATTAGTTTGATTGAATTCTTTGATTATCTATTTTGCTAATTGTTTGAAAAAAACGTATTCAATTACTATTACAAATCTACACGACAAGTATTGACCACTAAGTCATACTTGTTCAATTTCTAAACTAAATGAAATATTATCATTTCACCATTATAAATTTCTTGCATTAGAATATTCAATTTCCAAACTAAATGAAATATTATCATTTCACCACTATAAATTTCTTGCATTGGAATATTATCATTTCACCACTATAAATTTCTTGCATTCCGCATAGTGGAATCGGAATAACTTTTGGAAGATTTAAGCTTTATCACTATATTGATTCTTCAATTCCACCCACCATGTATTCTTGGAATCTCAATTATTTTTGGGCTTTATGCTTAGAAGTTCATAAATCAGGAAAACTGCCCACCATTTTCCACTTTTATTATTCCTTTAACAGAATAAGCCAGAGGTGCTTTTCCTATAAAGTGTTTGGCTTCTTTGTTAGAAATTATAACTTTCTTGTTTGAGTTCTTTTGCAATTCAGGAAGAAATCAAGGCAGAAAAATCTGATTATCAGTGGAGCCTGCTGCAAAACTACAAACAATGGTAAGAAGATTAAATTATTAGTTTTTATAAGGAAAGTTTCTTAAATTCATTTTTTCAATTTCTTGTTTTTTACTTAGTCTTATAATGTGATAGTTTTTTCTTGTAAGTTGTTTTTGGATTTGACTCTGTGAATTTTTCATCAAAGTTTAGGATCACACTTTCTGATTATGATGGAATGCAAGATAGTTAAGAAACATAAAAAATGGATCAGAAAGTGATCTGAAATGTTGATGAAAAACTTCCACACAATCAAATCCAGAAACAACTTACAACTCTATGAATTGTGGAAATCTGATATCATTAAATTTTTCTCTTCTTGAATTAATGTGGTAGAGCACAAAACATAAATCACTTATCTCATCTGGACCATGGGGTGGTCCTGGTGGTGCCCCATGGGATGATAAGGCTTATTCAGGGGTTAAGCAGATAGTTATAGTCTCTGGAGCTTGCATAGATTCTGTAAGGTTTGAATATAGCAAGAAGGGACGTTCAGTTTGGTCAGAGAAGCATGGTGGAAATGGAGGAGACAGCACTTATCAGGTAAGCTTTGAATTGAGGGAACCGTTGTTTCATATATTGGATCTAGGTTTTGCAAAGTAGAATTTGATCCTTTCAAAGGGGTTTGTCCTGTAAAGAATTAAGTTTCGGATTGTTAGACTAAATTTCTTAATTTTCTATCGAAATGGGTATGCAGCGATCAGGATGCATCATTGCATCTATGGCTGGATGTTGTATAACTGAATTTTTGATTTTTCATTGATGAGGGCTGCTGTTATTCATTTTGAAACGTAATACAGTGAACAAATTGTTATGTAGTATCCAGCCATAAATAACATTATACATCCTGATAACTGGATACCCGTTTCTATAAAAGAAGTTTCAATCCTGTTTAACTTCCTGGGTTGTCTTAATGTCATGAGTTGTTTTGAGTTTTGTAATCCTAAGGGAAGATTGTGTTCTTCTGATTTCAGGTGGTACTTGACTATCCCAATGAGTATCTGACAGCAATTAGTGGGCACCATGGTAGTATATCTCATGGATCCCCATCTGTGATAAGATCACTTACATTTCAGACAAATCGTAAGAAATATGGGCCATATGGGGTGTCTCAAGGTACTTATTTTTCTTTTCCAACGAATGGTGCCAAAGTGAAGGGTTTCCATGGTAAAAGTGGCTGGTACTTGGACTCCATTGGAGTTCACTGTGCTCCTGCTTCCCAAAATACAATTTGGTCAACCATTAAAGGCTCTGCCAAGAGCATCTTAAAAGCTTAAAACAGCTACTCCCAAGGCTTCCTAAGCCATTCCTCTTTCATAAATATCCATTTCTAATATTTGAACTATGTACTGTGATACTTTTCCTGTTATCTGGTGATAAATTTAAGTATGTTTAGTGATCAAGGTGAAAGTGTTTGCTCAATCAGTATGGCAGATCTTAAAATGGGAACCCACAAAAGATTGTGAATGAAGCTTGAATGATATCCTTTTTCTCCATCTAGTCTAGTTTCATGAGAATGGTGATGGGCTCTGCTTAAAGTTTGAATAATTTCATTTTTTATTTATTGCTAAAATGCTTTAGAATTTGAATTTTGAATCTGCTGCTTTTAAGGATTGAAAAATGGTATATGATAAGTTTATTTTAAAATTTGAAACATATTATCTATTCAGTTAGAACAATTCATATCAATATCATGATAATGTTCTATTTTATTGACTATATGAATGTTTTTTGAATTTTTTAACAAATATAGGCATTTAATTATATTAGAATTAAACTCTATATTTTTTATCTTGACTTTTGTTCACAGTATTAAATGCTATCAGACATGTTTCTAAAACTATATGACAAGCAACATGATACAGATTGACATGTTTCCTGGATTTGATTTGCACCATTTCTATGCATTTCTAGGCCGATTTTATTCCATTGTCTTCAATGCAATGTTTTGACTCGAAAAGGCAATGTATTCAGAAATGGTAAGATCATAAGAGATAAAGCTGTTAAGAATTTTGACAAAAATTATGTGTAGAACCCATCCGAATAAGTTGTAACATAGTTTTCATCCTGGTCCAGTCTTTAAACGAAGTTTGGGGTGTCTGGTAAAATAAATTCCTGAAGCCTTCTCTAAATGTCTGTGTTTAATATTTCTTTGTATTTGAATAATTTTTTACCTCTTTTTAGGTTTAAAAAAACAAAAATCATCCTGACTTAACAGTTCATGTAGTAGCCTTCTCCAATTATTTTAGTTATCTGTAATTTGAAGTTATCTTATTAGATGGAATTACCTATGAGAAATAATCCTTTATTTTTTACATGTGGGGTGTTTTTTTATTATGATTTCACAAATTCCGGCAATCAATTCGTTCATCTGTATCTGATTTACCTTCAAGAATATTAACCATTCAAGTGCTTCTTGCAGACTAAATAAAATCAACTATGAAAAAAATCATGGAGATGTGATGACGAATTGATTCTTAGAATTTTTTTCTAAAATTATGTTCAATCTCAATTTTTACCTAAATCCTAGAAAATTTGATTACAAGAATTTGAGTGGGGAAATCTTTAAGGAAAGCAAGGGCATTTGAATTTATTTTTGTGGTTAGGGATGATAGAAACAGTTTTAAAAAAGTGGGTAGCTGTTTTGTAAAAAGTTCTTGATTCTATTATAGAGGTGTGGGCCTCTCAAGAAAATAAATAGTTATGATATCAATTGAAGAAATAAATAATAGAGACAAATTGTTTTCAAAAGAAGATAAGACTTTATATGAACATTCAATGAATTACAAATCTTTTTTATCACAAGATCAATGATCAGTTGATCATACAAATCAGAGACAAAGATTTCATTACAATCTACCTCTTTATATAGGGGTTTTTGACACATGAATGCCAACTAAAAATAGAAAAATAAACACGCATATTCATGCACAATTAAAGTTATCTTTTTTATACAAATTATATTTTTAGAAAAGCATATCCTTAACTGCAATTAACAGCTTCATTCTAAATTTAGAGTTTTTATCTTTAGCTCCAGAAACTAGAGTTCTACTTAATTTTATTTTTAGAGATCCTATTTTTATATCATGCAAAGACTTGTAGTTCAAACTACAATTGATCTCTTCCGGTGGGTAAATTAGCATGCTAATAGCCTCCACTATTCTTGGACGATAAATTTGAAAAAATAGCTTGTAAGTTTTGCATGATGAAAGTCTATATGAAGGGGCACAATCCCAATCTTCTGAACTTTCCCCACATTGGATCTGACTAGGTTAAACTTTTGTATTGATTATCTTCCATCATGGTAGCTTCAAGCTTGATATCACAGAGTACGCCGCTTTTCCCTTTCATACCATTGTGTACTTTGAAGACTCTAAGCATGCAAGTTAGGTTTTCAAATGTAACACTATTACAAAAATGGTGTTTAATGATTTTGTAATAAGGTGTCTCAAGTTTAATTGTCAAGCTTCTAATGTCTTCTATATTATTTTTCCTACATTAAGCTTTATAATTTTAGCATCATAAATTGCACCTTGTGTAATTCCACATCACATAGTACCTTCGCTTTAGACAAATTGGAGACAATGATTGGACTTCCACTTCACCCGCTCGCTGAATCCACTTTGCCATTTATCTTACCCAATCTCCCGACCATTTGGACTATTTTATTCATGGACACCTACACACTGTACATTCATCTTGCCAATATTTAGACTGAAGGTGACCATTGAGACATTACACTTGTTAATTTTGGTAGTGTAATGCTTCCTTCGACACCCATCAAAGTCAGGATGTTTCCCAACTTCCTTTATCTTGTCAATTTCTCTTTATTTCGCTTTCTTTGGCTCTCTTTTCACACTCTGTTGAATTTACAACTTGTTTTGAGCAATCACACTTCATCTTTTACATTTTTCATCCATTATCGACTACCATTGTCATACACAAAAAAGATACATCAAACTGGGAGATCTATGCTTTTCCCTCACCTCAGCAAGCTCTTAGTTCTTAGTATTGAAGAAAAGTTTTTCCTTCTGGTTCATGACATTGTTTATTTTATTGTCTCTAATTTAGGATATCATTTGATATATCTTCTTTATTATATTTTCACTATCATTTGATTTCTCCAATCTATTTATCTTGTTTTCCATGGGGGTGGAAACACCAAAGCGGGGGTTTGACTATGGTAAACCTCTAAATCGTAGCCACCCAATATTTTCATCCTTGTTTGTTTGTGTGTAGGTTTAACAAGGAATAACATGGAGCATGTTGGAGGCTTCATTGTTAGACCTTCTATGAGTATTTCTCTATTCCCCTCATCTTTTTGTCAGTTCATTTCATTTTGTCAATTTCCTGTTTAGTATTGTTATCATATTTAATGCCCAAAAATTGAGTACCATTGTATCTATTTGGTACATATTTTGTACTTCTTCTATATAAGACACTTGCACATCGCACTATCATCCTCATCCCATGCATACATCCTAGACAAAGAGCATATGGGGTCATTCAGGTGGTCCTTATAACGTATACTTTTGGCTTCTATGGTCTAAATATTTTTATATTAGAGTATCATAGAGTTTCATACACTTTTTCATCTTGGAGAAAACTTAGAGGTTAGGGAACATTGAAGGTTTTCTCGGAGTGGAGAGAAGGTTATTGAGTCATTGAAGGGATTGATTACCCTTCATAGTGGTTCAATTTTCCTCCACTTTCTAGTGAACCAAATGTGAGCTCACCTCTTGATTTAAATTTTGTTAAAACTATTTTGCAAAAAAATTCTTAAACTTAAACAATGTGTGGTTTTGTATGTTTTCTCTCTTGTTTTTTCTTGAGTTTGTTGGAGTTTTGTAGAGCTTGTTTATGAGCTTTATGACGTAAACTGCTTTGGGGATTGTGGTGAAGAGGACTTCTAGACTTAGCATTCCCCCTAATCGATATATAGTTCTACTAGACCTAGTCCATTGTTCTCAAGGATGATTAATCTTGATGATTTTTTTTCTCCCCAATCTCTTCCTTTGGGTTTAGGTTCAGGAGGTTCTACCACATCCAGTTCTCTACCTAATTATCAAAATAATACACCAACGAATACCAATATGGGGTCTCCTCCTCCTATGGATCCTAAGTCTACTCTAATGATTTTGTTTGATCATATTCAATCCCTTGAGGTGAACCTAAGGAATTTCAAAGGTTTCTTAAATTGTGAGAATGCCCTCCTCCAAGTTGATTGTTACGATAACCGGTAAACAACTAAGAGGGGGGAGGGGGGGTGAATTAGTTGTTAACAGATTATATCAATTAAACCACTTTATAACCTTTAACTAGATCACATAAACATTAAGTATTGGAATAGCATAAACAAATACCGGTAAATAATACAACTTAACAATAAAACAGATAATCAACACAATGCAACCATACCGCATAACACCATAATTTGTATGTGGAAAACCCGGAAAGGGAAAACCGCGGTGGGAATCCTACCCACAGTCAGATGATACTTCTACAGAAATTATGTGATACAATGAGGGGCCTGCACATCCAAGAAGGCACACTGCCTAGAGCGTACTGCTCATTACAAAAGAGTCTCACTGACTACAGAGAGGTTATAACCACCTCAAGGTAAATGGACAACAATCCATAATAATGAACTACCAGAGATAACATCTACCCTGCCTGATTACAGTCCCAGTTAAGCTCAATACCAAAGGCCTTTGACCTCTTCCTTAATCCCAATTCGATCACCTATGATCGACCAAATCTCCTTCGCATATGATATTTAATTCCACAACCATGATACATTATTTACAATGAGATCTTACATCAATTTATACCAACCCTAAGGCCTAAACCAATTAGGTTGGCCACCTAAAAGATATTACAATAACATCATTACATACATCCATATTACAATGATATGCCATGTCGGCTTAAGACCAAAACAACAATAACAAATCCATAAATCATCGCGGTAACGTGTAGAGAACATGTTAACATGATACCAGTCCATAACCTAGATAGGCACCAGACCTAATCTGGATCCACCATGCCAAAGCAATGTCTTCAATCAGTTGAGGCACGATCAGAGAAGATCTTCAACATCTTGAATTCCATCTAGAAGCCACACCAACACCAATTATGTATCCTGTCAAGATTTCTCAGTGAAAGCTCTATCGGTTAAACCTTAAACCCATGTCGGTAAGGGTTTACAAGAGTGTGTGATAGCATCCGATTACCAATTCAATACCAACTTACCAAAACATGCTCCAGAAGCATGTGACACATAATCAAACATACTCCATTGATCCAAACATGTCAAAAGTGTCCAACAGATAGTCCCTTTCGTCGGTAACACTAGATCTTCTACCGGTAACCAAAACTTGTATGTCGGTAACCAACCATAACAGCTAGTGTTGACATCAATGATAAAACATCAATGCAACACATAATCGATTCATCCATAATGCCAACAATCTCCCCCTTTGGCATTGATGGAAACACTAGATGTGTAAAACATATAAGTACCAAGAAATGCCAAACAAGTCTCCCCCTGTGGAAGACAACCGACAATCTCCTAAATATCAATAACTCTCCCCCTGTGAATGATATCTTTGTAAAATTTTGAATTTATTTTTCACATCACTATCTCTCCCCCTTTGACATCAATGTGAGAAATCTGACAAAAATATCAAAGCAAGAATATAAACCTTTGAATCTCAAAGCTGACTACTCCCCCTGAGTAGTAGCACCACTCATCAATGCTGAAATGAATAATATCTCTAATAATGAATGTTGAACTGATGACAAACTGCATCAATCAAGTCTCTGTCAGAGGGGTAGAAACCTCTAACCTGTCTCTCAAATACTCAAATGATTCCTTAGACAACGTCTTAGTGAATATATCTGCAATCTGCTCTTTAGTGTTCACATAAACCAATTTGAATTCCTTTTCTTCTACCTTTTCTTCATAAAGTTATACTTTATTGATATATGCTTAGTTTTAGAGTGAAATACCGGATTCTTAGACATGTCAATAACTGTAGAGTTATCATAGTAGATAAATACAGGTTCACTACAATTTACCTTGATATCCTTCAATATTTGCTTCATCCACAAGACTTGAGTGCAATTAGTTGCTACTACAACATACTCAGCTTCTGCAGTAGATAAAGAAATGCATGACTGTTTTTTGCTGATCCATGAAACCAATTTCTTTTCAAGAAAGAAAGCTCCACCATAAGTGATCTTCCTGTCATCATGATCTTTTGCCCAATCTGAATAAGTATATGCACATAAACTAAAATCATCATCTCTAGAATACCATAAGCCATGTTTTGTTGTTCCTTGTAAATACCAGAATATCCTCTTTATTGCACATTCATAATTTTCTTTAGGATTACTTTGATATCTTGAAACAATACTTACTGCATTCATAATGTGTGGTCTAGTCTGAGTTAGATATAACAAGCCACCAATCATAGACTTATACCTTGTTGGATTTACTGGTGTAGATGTATCCTTGATAGATAATTTCTCACTTGTCACCTTAGGAGTACTTACTGGTTTGGAATTATCCATACCAAACTTCTTCAATAATTAATTCAGATACTTAGTTTGACAGATAAAAATTCCTTTGTCAGTTTGAGTAATCTGCAAACCTAAGAAAAATCTCATCTCACAAATCATGGGCATTTCAAATTCATTCTTCATATTATTAGAAAATTCCATGCACAAATTACCTTCTCCTCCAAAAATGATATCATCAACAAATACTTCAATAATCAGAATATCATCATCAGTGATCTTATAATACAAATTGCTATCAACATTGCCTTTAGTAAAACCAAGCTTCAAAATATATTTGTCCAACCTTGCATACCAAGCTCTAGGATCTTGTTTCAATCCATATAAGGCTTTCTTCAATCTACAAACCATATCTTTATCATCTGTTAGTAAAAATCCATTAGGTTGCTCAATGTATACTTCTTCCTCAAGTTCACCATTCAAAAATTTTTATTTAACATCCATTTGATATACCTTATAGTTCTTATAAGCTGCATAAGCAAGAAATAGTCTAACAACTTCAATTCTAGCTATAGGTGCAAATTTCTCACCATAATCAATTCCTTCCATTTGAGAATATCCTTTACAAACCAATATAGCCTTGTTTCTTACAACTTGACCATCCTCATTCAGTTTATTCTTAAAAACCCATTTAGTTCCAATAACATTCTTGTTTTCAGGCCGGGGAACTAAAGTCCAAGTCTCATTCTTCACTATCTGATCTAATTCATCTTCCATAGCTTTTAACCAATGTTTATCTTTACAAGCTTCAATAACAGATGCTGGATCAATTTGAGAAATAAGACATACCTCTTCATCTGTCAGTCTTCTTCTTGTCATAACTCCCTTGTTCCTATCTCCAATGATTTGATCTTCAGAATGATTTAATCTTACATACCTTGGTGTCTTCTGAACTTCAGGTTCACTATTCTGATCATCAATCACAGTTGAATTTTCTAATTGTATCGGTGTAACTGTCTTAGTTTCCTATACCAGTTGAGGCATTGTCAGTTCAATTATGATCATTTCCACTGTCGGTTCTCTGTCATATGATATAGACTGATTTTTGTAATTCTCATCCACTTTCACATATGCTTCATGAGCATGTTTTGATCAGTTGGTATTGACTTGATAATCGGCTATCATACACTCTGGTAAACCCTTACCGACACTAGTTTAAGGCTTTACTGATAGAGCTTTCATTGAGGAATCATGACATGATGTATAATTGGTGTTGGTGCAACTTCTTCATGGATTTCAGGATGCTAAAGATGTTCTTTGATCGTGCTTCAACTGCTTGAAGACATTTCTTTGGAGTGGTGGACCCAGAATAGGTCTGGTACCTATCTAGGTTATGGACTAGTATCATGCTAACATGTACTCTACACATTACTGAGATGCTTCAAGAAGATTTATGGATTTGTTATTATTGTTTTGGTCTTAAGCCAACATGGCATATCTTTGTAATATAGAATTGTGTAATGATCTTATTGTAATATCTTTTAGGTGGCCGACCTAATTGGTTTAGGCCTTAGGGTTTGTATAAATAAGAGGTAGAAACTCTTTGTAGAGTATCATGGTTATGAAAAAGGTCATGGTCAAGGAATGTAATGAGCAAATATTGTAATATCATTTAGGCAGAGGAGTTGGTCGATCATTGGTGATCGAATTGGATTCAGAAGAGGATTTAGTCCTCTGACACTGAGCTTAATCGGGACTATAATAAGGCATGGTAGATGCTATTTCTAGCAATTCACTCTATTGGATTGTTGTCCATTTATCTTGAGATGGTTCTAGCCTCTCTGAATTCAGTGATACTCTTTTGTAATGAGCAATACCCTCTAGGCAGTGTGCCTTCCTGCAAGTGCAGGTCCCTCATTGTATCACATACTTTCTATAGATGTATAATCTAACTGTGGGTAGGCTTCTCACGTGGTTTTTCTATTTTTGGGTTTTCCATGTACAAATCATGGTGCTATGTGGAATGGTTTCTTTGCACTGATTATCTGGTTAATTGTTAAATTGTATTGTTTACCTGTATCTGATCCTACCGGTATTTGTATGTGCTTTACCTGTACTTGATTTGTTTAAGGTTGTATTGTGGATTAAAAGTGTAGCGTCGTAAATTGTACGCACTCGCTAGGGTGGTACAATTTCACACCTAGTTTAGCACCCGCCTTGGTGCATTTTGCATTTTGCATTGCATTTCCCCTTTAGCACTTAATTAATTAAATTAATTAGGTCTAAGGTTCTATTTTATCATCTCCTATATCATAAAATTGGGCCCTTTTCATTAAAGTGTGCCCCTTTCATTTTATTCTTCCAATACATCATTTAATCAAAAACCCTAATTAAGCCCTATTTTGAACTTGGGGGCTTGGTTTCGGGGGTCAAAACATCTCGAAATCACCTGTAACTTTGGGATTCTCTCTAAAATCATCATATCCGATGGCCCTGAAAATTTGGTGAAAAGTTGTCGGGATCGTGGCGCCCGGAGTGCACATGGTCCCGGACATTTTTCTCGAAATTTTGGGAGCACGATCCAATCATAAAATAAAGCTTAACCCCAAGAAATTGGTAGGATATTCAATATCTAGGTCGACCAAAAGTCAAAATTAAGACCTAGGGTTTCATATATAAAAGCTCTCTTTCTTCATTTGAAAGGATCCGATTTTTGATTTCAAGGACCTTCTATGCAGCGAAAGAGCAGATCTTTGAAGACTTCAACAACATTCAACATCCATCCATCAAGCATTCATCAATTTCATTCATACATTTAGGGCTTTGAAGACATTGAAGAGCAATAGGAGATTACCGACTGAAGATTGGCTTGTATCTCTCCCTTGGGGGTTGGGTATGATTTCATGTTGTTTTCATGTCTTTGCATAAGCTTCAATATATCACTTATTCATGCTTTAGATCATTTGGCATCTTGATTTGGAGCATTTACATTATCATTTACAAGCAATTAGGGTTTACTTTCTAGGTTGCTCTAGTTTGCTTTCTTGCATTTTAGGACCTTGCACACACACTAGGTCTGCACACACAATACATTTTACAATACAACTTGGCTATTCGTGGAGGTGGAAATCACCGAAGCGGGGGTTTGACTAAGGCAAAACCCTATATAGCCGCCCAAACACCTTTTTAGATATAAGTGCAGGTTTCGGGACTCGGACGACGCCGCAAGGTGCAGATCCGGGAGAAGCAGACTGAGACCGACCTTCCCACCAAATTTCAGAGCAAAAGACCAGGACAGGGGCGTGGGGTGCCCTGGTCCTGCCAGGACAGGGGCGCTGGGTGCCCTGGTCCTCCTGACAGACAGCATTTTCAGCATTTTTGACAGCTTTTTCCAAAGTGCAAAACAGCAGTTTCCGGAGCAGTTTCAGGGGCAGAATCAGGACAGTGGTGCCCGCACCCCCGTCCCGAACATTTTCATTCATATTTTAACTCTAGGTACGCATTTACATTCTTGTCTTATCCTTGTATTTACAGCTTTCCATTGTTTAAGTTCAATTCTGCAATCTTGTCATTAGTTCCTACTTACATTTTGGGGTTAGGGATTGAGCTTGCATCTTTCAATTACAACAAGGGAATAGAAATCCTAATAGGTATCTCGTGGCTCTCTCTTCCACAAAAAGAAGTAGCCAATTGTGTGATACCTCTAGGCTCTTTCGTATTCCACAAGTGTGTGGTTGAAAGTGAGATTTGGGCATGTTTGCTTAGTGTCACTTTTTCTCCTACACATTTTTGGTGAACCCGACCTGAACTCCAATCTTCTCTAATTCTGATTTATGTTTTCAAATTTGAGTGTTGATTCTATTTACAAGTTTTAATTTCTTGCAAGATTCAAAAATTTAGAGGAAATTTTTGCTAAAACCCTAATTTTTCAATTCAAAGTTGAACTTGTGGATAGCTTAATTGGGATCAATAATTTCAAATCTGATTTAGGAACTCATTTGAATCATAAATTTTATCTACATTCTAAGTGCTTGCATTGGTTAAAATTAAACATTTCCTTCTATTTTGCATGTGTTATCATTTGAAAGAGGAAAATTGTTGTCATGATGCATTCATCTCATAGATGTGATAATGGGTTAGCTTCCCTTGTTTCAATTTTTCCTTCTCCTAAGGAACCCCCCCCCCATCTATAACAACATTTTAGTGCCTAAAAGAGTTGCTACCAATCCCTTTGAGACTCTCCCATGTTCTAAGGATGAAGACTTTAAGAGTGATCTTGACAACTCTCCTAAAATGTGCCCTTCCTATTTAGCTATCCTAGAGGAAGAGAATGATATCATAAACACCTTTCTTAATGTTACTTCACCTTCCCTACATGATGCCTCTCTAAGTGAAAAGGTATTCATGGACATTGACTTATTTTCTCCTAAAGTTGGTCCTTCCAATGGGGGCATGTTAGTGCAACAAGAGGTTATGAACACTTCTTTCAAAGATCTCCTTCCTAAGCATGAATCTTTGGAGAAATATGTTCATGTTCCTCCTAAAAAACACTCCCTTCATGAGGATCCTTTTGTGCAAGAAGATGACATTATCCCTACATTTCCTAGTGATGGCATTTCCTTTTCCAACAAAATTCCCACTAGAGATGATGAATTAATGATAAATTCTTACCCTTCTCCTAAAGTTTGTCTTACCCATAAGCATCCCTTAGAGAAAGAAGATGAAATAATAAGCAATTTCCTTAATTCTCTCTCCCTTAAAGATCATATTGAACATATTTTGAGGAAAGAGGATGAGTTTAACACATCTATTGATGCTCTTCCTCCTAAGGATGAAGAATTAATAAACAAAGTTATCTCCTCTCCCAAAATTGACAATACTTCAAACATTCCTTTCAACCACTCCACTATTTGGGATGAACCATTAGAAGAAGGTGTAGATTATTCTCTCTCCCTTGATAATTTCTCACCTTCCTTGAATATCGATTATTCTCCCTCTAAAAATAAATCATCTCCCTCTCCTCAACTTGGTTCTACTCATAAGGATACCCTAGTTCAAAGCAAGATGATTAACATCTCTTTCAAAGATCTCCCTCTCAAAAGTGAGACTTTAGAGAGTAATGTTGATCCTTCTCCTAGAGAGTTTATTCCCCATGTAGATCATTTGATGATAGAGGATGATATGACCTTTCCTCTTCCTACTAGAACATCAATGCCTACCCCTTGTCTCTCTCCTAAAATTGATTTAATCCGTGATGAGATTTTGGTGCAAGAGAAGACCATCAACAATTCTTCCAACATTTTTTTTCATTCCTCTAAACCATCCTCAATCAATTTGATACATGTGAATGAAACACCTAACAAACCTCTCTTCACTGTCCAAGGTGCTTGTCCTTCTCAAAATTCTCAACCTTTAAATAAACCTATCTTAGTGGTTCAAGGTGGTTATGCTAATGATTCTTTTTGCACTCCTAAGAAACCTATTATTACTGTGCAAGGAGGTTATTCTTCTAAGAGCCCTTATGAGTATGCTAAGCAACTGACTAGAGAGAGTTATCATGCGGTTGCTCATACCTATAACACAAGAAACAATAGGCAACCTAATCCTCCTCCAGTTATCCCAACTTCACTTCCTCCTTCTCAACCAATTCTTCCGCAAGCTCCCCGTATTTCACAAGTTATGGGTAAGGAATATGATCTTATTGAACAACTTAAAGCTACCCCTGCTAAGATATCCCTTTGGGATTTGATCCAAACTTCTTCCACTCATCATGGAATGTTACAAGATGCCTTGAAAGATTTGAATGTTCCTCCACCTAATACATCTAGTAATATAGTGTCTTTGGTTAACTCTGTGATGAATCCTAAAGCTCAAATTGTGTTTACCCAAGATGAGTTGCCTACTAGTGAAATTCAACAACAATATGATCCCTTGATGATTGTGGTTATCATAAATGACACTGCTATAAGACGAACACTGGTAGATAATGGCTCTGGCCTTAATGTGTGTAGCATTAATCTATTGCATAAGATGAATGTGGATACATCCCTTATTGAGCCTGACTCTCATCCCATTCGAGGCTTTGATAATGTGGCTAAGTCTTCATTAGGTATTATCACCTTACCCATCACAGTGGGACCTGTTACTTTGCCTACTCCTATCCATGTTATGTCGGGAAATCTAACATACAACTTGTTATTAGGGAGACCTTGGATTCATAGTATGCAAGCTATCCCCTCTACATTGCATAGACAAGTTAAATTTATTTATAACAATAGGACATATACCTTGATAGGTGATACTAATTTTCAAGCTTGTTTGCAAACATCTACTTCCAAAGGGAGTTCTTCTAAACCTTCCTCTTCTAGTAATGACTCTTTAAACAAGATACCTATGAAAAAATCATCATCCTCTGATAATCAAAATTCTTTGGATGAGTCTGAAGCTCCTGAAGAAGATCCTTCTCGACCTGAATATACGCATGAAAAGGCTTTTGATCCTGAGAGGGTTCTCGCAGAAGACGATTGGGGATCTCTTGATTTTAATCCCACCTTTGTAGGTGAGTATAGGGTTCCTCCTAGAGTGCTTAAAGTTAAAGAGAAGGAAGAAACTAGAGATCAATCAATCTTACTTGAACCTATGAGCAATAATTTTGTGGCCGCTTCTCAAACTTCTTCTCCTCACACCTCTAATTATGAAGAGTTTGATTCTTTGTCTTATGAAAAACCACCTTCTCTTCCTGAAATGGCTGATCGTTATGGTCATGGTTTTCGCATTTTTGCTAAGCATGGGTATCATGGAAATGGTTGTGGTGCTCATGAACAAGGGATAAAAGTTCCTCTAGAGACTAATTTTCACAATTATGCCTTTGGACTCGGCTATAATCCCTACAAACGTACCAAAGCATTTAAAAGACCATCTCTCAATGTGAATTCTATATTTAGTAGTGATGATGATCTCACTTCAACTAAATCATCTTCTACTTCTATCAACTCTCATTCCCCTCATAAGGAAATCTTGGCGATGAACAAATCTCTTTATGAATCCCTTCAAATTTCTAAATCCACTTATGAATCTTTATCTCCTATTCATCATAAAGTTCTTTCCTCCAGGGATAAGGCTCTAATAAATTACACTCATCCCTCTTCTAAGATTTCTTGTGACTTTTCTTCTTCAATTTTTATCATTTTATACATGTTTTTGATCTCACTTATAGTTGAGCATTCAGCATGTCATATTCAAATACCTCATTCAATCTATCATGTCTTTAAATAACATTAATGGCTATTATGTTGCTCATCATTATGTGACATTGGTAGCTCATGTACTGGGGGCTCATTGTCATTCATGATGGTACAATTTCAAGTGCAATCATATTTCTGAAGCAACATAATAGCCTAATTTTCTATGTTATCTCTTGTTCCTATGGGGACAAGAGTGATTTCATACATCTCTTCTTTTTCTTATGTCTAAATCTCTCCCTAGAAGATTGTGTAAGTCCTTCTCATTGAGGCAATGATCTTTCCTTATTTTTATCTAAGGATCCACTTTTTCCTATTTCGTGGATGGTGTGAACTTTATTACTTGATGTTATTCCATGTATGCATTTGTTGTTGTTTGTTCAAAAATTCTCTCTTACAAGAGGTGTAAGTCCTTGACTACAACCTCTTTTGCACTTGGTAAAATACATCCATAATGAATTCACTCTCCCAATTGGGTTAAAAGGAGCGTCATCCTTCATTAATAATCACTTTCACCTCGCAAAAGAAGGAAGTATTGCATTCTTATTCTCTTCTTTGTCTTATTCTAGAAGATGTTATATTTGTCTAAGACAGTTTCTCTCGGGGATAGGTGTCTTTGGTACAAAGATCTCTTCTCCTCTAAGGATCTCCTTTACACATACTACAAGATATCCCTTTTCAAACTATCTTATCCTTGCTTAAAGAGTGCAAAACTCTCTTGCTTGGATCTATGACATTGTTGCATTTTTGGGGTATCTTCTTTTGTGATGAAGGTAGGTATCCTTGTTCTAATTTTCTTATGACATAAACATTACACTTTTTGAGCAATGGATCATTCTCGGAACTAGAGCACAGACTCTTAGAGCGAGATGTCACATTTTTTTACTATACATATACAGGTTGTAGCATACTTGGGCATAGACTCCTATGAGGTGCTTCTAACCTCCCTTACACACACATGCACGAGGTTGAGTGGAACTAGCGGCATAAGGCTAGACTTTCTCACTCTCCTCCCTTACATGGATCACCTAGACAGACTCTAGGGGCTAGTTTTCCATGTCCTCTTTCCCATGGATCACCTAGACAAGATCTAGGGGCGAGAAGTCCATGTTTTCTCTCTCACTATTCTTCTCATGGATCACCAATGTGTGTATTCATGCTTTTTTTCCTTTCCTTTCTTCTCTTTGCATTTTGTTTCCATTTACATCCTTCATCTTGTGTTAGAGAACTCTCAAATCCTCACACTCTTTGTTGTGTTGGAATTGAGATTTAGTCCTCTTTATTACCAAATGATTCTCCATTAGTTTTTGATCTCATATCAAATCTTCTTGTGAGCATTTGTCATCAATATTCTTTAACAATTCGAAGTGGTAAACATGATACCCTGTTTCAACTCACTAAAATTAGCAAGCCAAAACAGGGGGGGGCATATAGCTACCCTCAAATTTTCATCACCTTCCTTAGTAAGCATTAGGTGATTTTGTGATCTAACGTGTGTTTTGTAGGGTGCAGTTCCTAACTGTGTACTGCAGATACCGCTGGGGGCTTCGTTCGACAGACTTATGGATATATCCTTTTTCAAATAATGTTTACTTTTCTGTACTTTAGCTTGCATATGCACGTAGTGTTCATATGACCGCTAAATTGGGGGCTAAATGTAGCATCATAAATTGTATGCACTCGCTAGGGTGGTACAATTTCACACCTAGTTTAGCACCCGCCTTGGCGCATTTTGCATTTTGCATTGCATTTTCCCTTTAGCACTTAATTAATTAAATTAATTAGGTCTAAGGTTCTATTTTATCATCTCCTATATCATAAAATTGGGCCCTTTTCATTAAAGTGTGCCCCTTTCATTTTATTCTTCCAATACATCATTTAATCAAAAACCCTAATTAAGCCCTATTTTGAACTTGGGGGCTTGGTTTCGGGGGTCAAAACATCTTGAAATCACCTGTAACTTCGGGATTCTCTCTAAAATCATCATATCCGATGGCCCTGAAAATTTGGTGAAAAGTTGTCGGGACCGTGGCACTCGGAGTGCACATGGTCCCGGACATTTTTCCCAAAATTTTGGGAGCACGATCCAATCATAAAATAAATCTTAACCCCAAGAAATTGGCGGGATATTCAATCTCTAGGTCGGCCAAAAGTCGAAATTAAGACCTAGGGTTTCGTATATAAAAGCTCTCTTTCTTCATTTGAAAGGATCCGATTTTTGATTTCAAGGACCTTCTATGTAGCAAAAGAGAAGATCTTTGAAGACTTCAACAAAATTCAACATCCATCCATCAAGCATTCATCAATTTCATTCATACATTTAGGGCTTTGAAGACATTGAAGAGCAATAGGAGATTACCGACTGAAGATTGGCTCGTATCTCTCCCTTGGGGGTTGGGTATGATTTCATGTTGTTTTCATGTCTTTGCATAAGCTTCAATATATCACTTATTCATGCTTTAGATCATTTGGCATCCAAATTTGGAGCATTTACATTATCATTTACAAGCAATTAGGGTTTACTTTCTAGGCTGCTCTAGTTTGCTTTCTTGCATTTTAGGACCTTGCACACACACTAGGTCTGCACACACAATACATTTTACAATACAACTTGGCTATTCGTGGAGGTGGAAATCACCGAAGCGGGGGTTTGACTAAGGCAAAACCCTATATAGCCGCCCAAACACCTTTTCAGATATAAGTGCAGGTTTCGGGACTCGGATGACGCCGCAGGTTACAGATCCGGGAGAAGCAGACTGAGACCGACCTTCCCACCAAATTTCAGAGCAAAAGACCAGGACAGGGGTGTGGGGCACCCTGGTCCTGCCATGACAGGGGCGCTGGGTGCCCTGGTCCCTGGGACAGGGGTGCTGGGCGCCCTGGTCCTCCTGATAGACAGCATTTTCAGCATTTTTGATAGCTTTTTCCAAAGTGCAAAACAGCAGTTTCTGGAGCAGTTTCAGGGGCAGAATTAGGACAGTGGCGCCCGCGCCCCCGTCCCGAACATTTTCATTCATATTTTAACTCCGGGTACGCATTTACATTCTTGTCTTATCCTTGTATTTACAGCTTTCCATTGTTTAAGTTCAATTCTGCAATCTTGTCATTAGTTCCTACTTACATTTTGGGGTTAGGGATTGAACTTGCATCTTTCAATTACAACAAGGGAATAGAAATCCTAATAGGTATCCCATGGCTCTCTCTTCCACAAAAAGAAGTAGCCAATTGTGTGATACCTCTAGGCTCTTTCGTATTCCACAAGTGTGTGGTTGAAAGTGAGATTTGGGCATGTTTGCTTAGTGTCACTTTTTCTCCTACACAAAAAGTTATAATATGTTAACAACCGATTCACCCCCCCCCCCCCCCTCTCAGTTGTTCACCAGATATCCTAACAATTGGTATCAGAGCTTTGGTCCTCTTTTGCAGAAGCTTAACCACTTGAGGTAGATCCTATGACAACTAAAACTTCTAATCCACTGGAAACTATTTTCAGAAGAGAAATCCCTAAGCTTGATGGAACAAATTATGGGATATGGAAAATTCAAATGGAGACTCATCTTAGATGTCTTGGCAAGGATATTTGGGAGATCACTGAGAAAGGATACACACCTTATGATCTGGCATATGGTAATCTTTCTCCTGCAAACTTGGATAAGAATATTGAAAATGATTGCAGAGCAAGAGAAGCCCTCTTATGTGCACTTACTGATCAGCAGATCATGGGATTGACTGATAAATCGTCAGCTAAGGTTATGCAGGATAAATTGCAAAATTTTAATGAAGGTGATCCTACTGTCAAAATTGATAAACTTGATGGTTACCGGGTAAGATATGAAAACTTGAAAATGGAAGATAATTAAAGAATTGTTGTGTTTATGGAAAGAGTAAATGAGATTGTTATGGGAATTCAGTATTGTGGAGGATTTCTAAGTGAAGATGAAATAGTTTCCAAAGTCTTGAGAGCCCTTCCACCAACTTACAAGATGAAGGCAACTGCAATTAATGGGTTAAGAACAATGGCAAACACTTCAGTTAACAGAGACATTCTGATTGGGAAATTATCTACTTCTGAGCTTGAAGAATTTGGATCTTTTGGAGCTGTAAAGACTAAACCTGCTTTTCATGCATCATCATCAACATCTACTAGAAAAAGTGATTGGAAAGCCCTATATGCAAAATAATTGGAAGACATGAGGAAAGAAGATGAAGAACTTGAGCAACTTGAAGCCTTATTTGCTAGAAGAGTACTTAAAGGGCCAACTGGAAGTAAGTATGAAGGAATAGAACCTCTTAAATGTTTTGCATGTAATAAGATTGGTCATTTTGCATTTAGATGTCCTGAAAGGGATGCAAGGTTTGAGGAAAGAGTTAGGAAATATTTTAAGCCTAATCAGAACATATATAGATTCAAGAAAAGTAAAAATTGCTACATAGTAGACGAGGAAGGAGTAACTGATGACTCTGGAGATGAACTGACATAAGACTCTTCTAGTGGATCCAACAATGGAAAAGTATGGGTGTTCTATGCTTTGAAGGAAGATGAACTAGAACCAACTATCAAAAATGAAGAAAAGGCCCTGATAGAAAAAGTTGAAGATAAGGATGAATGGGTAATTGATAGTGGATGCTCACATCATATGATTGGAGATAAAATTAAATTTTTCTCCCTAGAAGAATACAATGGCAGTCAAGTCAGATTTGGAGATGACAAGGCATGCATGATCAAAGGTAGAGGTATTATTTCTTTGGATGGTAAGCATAATACTAATAATGTCTATTATGTAGAAGGTTTAAAGTATAATCTTTTGAGTGTTGGTCAATTGGTTGATAAGAGTTTTCAACTTCAGTTTAAAGATAAAAAATGCAAAATCATTAACAAGACTGGTTTGGAGATTGCAACTGGTATTTAGACAGGAAGTAATATCTTTCACTTGAACATTGGTAATAAGACATTCTTGATTTCTCATATTGATGAGAGTTGGCTATGGCATAAGAGGTTGTGTCATGTTAATTTTGATTTTATTGTTAAGATCAGTTCAACTAAGGCAGTTAGAGATATACCTAAGATTATGAAGCATCATAATCTGACATGTAAGGAATGTCAATTGGGTAAGCAATTTAGAAGTTCTTTTAAAAGCATACATGATAAATCTAATGATCTACTTAATTTGATTCACACTGACTTATGTGGTCCAGCAAGGACTAGAAGCTTTCAAGGTGATAGGTATTTCATGTTGATTATTGATGACTATTCTAGAATGATGTGGCTGACTTTTCTAAGGGAGAAGTTTGAAGCTTTTGATAAATTCAAGATCTTTAAAGCGAAGGTTTAAATTGAAACTAGATTGAAAATCAAATGTCTAAGATCAGATCATGGTAGTCAGTTCACTTCTCATGAATTTAATAGTTATTGTGAGACAAATGGAATCAAGAGACAATTATCTGCACCTAGGACTCCTCAACAAAATGGAATAGTGGAAGGAAAGAATAGAACCATTTTGAATGCAGTTAGATCTATGATGATGGAAGCCAAATTGCCTCATATCTACGAGAGAGAAGTAGCGAGTACAACAGTCTACACATTCAACAGAGTTCACATCAAAGGTGAAACCGGTAAGATCCCTTATGAACTATGGTTTGGACATACACCTACTATTAAATATTTCAAAATTTTTGGAAGTAAATGCTATATCAAAAGAGATGATTCAATTGGAAAGTTTGATCCTAGATGTGATGAAGGGATATTTTCTGGTTATTCAATTCAGAGCAAAGCATATAGATGTTATAACAAAAGATTGCAAAAAATTGTTGAGAGTGCTAATGTGAAAGTGGATGAACAGTATAGGAATCATTCTATATCATATCACAGGGAACTGATAGTGGAAATGATCATAATTGAACCAACAATGCCTCAACTAGTACAGGAAGCTGAGATAGTCACACCGGCACAATCAGAAAATTCAACTATGACTGATGATTAGAGCAGTGAACCCGAAGTTCAAAAGACACCAAGGTATGTAAGATTAAATCATTCTGAAGATCAAATTATTGGAGATAGGAACAAGGGAGTTATGATGAAGAAAATTGGCAAATGAAGAGGTATGTGTTATTTCTCAAGTTGAACCAACAACTATTATTGAAGCTTGTAAGGATAAACATTGGTTAAAGGATATGAAAGATGAATTAGATCAGATAGAGAAAAATGAGACTTGGTCTTTAGTTCCCCGGCCTAAAAATAAGAATGTTACTGGAACTAAATGGGTTTTTAGGAATAAATTGAATGAGGATGGTCAAGTTGTAAGAAACAAGGCTAGACTAGTTTGTAAAGGATATTCTCAAATGGAAGGAATTGATTATGGTGAGACATTTGTACCTATAGCTAGAATTGAAGTTGTTAGACTATTTCTTGCCTATGCAGCTTATAAGAACTATAAGGTTTATCAAATGGATGTTAAATGTGCATTTTTGAATGGTGAGCTTGAGGAATGAGTTTACATTGAGCATCCTAATGGATTTTTATTGACAAATGATAAAGATATCATTTGCAGACTGAAGAAAGCCTTATATGGATTGAAACAGGCTCCTAGAGCTTGGTATGCAAGCTTAGATAAATATCTTTTGAAGCTTGGTTTTACTAAAGGCAGTGTTGATAGTAATTTATATTATAAGATCACTGACAATGATACTCTAATTATCAGCCCGACATGCATTATCAGAGACATTATTCATTATGACACTAATGAGTGGTGCTACTACTCAGGGGGAGTAGTCAGCTTTGAGATCCAGAGGTTTTTGCTTTGATATTTTTGTCAGATTTTTGGCATTGATGTCAAAGGGGGAGTGATAGTGATGTGAAAAATCATTCAAAACCTTACATATATATCATTCACAAGGGGAGAGCTATTGAGAATATTGTTGGTTGTCTTCCAGAGGGGAAGACTTGTTTGGCACTTCTTGGTAGTTAGATGTTTTTCACATCTAGTGTTGCCATTAATGCCAAAAGGGGAGATTGTTGGCATTATGGATGAATTGATTATTTGTTGCATTGATGTTTTGTCATTGATGTCAACACTAGCTATTATGATTGGTTACTAGCAGACAGGTTTTGCTTACCGGTAGAAGATCTAGTGTTACCGATAGAAGAGACTATCTGTTGAACAATTCCATCATGTTTGGATCAGTGAATTATGTTTTATTTCAGGTGTTATATACTCCATGAGCATGTTTTGTTCAGTTGGTATTGACTTGATAATTGGATGCTATCATACACTCTGGTAAACCCTTACCGACACTAGTTTAAGGCTTTATCGACAGAGCTTTCATTGAGGAATCATGACATGATGCATAATTGGTGATCGTGCAACTTCTTCATGGATTTCAGGATGCTAAAGATGTTCTTTGATCATGCTTCAACTGCTTGAAGACATTTCTTTGGAGTGGTGGACCCAGAATAGGTCTGGTACCTATCTAGGTTATGGACTAGTATCATGCTAACATGTACTTTACACATTACTGAGATGCTTCAAGAAGATTTATGGATTTGCTATTATTGTTTTGGTCTTAAGCCAACATGGCATATCTTTGTAGTATAGAATTGTGTAATGATCTTATTGTAATATCTTTTAGGTGGCCGACCTAATTGGTTTAGGCCTTAGGGTTTGTATAAATAAGAGGTAGAAACTCTTTGTAGAGTATCATGGTTATGAAAAAGGTCATGGTCAAGGAATGTAATGAGAAAATATTGTAATATCATTCAGGTAGAGGAGTTGGTCGATCATTGGTGATCGAATTGGATTTAGAAGAGGATTTAGTCCTCCAGCACTAAGCTTAACTGGGATTGTAATCAGGCATGGTAGATGTTATTTCTGACAGTTCACTCTATTGGATTGTTGTCCATTTATCTTGAGATGGTTGTAGCCTCTCTGTAGTCAATGAGACTATTTTGTAATGAGTAGTATGCTCTAGGCAGCGTGCCTTCCTACAATTGCAAGCCCGTCATTGTATCACATACTTTTTGCAGAAGTATCATCTGACTGTGGGTAGGCTTCCCACAATGTTTTTTCCCTTTCTGGAATTTCCATGTACAAATCATGGTGTTATGCAATATGGTTGCTTTGCATTGATTATCTGGTTAATTGTTAAATTCTATTGTTTACCGGTATCTGATCCTACCAACATCTATATGTTATTTACCGCTACTTGATTTGTTTAAGGTTGCATTATGGATTAAAAGTTATAATCTGTTAACAACTGATTCACCTCACCCTCTTAGTTGTTCACTGGTTATCCTAACAAAATCAAGTACATCATTAGATTTATCATGTATTCTCTTAAAAGAAGTTCTAACTTGCTTTCCCAATTGACATTCTTTACATATTGGATTATGAGGCTTCATAATCTTAGGTATATCTCTAATTGCCCTTGAACCGATATTAACAATACAATAAAAGTTAACATGACACAACCTCTTATGTCATAACCAACTCTCATCAATATGAGCAATCAAACATGTCTAGTTACAAGTATTCAAGTGAAAGATATTACCTCCAGTCTAAGTATCGGTTGTAATCTCCAAACCAGTTTTGTTAATGATTTTGTATTTTATCTTTCGATTGAAGTTGGAAACCCTTGTCCACCAATTGACCAACACTCAAAAGATTATTCTTTAAACCTTCTACATAATAATAATTACCAGTATTATGCTTGCCATCTATAGAAATAATACCTCTACCTTTGATCATACATGCTTTGTCATCTCCAAATCTGATTTAACCGCCATTGTATTCTTGCAGGGATTGAAATTTTCTTTTATCTCTAGTCATATGATGTGAGCATCCACTATCAATTACCCATTCATCCTTATCTTCAACTTTTCTTGCTAGGGCCTTTTCTTCTTTCATGATAGCCAGTTCTGGTTCATCTTCCTTTACAGCATAGAACACCCATTCGTTTCCATTGCCAAATCCACTAGCATAGTTTGTTGTTGGTTCATCCTCAGAGTCATCACTTACTCATTCCTCATCTACTATGTATCATTGTTTACTTTTCTTGAATCTATATCTATTCTAATTAGGCTTAAATGATTTCTTAACTCTCCCCTCAAATCTTGCATTCCTTTCAGGACATCTAGATGCAAAATGACTAATCTTATTACATGCAAAACATTTAAATGGTGCTTTTCCTTCATACTTACTTCTTGCAGGTCCTTTAGGCACTCTTCTAGCAAATAGGGCTTCAAGTTGTTCAAATTCTTCATCTTCTTTCCTCATATCTTCCAATTCTTTTGCATATAAGGCTTTCCAATCACTTTTGTCGATAGATGATGATGATGATGCATGAAAAGAAGGTCCAGCCTTCACAGCTCTAGAAGATCCAAATTCTTCAAGCTCAAAAGAAGATAATTTCCCAATCAGAATGTCTCTATTAACTGAAGTGTTTTCCATTGTTCTCAGCTCATTAATTGCAATTGCCTTCATCTTGTAAGCCGGTGGAAGGGCTCTCAAGACTTTGGAAACTATTTAATATTCACTTAGAGATACTCCACAACATTGAATTACCATAATAATCTCATTTACTCTTTCCATAAACACAACAATTCTTTCATTATCTTCCATCTTCAAGTTTTCATACCTTACCTGGTAACCATCAAGTTTAGCAATTTTGACAGTAGGGTCACCTTCATTCAAAGTTTGCAATTTATCCCACATAACCTTTTCCAATGATTTATCAGTCAATCCCATGATTTGCGGATTAGTAAGTGCACACAAGAGGGCTTCTTTAGCTCTACAATCATTTTCAATATTCTTGTCCAGGTCTGCAAGAACAGGATTGACAGATGCCAAATCATAAGGTGTATATCCTTTCTCAGTGATCTCCCAAATATCCTTTCCAAGACATCTAAGATGATTCTCCATTCGAATTTTCCATATACCATAATTTGTTCCATCAAGCCTAGGGATTTCTCTTTTGAAAATAGTTGTTGGTGGATTTGAAGTGTTAGCTGCCATAGGATCTACCTCAAGTGGTTAAGCTTCTGCAAAAGAGGACTAAAGCTCTGATACCAATTGTTAGGATAACCAGTGAACAACTGAGAGGGGGGGGGTGAATCAGTTGTTAACAGATTATATCAATTAAACCACTTTATAACCTTTAACTAGATCACATTAACATTAATTACCAGAATAGCAGAAATAGATACCGGTAAACAATACAACTTAACAATAAAACAGATAATCAACACAATGCAACCATACCACATAACACCATGATTTGTACATGGAAAACCCAAAAAGGGAAAAACGTGGGAAGCCTACCCACAGTCAGATGATACTTCTATAGAAAGCATGTGATACAATGAGGGGCCTACACATGTAGGACGACACACTGCCTAGAGCATACTACTCATTACAAAAGAGTCTCACTGACTATAGAGAGGTTATAACCACCTGAAGATAAATGGACAACAATCTAGAATAATGAACTGCCATAGATAGCATCTACCATGGCTGATTATAGTCCCGATTAAGCTCAATACCTGAGGCCTTTGACCTCTTCCTTAATCCCAATTTGATCACCTATGATCAACCAAATCTCTTTCGCATATGATATTTCATTCCACAACCACTATACATTAATTACAATGAGATCTTACATCAATTTATACCAACCCTAAGGCCTAAACTAATTAGGTTGACCACCTAAAAGATATTACAATAAGATCATTACATACATCAATATTACAATGATATGCAATGTCAGCTTAAGACCAAAATAACAATAACCAATCCATAAATCATCCCTGTAATGTGTAGAGAACACGTTAACATGATACCGATCCATAACCTAGATAGGCACCAGACCTAATTTGGGTCCACCATGCCAAAGATATGTCTTCAATCAATTGAGGCATGATCACAGAACATCTTCAGCATCTCGAATTCCATCTAGAAGCCTCACCAACACCACTTATGCATCCTATCAGTATTTCTCAGTGAAACCTCTACCGGCTAAACCTTAAACCCATGCCGGTAATGGTTTACAAGAGTGTGTGATAGCATCTGATTAGCAAATCAATACCAATTGACCAAAACATGCTCTAGAAGCATGTGACACATAAAATCAAACATACTCCATTGATCCAAACATGTTGGAAGTGTCCAACAGATAGTCCCATCTGTCGGTAACACTAGATCTTCTACCAGTAACCAAAACCTATCTGCTGATAACTAACCATAACAACTAGTGTTGACATCAATGACAAAAAATCAATACTACGCATAATTGATTCATCCATAATGCCAACAAATTTTGTCATTAAAAACCTCAGAGAGATTCTCATCTCAAATCGTAAGGGCCTAGAGGTGCTTAGGGCATTATCTATGATAGTAGGGTCTCGTATGTGTCTCCTATTGTACCAAATCCTCTAGACACTCATTCTAACATCACTTATCCTCAGATTGGTGTTTTTATTCCCAGGGCATCGATTCATATTGTGGATAGAGCTTCTATAATTGATCCTCTATTTGGTAACACCATTCCAAGTATTAATGTCTCTCAAACTCCCTTGGGGTATATCGGTCCCATTGCAATCTCTACCACTGTTATGTCCACAACTCATGCTTTTGGTCTTGGTACTAGTCCTCATACTAGTGTTGGTATTGGTACTGGCCATTCTCTTGGCCTTGGTGTTGATACTAGTGTAAGTACTATTGTTTCTACTAGCATGTATAATCTGCTTTTGCGTATTAATCTTATTCTTAAAGCCATATTGTAGAACATGGGATAACTTTAACAATAGCTAACCAATGTTACCAATGCTACTAATGAATCCTCTCTACCACTATATTACTAAATTGCAACCCACTTGTAGTACACATGCTTAACATGATAACCTTTCCCAAGGGGTTAAGGCTCTAAAATTTGATTGATATACTGTTGATGGAGATCCTCAATCGCACATTGATTCTTTTCTTACTCTTTGTATTGATAATCATAGTCAGGATCATGTTCTACTTAAACTATTCTCCTAGTCTCTCAAAGGGAGCATTCTAAATTGGTATAGTTATTTATTGGATTATTCGATTCAAACTTTTGATCATTTGATGGTTGCATTTTTCAAATGGTTTCAGACTAACATTGACAACAAGGTCACCATCATTGACCTTGTTCATTGCAAATAATGACTAAATGGAGAAATTGATCATTGATTTCATATCGAGGTACCAATCTATATCTACCAAGATACCTTATCCTCTACCAGATGGTGACCTTTAGAAGATGTTTATTGGTAGTCTACAATCAATACTGGGGAAGAAGCTCTCCTCACATAGATATCCAAATGTCTCTGATATTTACACTTCTCTCACTCATTATCAACATCCAATGATTCAATTTGGAGATCCTACTCCAAATTCTAGTATTGATAGCTTTGGAGGTGCATCTTCCTCAAATGAGCCCCAAAAGTATAAAGTTGTAGCTAATGTAATCACAATTGCTTAAGAAATTGAGAAAAAACATTGGAGCCTCAACGTAATCAAGTATTCACTAAATTATTCAATCCTTATTTGAGTGTGTTGCAAAAATTATTGAAATTTAATTTGGTGACCCTTCATGAGATAATACCTCTTCTAAATAACGAATCATACCCTATTTTGTATGATGGTTCTAAGTTCTACTAGTATCATGTGCTCGACAATGATACTGAACGTTGTATGCATTTCAGACACATCATCCAAGACCATATAGATAATAGTACAATCAGAGTTAAAGATAAGAAGCAAAAACCTAATAAGTTTGTGAATAAAACAAAGAGTAAATTACATATTACACTGATCTATTTTTTCCACATTCATCAAATTTTATCTTTGCATCATCCTCTCCTCCATCAAATGATTTTCCTAATGTAAACAAGGTCACCATCACTTTGATTTCTCCCCCAAGTTAGAGAACTAAGAGTATGGATACATCATTCACACCACTTGACTTGTATAATGGAGAGCTTGCTCCTCTCTACATCCTTGCTAAAATCAATGGTGATCACACTATTACCAATGTTATTGTTGATCCATCATGCATAGTTGATGTGATCACAAAGGAAACCCTCTTCATCAATAGCCCTCATTAGGTGAAATATGATGAGTGTCATGCTACCATACATATTATACATGATGGACTCTCTATTCCACCCATGGGGTGCACTACATTGATGGTCCTCATGGGACCCAAGGCAGTATCTAGTACATTTTTTTTCATCCCTAAGTATGACCTATTCCATGCAAAGTTGGGTATTTTCTGGCTAATTGCTATGAATATGGTGCCTTCAATGGTGCACAAATGTCCCAAGTCCCCTCACAAGGGTGTTGTGCACACTATCCAAGATACTAGATGCTAGCCACTAGTGTCCCATGGGGGTTTTTCTCTTGATCATTTTTGGCTTGGTTTGGTTGGACCTATGCTTCCTCATGGTGATCTGTTATATAAGGCATATTACAAGTATAAGACCAACAATTAGCATCTAGATCAATCCAACCTACTCTATCTTTGTGCCCCCCGCATCTTTGTGTACTCCTACATTTCAGTGTGCTTCATCTTTCACTCCCTCTTCATCGAGGGTTGAAGACAAACCTATTCCTCAGGGTAGGCCTCCCCATTCACCAAGAACCACACAACCTCCAACGATGTCTTCTATTCATATGGATGTCCCTAGCAAAAACAAAGGAAAGGCACCCATGTTGTTGAAGTCTAAGGATCGTCCCCCATTTGAGCTACCTATCCTTGTAGATATCCTTGACCCCACTTTTTTATGGCAAGGGTAAGTATTCACCATGTTCTCACCCTTATCCTCTAGATCATGTATCTCAACTTCTAAGGGTTCCTCTCGTTCCCCCAATTGGTCCTAGAGAAAAACAAGGAAAGGTGTCCAAGGCTAAGCCTACAATTCTTTCTATGATAGAACCTGCTATTTCATTGGTTGAGACTTCTTCAATGTCGGTAACAACACTGGCAACCTTTCCTATGGAGTAGGATTATTGAGCCTTCTCAAGTTTCTCTTCATAGTCCCCATCTACGTTCAAACTAGCTTGTGCACAAGCATAAGCGTCATTGATGGGAAATGTTTAGGAAATATGAATTTACTTTGAAGGTTGAGGATGAGTCTTTAGTGTCTAGTTGTGCTCCCCCTACATTTATTCCCACTTTTTTATATTTCTCTTGCTAGCTCTACATCTATTTCCACTCCATCCTCTATGTTTCTTTCTACTACTCCGGGGACTATTAATGAGACTCGCCTTAGTGGGTATAGATATTCATTGCTTTCTCCTTGGAGTTGCTACTTATGACCTCTTTTCCTAATATCCCCTTGTTTTCCTAGCCTATAGACATGATGTATACATAGGTGGTGTCCAGTGCAACATTGTTTGGTCCTCTCGCTTCATTTCTACATCTTCATTGTAGCTTTCCTGGGGTCCTCAATCCTACCAAGGTTGATGTGTAGTCCTCACCCACATGCCAAGCTATAATGAAGGAAAAACTTCAAACCTTTGATAAAAATGTGTGTAAGGCCTATGATGTACCATATATAATTCAAATTTGGAACTTACACCATTTCAGCTCTAGGATGACTAGTTTGATGTTTTGGTTAGATAGAATATAAAACTAGGAAAAAAATTTAATTGTAAGGATCCATTTCTTGTCATCATATCTATTGGGAACTATGTATTCATATGATCTTTTATGGATGCAAACACATAGGAGACTACATGATAAGTGGATGAGACCCCATTGGTTGCTAGAAACAAATGATGAAAACCTGTTGGTTCATTTAGAGCTTTCTCACTCAACTAGTGCATTGGAGCTTCAAGGAGTTTTAGGAAATATTAGTAAGTTAGTGTGAGAATTGTTGGTTAATTTTGTTTGTTGTTGTGTGGTGAATTTCATAACAATCCATTTTTATTGAGATCTAATTTAAAAAAATTAGTTTTGGGCTATAGTTTGATTTAATTTTTGCAAGTTCATATGTTGAGTAGCTATTTTCATTCATTTTATTTGTGTATAATTGATTTTTTTTTGTTTAGATATTATTTGCGAGTATTGTTGTTTGTTACACATCTCCTATTCTTACTCAAAATATGGGAAGGGGCATGACATATACAGAGTGATTATCTTCCTACCATGGATATGATGTAAGAGAAATATAATTACATGACAATAATTCATATTACATGATTGTCCATTAAAAGGTATATTTGTGTTTAGTGATGGGAGAGTGGAAACTCTTACTAGTTCTTTATGTATTTTTGGAATTTTTTAGAATTTTTTCTTATTTCTAAGTTGAATAATTTAAGGACCCATATAATATTTGATAAGCATAATTGTAGGTTGGTGAGATAGAATTTGGTGGATAGTAGAGAATATTATGTTGCTCAACTTTGTTAAGGTTAAATACCTCTAATTTTTATAGCTCTGTCAATGCAAAATGCACTAGATATACATGAGTTTTGTGGCACCAATGTTTGGGCCATATTGGTGAAAGATGGATTAGGAACTTGATTAATAAATGTTGGTTGATGATTTTTATTATTATAATCAATTTTTTATTTTTTTGAGAAAAAATTGTGTTTGGAAAATAGAATAAGACATCTTTTTCTTCAAGCAGTTACAAAGATAGGAGATTGTTTGAGATTATTCATTCAAATATCCGTGGTCTAGTGGATGTTAAATCCATGAAAATAATTATCATTTCATTACACACACATGCACACATAGACATATACATATACATATACATATACATACATACATACATACATCCATGTATGTATGTATGTATGTATACTATGCATATATATATACAAATACACATATGTACATATACATATACATGTGCATATATATATATATATGTATGTATGTATATATGTATATATATGTATATGTATCTATATGTATATATATATATATATGTATACATATATATATGTATACATATATATACATATATATGTATATATACATATATATATGTACACACACACATATACATATACATATACATATACATATACATATACATACATACATACATACATACATACATACATACATACATACATACATACATACATACATACATACATACATATATATATATATATATATATATATATATATATATATATATATATATATATATATATATATATATATGTACATACACACACACACACACACACACACACACACACACACACACACACACACACACACATATACACATTTATATGATTTATGCATGAGATAATGACTATGTGAATCTATGAGGTGTATAAGGGATTGTCATATTATTTAAATATAACACAAGAAAGAGCTAGCCACATTATTTATATATGATTATATGTGTTGGTCATTGTGTGGTTTTTTGTGTATATTCTTCAATACCAAAAAACATTTTAGTAGAATGTATTTATTACCATATTATTTTAATATGATAGAACTGGACGCATGAAAAAACTTATGTTTGTGATTTAAAAGTAAAATTAGAGATGTTGTATTAGAGGAGGGGATGCATTCTCTCTATTATTGATGTATGAACTATGACACCTCTAATTCTTACAAGAGATAAGTAGATGAGATGACTAAGAAAGAACTCTTAAGCTAGGCCTAGGAATAACAATGGTAATTTTGGGAGCTTACTACATTCTAACGTGAGTTTATGACTTGTGGAATAAATTTTTCACCACCACTATAATTGAAAAAGTTATGAAGTTGACACTTCTAAACTAGATGAAGATGCTTGCTCATTTAAGACATTAATCTAAGTTTAATGATTATGATTTAAAAAGTATAATAATGTAATAACCATATATGCTCTCATCTAATATATTACTTCAAGTATAATAGTGATGATCTAAATAATATTAATAACCAAAAGACAACTAAATTACATATTATAGATCATATAAATGTTATAACACATTTTACATACATTATATATCATAAAATTACTATTGAATATTTTTATTTTATAATAAAATTAAAATTTTATAAAATTTATAAAATATTTTACAAATACAAAACTTTAACTTTATGATTGCCTAAACTATGATTGACATACAATATATGTAAAATATTTTAATTTTACTTTTACCTCTACCTTTCTAAAATATGGCATACAATGTAAGGTATTTTAATTGCCAACTATTTTTACTTCTATTTCTTTTACTTGGTCTTATAATGTGATGGTGTTTTCTCTTCTTGGGTTAATGTGGTAGAGCACAAAACATAAGTCACTTATCTCAGCTAGGCCATGGGGTGGTCCTAGTGATACTCCATGGGATGATAAGGCTTATTCAGGGCTTAAGCAAATAGGTATAGTCTCTGGGAGTTTGGAGCTTGCATAGATTCTATAAGGCTTGAATATAGCAAGAAGGGACCTTTAGTTTGGTCAAAGAAGCATGGTGGAAATGGAGGAGACAACACTTATCAGGTAAGCTTTAAATTAGAGGCAACCATTGTTTCAAATATTAGATTATAACTGAATTCATACAGTGTCTAGGTTTCAAAAGTAGAATTTGATTCATTCATAGGGTTCATTTTGTAAAGAATTAAGCTTTTGATTGTTACACTAAATTTCTTATTTTTCTTGATAATCATCTAAGGAAATGGTTATATAGCGACCAAGATGCATTATGGTATCTATGGTTAGATGCTACATAATTGAAGTTTTGATTTCTCATTGATGAAGACTGTTGTTATCTATTTAAAGTAATGATAGAGTGAACAAATTGTCATGTCATATCAAGCCATAGATGCCATGATACATCTTGATGGCTGTATAATCTTAATAAAGAAAGTTTCAACCCTGTTTAGCTTCTTGGGTTATCTTAATGTTATGAGTTCTTTTGATTTTTGTAATCTGAAAAGAAAATAACCCAATGAGTATCTGACAGCAATTAGTGGGCACTATGACCTAGTATATCTCATGGATGTGATAAGATCACTTACGTTTCAGACAAACCTTAAGGTGTCTCAAGGTACTTATTTTTCTTTTCCAATGAATGGTGCCAAAGTGAAGGGTTTCCATGGTAAAATTGGCTGCTACTTGGACTCCATTGGAGTGCATTTTGCTCCTCCTTCCCAAAACACAATTTGGTCAGCCATCAAAGGCTCTACCAAGAGCATCTTAAGAGCTTCAAACTGCTACTTGCAAGGCTTCCAAGGATTTTCCTCTTTCATAAATATCCATTTCTAATATTTGAACTAAGAACTGTGATACTTTTCCATTTCTAGATTGTGACTGAAGCTTGAATGGTATCCTCTTTCTTTATCTAGTCTAGTTTCATGAGTATGGTGATGAACTCTACGTCGACTGTCTCTTGGGTTTGGGTGCAAAATCTAACATGAATTAGTACAAGTAGAATATAATAGACCCATAGATTTGAATGCTTTGAATGCAGTGATAGTACCTTTTAAGGATTGGAAAAGTGGTAAATAACTTGTTTATTTTAAAATTTGAATCATATTATCCTTGACAACTAGAACAAGACCATGATAATGTTGTATTTTATTGACTATATGAAAATTTCAGAAATTTCAGAAATATAGGCATTTAATTATTTTATAATTATTTATAATATTATTGTCAGTATTGTCTGGAGTAAATTCAGAAATTTGTCCTTTAAGATTATGTCTGTATAAACTTTAAGATGTAATTTTTTTTATCTATGATCTTAAATAAAAATGTGTATTGATGTTTTTTTATTTAAAGTAATATATAACATTTTCATAAGAAATCTAAAATAATATCTCTTAAAAAAAAAGAACTGCAGAGCAGCATAGTTCCTGCCAAAGGCTAGAAGAGCAATGCAACACAAAATCAAGAATGAAACAATGTAACAACAGAATGAGTACTATATAACTTGTAGAGTTTTCTATACTAATAAATTCAATATAAAAAATGGTTTATTTTGGTCCTTTGCAATATCAACCTGATGTAAGTTAAACAAAATAAACACTATTATGCTCCTACAAATATGAGAAAATTATCTACCCAAATAGCTCAAGCTAGATCAAAACTAACATTGTTTTCTTAATTACATTTGTTAAATAATCCTCTATGATATTCCTAAAGGAGAAAAAAAGAAAGGACTTGGGCTATCAATAATGACCATTTAAGTTTCTTTGAGGACTTGGGAGAAAATCCAGAAGACCAGGGTAGAGACGATGACCTAATTCAATTTGCCAAACTTAACGGTATATTGCCCATGAAAGCAGAAGAAGATAACCCTCAAGCAGAGCAGGTAGGCAGGGGTGGCCCTAGCAGGGGTCATTGTGGGTCTAGGCATGGTCATGGCAAGGGCCGCCCTCTGTGCAGAGGCCGTGGGAGTGAGAGGAATGCGAACCTGCAATCTGATATTGACAAGGAAATTGCAAGCTAGGTTTCTTTGAGTTCTTTATAAGTTTTTGTTTCAGACTTGAGCTATAAATTTTGGCTTATCAAGCATATTTTTTGGTTTTTAGGGCAGTAAAGCATCTGCCATTCAGACTTATACTCTTTCAAGTTAAAGTTTTAAGACTTCATGTAAATCTCGGAAGGACATATATGTCTTCCATGATCTGTATAAACCTTGTTAATAAATCTACTACCTACTAGCTATGTAAGCTCTGTTAATTTTTGTATAATCAATATAATGTTGGCTCTGCCTTTACCGATCAAAAAAATAATGACCATTTAAGTTAATTGATTGTGTGAAGGAATCTGCCAAGCTGTAGAAAATTAAAATATTTATATCTTCCTTTGTGTAATATATTGACTATAAGAAGTATTGTTAATGATGTTATGATTTTTTAATCTGTATTCCATATTAGAATACAATAGATTATTACAGTGTTGATTCATATGACCTTTTACATATTTAAAAGAACAAAAAAGAATGCCTTTTCCTATTTTCAATTGAGATTTTAAATAGTGGGCCTAACTTTAGGTGATTCAGATTTCAGGTATAGGGCTAAATTGTTATGGCATACTTTCATATATGAATCATAAAAACTATACTAGAGCTCACCGATCAAATCTCTATTAACAAAAGTTCATATTTCAAACTTCTTTCAAGATAATTTCCCTTTTCAAAATTTTATATAATTAATTTTTTGATATTTACTACCATTTTTTTAGAATCTTTCATTGATATTCACTGCCACATGACATTTTGAGCCCAATAGATGTTTCCTGTAACTGGGCCTGAAGAAAATGGAGGCCAATTTGAAATTTTGGATTCGTCCAAAAGTTTCTTCTTCATCTCTTTCTTTACTCACAAAAAGATTGTGCTTAAATTCTCATGGGGGAATGTGGTTCCTTAGCAAAGCAGGGTGATTTTAAAAAAAAACATAGTAATACCATGAAGGAATTTTTAAGCTTTTGTTTGGTTTGGATTCTTTGAGTTGATTCCGGTGGTTATTGGCAAGTTCGAGGTGATTGGACCATCTTTTGGGAAGCGTGTGATCATGTATTTTGGGTCCGCAATATGTTTTGGAAAGGATCTAAGATGACTTGCAGGATTACATGTTTCATATTTTGGTATTTTGTGAAGTCGACTTGTGGAGATTAGTTTGCCAGTGCGGATATATAAGATTGACTTGGTTAATTCATTTGCATGTGGATATGATGTGTGTATTTATTTTGGAGCAATTGAGCCAGCTTCACATTTGCACCTTGAAGTTTTGAATATCCGATAATCAGTAGCAAGGCAGACTGTTACTTGGCATAGTCAAATTCTTTTATTCAGTTCATTACTCATTGTAATCATTTTCTATTAGACTGTAAAGCAGTGAGCCTTCCTTCGGGGTTGTAGCCCTATTTTTGTAACTGGGTAGTGAGCTCTAGGCAGTTTGCCTGAATGCAATTGCATTCCCTTTTTGTAATATTGTTTTGCTACAAGACATAGTGGAATAATATTGTGGGTTCAAATTCCACCATTATTTTTTCCTTTCCAGGTTTCCATGTAAAAATATTAGTGTTATGGTTATGTGCTTGTTTTTTTTATGTTTCTGCATTTCAGTTTCCTATTTGTGCATCCAATTGATTAAGAATTAGATTAACAAATTTATAAATATCGGAACACTGATTCACCCCCCCTCTTAGTGTTCATTGATTCCAACAATTTGTATTAGAGCCTAGTTCCTCCAAGGAAACCTGACAACTTGAGGAAGATCTAGAAGATTGAATCATTGGACTCTAGTTTGTAGAGATATCTTGTTGTGACACTTGAAGCAGCAATGAAGGAAAAGAGTAGCTTGAAAAAAAAATTGAGTGCAGTTGAAGACTTCATTGAAACCTTGAAAGATCAAGTAAACACTTCTTGGCAAAAGAGAAAGGAGCCAGTGGACAAGCTGAAGGAAAAAGAAGAGCAAAGTGTTGACAATCAAATTCTTCAAGACAAGACTGATGAATGTGAGAAGCCGGCTATGGAGAACACAGTTTTGAAGAATGAGATGAAATCTATTGTTATGAAGTTTACTAAAGAAATTGAAGACCAGAAGAAGAATGAAGAAAGCTTGAATCAATTCTTAAAGGACAGATTTGATGAGTGTTACAAATTGACATGTGAGAATGATCAATTAAAGCTTGAACTAGTGTAGACAAAGAATGATGGACAAGAACTTGAGAGACAAATTATAATTCTGAGAGATGAGTTGACTACTGCTAATGAGCATAAAGAAAATTTCAAAGCTAGTTTAGTTTGGTTGGATGAGATGCTAGATAGTCAGAGACATGGGAAAGATACAAGAGGAATTGGTTATGAGAAAGGACAATCCTTCGGGTCTGGACAGAGTAATGCAAAATCAAATCATTAGTAGAGCAAGAAACCTCTGGTAAGACAACCTAATACTTATAAATTCAATTTTAGATGCTTTACTTGCAATAAATTCAGTCATATGGAAAACCAATGCAAAAGTAGGATGAATAATGGAATGATGAATAATGTGATAAACAATGGTCTTACCTTTACCGGTCAATGTTTCAAATACAACAACTTTGGACATAAGTCAAATATGTACAGAAAGATGATCAATTTTTCAAAACAAAAGATGTTTTGCATGTGGGGTGTTTGGACATATATCTAATCAATGCAAGATGAGACCAAATCAAATGAACTTTAGGCCTATGCAAAGAAATATTGTCTATCATGCATGTAACAAAGTAGGTCATATTGGAAGACATTGCAGAAGTAGGAATGCACCGGTGAACAAGAACAAATTTGATGAGAAAGGAAATGCAAAGGTAGATGATATTAGAGATCAACACAAGAAGATGTGGGTAAAGAAAGAAGATCAGAATGTGCAGAATGGCTCCACACCTGAATCCGGTGATGGAACCTCATCCAATAACTAGGGATTTTTGGCCTTAGGGGGAGTTTTCATGCAGATCCTTAGAACCTCCTTGCAGAGATCTGTAACCGGTTTCAAAAGGTTGTAGAAGATTCAGACCAAGCATACAATTGATATCCGAAAGATTTTTGTAGCAGTTTGGCAATCTAATGAAATAATTGATGTAAAATAGTGTAACCAGAAGCTTTAAGGTTGAAGAGTTTATTACAACTTAAAATTAAGTTTTCAGAAGTTAAAAAGGCATTTTGAAATCTTATTCTTCACAATGCGATCAAGAGAATAGAGTAGAGCAATGTGCAAAAGAGATTTAACAGTGAAACCAAGTTTGAAGCGATCATCTAACAATTTCTTGTGCCTGGTTATGAATTAAAATGTATTTATCTATTCACAAGCTATCATTTAAAACCCTAGGATCGTCATGGCATCTTGGTGCAGGAGCACCTAGTTGAGTCAAAACTTCATTTTTGGGTATTTATGCTTTTTTTGTTTGTAAAGTCTTGTGTTAGGTTGTTTTTGTTGTTTTAGGTTGTTTTGAGTCATTTGTAGTGGTTTTGATCTCATTTTGGGCTTGAGAGATCAAATCTTGCATTTCAGGCCTTGAGTTGACAATTTTTGGCCAAAATGTGAAAAATGGCCAAAAAGGTCTCCTAATGGTTTCAAGAGCATTGAAACATGTTTGTTTAGTGTTTCTAAGCATGTCTAAGTTTTTTAGGCAAGTTGATAAGGCTAGGTTGTCAAAAATGCCTTTGTGAGCAAGAAAAGTTGTCATTTGGCTTAAGAAAGTTGTCAAATTTGTCATTTTCTTGAAAAATGTAATTATTGCAGCCTCTTGTCCATACAAGGGCATGGAAACCAACTAGAGAAACTATATAAGGCTTGTTAGGTCTCAGGGACAACTGAGAGGGGGGGGGTGAATTAGTTGTCCTAAATATTAAACCAAAAACCACTTAATCAAATTACTGTTTAATACTGGTGAAACAGTCTATGATACCAGTAGAACAAATTAACTGATAAATGAAATACCGGTAAAGAATAATGCATGAAACTAATAGAAAAAATCATCCACAACACATAACACCTATATTTGTACGTGGAAACCCTGTCAGGGGAAAAACCACGGTGGGAAACCTTACCCACAATCAGATGATACTAATGTAGATAGTAAGTGTACATAAATAGGGTCTACACATGCAGAAAGGCCAACTGCCTAGAGCTCACTGCTCAAACACAAATGGGAGTCCCACTGAGTACAATTGGATGGTTAAATCCAATAAGAATGTACTGCTTAAAGTAGCATCTTCATATGCTGGATTCAGTATTGGTGTAATGCTGATATGCTTTCACAAAACCCTAGCTTTACCTTCAAATGATGTCTTCATGTATAGCTCTGCTAAATCTCGCATATACCTTCACACACAACCTTCTTCGCATTCCATATTCGATCTTATATTTAAGATCTTACATTTATATCATAACCTAAGACCAATTATAGTAGGTTAGCTCTACAAGATATTACAATAAAATCATTTTACAACAAATACAATATCAGATGCAATAACCGATTGAATATGTCGACTTAATGCATTTACAACATTAATTAATTAATTCCATAGTGTGCCATGTTGATCTGGAAGAGTTAAGCCTGCCGGTGTAACCCTAGATAACCCTAGACCTATTTGCCGATAAAAGCAAATATGCAAGTGTAAATATACCAATGAGTATTACTTCAAAACAAGGTGTTCCCATGATGTCTTCAACATTACTAGGTGTCTTCCATGTCATTCCAAGTGCCGGTGATGATTACATCCTGCTGGTGAACCATATACCAGTAACTGTGCAATAGTTACTTGTCTGCCGGTGAATGCTGCTAGATCACCAAAGTGCTAGTGTTTTAGTAGGTGTTGACATCAATGACAAAACCATACCAAAATACCAAAAATCTCCCCCTTTAGCATTGATGGCAACACAAGATGGAAAAACTATCAAAGTGCCAAAATAGAAATGCCAAATATCAAAAACCAATAATCTCCTTTAGTTCAATAAACAATCTCTCCCCCTATGGGTAACATGTATCTTTTTCTTTCTGTGTTTTTCCATAACAATCTCTCCCCCTTTGACATCAAATTCCAAAGTTACAAAAATCAATTGTTATTTTCACATACAAAATACCAACTATATTCAATATACCATCTACTCCCCCTGAGAAGTAGCTTCCTCATCAAAGCCGGTTTTAAGAATATATCTCTGTTAATTCTCCCAGTTGATGACATACATCAGTTCTCTAAGTGTCTATTAGTGGGGGTATGACCCCAAGTTGATCTCTGAGATATTTGAAAGTCACCTTAGGTAGAGGTTTAGTAAAAATATCTGCAATCTTCTCTTTAGTGTTTACATAAACCAGTTTGACCTGTTTTGCTTCAACATTTTCTTTTAGAAAGTTCAGTTTGATAGAGACATGTTTAGTCTTAGAATGTAGTACCGGATTCTTGGATATATCAATTGCTGCAGTGTTATCACAATAGAGAGTTATAGGTTCCTTGCAATTCACCTTTATGTCCTTTAACATTTGTTTAAGCCATAATACCTGTGTACAGTTTGTTGTTGCTGCAACATATTCTGATTCTGTTGTTGATAAAGATGTGCAACTCTGTTTCTTGCTTAACCAAGAAATTAATCTGCTTCCATGGAAAAATGCTCCACCAGTGGTGCTTTTCCTGTCATCTACATCTCCTGCCCAATTTGCATCTGTATATGCACATAATTCAAAATTTTCATTTCTAGGATACCATAATCCAAGATTTGTAGTGCATTGTAAATACCGGAAAATCCTTTTTACTGTTGATTCATGATTTTCCTTAGGATTACTTTGAAATCTTGAAACAATACATACTGCATTCATAATATTTGGTCTTGTTTGTGTTAAATATAGTAAACCTCCTATCATAGATTTGTACTTGGTTGGATTGACAGATGTTGATTCACCTCTTATTGATAATTTGTCATTTGTAGTCATAGGTGTACTTACCGATTTAGAGTTTTCCATCCCAAATTTCTTTAGTAGCTCTTTTAAGTACTTTGATTGACTCAAAAATATACCACTGTCAGTCTGAGAGATCTGTAATCCTAAAAAGAATTTTACTTCTCCTATCATAGACATTTCAAATTCTTGTTGCATTTTGATAGAAAAATCTTTACATAATCCATCTTCTCCTCCAAAGATTATATCATCAACAAAAACTTCTATAACCAAGATGTCATTATTAGTTACTTTATAGTATAAATTACTGTCTGCATTACCTTTAGAAAAACCAATCTCTAAAAGATACTTATCTAATCTTGCATACCAAGCTCTTAGACCTTGCTTCAATCCATACAAAGCTTTCTTTAACCTACAAACCATATCTTTGTCTTCTGTTAAAGAAAATCCATTAGGTTGTTCAATGTAAACCTCTTCTTCAAGAATTCCATTGAAGAATGCACATTTAATATCCATCTGATATACTTTATAGTTTTTATGAGCTGCAAAAGCCAAAAATAATCTAACTGCTTCAATTCAGGCTACTTGTGCAAAGGTTTCATTGTAATCAATTCCTTCCTTTTGAGAATATCCCTTACACACTAATCTTGCTTTATTTCTGATTATTTTACCATCTTCATTAAGTTTCTTTCTAAAAACCCATTTGGTTCCAATAACATTTTTATCTTCAGGTCGGGGAACTAATGTCCAAGTGTTATTCTTCTCAATTTGCTCTAATTCTTCTTCCATAGCTTTAATCCAAAATTTATCTTCACATGCCTCATTAATTGATGATGGTTCAATTTGAGAAATAAAACATACCTCTTCATTTGCCAATCTTCCTCTTGTCATAACTGCTCTATATTTATTTCCAATTATCTGATCTTCAGAATAATTCAATCTTACATATCGGGGTGTCTTTGTTTGCTGTTGTTCCTTAGTTACTATGAAATTTTCAGATGATACCAGTGTAACTGGATCTTCATTTTGTGCCGGTGGATTCAGTGTAGATTCATTTGACAGAATCTCTATTGCCGGTTCATAATCCATATACCTTGAAGTTCCCTTGAATTGTTCATCAATCTTTACAATTGTGCTTTCAACAATCTTCTACAATCTTTTGTTAAAACATCTATATGCTTTGCTCTTAGATGAATAACCAAGAAATATTCCTTCATCACTTCTAGGATCAAATTTTCCAATATACTCATCTCTCCTAATATAGCATTTGCTTCCAAAAATTCTGAAATATTTAAGAGTAGGAATAGTACCAAGCCATAGTTCATGAGGAGTCTTACTGGTTTCACTATTAATGTGAACTTTGTTGAATGTATAGACCATTGTGCTTACTGCCTCTCTCCAATATACATGTGGTAGGTTTTCTTCAGATAACATACTTCTTGCTGCATCCAAGATAGTTCTATTTTTCCTTTCAACAACCTCATTCTGCTGTGGTGTCTGAGGTGCTGATAGCTGTCTTCTGATTCCATTCACTTCACAAAATGTATTGAATTCCTTAGAAGTGAATTCACCTCCTTGGTTTGATCTTAAACATTTAATTTTCTTGTCGGTTTCATTTTCAACCATTGCTTTGAATAGTTTAAACTTTCCAAGTGCTTCTAATTTTTCTCTGAGAAAAGTAACCTAGCACATTCTAGAATAGTCATCTATGATTAGCATGAAAAATCTATCACCTTGCAAGCTTTTAGTTCTAGCTGGACCACATAAATCAGTATGAATTAGATCAAGAGCATTGTTTGATTTCTCTGGAATACTTTTAAAACTAGCTCTAACCTATTTTCCAAATTGACATTCCTTACATACTGTGTTGTGAGGTTTGACAATTTTGGGTAAATATCTAGCTTCTTTAGTAGTACTGATTTTTACCATGCAATCAAAATTTACATGACAGAGTCTCTTGTGCCATAACCAACTTTCATCAATGTGTGCAATCAAACATGTCTTTTCACTGTTGTTCAAATGAAAGATATTACTTCTTGTCTGATTACTGGTTGCAATTTCTAAACCAGTTCTATTCATAATTTTGCATTTACCATTTTTGAATTGTAGCTGAAATCCTTTCTATACTAATTGACCAACACTTAAAAGATTATGTTTTAGACCTTCAACATAGTAAACATTTTTAGTGTTATGCTTACCATCAAGAGATATTGAACCCTTACCTTTAATTGAACAAGCTTTGTCATCACCAAATCTTACTAGACCTCCATTATATTCTTGAAAGTTCAAGAATTTACTTTTGTCACCAGTCACGTGATGTGAGCATCCTGAGTCGATGATCCACTCATCTTTTACTTCAACTTTCACTACCAAGGCCTGTTCTACTGGTTGTACTATAGGTGCTGGTTGATCTTCTGTTATAGCAACAAAAACCCATCCATTGTCTTTCGGATCTTCATCAGAATCATCAGTCACTCCTTCATCAACAACATAACAAGATTTGTCCTTATTGTTCTTGAATCTATATTTCTGATATTCAGGATTAGGCTTGTATGTTCTTCTAGCTTCTTCTCTTAACCTAGCATGTCTATCAGGGCATCTTGAAGCCATATGACCAATCTTATTACAGTTCAAACATTTAAAGGGTGCTTTACCTTCATACTTACTTCCAACTAGACCTTTAGGCATTTTTCTTGCAAATAGAGCTTCAAGTTCTTCAAGTTCTTCATTTTCTCTCCTAGTTTCTTCAAGTTCTCTTGCATAAAAGGCTTTCCAATCAGATTTGGCAAATGATGATGCAGATGATGTTGATGCTTTGAAAACTAGATTTGTCTTTATAGTAGTAACAGGACCAAATTCTTCAATTTCAAAGGCTGATATTTTTCCAATCAGTGTATCCCTAGTTACTAATGTGTTAGGCATTGTTCTATGTTCATTTGTAGCAGTAACCTTCATTTTATATGCCAGTGGAAAACCTCTTAAAACTTTTGAAACAATTTCATCTTCACTTAGGGTTCCTCCATAACATTTAATACCTAAAACAATTTCATTTACTCTTTCCATAAAAGCAGAAATTCTTTCATCTTCTTCCATTTTCAGACTTTCATACCTGACCCAGAAACTTTCAAGTTTTGCAATTTTGACTGTGGAATCTCCTTCTTTCAGTGTTTCTAAATGATCCCATATGGCTTTAGCAGTAGATCTGTCTGATAGTCCCATGATTTGCTGATCTGATAATGCGCTCAAAAGTGCTTCTCTTGCCTTGCAATCATTTTCTTCATCTTTAGTGAAATTTGGACGATTTGGTTGAGTTGTTGTAGGAGTAGTATATCCATTCTTTGTAACTTCCCAAATATCCTTTCCAATACAGTTCAGATGTGTCTCCATTCTGATTTTCCATATTCCATAGTTAGTTCCATCAAGTTTAGGACTGTCCTTCCTGAAATAGTTGCTAGACATTGAATCTCCTCAAGCTGTTAAGCTTCTGCAAAAAGAGGACAAGGCTCTAATACAAACTGTTAGGTCCCAGGGACAACTAAGAGGGGGGGGGGGGGGTGAATCAGTTGTCCTAAATATTAAACCAAAAACCACTTAATCAAATTACTATTTAATACCGGTGAAACAGTCTGTGATACCAGTGGAACAAATTAACTGATAAATACAATATCGGTAAAGAATAATGCATGAAACTAATAGAAAAAATCATCCACAACACATAACACCTATATTTGTACGTGGAAACCCTGTAAGGGGAAAAACCACGGTGGGAAACCTTACCCACAATCAGATGATACTACTGTAGATAGTAAGTGTACATAAATGGGGTTTGCACATGCAGAAAGGCCAACTGCCTAGAGCTCACTACTCAAACACAAATGGGAGTCACACTAACTACAATTGGATGGTTAAATCCAATAAGAATGTACTGCTTAAAGTAGCATCTTCATATGCTGGATTTAGTACTAGTGTAATGCTGATATGCTTTCACAAAACCCTAGCTTTACCTTCAAATGATGTCTTCGCATATAGCTCTGCTAAATCTCGCATATACCTTCACACACAACCTTCTTTGCATTCCATATTTGATCTTACATTTAAGATCTTACATTTATATCATAACCTAAGACCAATTATAGTAGGTCGGCTCTACAAGATATTATAATAAAATCATTTTACAACAAATACAATATCCGATGCAATAACCGATTGAATATGTTGGCTTAATGCATTTACAACATTAATTAATTAATTCCATAGCGTGCCATGCTGATCTGGAAGAGTTAAGCCTGCCGGTGTAACCCTAGATAACCCTGGACCTATTTGCCAATAAAAGCAAATATGCAAGTGTGAATATACCAATGATTATTACTTCAAAACAAGGTGTTCCCACAATGTCTTCAACATTACAAGGTGTCTTCCATATCATTCCAAGTGCCGGTGATGATTACATCCTGCCAGTGAACCATATACCAGTAACTGTGCAATAGTTACTTGTCTGCCGGTGAATGCTGCTAGATCACCAAAGTGCTAGTGTTTTAGTAGGTGTTGAAATCAATGACAAAACTATACGAAAATACCAATAAGGCCTCCCTTTGCCTTGGAAAGGTTTGGTGATGGTATTTACAAGAGAAACTCAATAGAAAACAAGTTTTTTTTGGCTTTTATGACTGTTTTTCTCTCCTTTTGAAGGGCAGTCAGTACTGTAGCTGTACAATCCATATTGTATTTTCTTGGAAGTTGAGATGTTGATGTATTAAGGCTTCTCATGTAATTGTATCATTTAGTTTTCATTTGTAAGGTGTTCATTCAAAAATATTTGTAAACTGTGTATCTGCTGCCCTGCCAAGGGTTTGGAGGTGCAAAATGCATCAACTTGGTTGATCTAGGTCTAGGATCCCCCTAATGGATTATTCCAAGTTGATCCATGTATATATGATGTACATTCTTTTCTTTTTGTGCCAGAAGAATGGTTTAAAGATGCCATTGAGTAAATGCTAGGCAAGTGTTTGTCATTTGGCTAGTAGTTTGAATAACACTCAAAGTTTGCACTCAAAAATAATTTGGGTGAGAAAATGGACATGAAAAGGTCTGGACATGTGTCCAAGGATTTTAAGCACCACCTTGATGTACTAGAATAGCTTACATCTTGTAATCATTCTCTTTTTGTAGACAAAACAGTGAGTTCACTGTTTTTGTGAAAATTGTTGTCATTTTGCTAAATGGGATGCTCAAAGCATCAACCATGCCTTGGAACACTTAAGGAAATGTAATAGGGAGATGAATTGATATGTGGCAGTCCTCACTGAGATGTAACTCCATCCCAATCTCCTTATTCTTGCAGGTTCCAAAGACAAACAAGTTGTTGACTGGTAAAGGCAGTGAAAAGATAGTGATAGTGACTATTTCTCTTCTTGTTTGCCAAGTGTATGGAAAAATGCTAGTCCAACAATGGTAGGGAAGGCTTCAATATGGTGTGGCAGAGGTTTCCAAATAGCCAGGGAGTTTGAAGCAAGTTTGAAGGAGAGCAACTATGGTAGAAGCACTACAAACCCTACCAAACCCTCCATTTATGCCATGAAACATGGACAGTCTGAAAACTACACTAATCGGGGGATAAACCTTAAAAATATTTTAGTATGCACCCCTAAAAAACCATCCCAAACATGCTTTGTTGTTGAAAGGACCATCATTGACCGGTCGAAGCAAAATAAGACCAATTAGGCCTCCATGGGCTACTAGCCTTGCTGCATAACACACAACTTTGACAGTTTTTGCAAAATTGCATGAACCCAATTGGAAAATGAGTCTCGGGCTTATAAAACTATATGAAAATATTATAAGAATTCCTCCAAGTTCTCCTTAGGTCTCCTAAACCGTGTGCAACCTCCTTTGGGGGTAGGTGAGTCTTGCTAATGAACTTGAGTAGGTAGAGTGTTAGACCTCAAACCAGATGTTGAGCACTTAAAAATGAGCAGTACCTTGCTTCCCTTGAATTTCCTTATGAAAGACTCCTAGATCATTCTAAAAACCTAAGGAAGGAAGCCCCAAGAACTAAGCACAATCAGTTGAAGGTGGGAGGAACAAGCAATTTGAGTAGTTTTGTAGCATGGAAGTAAGCCATCACCATAAAGGGAGTTTGCTAGGCAAGTAGACCATGGAATCCTTGACTTTACAATGAAAAGATAGGTTGAGTAACATACACATTAGATCCTACAAGGTTTTTGCTAATACATTGACCCTTTTGAGCTAGTTAGCCTTGTGAGCACTTCTCTACGAAGCTCCCTATCATAGTGGTATCAGAGCCAATAAAAGATTCAGTTGAAAGACACATTAGGCAAACATGTTGACCAATGCAAAATTGGCCAAGAAGGTTGAAGATCAAGAAAAGAAAATAGGGCACTCTGAGATAGATTAAATCAACTGGCAATGAAACTAGCTGAAGTAGAAGTTAGAACTGAGGAGGTCCATGATAAGGTTGGTGATAAGGGTAAAATGGTGGCCATAGAATATGAGGTTCCCATACTTGACCCTGTCATTGAGCAAGAACCATTCTTGAAAGCCTTGAGAGCTATGAGTGGTAAGACCTTAGAAGGAGTGGCCCTTTTTAGTGGGAAGATGGATCCAGATGCTTTGATAGAGTGGATCAAAGGGTTAGAAAACCATTTTGAGTGTGATGGAGTGACTGAAGCACAAAAGGTCAAGGTGGCAAAATCAAGGCTGAGAGGGGCAGCCTTAACATGGTGGAAATTCATCCAAGAGGAAAGGGTGAAAGAAGGTAAGCAACCACTAGCCACCTGGAAGGCAATGGTAGCCAAAATCAAAGAGACCTACCTTCCTAAAGACTATGAGATACAACTTCACAATAAAAGACAAAACTTGAGACATAAAGATCTAGATGTTAGTAGCTACATTGAAGAGTTTCAGAAACTATGTATGAGATCCAGAGTAGTAGAGGATGAGAGTATCAAAGTGGCAAGGTACTTGAATGGGTTAAGATGGAACATCCAAGAAGAGATGAGCTTGTTGTGCTCACAAACAGTCCACAAGTGCTATCAATTGGCACTTAAAGTGGAAGAGAAAGGTAGGAGAAAGCAAGAACAAAACAATAGAGGAAGAGGTAGGGGAAGAGATGGTAGAGGCCATAGAGGCAGTTTTGGGGGAAGAAACATAGATCGACGGTCCTAGGGAGAGTCTAAGCTTATTGAGCAAAGTGGGGATTCTCAGAGCAAACCCAACTATAGGGGTAGGGGATCAAGCAACCCGAGTAGGGGTAGATCTAATGGACCAGGGAGAGGGTCCTACTTCTCAACCATGAAATGCTATAACTACCAAAAGTTGGGCCACCCTGCCTATAGATGCCCAGAGAAGCCTAGTTCATCCTATGGAGGTGAAAAGAGAGTAAACTATGTTCAAGAAGATGGAGGTAATACCAGAACTTCAGCACTGAACAAGCTAGCTTCAGAAGATGGTGAGAGTTTAATGATCAAGAGAGTGTTAATGAAGAAGATACATAGTGCAAAGGCCTCACAGAGAAGAGCATTATTCAAGATTAAGTATAAAATAATGGGAAAGGTGTGTAAGGTGATCATAGATTTAGGATCCACAGATAAAATCATATCAAAAGAAGCAGTAAGAAAATTGAAACTACCTAGGATACAACACAAGGAGCCATACAAAGTCACCTGGTTGAATAAGGGACAACATGTGTTGGTAAATGAGCAAGCTTGGGTAGATTTCCACATTGGGGGATACGTAGATAGGATCCTATGTGACATCCTTCCTATGGATGCTTGCCACTTGCTACTGGGTAGGCCATGGCAGTTTGACCGAAAAGCACAACATGATGGGGAAAGAAACTCCTATTCTTTTTAGAAAGATGGAGTAAGCTATCAGATTCAATCCCTTGTTGAAGAAGGAGAGAGCAGCAATAAGGTGCCCAACATCTTGTTAGTGAATGAGAAAGAGTTCATAAAAACACTAGAAGAAGGTGAAGGAGTAGGATTTGCACTCATAGTGAAGCCTAAGGAAGAAAAGGTAGAAAAGAAAGTTGAGATACCACATGAGGTGCAACAAATCCTTGATAAATTCAAACACATAATCAGTGATGGTACACCTGCAGCCTTACCACCTCCTAGAGCCATTAGCCATCAGATTGACTTCATTCCTGGAGCCTCTTTGCCCAATAAGGAAGCCTACAAGATGACCCTTGAACAAAACAAAGAGGTAGCAAGACAAATACAAGATCTCCAAGACCAAGGGCTGATTAGGAAGAACATTAGTCCTTGTGTAGTACCTAAAGTGTTGCCACCTAAGAAAGGTGGAACATGGAGACTTTGTACAGATTCCAGAGCCATAAAAAAAATCACCATCATATACAGATTTCCCATACCCAGGATAGAGGATTTGATGGATTGTTTGGGGGGTACATAGTTTTTCAGTAAGATTGATTTGAAGAGTGGTTACCATCAGATAAGAATTAAAGAGGGGGATGAGTGGAAGACAACTTTCAAAACAAATGAGGGACTCTATGAGTAGCTAGTCATGCCTTTTGGACTCTCTAATGCTCCCAGCACATTCATGAGACTCATGAATGAAGTTTTACATGATTTCATTGGAAAATTTGTTGTAGTGTATTTAGATGATATTATTATTTTCAGCAAGACTAAGGAAGAGCACTTACAACATTTAGCTAATGTTTTGAAACAGTTATCTAATGAACAACTAACCATTAATCTAGAAAAATGTGATTTTATGAAGCAAGAATTGGTCTATCTTGGTTTTGTTGTATCAAGAGGCAATCTAAAAATGGATCAATCAAAATTTGCAGCAATAACCAGTTGGCCAACTCCTAAGACAACCTGTGATGTCAGAAGCTTCCATGGTTTGGCACAGTTTTACAGAAAATTCATCAGGGGATTCAGTGAGATTTGTGCTCCAATATTGGACACCATCAAAGGGGGTGTAAAGGTAAAGTTTCAATGGACAAGTGCAGCAAATAAGGGGTCTAAATTACTGAAAACTAAAGTAGCTATCAACCAGTGCTCATTTTGCCTAGTTTTGATAAGCTTTTTACTATTGAATGTGATGCTAGCAATATTGCTATAGGAGCTGTTTTAAGTCAAGAAAATAGACTAGTTGCATTCTTTAGTGAAAAGTTAAATGATGCAAAGAAAAAGTACTCATCCTATGATTTAGAACTTTATGCATTAGTACAAGCACTTAGGAAATGGAGACACTATCTTCTTCCTAAAGAGTTTGTTGTATACATAGATAATCAGGCACTCAGTTTCTTGAACTCACAGGATAAACTGAATCATAGGCATGTTAAATGGGTAGAATATTTACAAGCTTACACTTTTACTCTTAAGCATAAGAAGGGTCAGTTGAATAAAGTAGTGGATGCTTTGAGTAGAAGATTGTTAACTATTCATGAGATTCAAGTTCAAAGTATTGGTATTGATAGTTTCAGGGACATGTATCCTACTGATAATGATTTTGCAAAAGCTTATAAAGTTTGTAAAGATTTTGAGAACATCTTCCATGGTGCATATGCTGATTTCACTTTGCAGGATGGTTTTTTATTCAAGGGTGGATAGTTGTGTGTTCTACAAGGTTCTATGAGAGAGAACCTCATTCAAGAGAAGCACAATGGGTGCTTAAGTGGACATTTTGGTCTCAATAAGACCTTAGAGCTGGTTCAAAGGTTCTATTATTGACCTAAGATGCAGAGAGACATCAGGAGGTATGTTGAGAAGTGCTTGGTATGCCAGAAAGAAAAAGGTAACTCCTCTAATGCTGGCTTATATTAGCCTCTTCCCATTCCCCATAGGCCTTGGGATTGCATTAGCATGGATTTTGTAGTAGGGTTACCTAGAACTCAAGCAGGACTTGATAACATCTTTGTAGTAGTTGATAGATTCAGCAAGATGGCTCACTTCATTCCTTGCAAAACAACACATGATGCAAGCCATATTGCTTATTTATTTTTCAAGGAAGTTGTTAGGATTCATGGTTTGCCTACTAGCATTGTATCTGATAGACATGTTAAGTTTCTTGGTCATTTCTGGAAAACATTATGGAAGAGAATGGGTACTAATCTCTCTTTTGGTTCAGCTTATCATCCACAAACTGATGGCCAAACAGAAGTTGTGAACAGGTCTCTTGGAAACTTGCTTAGGTGTTTGACAAAGGAGTATGGGCGGAGTTAGGATCAGCTCATTCATCAAGCAGAATATGCCTACAATGACAATGTTAACTGGTCTACAGGTAAAAGTCCAATTGAAGTTGTTTATGGTATGCATCCAAGGGGTATTATGGAGTTGAGGTATATCACTAACTTGCAGCATAAGAGTGGAACAACAGATGACATGACTCACTCCATGAAGGAGGTTCATGAGCAAGTGAGAAAAGCTCTCCAAGACACCTCTCAAAAATTCAAGGCAAGAGTGGATGCTACAAAGAGAGATGTTCAGTTTGCCATAGGTGATTATGTGATGGGTCATTTGAATAAGGCAAGGCTACAAAAGGGATTTCCAAGCAAGCTTCAGATGGGGAGGATAGGCCCTTGCAAGATCTTGGCTAAGTATGGGTCTAATGCTTACAAAATTGATTTGCCTACTAATGTTTGTTTGTCCCCCATTTTTAATATTGCAGATCTGAATTCTATCAAAGGGAAGCCACCTGAGGAGGTTCAAAGAGTTTTAGATGTTTCTCAATCCCTTTCTGATCTATCTCTCTCTTCTTTTTCTTTTCCCCATGCTGAATAGGTTTTAGACTCCAGCGTTCTCAAAAAGACAAGGCATCACACCTACATGGAGCATCTCATTAAGTGGAAGAATCAGCCTATCTCAAAGGCCACTTGGATACCTAAAGCTAACTTTCAGAAATTTGTCATTCCTTCTTCTTTGCTTCCTCAAGGAGTCACATGAATTCTTTGTTTGTGGGGGAGTATGGTGCAGGAGCACCTAGTTGAGTCAAAAATTCATTTTTGGGTATTTTATGCTTTTTTTGTTTGTAAAGTCTTGTGTTAGGTTTTTTTTGTTGTTTTAGGTTGTTTTGAGTCATTTGTAGTGGTTTTGATCTCATTTTGGGCTTGAGAGATCAAATCTTGCAATTCAGGCCTTGAGTTGACAATTTTTGGCCAAAATGTGAAAAATAGTCAAAAATGTCTCCTAATGGTTTCAAGAGCATTGAAACATGTTTGTTTAGTGTTTCTAAGAATGTCTAATTTTTTTAGGCAAGTTGATAAGGCTAGGTTGTCAAAAATGCCTTTGTGAGCAAGAAAAGTTGTCATCTAGCTTAAGAAAGTTGTCAAATTTGTCTTTTTCTTGAAAAATCTAATTATTGCAGCCTCTTGTCAATACAAGGGCATGGAAACCAATTGGAGAAACTATATAATACCTCCCTTTTCCTTGGAAAGGGTTGGTGATTGTATTTACAAGAGAAACTCAATAGAAAACAAGTTTTTTTTGGCTTTTATGACTGTTTTTCTCTCCTTTTGAAGGGTAGTCTATACTGTAGTTGTACAATCCATACTGTACCTTCTTAGAAGTTGAGATTTTGATGTATTAAGGCTTATCATGTAATTTTATCATTTAGTTTTCATTTGTAAGGTGTTCATTCAAAAACATTTGTAAACTGTGTATCTGCTGCCCTGCCGAGGGTTTGGAGTTGTAAAATGCATCAACTTGGTTGATCCAGGTCTGAGATCCCTCCAATGGATTATTCCAAGTTTATCCATGTATATATTATGTACATTCTTTTCTTTTTGTGCCAAAAGAATGGTTTGAAGATGCCATTGAGTGAATGCTAGGCAAGTGTTTGTCATTTGGCTAGTAGTTTGAATAACACTCAAAGTTTGCACTCAAAAACAATTTGGGTGAGAAAATGGATGTGAAAAGGTCTAGAAATGTGTCCAAGGATTTGAAGCACCACCTTGATGTACTATAATAGCTTACATCTTGTAATCATTCTCTTTTTGTAGACAAAACAGTGAGTTCACTATTTTTGTGAAAATTGTTGTCATTTTGCTAAATGGGATGCTCCAAGCATTAACCACGCCTTGGAACACTTAAGGAAATGTAACAGGGAGATGAATTATTATGTGTTAGTCCTCACTAAGGTGTAACTCCATCCCAATCTCCTCATTCTTGCAAGTTCCAAAGACAAACAGGTTGCTAACTAGTAAAGGCAGTGAAAAGACAGTGATAGTGACTTTTTTCTTCTTGTTTGCCAAGTGTATGGAAAAATGCCAGTCCAAAAAAAGTAGGGAAGGCTAAAATATGGTGTGGAAAAGGTTTCCAAATAGCCAAGGAATTTGAAGCAAGTTTGAAGGAGAGCAACTATGGTAGAAGCACTAAAAACCCTACCAAACCCTCCATTTATGCCATGAAATGTGGACAATCTAAAAACTACACTAACCGGGGGATAAACCTTAAAAATATTTGAGTATGCACCCCTAAAACACCATCCCAAACATTATTTGTGGTTGAAAGGACCATCGTTGACCGGTGGAAGCAAAATAAGACCAATTAGGCCTCCAAGGGCTACTAGCCCTACTGCATAACACACAACTTTGATAGTTTTTGCAAAATTGCATGAACTCGATTGGAAAATGAGTCTTGGGCTTATAAAACCATATGGAAACATTCAAAGAATTCCTCCAAGTGCTCCTTAGGTCTCCTAAACCATGTGCAACCTCATTTGGGGGTAGGTGAGTCTTGCTAATGAACTTGAGTAGGTAGAGGGTTAGACCTCAAACCAGATGTTGAGCACCCAAAAATGAGTAGTACCTTGCTGGCCTTGTATTTCCTTGTGAAATAATCCTAGCTCATTCTAAAAACCTAAGGAAGGAAGCCCCAAGAAACAAGCACAATCAGTTGAAGGTGGGAGGAACAAGCAATTTGAGTAGTTTTGTAGCATGGAAGTAAGCCATCACCATAAAGGGAGTTTGCTAGGCAAGTAGACCATGGAATCCTTGGCATTACAATGAAAAGATAGCTTGAGTAACATACACATTAGATCCTACAAGGTTTTGGCTAATACATTGACCCTTTTGAGCAAGTTAGCCATGTGAGCACTTCTCTACCAAGCTCCCTATCACATCTACATCTAGTATTTCTACTCCTCTAGTGGTTGAGATTTCTGAGAGGGCAAGTTACATTTTCAAGAGACAACCTTTCAAATCTATTGAAGATGATCAAGAAGGAGCCTTTTCTTTGGTTTCATACATTGGTCTTCATAATGAGGACATTAGGGCATATATCCACTATGATATTAAGGATCTTGGTAGTGTAGATATGTTAACCCTCTACAACAAGCTTTTGGTGGAAAACCTTGGAAACATGAAGCTAGAACATAAGTTTCTTCATGACAAGGGCTTCATGCAGTTTGTTCACTTCCTGGTATTTGATGAAGCGAAATGGTTTTGGTATATTCTTAGCAAAGTTCATGATGAATTCATCTGGTTGGATAGACCGCACAAGATCACCAGGTAGGCTATTCAAGCAGTCATATGCTTAAGTGCAACTGGTGATGTGCCCAGATCGAGAAAAATACAAAATAACACAGTGATAACCACTATTGGTTCCAAATTTGACAACAGGGCACTGACTATCAGTGATATCTTGGAGCATGATGTCAGATTTTCCTTGATGGTGGTAGGTTACAAAGTTTATCAATCAAACAGTTACTACAATATTTTTAGCATATCAGATGCTCAAGGAAGATAAAAGGTATGATCTGTGCATAGTTCTCCTAAATGAATTGATAAGTAACTTGAAGAAGATTAAACATGACAAGAAACACACTTTCAAGTTTCGGTCTCTTCTTATTTTTTGGTATTATTCTTCCTGAATGAGATCCTCAAAATAAAAGAAAAAGTCCAGTGTGCTTATGACAAACTGGTGGCAATGCAAATTAAGAAAGGGTAATGGGGCATAGGTGACACCATAATGAGAATATCTACATTATGGGGCTCCTTTAAGACCTTTCAAGCCTCTATGAAAGCTCAAGAAATAATTCTTAAGGAAATAGTTGAGAGATATGAGAAAATAATTTGTTTTATGGCTGATAAAGATCAATGCCATATGGAAACAGTTGAGCCGAGGATAGTTTGGATCATGCCCATGGGGTATGAATTTGATTCTATTACACTTGAAGCATATGATCAACACCTATTGAGAAAGCTAGTAGACCCAAAGGAAGAAAGATTTGGAACATTCAAGGAAAAGGACCTCAACTTGCATAAAAAGTTCGCTGATGCTGGTAGGAAGAGAAAGGTGAGAAAGGAGGTTGAAGAACTTGCAGAGCATATGGGTATTACCTAGGAAGCAATGCAGTAGGAAAGAGAGAAAAATATTCTCAAGGAGGAAGATGTGGTAAAGCCACAAGATAAACCGGTTCCCTCCAAAAAGTCCAAGGCCAAGCCTACAAAATCAGCACCTGTCTATAGTGTGCAGAAACCGGTACCTACACCTAAGCCTAAACCAACAGTGTCTACTAGTGGAGTAGAGAAAAGGAAGAAGGAGAAGCCTATAAGACAATACTCTGTAGATGAAGAGGAAACATAGTCAAATGTAGAGGTAAGGCAAGTAAAGAAGATTGCTACATATGCAAGGGTAGTCCAGAAGCCTACATCTGATGATGCTCCTCCTGCTAAGAAAGCTAAGCCTCAAGCAGATTCATTCGGAAAGGTTAGACCAGGAAAGAAGAAAAAATATTAAATAGATGAGGCTCTCAAGTTTGGTAAGATAGAAATCCCATATGAAATAGTGCCTCCATTGATCTTGCAACAGTTGATTGATGAAATTTTGAAAGATTGGTAATTTGAAAAAATGTTTTTGTATATTATGAAAATTTTGAGGATAAAGATCAATGGGTAGTAGAAGAAGAAATTGTAGAGTATATGGATAAATCCAGTAAGGTGTTAATAGAATTACCATCTATGATCCCTTGAGGATGAGAGAATAAAGGAATATGTGCTTGTAAATATATCTTCTATTATTTCTAGAGATGAAGTCGCTTGGTTATTGAAACTTGCTAAGGATAGGCTCTGGAGTAAGAGGAGGGTAAATAAGCTCATGATAGGAAAGAAAGATGAGGTGGTAAAAGAAACTGAAGAAATTTTGAGACAATTTTTTATTGAACAGAGAGTAGATGTAAATCCGACAGATTCTTCTTAAGAAAAATCTGTTTCAAAAGGGAAAGTAGTAGCTTCTGAGCCTAAAGATGCTCCATCTATCCAAGATGTATCCGCGGATGTTTCTAGTGAACAAAAAGATCAATCATTTGTTGATCCAGTTGGACAACCTCCTGTTGATGTCAACCAAGCAGTGGATAACTCCAGTGATGCTATTCAGGATTCTCCTAAAATAGAAATTATTATAGAAATGATAGTAAAGGATTTGGGGAAGTGGAAAAGACCAAAGATGATGAACAAGAGGGAGAAAAGGATAAGATTGAAGATCTAATGAAGGAGAAGAGTGAATCTAATAAATAGATAAAGCTCTGATAATCATGACCAAGACCATTATCCCTAATAAGGGAAAGCAGATTGTACTTGATGATGAGCTTTCTCATGGTCTAGTAGATCTAAGCACCATATCCCCTCTTCAAGAATTAAAGTTGGCCACTCTTGCACAAATCAAGGCCAGTGAGGACTTACTCAAGTCCGCATCCAAGGAGAAATAGGTGATAGCTTTGGCTATTGCATTTTTGGAAAAGGTTTTGCCTAACCTTTAGCAGATTAAAAATAACTTATCATCCGACAAGCTTAAGGATATGTTGAATAAGGTAGAATATGATTTTGTGTCATTAGAGAAAGCGACTAACATAAAGGTCCTGAGGAGAATGATGTAGGAGCTTCGCAAGGTCATAAATTTTGACCTGTTTATCCAATGAAGATGAATTTGACAAGGAGATGCATCATGAGGAGTTGTTTGTATTGCCGACAAAACCTAGTTCAATTGGACCCCACTTCAAACAATTTTTTAGGGTCAGATTCCTTCATCTTGGGCTTCAAAAATGGGATTTACTTTTTTTTTCAGATTTTAGAAAGTTGTTATTTAGATATCTTCAATTTTGTAATTTCTTTTAGTTTAGAAAGTTGTCAATTTGTATCGTAGTTGAGTTTTTTAGAAATTTGGAAGTTTCTTTTTTAATTTTTCGAATAAGTTTGGAAATTACCAAAAATGGAAAATTCTAAAAGTTGTTAAAAATTGCCAAAAAAGGTTAATTTTGAATTAGCTACATATTGTAATTTTTTCAGTTGCAGAAACAAATTGGAATGAGGAGATATAGAAGAAAATTGATCCACTCTCTTGTTTTGATTGTGTTTTCACCAATGGTTATTGTTATGCTTTAAATTGGCTACATCACAAATTCAATGAGATGAGACTTCAAACCTATCGGAAGGCAATTGAAGATGACAGAGAAGTTTTGAAGACAATGGTAGAGAGTGCAAAGGATGCATTAAGTGAAGGCGGTAAAATATTTAAATCATGTCTATTTTTGCCTAAGTTTACTTCGGACATTGATAAGCATATAATAGATTTTGAAGGGAAGCTTGCAAGTATAGGTCATTAATTTGCACCTCATTCAGTTTTTCCTAGTTCCCTTGAAGCCCAAATAATGGATTTTACTGACAAAATAAAGGGATTAAATAAAGAAAAGGAGCAAATATTGAGTAGAGTGGGAGAACTGAGAAGTTTGATTACTCCCCAGATGGACACCTTACTCGGAGATCAACAAGATGCAATCGGTGCACTGTTAGGATTCCCAAAGATACTGAGAGGGGGTGTGAATCAGTATCTAACCAATTAATGGATTTTATTGTCTTATTAAGTAAATTGCATTTCAAAATAGTGTACTGATAAACCAGAATTAATGCAGTAAATAAGAATAATAAGCACAACATAGAAAGCACACCATAACACAAGATTTTTAATGAGGAAACCCGGTGTGGGAAAAACCTTGGTGGGATTTGTGACCCACAATATTCACTCACTAGCCAATAAATGAATATTACTTACAATAGGGGCATGCACATGTAGGAAGTCTCACTGACTTACAAAAATGGATTATATAAATCTAATATCATGCACTTCTTCAATTTAGCATCTACTATGCCAGGTTCAATACCGATTTAAGCTCACAAAATAACCATAAACCTTACTCCAAAATCTACCTTAATATTTGCTTGTTCGCATCTACCTATTCTTACTTACTACACAAATGATCTATAAGATCTCATACTTATATATGAGTCCTATTACAATTTTCCTTGTCGGCTTACAAAAAGATGTTACAATTAAATACAAAATGCAATAAACAAAATCCTATTGGCTGGGGTGTTAGTAATCATCTTTGCCACTCTCGATAAACTATCTGCTAGTGTAGAGTCTGTCGGTGCTAGTGCCATAGGATTGCAAGGTTGCCATGAATGACAATACCTTCAATCATGTACAATTTCTTATTGGAGTGTGCATTTTCCAACAATCTCCTCCTTTGGCATTGATGGCAACACTCATGAGAAAAAGTCAAAATTGTATCCAAAATGTGTTTTCCAAAAATCTTACCAAATCTATCTTACCAAAACTATGTGCTCCCTTTGAGTAGATGATCTCTTTTGTCATTTATTTTTCTCATCTCCACTACTCCCCCTTTGACATAAATGACAAAGGTTGTCAAAAATGTCAACTGAGTGTAGTTCTCAGTTGGATCCTTGTAACCAGTGGGTTACAATCTGATATAGATTTGCTAGTGCAAAATTTAGGTTGTTAGTGAACCTTTCACTGTCCTTTAATGTTGCTTTTGTCCTTTGGATGGTATCGGTGAGTATGTGCATTTGCTCTTCCAGCATCTTAAGTCTTGGAACAAGTGCCTCTGAAATCTCTTTTCTCAGAGAGATGAGGATGTCGAGTTTTAGACCTAGTCTACATTTTAGTTTCTTAGCCTTGAATTTTAATATCTCCTCATCTTTTTCAAATTTTTCAATTTTCTCTTCAAATCCTACAATTTCCTGCTCTATTACTAATATGGGTTCTAATGAACCTATGAGATTATTAGAAATATCATTTATTTCCTTTTGTGCTCTGCTTATCTCTTTATCTATGTCCTCTATCAAAATCTTAGTCTTGCATGAATCCCTGTACAACTTCTTAAAGTCCATAATTATTTTCCTAGTGCCACTAATAATGTGTCAATGTGTTCCTTACATCTGTTTATTGACTCTTCAAAGAATTTTTCTTTCTCTTTATTCATTTTCTCACTGAATGTTTCCTCATTAATCTGATCAACTGTCAAAATATTGCCAGTGATATACTTAGACAATGTGTCTAGTTGACTCAAAGAATCTTTATTGTCCACATTGCACTTGGGTGCTATCAATTTCAAAATAGGGATGGTATCATCAATTGCCTTATATGCAAGTGCATTGCAATCTGTGATTTTCTTGATGGAGTTCAATAATACCTCTGTTACATTTGTCGATCTAAATTCTATTAAGGAGGAACTAGATGATTGTCCAACTGCCTTAACAATCTACAATCCACCGGTGCGAGTAACCTCTTTTCTTGAGTTGTCCTCAAGTAGGTCAGTTTGAGTCTACATCTCAACTAGCAAAGGCTAGGGTTTCTCAGCTGTTGCCAGTGGCACTGTCTCTGTCTCAACCTTTTTCTCTTTATGTTTCTCAGAATGTACCTCTGTCAATTTCCCTGAGCTTTCCACTACCAGTTTCTCTAATTGTGTCTTAGTGTTATCTACCGGTTTCTCTATATGTACCTCTGAACTGTCTACTATCGGTATCTCAATAGATTTTATTGTGTTATCAGTAGCCGGTTTCTCTAACTCAGTAGGTTTTTCAGTGTGTATATCAATGGTGTCTATCTTTCGAGTATCCAGGGGATCAGTTGATTGTTCAGTGTGTGTTTCAATCCCAATCTCAACATTTCCAACTATATCCTCAACATGTGTTTCAACTGCAATGTCCTCAGCTGGTGGCTCAGTTTCCACATCTTTCTTCTTAGTGGTTTCCTTATCAACCACAATGTTTACTTCTTGTGTGTCAATATTCATTGTATATAACACCTCTGAATCAGGATTGGTGTCTTCGTGTGTTGTCTCCATACTCTCAACATTATCTATTACCAATATCAACAATCTCAACTAGTGGAGTATCAAAAGGAGGTGGGGGCAAGTTATCTATTACTTTTATGCTCGAAGGACCACCTACCTTGCCTTTACCTTTATCCTTTTCCTTTTGATACTCTGAAAGTCTTTGGTCATTTAAGTTCTTCTTGCTTTTCCTTCTCTACAAAGAAGATATCCCATTTGTCTGTTGTCTCTTCAGTGATCTCATTCACTGCTAGCCATTAAAGCTACATGCCAGTGACCAGTGGAAGATATAGTCCCATTAGCCTCACTTATCAGTTCATCAATTTCTTCTGCTGATTTCACTGGGTGAACTGCAAGTAATTTTTCTACCTTAATCTTCTTGTTTAATTCCACAATTGCTAACCTTTTTGCATCTAATCTTCTGTACAAGTCACTTGGTAAGTCATCTACAACTTCTATCAAAAATTTCTTGTAAATGTCTAAGTGTAGAATAACATAGTTTTCTATGCTTTCCTTTTCTTCATTGGTAAAAGCATTATACAATTTGCTGATATTGGACAAGTTTCCTTCTTCAGTAATTTCATTTAGAAGATTATCAAGTGGAGGAATAACTTGTTTTTCCTTCTTCTTCCTGGGTGTTATTTTCTTTGTCGGAGGCCTTATTTCCTGTTGTTTCCGTCTTGTTATCTTGGGTGTAGGAGTGGGTACCAGTGAAGGTTTCCTTTTTCTTTCTACTCTCTAAAACTCTACCAGTATTTCACTGTCAGAGGAGGTGCCAACCGGTGAAAGATGTGCTTCTGGTTGTAACCCTTCCAAGTCACTTTCCTTGATACCAGTCTTTTTCAACAAGTCTTCCTTGATTTCTTTTGCCTGCTTAGTTACTTTTTTGATTGTTTGTTCTCTTCTTTTACTTTGTTTCATGGTTTGCACTTTTCTTTCAAGGTTTCAACATTTCCAAATACTTCTTCTTTAGGTTCTCTAGGGGCTTCAAGGAGGGCTTTAGCATATGTTTCTATTATGTTTTCATCTACCTCATAACCCATTTCAGTTACCCAAATTGTCCTAGGAACCACTGCCTCCATCCAGATTTCATCCTTCTTTATAACAAAACATATCTCCTTTTGGTATTTGTCAACTATGGCTTGAGATAGTCTTTCCCTAGTCTTCATTCTAGCCTTTAATGCCTGAAAGTGTTCAATTATGTACTTTTCCCTGTCATCTCCCATGTTGGTAAAAATATCCAACAGTTGTTTGCCTACCGGTATGTCAAAACCAAATTCTTTTCTACCTATATTGGGAACTTCCTTAGTGATGTATAGCAATAGACATACAAGTAAGTTACCAAATTTGAATGTGCCTTTATTTTCTCCTTTAATTTTCTTCAGATTGTCAATTAGTTCATCCTTCAGCCATTCACATATATCAATTTTTGCATTACTATTTACCATGTCATAAGCACTTTTGATACATAAACTAGAAACTGAGTTTAATCTGTTAGCATGTGTAGTTTTGTATCCTAGAATCATGCTAATGAATCTTACATTAATATCATTCACATCATTTACTCTCAAGGATCTGCTATCATGTGTTGCACCGGTTAGGGTCATCACAGTGTCGTTAGAGACCTTCTTTCCTTTTTCTGGTCTGCTACCGGTGGAAGGTAAGCCAGTCACTACCCTAACTGCTTCTTTTGTAATCTTATGGATGGAATCTAGCCAAAAGAACTCCCCATGAACTCTGCTCAATACAATCCTTATAATTTCCTTAGGAAAATCAAGAATGCTAAGTATCTCCACAAAACCTAGGGTTTCAATTATCTTGTGTTCCGGTTTCACATTACCATTTTCATCACAAATTACAGTCCTATACATGTTCATAATCTCATCAGCGCTAAGTTCTTCAATATGACAATGTATGTAAATCCTAGGGTTTTCAGCATAAGCAATTCCTTTGGGTATTTTAGAAAATGCTCCTAGGGTATCATCCTGCTTCGCAACTTCGGGAATGATTTTAAATACGGGCCTAGGGCATTTAACCACTTCAATTACAATAGGGTTTGCAATGAATTTAGGTGCAGAGGAGGAAGCCATTTGATAAATACCTTAATCTGCCTTTAGGTTTTAATACTTGAATGATTTGCTTTACTTCTCGTTGTGGATGCCTTCGCTCGGGTTTTTCACACTCTTAGGAAATTTGAATGCTTGGTGAGTGAAAAAGAGTGAAAAACACTTTTTTTATAATGTCATTTCCTTCAACTACCATAATAAATGCCTGTCGGTTAAGTGAAAATTTAACTCATCTGCCGGTAAAGAAGCATTTCATCTTCTTACCATCAACCAAGGGTAAACTAGCATGTTTTCAATTTGTTTTCATACCCCCAAGGGATTTCTTTTCAGTTAGATGAAGAATCTCTTATTGGTGGAGTGATACTTTGTTCTACCGGTGAAGGAATAGCCTCATCAACATTTTGATCTATCTTTATAATCCATTATTTTGAAAATTCTTGCTTTACCTCATCAACCTTCTCTTTACCTTTCAAACTAGGTCCTTTGTTATTTGTCGGTGATGCCTTCTAAAAATTTTTGTAATATGTCCAATCTTGTTTCAAGCATAACAAATCACATTACTTTTTTGAATAGCTTTTCCATATCCTATGCTGGTATGTGTTCTGCATTGATTAGATAAGTGTACAAATCTTCCACAAACATAACATCTTTCATTCATTCTGCAATTTTTTGAATTATGACCAATTTTGTTGCATTTAGAACATTGACCGGTGGGTGCATTAGTGTTCTGATAGTTTCTTTATCTACATTGATTTTCTCTATGACCATACTTGTTACAGTTAAATAATTTCCTATTAAATTTGTACGCATTAGGTTGTCTTACCAGTTTTCTATGATCATGATTGTTTGCAGTACCCGAGCTTTCACCAACTTCAAAGCCAAGACCATTAGTATCTCCATTAGGTTTTTGATTTTTCAGCATGTCATCAAGTTCTTCAGAACTTTTCTTGAATTTATCCTTATGTTGATTTGCAGTAGCCAACTCATTTTCCAAGAAATCTTTCTGTCTCATGAGTTCAGTTTTATCATGTTCCAAGTGAATCAGATTTGTCTTCAACATATCATTTTCATGACTGAGTCTTAGATTTTCATTTCCAGCATCATTGATTCTCCTAGTCAAGTCATCTTCATTCTTCTTTCTATCTTCAGTGTCTTTACAAAACCTCATAGTCATATCTTGCATCTCATTCCTCAAGGTCATGTTTTCTTGCTTCATCTTGCTTACAAGATCATTAAGACTTTCTTTTTTATCATCATCACTCTGTATCTTCTCATGAAGTTCTCTTCTTCTTTTTCTAGCAATAGTAAGATTCTCCTGATGTCCTTGAATGATTTCTTCTGCAACCTTCAGATCATCTTCAAGTTTGATATTCTTCAACTTTTCTGCATCATAAACTAAAAGAGTTGTTTCCAATTGCTTTCTCAAGTTATCCATCTATACTGGTGTTAGAATCTTCCTCAAGCTGTTAGGATTTTGAAAAAAGAGGACCAGGCTCTGATCCCAATTGTTAGGATTCCCAAAGATACTGATGTTAGCATATGGACACTCCAATGAGACATTGTGTGTGATTGAAGGTTTTGTCATTGATGACAACCTTGCAATCTTATGGCATCGGCAAAGCATTACTCAGGCAACCTTGCACCGGCAAGACATTATACCGGCAAAGCATTACTCAGGCAACCTTGCACCAGCAAGACATTATATTGAAAAATCATTACTCAAACAAAAGTGCACCGACATCAGCAAGATCAATCTACATTGGCACCGGCACAAAAGATGTACACTGGCATAGAAGGAAATATGTATACCGGAATAGAGGCCGACAGGATTTTTGATATGTAATATTTTGTTTATTATTGTAAGCCGACTTGGAAAATTGTAAAATGACTCTTTTATATAAAAGAGATCATTGTAGGCATTTGTAGGATATGGATAGGAAGCATAAATAAATTATAAGGCAGACCTAATGTGCGAATTGTAGGTCAAGGGTATATGTAAAGAACAGAGCAAGAATTGGTACTAAATCTGGCATTGAAGATGCTATTGTAAAGAAGTACAGAATATTGGATTTGTGTAAATCCTCATTGTAAGTCAGTGTGACTTCTTATTGAGCAGTGAGCTCTAGGCAGTTGGCCTTCCTACATGTGCAGACCCCTATTGTAAGTAATATTGTCTTATTGGCCAGTAAGTGAATATTGTGGGTCACAAATCCCACCGAGGTTTTTCCCACACCGGGTTTCCTCGTTAAACATCTTGTGTTATGGTGTTCTTTTCATGTGGAAGTTTTTGATTCTGTTATTTGCATTAATTCTTGCATACCGGTATCCTATTACTTTATGTTTTGCATATTCAGTTTTAAGAAAATTACATTACCGGTCAGATACTGATTCACCCCCCCCTCTGAGTATCTATGGGAACCCTAACAATTGGTATCAGAGCTTGGTCCTCTATTTTCAGAAACCTAATAGCTTGAGGAAGATCTTGACACCGGTAAAAATGGAAAATCTAATGAAGCAACTTGAAGGAGCTCTTACTGACTATGATGCAGAGAAGTTGAAAAATATCAAATTAGAAGATGATTTAAAAGCAGCTCAGGACATTATTCAGGCACTTCCAGAAAATCTTTCTGTTGCAAGAAACAAGAGAAGAGAACTTTGTGAAAAATTGCAAAATGAGAATGATGAAAAGGAATCACTAAATGATATGATAAGCAAATTGAAACAAGAGATCATGACAACAAAAAATGAAATGCAGGATATGACTATGAGATTTTGCAAAAAGATTGAGGATAGAAAGAAGAATGAAGAAGAATTGACTAGAAGACTAAGTGATGCAACAAATGAGAACACAAGACTTAGCTATGAAAATGACATGTTGAAGACAGATCTGATGCATACTCAGAATGACTCAAATGAACTAATGAGACAAAAAGAAATCTTGGAAAGGGAATTGGAAACTCCAAATCAACACAAAGAAAAATTCAAGAAAAGCTCAGAAGAACTTGGTACCTTATTGAAGAATCAAAAGCCCAAAGGTGACACTTCTGGAGTTGGATTTGAAGTTGGAGAAAGCTCCGATACTGCAAATACCCAGGATCAAAGCAAACCGGTAAGACCCTCTAATACTTACAAATTCAATGGAAAATGCTTTAACTGTAATAAATATGGTCATAGGGAAAATGAATGTAGATCTAGGAATTATCAGAACATCAATCCTCCCACTAGTCAATGCACCAAATGCAACAAAATTGGTCATAACTCTGAAAATTGCAGAATGAATGTAAGATGTTATGTTTGTGGAAGATTTGGTCATTTATCAAATAAATGCAGAACACAAACTGGCATAGGTTATGGGAAAGCTATTTAGAAAAATAATGTAACTTGTTATTCATGTAACAAGATTGGTCATATTGCTAAATTTTGTAGAAGTAAAGGTACACCGGTAGATAACAGAAGTACTAGCTTGAAAGGTAAAGAAAAGGTTGAAGAGGTTAAGCAAGAATTTTCAAAGAAATGGATTAGAAAAGGTGATCTAAATATTGGGGTTACTCCTCCACCGGTAGAACCAACAAATGCTTCACCGGTAGGACAATATGATGCTCCATCGAGAGGATAGAGCAATGCTCCACCGACAAGATCTTCATCAAATTGAAGAAAATTATTTTGAGGGTTTGACAATCAAATGACACATGTACTATTATTCACTCAGTTAGAGAAAAGAAGTTGAAAATCTTTCATTACCGGCAAATAAAGTTAAGCTAATACATTACCGGCAAGCAATTAATGTGGTAGGTAGCAGAAAAGACCTTATAAAATAAGTTTTTTGGCTCCATTTCATTTCACCGTGAATTCAAACTTTCAGAGAGCGTGAAGATTTCCAAGCTAAGGCATTCCGAGAAAAGAGGCAAAGCACTTCAGCAATCAATCCATCCAAAGGTAGAAAAAGGTATTTATCATCATGGCATCCTACTCTGCACTCGAATTCATAGTAAACCCTACAGTAGTCGAAGTTATAAAATGACCTAGCCCCATGTTTCAGCTAGTTCCCGAGGTAGCTAAGAAAGATGACAACACAGGTGCCTTTTCCCAAATTCCAAAGGGTGTTCTTTATGCAAAAGACCCTAGAATGTATATTCATTGCAACATAGAGGAATTAGGTGATGAAGAAATTAAAAACATGTATAAATCTGTTATATGTGACAATGCTAGAAATGTGAAACTTGAACATAAAATTGTTGAAACCCTAGGATTCACTGAAATCCTCTGCATTCCTGAATTTCCCAAGGAAGTGGTTAGGATAGTCCTAAGTAGGGTACATGGCTCATTCTTTTGGCTTGACTCAGTGCATAAAATTACAAAGGTAGCTATGAAAGTAGTAACAGGGTTACCTTCCACCGGTACCAGACCCAACAAAACCAAGAAGGTCTCCAATGACCTAGTAATGAAATTAATTGGTGCAACATCCGACAAAAGATCATTGAGGGTTAATGATGTGACCGATACAAATGTGAGATTCATTAGCATGATTATAGGTTACAAAGCAACTCATGCTAATAGTCTTAACTTTGTTTCCAATTTATGCATAAAAAGTGCTTATGACATGGTGAAGGACAATGTAAAAATTGATATCTGTGAATGGTTAACAGATGAGTTAATTGACAATTTGGCAAAAATCAAGAAGGATAAGAAAGGAACCTTTAGATTTGGAAATTTACTTGTATGCTTAATGCTACATATAATCAAATAGGCTCCTGGTATAGGCTATAAGGATTTTGGATTTGACATACCGGTAGGAAAACAATTGTCTGACTTATTCAACAACATGGGTGAAAACAGAGAAAAGAATATCAATGAGTATTTTCAAGCACTAAAGGTCAGAATGAATAAAAGAATCAAACTATCACAAGAAATTGTCAACAAATACAAGGATGATATATGCTTTGTAATAAAAAAGGATGAGATCTGGATGGAAGGAGTCATCCCAAGAACAAACTGGGTTATAGAGATGGGGTATAAAACAGATGACCACATAGTGGAAACTTATGCCAAAGCACTTCTGGAAGCCCCCAATGAACCAAAGGAAGAAGTATTTGGTAGTGCTGAGACCATCGAAAGTCAAATTCAATCTAAAAAGAGATTAAATAAAGTTGAGGCATTTGTGAGGAAAGGAACCAGACAAGAAAAAGCCATAAAGGAAGATGTACTAAAGAAAACTGGCATAACAGAAGATGAGTTGGTAGCCCAACAACCTAAAACTCATCTATCACTGGTAGATACTTCCTCAAAAGGAGATATGCCAGCAACTTTCAAAAGAGTTGTTAGGAAAAGAGACTCCTCACTGGTATCCACTCCTTCACCTAGAAGGACAAGATAGAAGCAACAAGATGTGAGGTCTCCGGTCAAGAAAGCCACACCAAAGAAAAAGCTGACCCCCAAAAAGAAGAAGAAGACAAACACTGACTTGGCCCCTTTTGACATATTACTGAATGAGATCACAGAGGAAGGTAAATTGAAAAACATAGGGAAAATATATGACACCCTATCAGATGATGAGAAAGGACAAGTCGAGGAGAGTGTTATATTACACATGGACATGTATAAAAAGTTTTTGATGCAAGTCCTAAATGAAATTTCTGATGAATTATATAAAAGACTTGAGGCCAGAAGGCAAGGAATAGTTGAGTTGGATAAGAAGATTAAAATAGAAAAATTACTTGCAGTATACCCGGTCAACTCACCTAAGGAAATTGATGATCTGATAGCTCAGGCCAACCGAACAATTTTTTCCACTACACACCAGCAAATATCACTAATGGTAGGTAGAGTTACTGAAGTTTCAAAGGAAATAGAAGATGGTTGGGATACATTCTTGGTTGAAAAATAAAAACAAGAAGAATATAGGAATCCCAAGCCCATTCTAGTATATCAAAAGGACAAAGGGAAAGGTAAAGTTGGTGGACCACCAAGTATCAAGATTAGAGACAACTTACCCCCACCTCCTTTAAGTACTCCATAGGTAAAAACAATAATTGCAAAAGATCAACCGACAGCTGAGAGCATGGACATAGAGGATAATAATCTTAATCTTGAAGTCCTATATACTATGAATGTTGATACTCAGAAAATCAACATAGTGGTAGATAAGGATACTACAGATAAATCAGAAAACAAAGAGCAACTAGCAACAGATTCAGAGAAAAAGATGGAATCTGGAACACAAATAGAGCAACCAGCAGAGTTAAAGGCTCCAGAATAGATGCTACCGGTAAGAAATGATGCAGGAAAACTAGAGCTTAAAGAGATGGAGACACAAACAGACCTACCAGAGGAGAATACCAGCATGGTCACTTCCACCGGCACTCAGTTTATTGGGTCACCATCAAATGTAATAGAGGTATTGCTTGAATCTATCAAGAAAATAATTGATTATAGCTCACAAGCTTATAAAGCGATAGATGATTCAATTCCAATTTTGAAATCAATAGCACCCAATTATAATATAGCCAATAAAGATTCTTTAGGCCAGTTGGATACACTTTGTAAATATATTTCTGGAAATTTTGAGCAAACAAAGGTAGAAACTGTAAAGGAAAGTGTGGAAAAAGAGAAAAAAAAATTCTTTGAGGAAGGAATAAAGAAGTGTAACAGGGAATTTGACACACTTCTACCAGAACTGTGCAATTTATTGAAAGAATATAAAACTTTGTACAAAGACACCTGTAAGATAAACTTTTTGACCATGGATGTAGACAAAAAGATGAGCAAGGTATAGGAAGAGATCAATAAATTTGCTGATAATTTTGTTAACTCACTTGATACATTATCAGTTTTTGAGGAAAATATAACAAATTTTGAGGAAGAATTGCTCAAATTAGAAAGAGAGAAAGAGAAAATAATAAACAAGGAAAATTTTTTGAGATCTAAACTAAGTCCAAGATTGGACTATTTAGCATCTTTGCGTAAGGAAATCTCAGAGGCACTAGCATAGGGTAGCAAAACACCGATAGAGCACTTGCAGCATCTCACCGGTACAGTATACAAAACTGAGATAGCAATAAAGGAAAGCAAGAAGTTTATGGATGGCATAAACCTAATTTTGGGAGATATTCTTTAGATAATAATGACCCAACTACAAGGTTGAGGTTATGAATTGGTACAACTACTAAATCTACCAACCTTTGTCATTGATGCCAAAGGGGGAGTAATAGTAGATGAGAAAAATCAAATCATAGGGATCACATGCTCAGGGGGAGCTCTCACATTTTTGGTAACATTTTTGGTCTACACATTTTTGGATATCTTTTCGAAATTTCTCATGAGTGTTGCCATCAATGCCAAAGGGGGAGATTGTTGGCATATGGACACTCCAATGAGACATTATGTGTGATTGAAGATTTTGTCATTGATGGCAACCTTGCAATCCTATGGCACTGGCAAAGCATTACTCAGGCAACCTTGCACCAGCAAGACATTATACTGAAAAAGCATTACTCAGGCAACCTTGCACCGACAAGACATTATATCGGAAAAGAATTACTCAAACAAAAGTGCACCAGCATCAACAAGATCAATCTACACTGGCACCGGCACAGAAGATGTATACCGACATAGAAGGAAATATGTATACCGGCATAGAGGCCAACATGATTTTTGATATGTAATATTTTGTTTATTATTGTAAACCGACTTGGAAAATTGTAAAATGACTCTTGTGTATAAAAGAGAACATTGTAGGCATTTGTAGGATATGGATAGGAAGCATAAATAAATTATAAGGCAGACCTAATGTGCGAATTGTAGGTCAAGGGTATATGTAAAGAACAGAGCAAGAATTGGTACTGAATCTGGCATTGAAGATGCTATTGTAAAGCAGTACAGAATATTGGATTTGTGTAAATCCTCATTGTAAGTCAGTGTGACTTCTTATTGAGCAGTGAGCTCTAGGCAGTTGACCTTCCTGCATGTGCAGGCCCCTATTGTAAGTAATATTCTCTTATTGGCCAGTAAGTGAATATTGTGGGTCACAAATCCCACTGAGGTTTTTCCCACACTAGGTTTCCTCGTTAAACATCTTGTGTTATGGTGTTCTTTTCATGTGGATGTTTTTGATTCTGTTATTTGCATTAATTCTTGCATACCGGTATACTATTACTTTATGTTCTGCATATTCAGTTTTAAGAAAATTACATTACCGGTCAGATATTGATTCATCCCCCCCTCTGAGTATCTGTGGGAACCCTACCAACTGAGAGGGGGGGTGAAACAGTATCTAAGTGGTTAATGGATTTTCTAATCTTATTAAGTAAATTGCATTTCAAAACAGTGTACTGGTAAACCTGAATTAATGCAGTAAATAAGAACAATAAGCACAACATAGAAAGCACACCATAACACAAGATTTCTAACGAGGAAACCCGGTGTGGGAAAAACCTCGGTGGGATTTGTGACCCACAATATTCACTCACTGGCCAATAAATGAATTTTACTTACAATAGGGGCCTGTACATGCAGGAAGGCCAACTACCTAAAGCTCACTGCTTAATTATAAAAAGGAAGTCTCACTGACTTACAAAAATGGATTATGCAAATCCAATATCATGTACTTCTTTGATTCAACATCTGCTATGCCAGGTTCAGACCGGTTTAAGCTCACAAAATAACCATAAACCATACTCCAAAACTCGCCTTAATATTCACATGTTTGCATCTGCCTATTCTTACTTACTACACAAATGATCTATAAGATCTCATACTTATATATGAGTCCTATTACAATTCACCTTGTCGTCTTACAAAAAGATATTACAATTAAATACAAAATGCAATAAACAAAATCCCATCAGCTGGGGTGTCGGTAATCATCTTTGTTGTTGTCGGTAAACTATTTGTCGGTGTAGAGTTTGTCGGTGCTGGTGTCGATGCCATAGGATTGCAAGGTTGCCATCAATGACAATACCTTCAATCACCTACAATTTCTCATTGGAGTGTGCATTTTCCAACATGCACTAGGTAAACTGGTTCCATCTAATCTCAAAGGAGTTTAAGTGCATGCTTATATGTTCAGTGCTGTGATTAATGTTCTAGATTTTTTTCTGAGAGGATGTAATGGGTACTTGCAATCTTTGAAGGTTACATATGTAGACATTTTGAATTTCATGTAAATTATTACATTCTTTTGTACATAAGTTTTGACAGATTCTTACCCTTTTCCATTGATGTCAAAGGGGGAGAGAATCAGAGAGAGTAGTGAAAAATGATGCTTATTCTTAGTGGGAGTTAGTTGGAAATAGTTGAGTGTACAGATTTCAGATTGTTGGATTCCTTGTAGTTTTTGGAGTGCTTATCATTTTTCACAGTGTTGCCATCAATGCCAAAGGGGGAGATTGTTGGCATAAGACTCTAGTTTGGAGATGCTCTAGTGAAGATTGGTGATATTTGATGCATGTAGATTCTTAGGAGTTGTCATTGATGGCAACTCAGCTTATTGATCTTATCTAGTATGGATTTTTGGTTGACCAGATGTCTTGAGTAATTTTTCTAGTATCAAGTCTACCCGGTGAAGCTCAGTGTCCATTTTTGTGGGCATTTCTTATTTTTGGTGGTGTGCTTTTGGTTCCAGTGATTTGAGTTAAGTTGATTGGGTATGATAAGCAAATTATCATGCAATATTATCCTCTAGTGATGATTCTTTGGCATGTTAGAAGATTCATTATGTAGTTGAGCAGTAAAAAAGGGTTATCTTCATTTTCAGTGGTGTAACGTGCGGACCGGATTCCTTGAGTTGATTTCGGTAGTTATTGGAAAGTTTGAGGTGATTGAACTATCTTTTGGGAAGCATGTGATCATGTATTTTGGGTCCAAAATATGTTTTAGAAAGGATCTAAGCTGACTTGCAACATTACATGTTTCATATTTTGATATTTTGTGAAGATGACTTGTGGGAGATCATTTTTCTAGTGCGGATATAAAAGATTGACTTGGTTAATGCATTTGTGTTAGATGCTAGGACAATCCCAAAGACATTGAGAGGGGGGGTGAATGAGTGTCTAACCGATTTGCTAAAGATTTAAACTTATTTGCAACTTTACAACCCAAATTGATATACCGGTAAACAAATAATAATGTAGTAAAGAGAAACAAAATTATAACCATCAATGCACACCATAACACAAATATTTTTGGTGAGGAAACCTGGTAAGGGAAAAACCTCGATGGGATTTGTGACCCACAATATTTACTCACCAGCCAATATGAATAAATATTACTTATACAATAGGGGCCTGCACATGTAGGAAGACCAACAACCTAGATCTCACTGCTCAACAACAAAATGGAGTCCCACTGACTACAAATGGATGGTTAGATCCAACAACAAATGTACTGCTTCAAGATAGCATCTGCAATGCTAGATTCAGTACTCGTTTAAGCTCTAACAGATACCATAACCAAAAAAACCTTGCCGGTGAATGATTCTTCCTTCACAGAATAACCTTCGCTCTGCTTTGCTTCTTATTCGCTCTCAAAATAGATACAACAAAGTGCATAAAATACTATATGATATCATAACCTACAATATCTCATATACCGCTCATTACATTACATCATTACTTCACTACTACATTACAAAATGACTTACAAGATCTCATACATATATGAGTATTTACATTACATCATCAGCTATACAAATATAATTACAATATAAAACAATATTATTTCAAGTCATCTTGGAGTGCCGGTATGTTCTGTTGTTGGTGTAGACTAGATGTTGGTGTGAATAAACTTGTAGTGTCGACCAGTGCTGGTAGATGATGTCTGTTGCCGGTGTAACCTGTGAACCATATTACCAGTTGGTTGCCATCAATGACAACATCAACTATTCTCATCAAAGTGTATAATGCCAACAATCTCCCCCTTTGGCATTGATGGCAACACTCATGAGAAAAATCCAAAAAATAATATCCAAAAATGAAGTCCAAAAATTTATCCAAGAGTGAGAGTGCTCCCCCTGAGAAAATGATCCCTTCTATGTACATTTTTCTCATACACTACTCCCTCTTTGACATCAATTACAAAGAAAGTCAAAATAATCAAAGAATTCAAAATTTACCTAGAAACCTGTAACAGGTTATGTACAATCTAAAAGATATCTTCCAAAACTAGATTAAGACTCTACAAAAATTTAGTAATGTCAGAGATTATTGTCTCAGTCTGTCGGATCATCCTGGTCAGATAATGTATTTGTTGCTCCAGTGATCTTTCTCCTTGAATAGTTGCCTTAGACATCTCAATCTAGTGTGCTAATAAGTTGTCCAATCTAGGACCAAGTTTGTTTTTCAACTCTCAGGTTTTCATTCTTAGTCTTTCTTTTTCTTTTTCTAATTTCTCAATCTTTTCTTCATATACTACCATTTCCTGATCCAAAACTGAAGTAAGTTCCAAAGAACCAATCAAATTATCTGCTATATCATCATTTTCCTTTTGTGTTTTCTTTATTTCCTCATCAATATCCTTCATCAGATGGTGAGGCTTACAAGCTTCCTTGTACAACTCTTTTAATTCCAAAATGGTGGAATTTAGTGCCGGTAATAAAGAATCAATCTGTTCGGTACAGTCCTTAATTGTCCTGTCAAAGAATTCTTCTTTGTCCTTATTCACCCTTTCCTTAACTGTCTCTTCATTAATTTTATCCACAATTTGAATATTTGAAGCAATGAATTTGGACAATGTATCCAATTTACCTAAAGATCCAACAATATGATCAACTTTACATGCCAGTGCAATCATTTGCAAAATAGGTAAAGAATCATCAATGGACTTAAAAGCTAAGGCATTGCATTCAGTAATCTTCTTTATTGAATCTAAAAGTACATTTGTCACATTCGTTGTTCTATAGTCCATAGTGGAAGTGCTAGGCAGAGTACTTGGTTCTGCAATTGGTTTCTTATCTTCTCTGGATGTCTGCACATCAACCTTGACCACTTCTTATGTCTTATCCTCAACCTTATTATCATCCTTACTATCAACCTTACTATCTACAGGTTCAAATATATTCTATTCATGCCCTATTTCAGTTTCAGTTTCTGCTTCTGCTTCTATTGATATCTCAATATTAAGCTGAGTATCATCAGGGATGGTTTTTGATTTCTTAACTTCAATTGTTTCCTTATCCATTACTATGTTAAAGTCATGAGTGTCCACATTCATAGTAAAAAGAATGTTTGACTCTGGATCAATGTCATCTTTTGTTGCTTCCTCTACTTTCTCTTCCTCAAGATGATTATCCATTTGTGTTGGTGCCTCTGAAATTAGTGGTGGGGTGTCCTGTGTTGGTGGTGGTAGATTATCCTTAACTATAATATCCATACTGCCAATTTTTCCTTTACCCTTATCTACCTTCTGATATACCTTAATAAATGAATTATCTACCTTTTGTCTTTCCTTCTCTTCTTTCTTCTCTCTCTCAACAAAAAATATGTCCCACTTATCTATCATTTCATCAGCAATATTTTTAACTATGTCATCCATAAGACTGACTTGCCAGTGACCACTCACAAAAATATTTCTAGTGGCCTTAGATATAAGATCATCAATTTCCTGCTTGGAATTAATAGGATGCACAACTAATAGAGATTATACCTTCAATTTCTTGTCAAGCTCCATGATTGACATTCCCTTTGCTTCTAATCTTTAATATAAATCATTAGGTAGAACATCTTTGACCTCAATGAGTACTTTCTTGTAGATATCTAAATACAAAATTATACTTTCCTCTATAGTTTCCTTATCTAAAGCCTTAAAAGAATGATACAATTTATTTACATTACTATGGTTACCATCTTGGGTGATTTCATTGACCAACTCTTCCAGTGAAAGAGTATCCGGTGTCTTAGGTTCAAATTTTTTCTTTGGAGTAACTTTCTTGTTCGGACCACTGGGCTCTCTTATAGCCTGTTGTTTCTTTCCCAGTGTCCTTGATTTCTTGGGAGATGGAGCAGGTGTCGGTGAGGGTTTTCTTTTCTTCCTATCCACTCTCTTAAATTTGGCAACCTTATCACTATCAGAATCAAATGAGGCAGCCACAAGAAAGATGTGTGCTACTGGTTTCTTCTCTGATTTACTTTCTTTTGCACTTGCAGAAATACCGCCAAGATTCATCAACCCCTCTGTGACATCCTTTACAAATTTAGAAGCATCTTTTATTAGTTTCTCTCTTTTCTTTCTCTGCTTCTTGACTCCAGCCTCTTTCTCAATTGTTTATGCATTACCAAATATTTCCTCTGTCGGTTCCAGTGGAGCATCTAAGAGTATTTTAGCATATGAGTCTAAGATGTGTGAATCCACCTCATAGCCCATCTCTATAATCCAACCAGTTCTAGGTCTAACTGCCTCCATCCATATTTCATCTCTTTTCACAACAAAGCATATTTGTTTGTCATACTTGTCTACAATTCTTTGGGGAATTCTTTCCCTTTGTCTCATTCTTGTTTGAAAATCCTTGAAATAATATTTTACTAATTTGTCACTATCAGATCCCATGCCAGTAGTTGCCTCCTTTATCTGTTTTCCAACATAAATATCATAGGCAAAATCCTTATGACCAATACCGAGAATCTCTTTTGAAAAGTAAATAATTAAACACACAATTAGATTTCTAAATTTAAAGGTTCCCTTGTTTTCTCCTTTGATCTTGTGCAAATTCTCTAATAGTTCATCCTTTGACCATTCATAGATATCAATTTTATCATTGTTTAATATCATCTCATGAGCACTATGAATGCAGGAACTTGATACAAAATTCAACCTGTTAGTATGAGAAACTCTATAACCAATGACCATACTTACAAATTTAACATTGTTATCTTTTATGTCATTAACCCTAAGTGACCGGTTGTCAAATGTAGTGTCGGCTAAGCTCATAACCTCTTTGTTTGGGATTTTCTTTTTCTTGTCAGGCCTAGTGCCGATGGAGGATAAACCAGTAACAACTTTTATAGCTTCCTTAGTGAGCTTAAATACTGAGTCTAACTACATGAATTCACTGTGAAACCTACTAAGGACATAGCAGACGGTTTCATCTAAGAATTCCAACATATGGAGGATGTCAATGAACCCTAAATCCTCAACAACCTTGTGTTCCAATTTCACTACCCCATGTTTATCAGTGATAAAATTTATAAACATGTTCTTCAAATCTTCGGACCCTAAACTCTCAATATTACAATCTATGTATGCCCTAGGGTCTTCAACAAACACAACTCCCTTCGGGATTTTAGAAAATGCACCAATGGAATCATCCAGTTTTGCTATCTTAGGAATTATTTTGAAAATAGGTCTAGGTTGTTTTATGTTCTCCACAATGGTAGGGTTTGCAATGAATTCAGGAACAGAGGATGAAGAAGCCATTGCGTAAGATAAATACCTTTTAACTAAGAAATCCTTGAATGCTTTGAAAGACCTTTGCTGCTTCTCCTTTAGAATGTCTTTGCTCAATTTTGCTCTCTTTGAATGCTTGGATGCTTGGTGAGTTGAAATGAGAAGTTACAGTGCCTTTATAACCAAAAATTAACTTTCAATCACAATAAATGCTTCATCGGTGAAGTGCAAACTCCACATATTTGCCAGTAAAGAAGAATTATGATTTCTTACGACCAACTGAGGGTAAATGCATGATTTTCAATTTGTTGCCTTACCCCTAGGGATTATTCCTTAGTTAGATGAAGAAACTCCTGCCGATGCAAGGTTACCTTGTTCTAGCAGTGTAGAGACAAATTCATCAATTCTTTGATCTCTCTTCCTGATCCATTGTTTAGAAAATTATTGCTTGATTTCATTCACCTTTTCTTTACCTTTGTCATTAGATCCTTTGTTGTTCGCCAATATAGTCTTACTTCTGCAAAATCTTGCAATATGCCCAATCTTGTTACATGCATAACAAGTTACATTGTTCCTCTCAATAGCTTTTCCATAGCCTTGACCAGTTTGAGTTCTACATTGATTAGATAAATGTCCAAATCTACCATAAGCATAGCATTTTACATTCATTTTGCAATTTTCTAAGTCATATCCAATTTTATTGCATTTGGAACATTGACCGATGGGTAAGTTTGTATTTTGATTATTCCTAAATCTTCACTAATTTTCTCTATGACCAAATTTGTTGCAATTAGAACATTTTCCATTGAATTTATAATCATTAGGTTGTCTTACCATTTTGTTGTGATCATGATTGTTTGGAGTCCTGAAACTTTCTCCATGTTCAAATCCAAGTCCAATTGTTTCTCCATTAGGTTTCTGACTTTTCAACATATCATCAAGCCTCTCTGAACTATTCCTGAATTTGTCTTTGTATTCATTTGCAATGACCAACTCACTTTCCAGAGTGCTAACTTTTCTCATAATTTCCTCTTTATCATGTTGCATGTGAATCAACTCTGTCTTAAGAATATCATTTTCAAGACTAAGCCTTAGATATTCATCAGCTCTTTTATTAAATCTTCTAGCCAAATCTTCTTGATCCCTCTTTCTATCTTCAATATCCTTACATAGACTCATGGTTAAATCTTGCATCTCATTCTTCATGTTAGTGTTTTCTTGTCTCAAATTTTATGCAATATCTCTAAGAGTTTCCTTTTCTTCATCATCTTGTTTCTACATTTACTCACGAAGTTCCTTCCTCTTATTTTGTGCCATAACCAAGTTCTCTTGAAGTGCTTTAATGAATTCTTGGGCAGTTCTGAGATCATCTTCCAGTTTGATATTCTTCAATTTTTCTGCATCAAAATCTTCAAGAGCTCCTTCCAACTGTTGTCTCAAACTTTCCATCAGTACCGATTTTAGAATCTTCCTCAAGTTGTTAGGCTTCTGCAAATAGAGGACTAGGCTCTGATACCAATTGTTAGATGCTAGGATAGTCCCAAAGACACTAAGAGGGGGGGTGAATTAGTGTCTAACCAGTTTGCTAAAGATTTAAACTTATTTGCAACTTTACAATCCAAATTGATATACCGGTAAACAAATAATAATGCAGTAAAGAGAAAAAAAAGTATAACCATCAATGCACACCATAACACAAATATTTTTGGTGAGGAAACCTGGTAAGGGAAAAACCTCGGTGGGATTTGTAACCCACAATATTTACTCACCGGCCAATATGAATAAATATTACTTATACAATAGGGGCCTGCACATGCAGGAATGCCAACAACCTAGAGCTCACTGCTCAACATCAAAATGGAGTCCCATTGACTACAAATGGATGGTTAGATCCAACAACAAATGTACTGCTTCAAGATAGCATCTTCAATGCTAGATTTAGTACCGGGTTAAGCTCTAACAGATACCATAACCAGGAAAACCTTGTCGATAAATGATTCTTCCTTCACAAAATAACCTTTGCTTTGCTCTGCTTCTTATTCGCTCTCAAAATAGATACAATAAAGTGCATAAAATACTATCTAATATCATAACATACAATATCTCATATACCACTCCTTACATTACATCATTACTTCACTACTACATTACAAAATGACTTACAAGATCTCATAGATATATGAGTCTTTACAATACATCAAGTCGGCTATACAAATATAATTACAATACAAAACAATATTAGTTCAAGTTGGCTTGGAGTGTCGGTATGATCTGCTATCAGTGTAGACTGGATGTTGGTGAGAATAAACTTGTAGTGTCTGCTGATGCCGGTAGATGATGTCTATCGCCGGTGTAACCTGTGAACCATATTACCAGCTGGTTGCCATCAATGACAACATCAACTATTCTCATCTGAGTGTATAATACCAACAATTTATGTGTGGATATGACGTGTGTATTGATTTTGGAGTGATTGAGTGCAATTTCACGTGCACACCTTGAAGTATTGATTACCTAGTAATCAGTAGGAGGGCAAAACAGAGCAGTTGAGAAGAATAGTCACAATGGATCACTTTGTGCCTAACCAAAACTATTACTTGGCATAGTCAAATGCTTTTATTTAGTTCAATACTCATTGTAATCATTCTCTATTAGCTTTCAAGGCAGTGAGCTTTCCTCTAGGGTTGTAGCCATGTTTTTGTAACTAAGTAGTGAGCTCTAGGCAGTGTGCCTGAATGCAAGTGCATTCTCTTTTAATAATATTGTTTTGTTACTGACCATAGTGGAGAAATATTATGCATTCAAATCCCACCATGGTTTTTCCCTTTTTTGGTTTTTCCCTTTTTGGTTTCCACATAAAGATATTGGTGTTATGGTTATGTGCTTGTTTTCATTGTGTTTCTGCATTTTAGTTTCCTATTTGTGCATCCGGTTGATTAAGAATTAAATTAACAAATTTATAAATATTGGAACATTGATTCAACCCCCCCCCCTTCAGTGTCCATTGATTCAAACAAGCTGTTCAATTTCTTCTATGTTCAATCTGAAGTCGACTGTTGATCAATTTACCTTCATGTCTATAAAATCAAATCTTTGCCTCCCTTTTTAGGTTAACCACCATACTTGAGCTCTTGTTTTATCTTATTTTGTGCTTGCATATTTTTGAGGGAAACTCTACCAAAATTTTGAAGGAGACTTGAGAACTATGTAGATCTTCAAGGGAGATTTTGATTCATGTATTTGTGTTTGATGTTATTATGCTTTTGTTTCTACGATTTCTATGATAATTGCTTGTAGTTGTTGATATTATTTTCCTACATTAGATTTCATATAAATATCCTTGTTGCTTTGATCATAACATGATTTCTTATTTGAATTTTATGGTTTCATCTTCATTATCACATTATCCTTAGGTTAGAATAGATGGTATCTTAGATTCAAGGATTTTGTGGTTATCCTAGAATGATCTTAGCATTTCATTTTTTTGGTCTACAATACTGAATAGGAAATAGGAGGGGTCATGTAGAAGGAATCCATAACTCACTCAGAGGGAAGACTTCATCATAAGGATAGAAGTATTGAGTAGGTAATATGATGGGTATGTAGAAAGAATTGGCAATGCACTCTCAGAAGGAAGCTTCATCATAAGGATAGCAATATTGAGTAGGTTTGTGAGGGTTATGGTTATGGATAATTTTGGTCAAGGTGGTATGTTGTAGTTTGAGATAAGACTCTCCTCTAGCTATTTTCAATATTTGGATTCTAGTTAAGCTCTCATCAAGGGGGTTGCCATCAAGATGGAAAGTTATGTTATCAAAACAATGGGAAGGGATGTTATAGCCTAGATTTCCTTGATGTTCTATGTCTTCAAACCATCTTTTGATGATCAATATTTTTTCCATTTCTATTGGGGGCTTTGCTTTTTACCTATTATTCCATTCCTTTCTGTAAGGAATTGGAAGTTTGTTGTTATCTAGATGTTTTTTTTGGCGTTTGATTCTTGTTGTATGACCATTTTTTCTTGAGCTTCTTGAACTAATATGTATTGTAAAAATATTTAACCTTTTTGAAAACCCCACCTTAATATACAAATAGAATATTTTTATCATTATAAAAAATTGATTAATATTATATACTTGTTTGCAAAATTCCTCCTTATGAATTTGAATCCTAAATTATATTTAGGATAATCTATATAATACTCAAAACATAGAAGCAATTGTCTTTTATCACTATAATTCATATTCAATCAAATCACTTGCTATTTGTTGAAGTGCAAGAATTAGTGGATGTAAACTTAATGAATAGGTAAATTTCAATATTTCAAATAGATAAAACCATTAGCATCTTCAAAATAATCATAATTCTTAAAGAATTTTTTTTCAACATTGAATAATCAATTATTTTAATATAAATACTCTTTCTTTTTAATAAAAAATCATGTGTTATTTTTAAATATTATATATGACACAAATTCAAAATTTCAATGTGATTTAATTTACATTGGAGTGAATTGTAGTGATGAGTGGTTTTACTTCCATTACAAGCAATTTCAATAAAATTTATTTAGAATATAATTAAAGAAACTCTATAAGATCTCATTAGTTATCTCCACATTCTCTTCTTTTTCAATCACACTAATGGACATCTTGTAACCATGCTATAAGATTCTAAATTTATGTTCATCTTACATTTTCTCAAATCCATCTCAATACTTCTAGAATGAGACGACAAGCACAATACTCAAGAGATGAGATAGTTTCATACAAGAAAATGTATAAAGAAAATCTCATAATAATGTGACTAAAATATGAAAAAGTGAGTGGATACATATAAAAATAATAGATCTAATTCAAAACCAACCAATGAGAGATGTAACCCCAATTACATGAAAATAGACAAAAGTTACATTTATTCTCTAGGTACCAAAACCATAGGTCCATAATTCTAAAACATGTTTCTTACACCTTCAAGGCTAGGGGTAGTTTAAAGAGGGTGAGATAGATATTCATCAATATATTATGGATGAGTAAGGGCCTACTTTGAGCTCTTCAACACTTTGGGCTTAGCTTAAATCTAGGAGGGTGTTCCTAGAGGTGTTCCTTAATGAACATTAAAATCAAATAAAATGGACATCCAAAATAAAAAATAGTAGCTATACCCAAACTAGCTATTGATAAATTTGAATTTTTACTTTTGAAAATCTGATGTGAATGGGAGTATGTGGGAGTTGGTAAAGGGTGCAGGCTAGGGATTGTAGCCCTTAGTAACATAGGGATATGTGTAATTCCCCACAACATAAACCATGGGACATAAGCCAAGAATACACAAAATAAGTTTTTTTGAAACATTTAAGTTAAGCCAAGAAAACATGGAATAATAGACACTCATTCAAATTTGAAAATATGTGGGAAATCATGGTATATCCAAAGTTTTTTGGGAGAAATCATGGAATGACCTCCCTGTTGTGGAAATGGTTCTACACTTTTATATTTTAAAGTACAATCTTAATTTGGCTTTGGTGTAAGAATATGTTGATTTTATTACCTTGATCCTTCAAAACTAGTTAATAGAATGGGTCTATAAGGGTATAAGTGGCATGGACTTTCCAAAGGGGAAGGTGAAGGTGCTTCAATAGGTGTGAAAATAAAGAACATTTTCATAATAGAAGGGAAGGAATTTATTAAATAGAACTACTAAAAATAAAGGAATACTCAACTAAGTTATGGTATATGATGTAGGAATGAAAAAATGTTAACTTGGTATATCCCAGTTGGAGACTATCCCAGTTGGATCTATCCCAATTAGTCTTGGTTATCATTTTGGTTTTGGCTGTGATTCTGATCTGGTATGATCAAATCTCTGGAATTGGTTTTGGATGCTTATTTTGGTGGTTTCATGATTTGGTTATCTCTTTTGGTATTTCTTGTTACCTGCTTGTTCTTGGCTTTCCCAACTATCTTTTGGCTTTATCGGCTCTTGGCGTTCCCGGTTAGCTTTACCAGTATGTTGTTTTGGTGACTTGGTTAGTGGATTTTGGGTCTGGCTTATGGAATTAGTTTCTTTCATGTTGAAGGTGTTCTTGATCATATCCTGAGAATTTGGTGACTTTGCATTGGATGGCATGTTGTTATGGTGGTCCTATTTGGTTCCGGTTAAACTTTCACTAAGAGTTTCTACCAGTTAGTGAAACATGTTGGATTTTGGTCTTAGCAAAATCCCCAATAGATATAATTGTTTGGTTACTTGATTTTGGTTCATCATATGTAATATAAGTTATAATATTGGTCCAATGATATCTTGTGATGTAGTTTTTGTAATTATGGGTTTATGGGTTTAGGGTTTAGTCAACCTTGTCAATAAGGTTGATGATCTATATTTATAGGTGACTTGTTCATATAATTTGGACATTGATGATCATGGTTGGTTAATTCTGCATTATCAGAGAAAGGATTATGTGTGAATAAATTTATATTATTCAGGTGAAGGTTGGAAAGGTTTTGTATTGCAGAGTAGACATCAGTGCTTAACCAAAACTGTATCAGGCATTAGTAAATGCTACTTTCATAGTTCATTGATTTCTGGATTGTAGTTTGATGTTTATGTAAGTTAGTGAGATTTACCTTTGTGATGAGCAGTGCACTCTAAGTTGTTGGCTTTTCTGTATGTGCAGACCCCATTGTAATTATTCACAATACTACAACAGAGTATCAACCTGATTGTGGGTAGGGTCTCCCACCGTGGTTTTTCCCTTTTCGGGTTTTCCACTTCAAAATATTGGTATTGTGTGTGTTGTGCTTTCATGATATATCTTTCATTGTGTTGTTCTTTGGTACAAGGTTTATAATTGAATTGATTGTTATTATTGTGTTGTCCCCATATTTGGCCTACCTAAAACTTGAATTTCAAATCAATCTCAATGTCGAGTAAAGGTCCAATGAGTGTTTTGAGCACGTTATCCAAGGTCCTTGCTAGTGAAAATATGAAAAAGGAAATAATTTTGATAATTACCACAAATTGAGAGAAACTAGTTGATAGTCAGGATCTAAATATCATTTTGTATCACATGTCCAACTTTCACCTGAACCCAGTTCATACTTTGTCATATTTTAAACTTTCAATTTTTGGTGTTTGTTGCCCCAAAATGATTAAAATATCTCATCCTAGGATTTGTCATGAGGTGTAAATAATTGTGTGGACCTATTTCCCTACCATTGATATGTGTTTCAAATTTCAGGACTTAACTCCCTACCGTTTGAAAGTTATGCCATTTTTCCCTAGCCAAAGCAATAAATTTAAAATATTTAAATTATTATTTTTTAAATAATAATGTAATATTTTAAATTATTTTAATATGTCTGGTCATTTGCGATAAAAAGATATTTAAAAATATTGATTTCATTCTTCCTTGATTCCTCTCAGTGGCCAATGGTTTCCAAAATGTACTCGATTGTTCGTTGAAGCGGAAGGTTAGAGATGCTCACTTTTTGAGCATTCTTAACCTCATTTTTCAACCTTTTGTCAAAAAAGGTTAGAAATGCTCACTTTTTGAGCATTTCTAACCCATATTTCTAACCTATCACAAAAAGGTTAAGAATGCTAAAAAATTGAGCATTTCTAACCTCATTTCTTAACCTTGCGGGTCCCATTTTGTCAAGAGGTTAGAAATGCTCAAAAATTGAGCATTCCTAACCTTTTTCATAAGTTTAAAAATGAGCTTCAAACAACAGGTTATGAACGTTCATCAATGCGTTGAAGGTAAATGGTTTCACCAGATGTTGAAGTTGTAGCTTCTTTGATCGACATGAATGCACATCATGGAAGCACAGATAACGCACATGAATAGTTTGACGGAATTCCTCAAAGAAACGTTATCTCATGGCATGTGATAATCACAGAAATGTGGTCTCATCTACGCATGAAAATTGTGGTAGGCGTTAACTCCAGCAAGGTGGTCCCACAACATGGTGAATGCATAGGCAATGCCTGTAAACTGTTTATCAGAATCCCTCAAAGAAATGTGGTCTCATGAAATGTGATGATTGTTGGATATCCACAAAATGCAGATCATGGGCATAGGGAGAGCACAGAAAATGCATGCGAACTAGCTAGTAGAATGCTCCAAAAGAATGCCATGGTTGTGGCAGATGTACGCAATGGTGGAAGCATAGATGTAGCATGTAAACTGGTGAAGTTGCTTACACAGTATGCAAAATGTTTGACTAAATGCCTTAGACATGTCATCCCACTAAATGCAAATGTGGAAGTAGAGGTAGCACACAAACGTTTGACTATTTGCCTATATGAGGTGTGAGTTGAAGGCTGACTGAGAAGCACAAACAAGGTAGCAAATTGTTTGATTGGATGCCTCAAAAGAGATGGCATCTCATGGATGTATTATTGCAGCCTATGTATAAAATTGATCTATTGAAAATGTTTTGGAATTTCCAAGCAAATGCAGTTGCTAGGTGGGTTTTGTAGTTGCAATGGCCCTCATGGAAGTGTATGCTAACTGTAGAAGCATCAACAATGCTCATGAACTTCTCAATAGAAACCTCAAAGGAAATGCAATGATTACAGTCTATATAGAAAAATGAATTTCACAAGGAAGATCTCAAAAATCTTTGAATTAATGAATCACTCTTGACACATTCTAACATTGTAATCTTTGTTTGTATGGATTGCAGTTCACCTTTCTACCCACAGTGGATATCTAGAGGATGCTCTAAACCATATTATTAGGATGCAAGTTAAACTTGTGGATGTTGTGTCGACATGTCTTCTTGGTGTGCTTGCAGATCATACATGAATATAAGCCGAAAGTAGACAAGTGTGGTGAGATTCAAATAGTAAGTAGATTGATGAAATATGGAGGCATTAGAAAGATATTGTGGTGTATTTATATTGAAGGCTATAAAATGGGACATGCTTTAGTGTAGGAGATAGATCACATCACAAACAATAGAAGTTCTATAATAGAGTATGGGAATTTATCAAAAGATGGAGGATGTCGGCTCTATGTTGCTATTTCAAGTTCTTTACTCGGCATAATTGACATATATGCAAATGAGGAAGCAATTGTATGTGTTTGAGAAATGTTACAAAGGAATGTGATCTCATGTAGGTCCATGAGGTGTTAGATAATACATTAACAAGCTATGAGATAGTTGACAAAATACTTCAAGAGAACATAATCTTCCTCTAGACCATTGTAATTAGAAATTCTCACATTAATATTCATGTGAATGCTCGAAAAAAATGTGAAATCATGGACAAAGCTAGTGAATTGTTTGACCAAATGTCTTTAAGACACATCATTTCAAGGCATGCATCGAAATGGTTCATATTGTGCACAAAGTGGATTTTGATCCAATGCAGGTTTCAGAGGTGCTATGAAGAATTATTAAAGTCACAACAATTTTAGTTTTCTATATTATTGTAATTATTGTGACTTTTGGTTAAAGGTTTTGTTAAAGTTAGGATTTTGACTTGTATTTTGTAAAAGTTAGAGTTGGTTGTAAAAGTGTGAAAAACTTTCATGTTCTATCTTAGTTGGTTACTAACCCGAAAAATTAGTTATGACAAGGGTCTATAAATATGGGACTCATAACATTGTAAAGGGGGAGAGAAACTTTTTAACAGAGGGGAAAAATCTGCTAGAATTCTAGGATTAACTTGTCATGATATTTTAATTTGCACTATGTATAGAAAGGATTTTGGACTTGTATATTTCCAAAAAGATAATGAAGAATACGTCTTAGTTCGTATGTTCTAAATGTATTCATGTGTTATCATTGTCGATTTCTCATATGTCAAATTGGTAGTCTTTTTATGCATATGTAATTTTTACAATTGATGTGATGATACACAGGCAACCTTTGGTATCTTAGTTTGAATGTGTTGAAGTTTCTTATCTCTGCGTATGTTGAGATTTGTCATTCTTCTTTATCATCATCTCATGGTTAAGCATATTACCTTATAAACTCCCCTTGTAATTTGTTGCTAATGATGAGAAATCTCAGTTGCTGGTTGTATGTCTATTGTTGGGGTTTCTACCTTTATTTCTTTTTATTTTTATGTTTTCTCCCTTATGTATTTTCAGGTTAAAAGTACACGAAAATCCTAAACACCCCTATCATACAAGGGAGCTTCCCCTCTCAAATGCTGAGGAAGATCATGTTTCACAGAATGATCTCTCCAACTGTTGGAACATTTGTCACTGCTCATTGGACAAATAGGGCCAGTTTCAGGTAAACGACCGCAGTGACAAATCTATTTACCAACATATTGTTAGTAAATTGATTCACCCCCCCTCTCAGTTTACTACCAGTATCAATGCATTCCAACACAAATTTCCATGTTAGAGGTGTTAATTATCTAAATCCAAGGGAAGGCAAATAGACTCCTCATGACTAGGTAAAAGTGGATTTAAATAGTGCTACAAAGGGAAACTGTAAAGTTCTAGTGCAATTTGTTTAATTTGGGACAAGAATAATAAATTGATGGGTGATACTTCACAAAAACTTACAAATGACACGAATAATTAAGTTGAATCATATGCCTTCATCCTTGGAATATAAATTTGTGAACAATATAGATGTTGCAAGGTGGAGATTGAAGGAGATTTGAATTTTTTTTATTAAGTGGCCCACACCTTGGTATGAAAAGTAAGAAGATATGAATTAAGCACAACAAGACAACATAAGAGTCAAGAGAAAAAATGGCACAGTATAATCCAACACACTACATATCCTTACAACCTACCAACCTAAATTTCTATGGTGGTTTGAAGCCAAATCATTCCAATGATTTTTTCTTGTTCCCTAGTAAAAGTATCCAACTACCCTAAAATTATTTTTCTAGAATAATGTAGATTCATAAGAAAACTAATAGAACCTTTATCCAACCTTAGAACCATTAAAGAGGAATCCATCATTGTATAGTCTACATGAGCTTTCCCCCTATCTTCATCCTTCTAGATATCCTCAAAGGAAGTATTACACCCCTTAATGGCAATAGGTTCATATTTCATTTTCCTCTAAATGAGATGGTGTTTCTTGATTCTCAAGAAAATAGAAATAGCATGTTCCACTTTACAACAACAGTAACAAATAACTAAAGGGTCTTCAAATTCAATTTGTTAATTTGAATTTGGAAGATAATATAATTTAAGTAGGAAACACCTTTTTTCACAAGCACTTAAAACCTAGCAAATAATAAATTCTTCTTTAATTTAGTGACCTTATTAGCTCAATAAAGTATTTCCCAAAAGTATTAGAAATAAGCATGAAAACCTCTTCATCCTAGAAGTACAAAGGAGATTTCATATTGAAATTGTTAATTCCATCAAAAATAAAAAAAAGAAACCAATTAGAAAATCAATAACATACTTCAAATTTACTTACCTCTTTTGAACTCAATTGAGAACTTTACAATCAAATATATGTTAAAAAGAGATTAATGGGGAGGCTAATATATTACCAAACAATGTCATTTATTTAACTTAAAAATATGTAATTAAAAATAAGGTGAATACTTGTGAACCACTTAATTCAAAATTTGATTGATATCCCTCTACCACAAATCCTGCTCATAAATGTAGCATAACATATTAGAGTATGATTTTATTAATATGCCTTTCTTGTTGATATTTATCTCTACTTCAATTTTAAAGGACATAATGAATGAGATTGCTTCTTATCACATTAAATTACTATTGTAAATATGAGTTATGTTGTCATTGATGTCAAACTTGTTGTTCTGGATGGAGTCTAGTCTAGATATGGTCTTATACTGATGTAGGTTTTTCTATTTGATGTTGTTGTTGATTGGTGATCAAAAGTGTACACATTCAGATGTTTATATTGTGCTTGGTGAATATGTATGAAGTGTCTTCAAAAAGTTACAACTGTGGCAAGATCAATATACAAGAAAGGGTATTTAATGTCCCAATGGTAGAATGCCTTATATTCCTATGGATTGTGAAGAGTATGGTGTTTGGATTTGGATATAATGTTAATGTTCTATGAGTGGTTTACTATAAAGTTTGTCGGTCCTCCAATTTCTCAGATGATGATATTAGTTATTGTTTCTCTTTGATAGGAAGAGTGTCTATCAGATCGGTCTAGACCATTCTTGAGTGGCTTTAGGATTTGTGCATTCAAGAATTGTAGTTGAGGACATGTTTATTTTGTTCATGTAGTACTCCAGTTCAATTCTCTAGTGGTGTCTTTGTTTTGCAAGTGAGTTATGTTGGTTTGTGCTTGGTATATTTAGTTGTGTTATGTTTTAGTGTACTTGGTTGGATTATCTTGTTTGGATCGATACCCTTTGGTCCAAAGATGCATTGGAGGTTGATTTAGAATATTGGACCATGGGTCTCACTATGGTGTGTGGATATCTACGTTAAGTAATTTGCATTGGAAGAGGTTTAGGCTGATTAGTTGTTGATTTTTATTGTTTATCTACATGTTATGTTTAGTGATGACTTTTGAGGGTGTGTTAGCATGTGTGGCTTGTTGGATTAGACTTAGAAGGATGTGTTGTGATGAATTTGGGTCTCCTCTATCTCCTACACTGGATCGTGTTGAGTGTTTTTGGTTTGGGTGGCCTATTTCATGTAATATTGTATACTTTTCTTGTAGTAGACCCTCAACTGGGTTTTGAATGATCTAATTTGTATTTAAGAAGTGTGAATGTATGAGTTGGTATAAGGAAGGAGTGTGAATTGATGTGAAGTGAATGTAAATATTGTGCAAGTAGATTTGGTACTAGAGAAGTGTGAAAGTCAACTTGTGAAGAGCCTTGATGATGATATATTCAATGTGACAGTATTCTAAGACAGTGGTTGATGATAAATGTGTTTTCCATGATATTGGTTTCTTGACATAGTGATTCAAGGACAATTTCACAATCAAGAGACTCCTCTCATTTCAATTCTGCTATTATTTCTATTGTCATAAGATAGTGAGTCTCTTGACAACTCTTTGTATCTTGACCTAAAGTAGTGAGTTTTAGTTGTGAAAGTCATTGTGTCTTTCCCTAAGGTAGTGCGCCTTAGCCTTGCAAGTCCATCAGGTGCATATTTCTCTTTAGCAATGAGCCTAAAACATTGTAATCAATTTTATTCAAATTGTGAGTGCGATTCTCACCATGGTTTTTCCTTGTTGGGTTTTCCATGCATATATGGTGTTCATGTGTTTATGGTTGATGTTTTTACTATTGTTGTAGAATAGTTAAATGCTACTTTGATTTGGATAGATCAGTATTTTAAGATCCAAACTAATTCACCTCCCCCCCCTCTGATTCCTATCATGGGTACAACAATTACAACTTAGTGTAGCTAAATTTAATTCAAGGATGTATATGGGGCTCTCATCCATGTCTCAACAAGATGCATATATATTAAGAATTCTATTGTACTTGTTTCCTTCTATATGAGATCAATTGATGGTAAAAAAAATATTTTTTTAGAACTTCTTTATTTATTGACTCTCACATATAGAAATCATGGATAACTTTATTAGGTTGGAAAATAGACAAAGGATAATGGTTTGTGGTATAGCCAAGATATGCCTAAAATGTTTTTTTTAAATTAGGATCAAAATTCTATTAATATTGGTTGTATTGGTTCCCAAAACCACATATTGAAAATCAAAAGGAACTTGCCAAATTCCTTACCGATCCAATCAATTCTGGCCAATGAATAGGAATGGTCAAAGACCGAATTCCTCTGTGCTTTCAGCTCTACTAGACCTAGGCGAGTATACCTTAAACTCCAAAGTACAAAGAGACTTCTTTATAGTGAATTTAAACTTAATGCATAAGCCATTTACAGGCTTGGCAAACTGACCTGCAACTTTGCTATAATGTGTGCTTTTAATTGATTGAATATGAAAAGCAGATTGTATTTGATTATAATTAAATATTTGTAAGAGAATGTTGCTGGAACCTTAAGTAATTATGAAAGAATAATACTAATAGGAATAAGAAGTATGTTTCCCTAATGAGGACCTTATGCACACCAAAATTACTTACAAATACTAACAATAGACCAGTGCCTTATCTAACGATTAATGTGTTACTTAGTGGACAAATATTTTAATCAACTTTGGAGACAGTTTGAAAAAACTCATAATATGTAAGACTATCACTGCAATGGTTTCATTATGTGTTGCAATAAAAACAAAAATAATTATGTTTCCTATACAACAACATGTGATGGCACACTACAATAAATCTAAATTAGATTTATCCAAAGGACTTGATTCATCAACACAATGTAACACAAAATGATCTGAAGATAGAACAACAAATCTCATATATTAGTTTTGGAATAAGAAGTTATACAAAATATGCCAACTCACAAGTACTTCATGATGTTCTTTCTTGCACAAAATAACTTTCCATTTCTATAAACTTGCCTTAACACCATACTAGTAGTCCCAACAAACCTATCTAAAAATTGTCCCCTCTATATACAAAATGACTCCTTATACATATATGAGTCAAAGGACACAAATGAAAGGACACACCCTTTCATCTGTACAAACTAAAAACTGACAAAAACCTAACTAATAACTCCCTAACTACTATGACAACCAGAAACATTACAAAACATATTACAATGACCCAAACTAACTTTTTCCATCCAGCCTCTAACCGCACTTATGAATACACTGAAGATATCCTTCATCTTTGTAGGTGCAAGCATTGAAGATCATATCTCTAACTGCCACTTCCAATGTAACAAAATTCTCCAAATGTTCCCCTATTTTAGTCATATCCAAGGTATCCACATGGGCGATCTTAAGGGCTACATTGAGTAGTGACTTGCAATCTGCAATCCATTGGCCTTTATCCTTTATTATCCCTATATCATCCACAACACTTGGGAATCCATGTTGGATAATCCCCTAACATTCTTCACATTCAATTTTTAATTCAGTTGCAAATTTCTCATGAGCATCAATCAATTTCTTGACCTTGTTGATAACTTTTTCACTTTGTGTTTTATCTTTTAATAACAAATTTAATCTATCATGAATTCTCTGATGTGATACAGTATTATCCATATTTTTCTGATAAATAACCCAGATTTGCTCTAACACTTTCTGCAAATTCTCATATCTTTTAGTGATCAACACACATGTTGCATCTGCTCTGACAATTCGTATCTGTTTCTTTAACTTACTATATTCCTGAAACAATTCATCATACCTCTTTTTTATCTTTGAACCATTTGTAATCTGTGGCATTGGATGACCACCTCTCTTCAATATTGCTTCATACAAAGCTTTGCATTTTTCCTTTTCTGCAATTTCCTTTTTCATCTAAGCTTTGTTCAATTTTGAAAGATCTATCCCCATCTATATTATGACCATGGGGTCTATTTCTCCAACTTTTAATTTCATCATATGGCCAAAGGCCTTGTCAATGTGTATAATCTTTGGTCTCTTATTTGGGGGATAGAGGGCCCATAAAAGCATAGCCTCATCATCTAGATCACATCTTGATACAATAAAAATGTCATTAACACCCTGAATGTCTAACTTAAAATCTTTCTTATTTGAATGCAACAAGCTATCAAAAATAAAAGATCCGCTAAGATCCGAGCCTGGGAAAAAAATAATTCCTGTCTCTACAAGAAGTTGTCTTCCCCTTTGAGGGGTCATGATCTCTAACTCAGAGTTAATCTCTGCCTTCAACTTCCTGAGCATTTTTTCCTCATTATCTGGTGTCACATCTGGCATTGCATCTCTTAATTTCTTTCCTTTAAAATGATACAAAAATGACTTAAACTCCTTCGACTTAACAAATTCATCATTTGATACAAAAGATGTATGCTCTTCTAGCCTAGCATCTGAATCTACATTCAATGCTTCTATAATTTTATCTTGAGCATCTGGTTCATCTTCTTTTTCTGGTACTTGAAGCTTATAAACTATTTCATTTTCTCCAGAATCACTTTCCACATCTTCTTCTTCTTCTCTTTCTAGATCCCCAAGTCTCTGCTTCCTTTCTTCCAATATTCTTTCCAAGTCAGCAACAACATCCGCAAGTTCTTCTAACTCTTTGTTCTTGCACAAATCCTCATAGTCATCATACTCATGGAGATAATCTGTAATGCCCGCCAAAATACCCTAAAGAAACTAAACAATAATATACAAGTGGAGATAATTTTTTTTTCTTAATTAACATCTAATAACAACTAATGCAACATAAAACATCTCCCTCTATTTACATTCATTAACCATTTAACCAATATGAACATACATCATTGCTCATTTCATCAAATAACGCAAGCGGGAATAACACAACATCAATAATCTTTCTCTAGGGTACTTTAATATCATTACTTAATTCATTTCCACAATAACATACTACACACGCGTTAGGTATATTTCACCTTCATTAATGCATCATATTATAATTCTTTAATCATGACATATGCAACCTACAACATTACTTATTCCTCATGATATGCATAATTTCCTTTCTACCAATGCATCCATGTGAATCATTCCCATTTACTAGATCCAATTAACATCTTCTAACATATTCACTTATTAATCTACAAATATTCCTCTTTCAAGATTATTTAACATTCTAACTAGCATATAATCATTCCATAAAATAATACAACTAATCCATAAAGAAATTCCATTCTATTCCAACTATAATCCACTTTATTTCCATGATTCATAAAATCATACCTCTACAATAGTACAAATACAATGTCTCTAAATTCCAATTTCCAACTACAATTCATCTTACAAATATAAGTACATTAAATACATTATGAGCATAGCTCTTTCTACTAAAAGATTCCATCTACCCTATACAAAAATGTTACATTACATACATTCCATCTTATCCATTCCATAAATCTACTACAAGGTACATCCATAGTACATCATGAAGACAAATCCACATCCACGCAAAAATAATCCAAGAGAACATCCCAATGGCTAAAAAGCACCAACCTCTCGACCATGTGGAACCAAAGGAACCACCCCCCATCCTAGGAGATGACACAAGGTCCCAACACATACTCTAAACCTAAACTGGCACCTATAACCAAGAAGACTAACCACACAAGGACTCTCAAGCAAGAACTCACATATACAACAAGAATGAACTCCCAGAGGCATAAAACTCATCAAGACATAAATGCATCCAATAAGCATAATCACAAATCATAAAGGGAAAACACATGTAGGAGTGGAGTGTCATCACATGCCATTCTCATAACATAATAACATAATAACACAAGGCACTAGCCTGATGGACATGTGGAGCCATCTCAACCTATGAGAGACTAAGGGAGATTATCTTACCGTCTTCACGACCTTCTCATGCTTATCCTAAAACATCCTCCCTAGGACTAAGTCATGAGGCACAAATCAATTTATCATCTTATTAATTAATCTAACTACCCAACCTATCAATTATTAGGTTATCACTTATTTACAAATCATGAAAACTCCAATGTGCCCTAGTGGTCTAGACTTCATGCATCCTTACAAGGAACCTCATGCAAGCCTATCTCTCATGACCCCGGTCATCACAAGGAAGCCCACTCCTCCTAACATGGCCCAACAATAAGTCACAAGAGGCTCTACCAACATAATTACATGAAAATAATACTCAATGCAGCCAATAACTTCCACACATACTCTTACAAAATAAACAAGGCTACAACAACATATGCAACATCAATATAGAAAAAAGAGCCTCTTGGCTAGCAATAACAAAGGCATATCAAGCCATCAAATGCTGCCATCAAATAAAGAATAACATCACAACAAGGCCTACTCACTTGCTGGTCCAAAAACAACATAGAAATCAACTCAATCATCCATGGCCTATCCACATGGAAGAGAGTCTAAAATGTCCATAATACAAAGAGAAACAAATATACTCAAAACCTTCAAAATGCATCAAAACTGATCAACCCAAAATTGGGAAATATTAATAGACCTCAAATAAAGCCTCTGGTACAAAAATCAATTCGGGAAAACACTTCAAAAATGACCAAAACTGGGAAAATACAAAACATAGACACGTTAGCACTTTTGCCCCATAGGATAGTGCTTCTATAAAAAAGAACAACACAAATGCAACATAGAACAATGCATATGCATTCCTGAATCACGCATATGCATTCCAAAATCGCACATATGCATTTTGAAACAACACTTATGTTTCCAGATTTACGCTTATGCATCCTAAGACAATGCTTATGTTGTGCAAAGCAGCGCAAATGCAATACAGAACAATGCAAATGCAATACAGAACAACGCAAATGCAATGCAGAACAACACTTTTGCAGAAAACTCACGGAAAACTTAGATAACTTTCAGGTAAATTAATAAATTACAGACTTAACGAAAAGGCCCGAAAAATATATGAAAAGAAACACCCAGAAACAAGGAATTCTTAGGTATAGACACAATAAAATAACTCAACCTATAAACCAAGATTTAAACAAATAACTTCATAACAATTTCTCACAGAGCCGTGAAATGCCATACATGGGAAACCAAAAAGATATATTCCAACAACTATACAAAACCCCAAAAATATAAAGTTGCTCCCCAAATATTAACTTTCAACAATATTAAAACTCCAGAATAAATAATGCTTCAACCCAATACCCAAAAAAATGCAGACACAATGCATACACAGAGAAGCCATTGAAAACAAAATACAAAGTGAAGAACTCCAACCTGCAACTTGAAGTAATAGAAATGAAGCTGAAAAAGAGCTCCCACAAGCCAAAACAAATCCAATCCAAGCTCCAGCCAAAACCAAGAGAGAAAAAATCTAAAACCAAGAGAAGCTTGCTGAAAATTTTCCAGAGAAGAGCAAAAACCAACCCGAAAAACTTCACGGGAAAGAAAATAAAAAGCAACAATAATCCAAAAACCATAGCCTCAATCTCGGCCAATCAAAATATTCCATTTTGGAGTATATTTTACCAACCCACCATATAATATTTATTCATCCATTTTGAATTCGACCAATGAGAGTGACGGGTAGGTAAAGTAAATAAAATATACTTATTCAGCTAAGTGAGGTTGTTTTATTTCTTTATTTAATTTACTGTGTTCATGCACCCCATTTAGGAATAAAAGTCAATTTATTAAATAAATACAAGCTGTAAATAAATAATCCAAAAGGGGATTAAAAATCAAATAAACCAAAAGCTATTTAAATAAATTAAAGAACCAAATAAATATAAGATATCAAATAAATATCAAACCATAGAAGATCAAATAAATAATTAAATAATCAAATATCATTACAAATTAAATCAAAAATATTAAATAAATATTAAACAACAATAAAGCTCATAAATTATTAAATAATCATAAAATCAATAAACATTAATTATCAAATAAATATAAATAACAAATAATTAAATACTCAAAACTTATAAATTAAATACTTTAAAATAAACATTACCAAACATAAAATTACACATCTAGAGCCACAAAATTACTCTAACATAAACAAGTAAATCAACCAGCATAAATTGAACTCACAATACCAAAAGACCAAGCTTACTAACCGACATGGTGAATTATGCCAAGACACTGACTACTCACGGTGAACAACTTAGACATAAAGTATGTGAGGGGAAACTCATGCCATCTCCGAACCACATAAGCCATTGGAACTAAAGACATGCTCAGACTTGTGAAGCCAGGGGGAGTTGATGTCTGGTACCTGCAAAATCTTGTAACCACAAAATGACAATACAACATATACATATACATTTATAGAACAAGCAAGTGACAGGGAATCGTGATGACACATCTTGCTCGCAATGAGTGATGTGGAATCATCTCTATCACGAAGATAGTCAAACAATAGTCAAATGCATCTCATAAACATCTCATCATATGTAATCATGAAGTAGGGTTAGCGCAATCATAATCATCATCAAAATCATGATAAATCTAATCTATCAATAATCCATCACATAATGAGAATATAAAATCCATCGAGTACATATATCATCAAATCACATGATCAATCATGATAGTAAAAACATCATCCAAATCATCAAAATATAGTCTAGATAAGTCTATCAAGAATAATATAAAAGTCAACTCTAGTCAAAATAAGTCAAATCAAGGGTGGACACTACATAATCTCCCAGGTTTTGTCTTTTTCTGCACATGTGGATGTAACCTTCTGGGTCATAGTTCTTCCTTGGCATGTGCATATACAAATTGAATTCTGTAGGCATTTTTGATGATTATGTTGTGATTGTCATTCATGGATACACACTTGCTATGAGATCACTTTTTGAATGTATGAGTTATGCTCAACCGGTATTTGTTCCAAACCAGTATTATGTTGTAGTCTTTAGACTATCGGTGTTATGCAGAAAATGTTTACAGATCTCAAGCGGTATGGAGACCCTATTACTACTTATCAGATTGTCATTAGTTTTATGTCAAAGTTATACTATATACTCTAGTCGGTTACTATTACCAAAATATTTAGTCAATATGCTCAGTCAAGTCGGTTACAAAGGAAAGCAGTCACAGAGCCCAGTATGCACCGAGCTGTCTACGGAACATCATTCCATGTCTACCAAGAAGCAAAGGTGACACACCAAGTTGATATACACTAAGTGAAACATGTTACTACATTCATTGAACCTGGACATGCATATGAAAACATGTTACAAGATCGAGGCACATCTAACCGTTATCACATTGGAAATTGCACTAGAAGATTGTGTATGATTTTGAGGTCATCTAACCAATGAAATATTTTGCATGGTTATTCATTCGAGAAATCATGTTTGTAAGATCGAAGCAATGAATCAGATCACTGACATAAGAGATCTATTTATACAACATGAATTCAGGATTAGCAATGAGTGTACATGTGTGTGCATGAGTGTAAGAAAACTGTTATAGAGACACAGAGGTCACCGAGAAGGTTTTCAGAGAATAGTTAAAGAATAGAGTAAACAAAAGGGTTTACCGAGTTACTATATGGGTTACCGAGGTATGCTATAAGCAAGGTAACTTATTCTGAGCACATAGAATCTGCTATAACATTCCAGATGTAAAGTTGCAGATATTTGTAATGATTTTATTGTAATATTTTGAAGTTGCAAGAGAAACCTCTAATAGGGTAAAAGACTCCAATCAAGTCTATAAATTGTAAAGCCTCTAACTAGGTGTAGCATTTAGTTTAAGTGTTGTAAAATCCTTTAGCAAGGTAGATCTAATAGATCTTGATACTCCTAACTAGGTAAGCTATCAGAAATAGCTAAACATGTGGCTCTAACCGAGCATCTTTATTATTGTAGTAGTGAAGTTCTGGGTGCCATCCCCACCGTAGTTTTTCTCTCTAACCAAGAGTTTCTGCATAACCAAAATATATGTGTTATGGAGTGAATCATGTATGATTGTTATCTATTTGTTTTAGCTTTATTTTATGTTACTACACTATTCGGTTTATGCATAACAGCAAAGATATTATTCAAGAAGAGTTTTACAGTACTGATTCACCCCTCCCCTCTCAGTACATTAGCTTTCCATATTGGGCCTAACAATTGGTATCAGAGCTTGAATCTTGGAAAAGGGTTTAACTACCTAAAGAGAAAGATCTTACTAATGGAAGGCTATAAGCAATCTCAGAAGATTGTGTATCTGCAAGAAGAGTTGGATCATGCTAATCAAGTGATTGCAAACATGCAAAGGCAAATGCAAAAATCTCTAAAAGTAAGAAGAATATTATCGAATGATTTGCAGGACTCTCAAGAGTTAGTGGAACAAATTGAGACATCATCCGAGAATAGTATGTCTGAAGAGACTAAAGAAATGATTGGAATATTTAAAGAAAAGAACAAAGCACTGGCTGATCAACTAAAAGCAATGAGAAGAGAACATGAACATTTCAGCACACAGATGACTAAAAATCTTGATGCATTGAGGACAACCGAGGATAAAGTAAGAGATCTAGAAAGAGAGAAACAACAACTTGAAGCTTCAGTATCTGATAAGAATGATGAAATCATAAGGTTGACTGGGATTCAACAAAATCTGTCAGATCAACTAGGTTATGCACATCATGAAGCAAATCTGAAAGATGATGAGAATCAAGCATTGAAACTTGAAGTATCAAGGTTGACCAATGAACTTGAAACAAAGAAGAAATCCAAAGAAACACTGAAGAAGAGTTATGAAGAATCAAAGATGTTGGATGAGCAACTGAATACAAGATGACCCTACAAAGATGCAAGACTCGGTTACAAAGGAAAAGACTCTACTGAGAAGGGAATCTGTACTACCGAGAGAGGATAATCATCAAAGCAAGTTGGAATCAAGAAGAACATCAAAGGAAAGAAGCCTATTTGCAACTACTATGGAAATCAAGGTCATACTACCAACATGTGCCAAATCAGAAAAGGTAAGCAACTAAATGTCACTAAGTCCAATGGTTATTGTTACAATTGCAATAAATATGGTCACACATCTAATCAATGTAGGACAAAGTCTGTTAACAATTATCAGAAGGAAAAATTCAAAGGGTTTTGTAAAAACTGCAATAGATATGGACATAGTACCGAGAAGTGTTGGTTTAAGCAAAAGAGCTACATATGGTCTACACACCGAGAAAATACTAGAGGTTACCGAACTCACACAGATCCTTACCAACAATATTCTGCAGTACCATGGGATTACAATACAAGGATATGGTGTGAATGTTGTGGAAGATATGGACATATAAGTGCCAACTGTTTTATAAGGTTTGGAATGAACAACCGAAGATCATGGAGAAATCCTGGTATGGCATGTTTTCATTGTCACAAAGTTGGACACTTGGCTAGAGATTGCAAAGATCAACCTAGAGAAGACACTGAGGAAATAAAAGAGAAATTAAAGATGATTTGGAGAAAGAAGGATATTGTGTCAAACAAAGAAAGCACCTTACCTACCGAGTTAGGTGCTCCTATTCCAAATTAATCGGTAAAGGTATGAAGGGACTGCATTCTCACAAGGTTCGGTCTTAAACAGTTCCTACTTTAGTATGTACTTAATTCAAAATCTGCATAATTAAGATGTATTAGTAAGTTTGGAATTCTATCAAATTCTTTTGAAGCACTTTATAGGAAACTTGTCAAGTCGGTGAATATAGGAAGCCTATCAAGTCGGTAAATGAAGGAAATTTGGTGACTCGGTTAAAGCGCAAGAAGGAAAGAAAGTTTAGTGGAACTGAGTGCATTTAATGTTTTAACCTAACCTGCACGGAGCTCGATAAGGTTTATTGTTTACATAAAGCATTTTATGCGGTCATTTTCACTCACCAAGTTTTTGAGAAAGTAGAGCAGAGCGAATCAAGGTGATCAAACCTCCTACAAAGAAAAATTTAAGGTATTTACATCAATCATTACACATAGCTAAGCTGGTTTACCGATCATATCAAATTGTTATTATCTGCTGAGAGTGAAGCGTCTACCATTTGTTAGTTCTCAAACCCTAAGGTTCCTCTGTCAGTTTTTTTTTTTCTGAAATCTAGAATGGCACCTAAGATCCAAGACCCCATTGTTGTCAAGAATATTGAAAAGCCCTCACTAAAATACTCTTTGACTCCTAAAGTTGCATCTGAACTAGATGACAAAACCACTTTTTCACTCATCCCGGATAGAGTTTTGTTAGTCGAGGATGTGAGATTCTTCACCAAATGTCATGTGGAAGAACTCGGTCATGTTGAAATCAAAGATGCATATGATGAATTGTGCACAATGGTAAAATGGATAGCAAGTATGAGCACATCAAGATCAAGGGATTAACTTAAGCCCTAACCTATCCTCGTGTGTTCAAACCCCAGTGGGTCAAGTTTGTACTGAGCAGAGTGCATGATGACTTCATGTGGCTACAAGAGAAACCATTTAAAATCACTAAGGAAATCATTCATTTGATCACCGGTTACCCTATCTATGATCATGCCTGAGCACAGAAAATGATATCACAGAAGGAATTGATCAGTTTGACTAGAGTAGAATCTGACTATAGAGGACTGAAGTTAAACAATGTCACTGATGCAAAGTTAAAATCCGATGGAGGTTTCCGACAGAGAAGATATATTGTGATCAAACTTGATTTTTTTTTGAAAAAATGCCCGATTTCATCAAAATTACGATGATAATGCAACATTTGGTTTTGACGGAGAAGGAATTGGCAATGACATTTGGGTTTTTTTAGAAAAAGTGCCCGCTTTTGTCAAAATTCTGACAACCGCATGCATTAGTTAAAAAAAAAAAAAAGACCAAGTCATTTCATAAATCCCACCTCTTTACAAAATCCCACCTCTCATTCGTCCCGCCTCTGTAGTGAACCTGTGGGTTTAATCATGGTGGGGAAGATCATTGGTGTGACAAACACGGCCATAGTGGGGAATGAGGGCATGAAGTGCCAAGGGCTGGCACATAACCAGCGAGGACGACCGCAAGGGAGCCCAAAATGGACTATGTAAACAGCGACGCCCGGGCCTTCATCAACAATAATAAGAGCTATGGATGGAGGAAGAATTTTACCCGCGAAAAAAGCTACTGATAGAGGAAGAAGTTCACCCACAATAAGAGCTTCCTCTATGTTGTATATCCGGCGTCAATGCCATGTCAGGCTAGAAGTGGCAATGGAGTATGATTTGGTGGAAGTGGAGGTGGACACTAGCCTACATTGATCAATCAGTCGCTGGTAATGGGAGACATTATTTTAAATGGTATGAAAAATTTCCAACTATGGCTAGATAGATCCTACTTTGGTTTTCAGGAAGCCATTGGAGTGAAGTTGATTGCGTCTTCTGGTGTTAGATAATTTGTATTTTCCTCATTGTAGGGAAGATAGGTTGTGTACTTCATATTTTAATGCTTATCTTGAAGGAGATCGGATGTGTGGTGGACATTTATTTCAAATTATTATTGTCCTGTATCATGTTTATGTTAAAATATGAATTTGTAGGTGCATGTAATGGTGCAAACTTTCAATAGTAGATGTTGTTGTGGACAAATCTTTTACATATGTTTATTGTTCTATTCTAGTCTATATGAGAATTATGTAATTGTTAAAAAATTCCCATAAATAACAAAAAGATCTTTTGAAAAGTTTATTAAATATTTAATGATGTTGGAAGTGTTATTGGGTTTTTGGTTTAGAGGTGAATGAGTCTATTTGGGATCAAGTATTTTGATGAGGCTAAGAGAAAGGCCCTAATATCAAAACAGTTCAAAATAGAGGAAGCTTGGATCACAACTCCAAGTGATTTGGCAAAATGATTAACCCTCAATTCTAGGCTCTTGATAGGTTTTTATCCTAAGACTTGTGCTTGAATATCAAGTAGATAAATGAATTTTATGGTTTTTTTCCTTTAGCATTGAGTAATCACCATTCCCATCATTGTGTTCCACGAAATGACATCTCTTTGAGGCATTCTGTCAAACAACTCACCCGCTTTGCGGATGCTTCCACATTTTGCAAACATATATACCACACTATCGAATCTCTATCCATCTTTGCTAGCTTCAACCACAACTATTCGCGTAAGCATCCTTTCTCAGTCGAGCAAACGAGTGCCTACCTAAAGGCCCTCCCAAGGTATCTTAGTTCACATTGTCTCGGGGCATATTAGGGGATCACAATGGGGATCACAATAGGGAACATGCAGGTAGGGGCCGTCCCCCGATGAACATGAAGGAGGGAGGTGGACATAGTTCCCTATGGGTTTAATCACCAAAGGATGTAGGAATGGTTTAATCGCTACAGGAAAAAGGTAGGGTATAATCAACAAATTCATTGTTATACATATTCAAATATTGGTCTATTGGTGTTTGTATTTATCACAAGCAAATTTATTCTCTTGGACATTAATTCTTTTATACACATTAATATGTTTTTACTACTCACAATTTTCTAGTATTAGTAAATTTGAAATAAAATAAGGATGCACAAGTATCTATTTGAAAATCGTATATTTTTCCATTTCTTTTAACAAAAATAAACCAAGTATACTTGTTATTTATCAAATTTGTAATATATTTAGGATATGACTATGATTTTAGTTGTGGTAGTGAAGACATCACCAGTCTACAACTTGATGGACCAAGAGCACAAAATTCTTTAGCTGAAGAGAATTCATCTTGTCCTTCAATTTGTACATTTAGGTTCAAGTTGTGTAGGTTTCTTTTCTTGATTTCTTAAATGGAACTAGTTATGAATATGGGAAATTGCTTCTTCATCTTTCATTTCTTCAAAATGAAGAATGATGGTAGGATGGCTAGAAGAACACCCTTCTTCGAATCTTCCACAAAATTGTTCTTCAAAATCTTCTTCTTCACTTCTATATCCCATTTGCACAATTAAGATATTGGCCTTCTATATGAATCTCATGAAGGAGTTTTGGCTTCCTAGTTAACTTATTTATTAACTAGTCTTCATTAGTTTACTAATTTGAAAGAAATTAGGAAAGGTCTAGTACCTTGTAGAGTCACTATAAAAGTTTTAAAAGAAGATTGTGATTTACCTTCCTCTAAATGTGTTACTAGTATAGGGAGATCCTCTCTCCTCTACTTCCTTGATCTTATTGAGACCTATTCATTCTTATAGTATGTAGTTCAGTTAATTCATATATCATACTAAAAACCCCATCTTCATTATTTTCATCATTGATCTTTGAGAACAGATTCAAAAAATTCATATTTTTTATAGAGATATATATCTTCTTCTACTACACCCCTCCATGATATTGCATTAGTCATGTAGACTAATTTAACAATTGTGTTCTTACAAGAGCAATTTGAAGTGATGTGGCAAAGCTTGTTGCAAATATAGTAGATTATAGTTTTGGATCGAGGCTTGGGATACTTGCACTTGCAAAGGTAAGTGTGCTCGGAGCATGAAAATGATGATGATTAAAGGATCACTTAAAAAAAAATGATTTTGTATTTTTTGTGAGAGTAATGCTTGTGAGTAAAGGGCTAGCAACCAAAGGGGCCAGTTTAAGGAAAGTAAGGATCATGAGACTTGTTTTATTGCTTAGTAAAATTTTGAATATATTTGTTCTGATTGATGAAATGAATTATTTCAATTTGAGCCATATCAATGAGATGAATCAAAGAACAAGTAGCAATAATTGTTGGTGTAATAGGGATATTACCTAGCTACTTCCACTATTAGGTCATTTTTATGCCTTATTATTTAAGTTTACTTAAGGTATGCATAGGATACTTATCACTTTATGTCTCATATCATAAGATTAAGATACTTTCATAATCTTATGATATCCTACATGTCTCATCTTGACCTATATAATCAAGGGGTTCTATTTATAATCTCATTCATTCATATTGTAAACTTGCATTCATTGATAGGAATATAGTTTATTCATGTCATATTGATCTTCTCATTTTGTTGTGCTTTCCATTAGACCTCTAGATCCTGGGTGGCTATCTCCATAGTCAAATCTTAAAATATTTACCTTTCTAGATTCTATAAAAGAAATGGTTTTATCAAGAATATCATATGGAATAGCTTCTAAATATTTGCATTTGATAACAATATTGTTAGAGAATTTTTCTTTATAGGAAAATAATCTAAACTAGACTTTTTTTTTCAAGCTAAGACAAAACAAAGTAAGGTAGTACAATAATCACTTTGTCTATATTGAGATTTTTTGGCAAAATTTTCCAAAAAAATCTCTAAATTAGTCACATAAACATACTTTCTCACTATCTTCTCCTCCATATAACCCCTTGGATCAAATAAGGGTATAATTCTGAATGCTCTCAAGTTATACATAGTAATATCTTTGTCACATTGTTTTAAGTTTCATATCTCATGGCAGTGGTTACTCTTGTCATATGATTGCTATTGTGTAGATGGGTCCTCGAGCCCTGGTTTAATCCCATTTTTTTTTATCTATATCAAAGAAATTCTTGGCATCCTCACTCAATGGCGATCAAGCTCTCCCTACCCAAATTAACCTATCTCTAAATTTGGAAAATGGGTGTAGAAGTTTGAGTATGAGTACTCTTCGGTTATTTGTCATGCTTGTAAGGAGAAAAATAAGGATAAAACTTTCCCTATTTTCCAGGATATTCAAAATATTGATTCTAATCAAGGGAGTTCCCCTTTGGATTGTTCAAGGATATATAATGCTTTGGGTTCTAATGATGGATGTGCCAATGATATTATGTCCCTTCATTGTCTCAAGAAAATAGGATTTGGAGAGAAGGGTCCTTCCTTTGTGCTCAATCAAAGAGCTTTGGATCAATTTTTTAAACCACCCTGATTTTAGGATGGTTCATTTTTGCTTTAGTTATTCTGCCTCTTGTTGTTTTGTTGTTTTGGAGCTATTTTGTTTTGTTGTTTTGTTGGGATTAATGCTTCATCTTTCTCTTTGCACAAGGGATCAGGGCCCTTTCAAAATCCCTTCTTATCTAATTAAAAACACTCAATGATGATGGATCATTATAGTCCCCCCTCTATGCTTGGATTTAAAAATAGAATGAACTCTAACTACTTGTTTAATTCTAATAGAATATGACATTAGGGTACCTAGGTAGCATAAGAGGTTGTTCACTAAATTCTTCCACCTTAATGATAGTTAATGTTAAGGATTGAATGAAACAAACTCTTGTTCATCGATCACCTTCTTAGCCTCCTATGGAAGTCATTCTTTGTGTGGTCTACAATGACCATAATCAGGGTCTTAATAAATGTATTAGATACTCTCTATTATCAATAAGAGAGTTATCATAATATAGTTGTGGTGAGTGGTTACTGTAATACCCTAAAAATGGTCATCTAAACCTTGGGCCCCTAATTTCGACATCACCAAGGTCCTAACCAAAAGGCAATTAAATCAATCTTGAGCACATAATTAATTCTTTAATTATCAAATATCACATGGCAAAATCAATTACCCAATATTAATCAAATATTTATTTAATTAGTTGAATTATTCCAAGAATATTCATTTTGATCAATTATCCTATTTTAATTTATTAAATATCCTTGCATATTTAATTAATTAATAAATTTGCCATTTAATCATGGAAAAAGAATTAATTTACTACAAAAAGAAGAATTTATTACAAAACAAAGAGTTGAATTGAAAATAAAATAAAATAATTGAATTGAGAGAAATCAAACTTAGATATTATTTCTTTTTCTAAATTGAGAACTTGAAATCAGAAAAGCAATTAATTGAATTATTGAATATTCTCTTAAATTGGAACTCAAAGCTTTTCAGAAAAAGAAGTTCAGTTGCATTAAAAAGATGTTTTTCTTGAATAAAACAAAGAATTATCTATTTTTATCACAAATCCATGGAATTAATTTAATATTATTTTCCAATGCAACTTGAACTTCTAATTTGAATGCATTTCAATTAAACTATAATTGGAATCTATCTCAAGGTTAACTCAACCTAATTTCTCAATTATTTTCAATTAATTCTAAATTGAGCTTTTTCATCATCTCTCTTGTGATTCTCTATAAATTCACTCTCCAGCTCTCATTCCAATTTACCCCGGAGATTTTTGAGAAGACATCATTATTATATTGATTTTGCTCTGGAGTCATTGATATATTGTTCTTTTTTTTTTAGATTATTGCTTGCATCCATCATTGCTTGAATTGATTTTTGCTTGAATTATTCATTATTGCTTGCATTCATATAGCTTAATATAATATAGATTAAATCCTTTGTCTTGGTGTAGTCTAGTCACTGGTATTGCTTATAACAATCTAAGAGCAATCTTATACTTGCATCATTTAGAAGGCAATTGGTCGATTGGTCATGGTTTTCTTATTAATGCTTATATCTGACTAACCATGCATATAATGACTAAATTGAAGTGTTGTGTATTGTAGATACAACTCCTTATCCCACTTTTCACACACACATTTCTGGCGCCTACTGTGGGGCTCAAGACTACATTTTTCGGCCTCTAGGATTGATTTTTTTTATTTTTTTATTTTTCAAGTTTTTTGACTTTTTGGATTTTCGGCCATATAGTCTCTGCATCATCTCATACGATAATTTTTATAGGCTGAAATGATAAAATGTAGGTGTTGTATGAATGACAATATTATATCGTACGAGTAGATATTCTATCGTACGAGTAGAAATCCTCTGTCGTACGAGCAAACATCATCAATGATCCTATCTCATGTGATACTAAATCTTGTCTCGTACAAGTCGAGAGTCTATCATACAATTCTGTATTTTCTGGTAAAAAAGGGCAAATTTCATGATTTTATCATTTTTATTATTATTCTGACAATTGACCCTGATTGTTTATCTATCTGTCTCAGAATTTTTCACAGCCTAACTAGTTTTTGCAGAATGCTCATCGAAGAATATGCTTGTCGCACAAAGACAATATGACTACTGATTTGTTGTCTTTGTAGGTTGCCTGAGGAGAATTGACTAAACATTGTGTATTCTTTAAATTCATTTTTAGGCACCTAACTTGCTATCTAGTTAATGAACAAATTTTGTCTTTCATGTTTTAGAAAAATCGAAGAGGTAGGAGAGTATGCTCTTGTCTTCTTTTAGACAATCAGAAATCCAGACCCTTGAAGTGCTTTCTTAAGATTGATTGCAAGATCTTTAGCAGGCCTGCCCTCCCGAGGAGCTAATAACTCTATAGACTTTAGGGCTAGTGAGAGGGGAATGACCTAAGTGGGAATGGCTAGAAACCAAGTACTCCAACCCACTATAAAATAAATGTGATTTGATGAAAATCAAGTCAACGGCAGTGCTCGGGAATAGCTCTCCTCTATACCTTCAGGTATATTAAACCTTGGTTTTCAAGGCTGGAAGACCTCTTAATTGAGTTTATACCTCAACGCGCTGAATGAACCCCTTACTAAATCCAATTAAAATTAGAAGCTACCCAGTTCACCTCCAAAAGGGAGATAATCTTTGTGCAAGAGAGATAGTAACTCTCCCAAGATACTTGTCATCTCGTGCCCCCATTAGCATTTGGAGTCGGATAATATGGCGTTGAGAATCCATTGTGTGAGACTTAGCGGCCATATTCTGATTAGCTGTTGGGTGTGTACCTGAGTCTACAAGCAAAGGTTTTCTTGCCTCACCAAATTCCTTAGGGTTTGCATGTTGTGATTGGAGTTACTATACATACTACCTGTTTTCTGTGTTTTCATCCCTGAAACAAAAATTGGAATACCAAAATTGGAGAAGACAAGAAACAACTTAGTGATTTGAAACTCTATCCATGTCAGAAACTAGTCCATCCTAAGTTGAAACTCTATCCATGTCAGAACTAGTTTATCCCAAGTCAAAATTCTGTCCAAAATCAGTCAATCCCAGTCAAAAATCAGGCCATCTCAGAATTTGTCATACTCAGTTGTCATACTCAGCAATCAGAAAACTCATAATTTTTAGTCTCTGCCTTGTGAAAAGTCATACGAGTCTACTAATTTATCATGCTGCACCAGTCCTGTGTTGTACGAGTTTATTGATTTGTCGTCCTATAGCAGATTCTCTATCGTACGAGTCTACATCATTTATCGTCTTGCACTGTATCCTATCTCATACAAGACAGAATTGACCTCAGATTTTTGTCATCCTACACATGCCCATCAGTTGTACGGTATAAGGAAGCAACTCATATGAAACAAAACTTTTGTCATCCTATAACTACTAAATTGTCATCTGGTTTAGAAAACCCAGTCGTACAAGTCTCTAGTTTTGTCAGATAGAATAGTCAAACTTGCCAAAAACACAGTCTACAGCGAACATAATACTGGTTATCATTTTTTTGAGAATAAAACAGATCAAGATAGTGTACCTCTACCATTTTTTGTTGCACGATTTGGTCGATCACCCTTCAGCTAGTTCAATCAAACTACCTATCAAACTCAAGTCACTTCGATAATGTCTTACATAGGATATATCATTCTTGAATCAGACTAAATCTTAGTTACTATTTTAGAATCAACCCAAGTAAACGTCTTATATAGGATAGATCTTTCCTAAAACTAGACTAAATCTTAGTTGTTTCTCTCAAACCATACTTTAACCGAACAAACTAGTACTAAAATTGATCTTGACCTCTGCATCACAAAACAAGCTTTGGATCACACTAATCCATAAAGATGCCTATACAAACCAGGAGTTCCCATAAGAAAGAAGCCAAATGCAAGGAACCAGTCTTCACATACCAAGATAACCCATTTTACAAGGAAGACCCACTCACGGACATACCTTCATCCTCAGAAATATCAATTTTTGATGAACCTCAACCTCCTCCTATATATGAGATGGTATATGACAACAAAAATGAGGACAATAGTAATGTTCACGAAAGTGATGATTCCTCTTCCAGTGACACTGATCAAGATGCTGAACCTTTCGAAAAAGAAATTCTTGACTTGCAAAAGGACAAAGACTTTAGAAAAGTGATGAATGTTATCCTAGCCAGAGAGAAGGAAGACTATATCTTAGAATTAGCAAGACAAGGTGCCAAACTTCCTGTTGGATATTATGTTCAGACACTTGTCACCAAAAAGGAAGATTCACCTATCCTCACAGTACACAAACAACTACTAGCCTTGAAAACTGAGATCACGGAATTGAAGAATAAGGATAAATCCCTGAAGCAATATTCCCATTTCCATTTGACAAGAATCTATATATGCCTCCATTTCCTTCTTGAATTGAAATCCCAAAATTTGACAAATATGACGGTATCTCAGATCCCCAAGATCATGTCAGAGAGTTTTGTGCTGCCTGTATGGAATTCATGCACGATCACACCTATCTCATGTGTCTTTTCCCGAGGAGTCTGGGAGGACAAGCCATGGAATGGTTCTCAAGTCTACCTCAAGGAATAAAATCATTTGAAGAACTAGTCCAACTATTATTGCAACAATACTCATACAACATTCAACATCCTATGACTATGATCGATCTTTGCAATACTAAATAGAAGACAGGAGAACCTTTTCTCACTTTCCTCCAGCGTTGGAGAAGGATGTTCTCTAGGTATCCACAACCTATCCTAGACTCTGAGAAAATGGATATATTTGTCAATAACTTGGTCCTAGAATTGAAATATAGTATCCAAATGCAAGTACACCCATCATTTAACAAAATGGTAGATAATGCCATTCGAATGGAAGATGTGCTCATCAAAAAAGGGGATATTTCACCTGGAAGGAAACACAACCAGGATCTAGCTCTAAAGAGAAGAATAAGTATTGGAAATTTGGCAAGGACAACAACAAGAATGTTGTTAATGATGGAGTAGTAGATACTATTAAAACCACCTCACAACCCACAATATTCAACTTGGCTAGTGGTACACAAGCACTCAAAGCTGCTAAAACTGCAGCAGAGAATGCTCCTAAGAAAAAAGAATGGTTCAAAGAGAAACCTTGGCTCTCTAAACCTAAGTGTGATTTCACTCCTCTGAAAGAATCATATGAATATGCTTTCAAGACTCTATTGGCAAACAACTTGATAATGCTACCAAATAACTCTAGACCATACGATCTAGAAGTCAAACCAAGATGGTGGAGAGAAACTGAATACTGTGACTTTCATTGAAACAAGGGTCATAACATAAACAATTGCCTGAAACTAAAACATTAGATTCAAGATCTCATAGACGCTGGTAAAATCATTGTCAGAAATCACCCAACCAACACTGATCACAAAGCATTCAAAGATCCTTTACTTGTTTACAAACAAGGTGATTCATCAAAGACCAAAGGAGGTGCCAAGGTAAACTATACTTATGCCAGCCAGGACAACGTTATCAACATGATTGAGCCTTCACACTCAGAATATTGCAATGTGATTATAGTTCAAGATAAACCAAATGAATCACAATATGCAAGAGCTCTGACCCGATCTCAAAAGAAAGTCACTCTCCAAGGAGCTAGTTCTTCCACTTCAGCTCAAGAAACATCAAACTCAATAGCCTTACCAAATAAACAAAAGGAATTGACCTTAGACAAATTTAAAAGGTTAACTTCGTCATCATCCTCTGGATACAGCGTAGTTGAACAGTTAAAAAGGACAAATGCTCAAATTTCAATTTTTGAATTGCTACAACTCTCATCTGCTCACAAGGAAATCCTAGACAAAGCATTGCTCACTACCAACATTCCAAAAGATTTAGACATTGATCGGTTTCAGTCTATGGTGGGTCATCTAACTTCACCTCACTATTTGACCTTCTCTAAAGAAGATGACAATTCATTAAATCATCCACATAACCAGCCATTACATATTGAGGCCATGATCCACAAACATAGAGTCAAACGTGTTTTGATAGATGGAGGCGCGGGGTTGAATATCTGTACTTACGATCTGCTTACACAACTAGGATTCTCTGAAAATGTCATTGATCCAGGCAAGAAAATAACAATTAAAGCCTATGATGAGGAAGAAAGGACCTCCAAAGGTCTGGTATCATTACCAATTAGAGTGGGACTGGTAGAGAGAGATGTCCTTTTCCAAGTTCTTGATATTCTATTGTCCTACAATATTTTACTAGTCAGGTCGTGGATTCATGAAATGAAGGCAGTACCATCAACATATCACCAATGCTTAAAGTTTCCTTATAACGGAGCTGAAGTTAGTATTCCTGTTGATACAAATGTCATCTGTAATGCATTGACAAAAGGTGCAGATACTTTTGTGCCTCATAATAGGGTAGCCTCTCCAAATGAAGATACAGAAACATTGATGAGAGACTTAAAAAAGAGATTAAAGATTACAGATACCAGCATGGATGGCTACAAGATAGAACTGGTACTATCATTAGTTTCTCTTCCCCCTTCACCAAAATAGTTGGGCAAGCCATCAAAGGACATGAGAACACAAAATCCAACTCCTAATGTCATATATGATGGTCTTTTTGTACAATCTTCCACTTCCCTAGTAGATGAAATAGAAGGGGATGCAGTTCTTAACTGGCTTTTTAAGGAAGACAACCAACATGAAGAGGTACAACACTGTGAGATTTCTCCTACTCAGTATGGTCCTAGTTACAAAATGATTCAACATATGGGATACTCAAGTATTGGTCCTCTAGGCAAACAAAAGGAAGGTATTACTGAACCAATTCAGCTACAAACCAAATCCACAAATGATAAGGTTGGACTGGGATATAATACGAAAAAGACATTAGACCAAAAACATGTTTCTAAGTCTAAGTGCTCAAAAAAGATATCACCTTTAACATTACATGAAGTAGACACTAAACAAACAAAAGTAGAGTGTAGAGAAGAGAAAGAGGAATCAACAGTCAAGAAAGAAGAAATAGTCAGTGCTTAGGCTTCGATGGTATCAGCTACAATAATACAAGAAGTTGAGGTTCCTGAGGATATAAGAGATGAAGTGGTAAGAATCAAAGAATTGTTCGCACCATTAGAAGTTTCATTCACATATACTGGTAGGCAACAAGTAGATGATTCAGAGACTGATTCAAATGAGTATGAATGGGGTCCTGACTACCATTTCAGACACATCCACTAAAGAAATTCTAGAAGAATCTAGTGGTGTCATAGATGATACTCAAGAGCTGATGCACATAAAACTAGAGAAGGAAATACAAGAAATTAGACAAAAGAGGCAAGCAAATTATGAACAAGGATTGAAAGAAGGAAGAATACCATAAAGCTTCTCATCTATGTGCCTGTATCCTATAACATAAAAAATTAGGTATAGCACTACACATGAAGAGTTGGAAGCTACAGAACAAGAACCAGTCACCAGTCCAAAAGAAGCTGAATGGAGTAGACGACAACAAATTATAGAAATAATGAGATCATGTCAACAGGTGTGTCAGATACAAATGACAAATGAACCACAACATGAAGAAACTTGTAGCATTAAAGATGTTGGCATTGATACCACACATGTGCTTACTAAATCACCTAAAAGAGGCTTGGAAACTTCATCTGATGACTCTGATGATAGTCCTATTCATTATGATATCCACTCAGCCTCAAAATCAGAATCATCAGATGCAAACAATGAAAAGTTGCCTACTAGTCTTATTGTTGTTAAACTATGATATGAAGTCTAGTTTAGCATAGTAAACGACGTTACGAGTATGTCTATTGGATTAGATTGATTAAATATTAACATGAACTCTAATAATCATGATCTGACTTTTCTCGGTCTCGAGACACTTACACAAGGTATACTTCTAGAACTCAATTTTTTGATCCACAACTGTGATAACAATACCATGAACGCTCTTGAACCTATCCAAAATTTATCCTTAGTACGTCCCGAATTGATTGACTATACTTTACAGAACCAACCCATGAATGTACCTACTTTTGCCAATGACTATACATTATCCTATTATCTCAATGTAGTTGAACCTATAGACTCTTCCACCAGTGAATGAAGTGAAAATATGACTGAAGTAGATATCAAGTATCTTAGTCGTAAAAACAAGAAAAATAAAAATAAAAGATCTGATGGCGAAAACCACATTGTGGTGGTGTCAGAATCCAAAAAAGAGAAAATAAAGGATGTAACTAAATGTGAAAACCTCTTTGAGGCACCTAAAGGTGAGATGTCTGATATATTGCCAAGTCATTTTCAGGAAAGATCCTCCATATTGATCGAGCCAACTCAGCCAGTGAACATTGGGAGTCAAGAGACACCACAAATCATTCACTTAGCTCAATCGCTATCAAAAGAGGAACTGAAGGATTTCACTCAGCTATTCTCAGAAAAGAAAATAAATGTTGCATGGATGTATTTTGATATGCCAGGCTTGGATCCTAATCTCATTATGCACCATCTCTCAATCACACTAGGAGTAAAACCAGTTAAGAAAAAACTCCATAAGATGCAACCACATGTGGCATTATTAGTCAAAGTTGAATTAGAGAAGCTACTCAAAGCTGGATTTATCAGAGCAATAGATTATGCTGAATGGATTTCCAACATAGTACATATGTCGAAGGCAGATAAATCTATCAGAGTTTGTACAAACTTTAGAGATCTCAAAAAAGCATGTCCAAAAGATGACTTTCCATTGCCGAATATTGATATGATAGTCAACATGACAGCTGGATATGAGATGTACTCGCTAATGGATGGATTTTCCAACTACAATTAGATTAAAATCGCTCCTAGAGATCAAGAAAAGATGACTTTCACCTGTGCATGGGGAACCTTTTGCTGGAATGTCATGCCATTTGGGCTAAAGAACGCAGGAGCAACCTATCAAAGAGTAGTCACTACTATTTTTCATGATATGATGCACAAGAATATGGAAGACTACATTGATGATACTTTAGTGAAAACTATGAAAAGATCAACACATATTCAAGAGTTAGGTCCTATCCTTGACAGAATGGAAAAGTTCAAACTCCGGTTAAATCCAAAGAAGTGTGCATTCAGAGTGACATCTGGTAAACTTGGATACATCATTTTAAAAAAAGGAATCGAAGTTGATCCTGAGAAAGTCCAAGCCATAATGGAAATGCCACCTCCCAAGAATATTAGTCAAATGAGAAATCTACAGGGACGTCTCCAATCCATTAGAAGGTTCATTTCTCAACTAGTAAATAAGGCTCAACCTTTCATGAAGGTACTAAGGAAAGGTGTATTATACAATTGGGATCAAGAATGTGAGCAACATCTTCAGCAAATCAAAGAGTACCTATCAAATCCACCGATCTTAATGCCACCTATTCAAGGTAAACCACTAATCTTATATATATCAGTGACTGATTCATCACTGGGTCACTTCTGGCATAATAGGATGATAACAAAAAGGAAAGAGCTATCTATTACATCAGCAGGACATTGGTGTCTTATGAAATGAATTATACTATAATAGAAAAAGCATGCTTAGCATTGGTCTTTGCATCACAAAAACTAATACACTACATGCTAGCACACTTAGTCAAGTTGGTGGCTAAAATTGATCCACTCAAGTATCTTCTTAGCAAGGCAACACTCATAGGAAGATTGGCAAAATGGGTCATGATCCTTACAGAATTTGACATTGAATATGTGGAACGTAAAGCCATAAAGGGACAGGTAATTGCCGATCAACTTGGTGAAGCTCCACTAGAAGATACTCAACCACTACACATCAAGTTCCCAGATGAATCAATAATGCATCTTACTCAACAACCCTGGAAGATGTTCTTTGATGGGTCCTTTACTCAGAATGGTTTAGGTGCTGGCATATTATTCATTACTCCTCAAAAGTATTCCATCCCAAAATCTTACAAGATTTTATTTCCCTGCACAAACAATATTGCAAAATATGAAGCCTTGGTAAATGGGATAAAGCTAGCCGTTGAATGGAAGGTTGCTGAATTGCATATTTATGGAGATTCTCAACTGGTAGTCAATCAAATCAATGATACATACCAAACTCAAGATGAGAAGTTGATGCCTTACAAGAGAATGGTGGACGATCTCAAGAAGTACTTTGCTTTTGTGTCATTCCAACAGATTCTAAGGTCTGCTAACAGAGCAACAGATGCCATCGCCACCCTCGCATCCATACCTGAGTTACAAGAGTTTAATGCTCGCTTTGAATTCCTGGTGGAAGAGTTATGTTACCCATCTTATGATTCCCCTGAGACCCAAATAGTCTATTCTATTATTGGACATGACTCATCCCGATACAACCACATCTACTCCTATTTATGTGACCAAGTTATCCCTGAAAACCTTACTCATAATAAGAAAAGAAAACTAACTCGAAATGCTTCGTGGTATGTTATCATAGCTAATGATTTATTTAGATGAGGTTGGGATGGTACATTGCTTAGATGTCTAGAAACTGAAGAGTCTAAACATGCATTATTGGAAGTCCATGGAGGTATTTGTGGATCTCATTTGAATGGCCTAACTTTAGCGTGGAAACTATTACGGGCTGGCTACTACTAGCCAGATATGGAAAAGGACACCACAAAATTTGCTAAGACTTGTGAAAAATGTCAGCTACATGGGAACCTCATACATGCTCTAGCTCAGGATCTCATACCATTTACTACACACTAGCCTTTTCAGCAATGGGCCTTTGATCTTATTAGCCAGATTTACCCTGCTTCATCCAACAGACATAAATTTATCATAACTACAACTGAATATTTCACCAAATGGGTAGAGGTGGTTCTGCTCATCAAAGCAACTGGTAAACAAGTCGCCTTGTTCATCTTAAACTATATCATCTGTAGGTATGGAATACCTTCCTCCATTGTGACTGATAATGGGGGAGAGTTCAAGAATAAAGACCTGGATGAACTCTGTGAGAAATTTAAAATCAAACAACACTGGTTATCAGTATATTACCTTCAAGGTAATGGACAGGTCGAGGCATCTAATAAGAACCTATTAATTATCTTGCATAGAACAGTGAACAAATCAGGGAAGGATTGACATCTGCAGATCAATCTTGCATTATGGGCTTACAGAACAAGTATTAGAACACCTACTGGGGCTACACCTTTTTCTTTGGTGTATGGGTTTGAAGCAGTATTGCCTATTGAAGTAGAAATACCATCTCTAAGAGTTTCATTGCAAGGTCTTGTTACTGATGAAGATCATAGAATATCTAGATTGCAAGAACTCAAATTGCTGGATAAACATCGGCAAGTGGCGTTTGATCATCTCAGAGTGTACCAAAAGAGAATGTCCTGAGGATATAACAAGAAGGTTAGACAAAGAGAATTTCAGGTTGGAGACCTAGTACTAAGAGAAAATCCAAAAAATCAACAGTTTCGAGACAACAATGGGAAGTTTGAACCCAACTGGCTGGGTCCCTATATCGCTACTGCAACCTTCAGCTCTGGTGCTTATCAGCTCTCAACATCGGAAGGAGAACAGCTCCGAGAATCGATTAACACCATCCACCTGAAAAGATTCTTTACTTAGCATTCTCTTCTCCAGCAAATTGTACAGTTGAAAAAGTCCTGAAAAAAATACTAAAAAAAATAAAATAAAAAGTCCTGAAAAAATTCAAAAAAACAAAAAGAAAAGAAAAGAAAAAAATATAAAGAGAGAAAATGCCCTGGTGAAAACCTGGTAAACAAGCACCTTGGTAGAAAAAATTTTGATTCTGTGCCAAGCAGGTGAAAACCTGTTAAACAGGTGCCTCTTGTACTCAAGTGCTCCATCTATCAATGCAATGTTGGCATTTCTCGCTTTCATGCATCTTTGCTTTCGCTTGTACATATTTTGTAGTCACTTTTGTGATACCTTGGTTCATTGGAACCCACATGACTTGAAGCTGATCAATGCCCTAGTCTTAGGAAAATTGACAGAGCACATCCTATGTCCTAAGCAGTATCAAACAAGTCATTTTCCCGTCAGTGAAAACCAGTCGTCCACTCTGAGTCAGTCATCTGTCTCCTGACTACTATAGAGTTTTTATCACTAGGTTAACAAGCAAAATGACATAATGGAAAACAATCACTAAACATTTTGAGCTATGCATGAAAATTTTCTTTGTATGATGTCTTTTATATTGGTTTTCGATTATTATCCCCTTGAGTAACTCAAGGAAGTCTATATTGACTAAGAGGTGCAAGGATTGGGGGCATAATATTTTCTTTGTTTTCTGCTTGTAGGAATGATCCCGATGATCTGAAAACATATAAATTAGCTAGGTGTCTATGATAAGAGCCTTCACATCAAGGTGAAATCGCCTCACATACCTCGACTCCGCCTATTTATATGCTACAGGGAGGTCCATATCATTTCTTTATCTGTTTTAAGGGAATTTCTTTATGATGCAATTCGGGTCCCTGCGAAATCTGTCCAAGGATATGAATGAAAAAAGGGTCATTGCGGACAAGATACTACATATTGCACATTGAAAAAGAAAGGAACTTTAACCTACCTATTGTGTTCGTTATGCTTAGTGATGAATCTTAAGCATTTTAAATCCAGTGACTAGGTTTAGGTTGCATTTCACATCTCATTTTGCATTTCATTTTGCATTTTGTGACTTTAGAGTGATTTTGGTGTGATAATAATGATCTCTTTATTTGCTAAATAAGAGCTGGAAGCTTCATCATTTCTCCGCTAAGTGGTCTCCTCTTCACCATTTCTTCAATTGAGTACTTGTATTTTGAGATGTTAGCTACATACATAAACATCTTATATAGATTCATTCATTTCATTATTAATCATTTGCATTCATCTTATTGCATAGGAAAAAATCAAAATAAAAATGGCACTATTCATTTTCATTCATTTATTTGCATATGAAAAGAAACAAACATAGATATCCATAATCATTTGCAATACATACATTCATGCTGAAATAAATGCATACATGTAGAATAAAGCATATAGAAACATCTCATAATCGAATTGACACAAGTACAATGAAGTCTAATGGGATCTCGTATATATATATCATATCAAGTCTAAGGGTACAAAATGATGTCCAATGACATGTACAAACTCCCATCGGAGCATGAATCGTATCAGCTACAAAAAATGGGTGTGTCTACAAAAAAAATATTCCAGCTACAAAAAGAATCATCTAGCTGGCACCCTCTCCCTCATCACCTAGTGGAGGAGGAGGAGCCTAATGCCTGGGATCCTATCAAGGTACTCGTGCTCCCTCTGATCTGGCCATCTACTGTGAATAGGGTTGCACCTACTATGCAACAAGAACTACAACACTATACACTGCTATGTAATACGATGCCCTACTGCTCTGGAGAAGGACCTCCTGTCGTAGAGACTCAATCTCAGCTCTCGCCTCTGCTCTCAAAAGCCATAATCTGATGATCTCACTCGGCCCTTACCTCAGCAAGCTAGCGATCCCACTCAGTCCTCATCTCGGCCAGCTGTCAGTCTTGCTTCGCCAGCTGAGTCTGCGCCACTGTCAACTGTGACTGTAGCTCTGTAAGGCATGCCCTCATCGACCGTCTGGTGTCTGTCCCTTGCTCTCTCGCAGGACCCCCATCTCCACCTCCACCCTGCTCATCTCGGCACTATTGCACCTATCTAGGAGCTACTCACTCCTCCTCTACCTCACCCACTTGCCCTAGGGATCCACCCTCGCCCCTCTGCTACCTACCTTGAGCTGGCACCCTACTGCTGCTAGCACCCAGATCATCACTACCTTGTCACGGGGCCTCAGCTCTTTGTGCCTGACCTTGCCTCTAGCCCTGTCTCTGGCCCTGTCCCTATGCTGGTGTGGGGGCATCCTCCTCAACATCCTCAATCTGAGGAGCCTTCTCACATGGGTTTGTAAACCGTGGAAAAGAATGCTACTAAAAATAATCTCTATACTGGGGCAATACCCCCACATCTGCTATATCACCCAAGTAATCCCACCTCAGGCGGTGTAAACCTGTCAGCTCCTGCATCACTAAAGCATAAGATAGCCTAGGTGACCATCCCTATCTCTCCTCATCGACATATCGAGCATACATTGTATAGTCCTGAGAGATCCCCTAAGGCCGTTCATATTGCCTCATCACTCATGAAATGATGAATTGTTCCACAATAGTCTGCGATCTCCTAATCAGTGGGCATGTAACAAATAGATCCCTGCGAACTGCTCGCCAGTCATCCCATGACTCCAATCCTCTGTATGGTCTCCATACAAAAGCTATCAGATCATTGAGCTGCCATCTCCAAAAGTCTATCTTGCCCAGATGGGGCTATGTGATATATCCAGCATACCTATAAATGATCGACTGCCCTGTCTCTTTGCTGTCTATCACTATCGGCTGACAAATGGGAAGGTGCTCCCAAGCCCACACTTGTAAAATGTACACCCCAGTGGCCATGCTCCACCCATCTCTATAAACAATCTCATGCATCTCCTGGTACATGTGGGCCAATAAACAAGAGCCCCAACCAAGTCTCTAAGGGGTCTCTATCAACCGCTCCAACATCCGGCCCCATCTACTCTGGAAACCCTGTTGCCCTCTATCTGGCATCAAGAAGCAACCAATGAAACCTGCTAGGACACATGCCAGCGGATACTCCTCACTGCACCTACTCATCAATATATCCCAACTCATAGAATGAGTCAAGATATCTGGATCCCCTGAATATGTTCCTCAATGCCTGTAGTCTAGGTAACAATGCGGTATCATAATCCACCTTATCCCCGACAAAAGGGATACAAAGGATCCTGTACACATCCTTTGGAGTAATGGTCAACTCCCCAATTGGAAAATGAAAGGTATTATGCTCTGAATGAAATTTCTCTACCAATGTCATGAGCATCCCGTGATTCACACAGATATCAGGTAACCTCATCAGATGAGTAAAACCACACATATCGACATGAGCCTGCTCAACCTCAGACAAATCATGAACTAAAGCCATAGTGGGAGGATATACGCATCTGAAGAGCACAAGAGGTAAGCACACTTGCAACAATCCAACAATGAAGCATCAGAAAACATTCCAAATGAGCCTACAAGAGAAGTTAAACATCACGCAAATCCAACTAAGTCAAATGAAAAACCAAAATTTCATGTTTACACTTTAAAAAATGGTCACTATTTTTTGAATGACAAAACACAGTTAAGCAGCATCTCGTACGAGTTAGGAATGGCTCTCGTATGAGAAAAAAGCCTCAAATGACACTTTATTGGACTTAGCATGACAAAACGGTCTTCTAACCGACTTGTCCTACGACACAAGGGTGGATCCCGTATGACAAATCTAATGGCTTCAAATGATAAAAGAAAATTTTCTAGTTTCTCGTACGAGACAGGATCTTGTCTCGCACGATAAACTATGACACTCGACCCAAAACCCATGAAAAACGTGAAAAATACATTAAAAAAATTCAAAATTGGAAACATAAACAGGCTTAAGATCGATCACTTACTGCTGGCTCATAGTTTCGGGGTCGATTATGTCTTCTCTGGTGCTCGAATCAATGCTGACAAGTAGGGACCACCATTTTCTTCGCAGAAGGGTTTTCGAATTATCAAACTTGGAGGGTTAAAAAGAATTGAAAATGACACTTTTGTCCCATATATAGCCAAAAACCTAATTTTTCAACTTTCTCTGATGGACACGAAAATTGTATTCTTAGCTAATGTGCCTGCTCTGATTCCATTTTCGGGATCAAAATCAAAAATCGAGATCATCTTGCTAGTCAATTTCACAATTTGAACCACTTAGCGCTCTTTTTATCAAATGCTTATTTTGTCTTCAAGTTGCACTCAATTTCTCAACAATCAACGCTGAATATCAATTTCAATTCTACCGGTCAAATTTTTTATCAATTCAATCATTGCCAACTCTTCAACATTCTTCAAAATCATTTTGTGCTCAAATGACTACTCATCGCACAAAACTACCTAAAATCAACTACCCTCGCTATCTTTTGATTTTGCTCTCGAGGGGGCATACTTGTGACCTTATGACTTCACATTCTTCAAATGTCGAGAAATTTTTCAAATTTTCATCAAAAGTCAAGCAAAAATCTTTTCAATTAAAATAAAATCAATTCTTATTGTTAAGGGGCATCTTAGCTTCATCGCTTCACATCAAGTTGAGATCTCTCGATCATCTGAATTGAATCAATCGCTAGGGGCATATCAGTTTCATCACTTCAAATCAAGCTGATATTTGTCCTTCATCTAGATTAATCTCTTAATGTTAATCAGTTTCATCGCTTCAAATCAAGTTGATTATTTGTTTAAACTCAATCAAAAGTTTAAAGAGTATCTCTGATCACACTCAATCTAAGCAAGTGTTCAGTATTCATTTCTTGATCAAGCTGAACAGTTTATCTTCATCGTGTCTTGATCAATCAAGTTCAAGATCGATATTTTTATCATCACTCACTGTATCTAAGTTCAATCAAGTTCTAGATCAGTAAGATCCACTTCTTGATCAATCAAGTTCAAGTCCGGTATCTTTGTTTTCTATCATTCCTCAATTCAATCAAGTTCGGGATCGATATTGCTTTAATCAGACTTCATTCAACTTTGTCACTTTGAATCAAGCTAACACCTTGCTCTTTATCTAGTTCATGATCAATCAAGTTCAGAATTGGCATCTCCTAGACATCACACATTCTTTGAACCAACGCGCTGCTCGCACATTAATTCAAAGAGGGGCAAATGTAATACCCTAAAAATGGTCATCTAAACCATGGGCCCCTAATTTTGACAACATCACCAGGTCCTAACCAAAAGGCAATTAAATCAATCTTGAGCACATAATTAATTCTTTAATTATCAAATATCACATGGCAAAATCAATTACCCAATATTAATTAAATATTTATTTAACTAATTGTGATTCATTAGTAGTATTATGTGAGCTCTGCGATCAGGCGAAAATGCGAAAAAGACAACCTATGCATTTGTCGGGTTTTTCGACGGGGGGGAGCAGGCAGGTTTTCGCATCTTGCCCGAAGAGCGTCTCGATATTCAGTCCGCCATGCAAGAGAATCCCTGCAAAAAACACATCGAGGTCATTTGAAAGGAGGGATTCGGTCATCAGAGCGGGCAACTTTGGGATAAATAACGAATTTAGGGCTAAAAGTGCCAAAACCCTGTCGCTTCCCTCCGACGGAAGATGGCAAGTGTATCATTCGAATAGAATCAGGAAAAAGATGGGCATTAACAAAGATACTGCTTTAAATATGGACAAGGGCAAATACACAGTTTCAAAGCTTTCTCCGGCTACAGGGGCTAACTTGGAGCCGCTCGGGAAAGCTCGAATTTTTGAGCCTAAACCTAATAATAGGCAAAGGCGTATATGCAACATTCTGGATTATCTAATGGAACCCCAATTCAATTCATATAACAACTATGGGGTTTTTGTAAAATGGACCGGTTCCGGTGATGATATAGAAAAGATTGTCGACTGGTGGTTGGCCCTTTATTCGGAACAGGTAAGCATTACTATCCTGGATAACAATTTTCTTGCAATTTTGTGTAATAATCAGAAAACAAAGGATGACATTTTGCATGGTAAGGCTAAATTGTATAGAGGTTTTGGTTTTTTTCGATGTGAATGGATGCCAAATTTTGACCCTCATTCTCATAATATAAACAAATACCCAAGATGGATTAATCTGGGCTCTTTACCTATCGAATATTTGAATTTTAAAATTTTGGAATTCATAGGGGAACAGTTCGGGTCCTTTTTGGGCTGCGAAGGGTTAGAAAGAATGATTTCAAACAAAAACACCAAAATCTTAGTTGAATTCGATTGTAACTCCCGGGTCTTGGAACCCACCAAGCTAGTAACAAATAGGGGGGAATGGAACATTCATCCCACCTTCTATGATGGGGTCATAAATGATTCAGAGATTTGGCTGAAACCAAGCCTGGCACTGGTTAAAAGCACCGATCACAAGGAAAACCCTGTTTCAGTACAGAATGATAAAATCACTTTAAATACTATCCATGAATATGCTAACTGCCCTCCTGTGATTAATATAGATGAAAATAATCATAACAATCTTAGAAATATTAATGACCTTGATAAGATAATAGATGAGGCAAATTCCATAAAAGAAGAAGCCTTAGTGGAGATGTCAAAAAGAATCTCCGATTCGGTGGATTCATTGATATCTCCTTCTGAAACAAAATCAGTTGTTAACATGGGGCAAGAAAATGAGGCAGATCAAGAAGAAATGTCTTCTAGAATGGCTGCTGTTATAGAGGTATTTAATAATAATGAAGTCGAAAATCTCTCCCCGGAAGAAGAAGCTGAGAAGAGGTTTCTAATTTAGGAACTTCTGGCCTCTTTGGATGCGGGAGATAATAATGAAAATAGGGAAGGAGATACCACCCCTCTCCCTGTCAATGACAACATAGCAGCTCAGTCCCATCCAGGAGAGGATGATGGAGAAGGAGTGACAATTCCCCATCTACCCTTAGGAATATCAAACATATATGTCGGGAAAAACACCCCTGACTGCGCAAGAGAAGCTAGATGTAGAGGCAGAAAATCTTTAAGCGAATTAAGGTTGCAGGATGGAAATGCAAAAGATCAAGGCAAATTAACTGCCTTCTTTGATGCTGGGAAGGGGAAGGGCCTTCCCACGGTCCAATGAAAATCTCATCGTGGAATGTTAGGGGCATGAATGCCCCTAACAAACAGCGTCTAATTAGACGCAACATCATAAAATGGAAACATGACATTGTTCTCCTTCAAGAAACTAAATTAGCCCAGGTAGAAGCCGAGGCTTTTAAAAGGAAATTAGGTCTTCTAAGCTGGGAATTTGTGGAAGCCAGGGGTGCCTCTGGTGGATTAGGTATCATTTGGAATCCGCGTAGCATATTATTCTGTCCATTAGCAGGAAATAGAAACTGGCTATTGGGAAAGGTTACAAGCAAACACAGTAAGCTCACATTTACCCTTATAAACATCTATGGCCCGATTCCAGATGCTGGAAAATGCAAAGTTTGGTCGGAAATCTCGTTTATGATGGAAATAGATCCCTCTTCCCCTGTTATTCTAGGAGGGGACTTCAATGCTATCCTAAACTTATCAGAGAAAAAGGGTGGTTCTCGTAGGGAACCTCAATCCTTAAAAGACTTTAGAGAGTGGGTAGCTCTGAACAATCTGATTGATATAGAAACTAATAATGGTATGTATACCTGGTACAATAGAAGATCACGCTTTACTCAAATCGCTGAGAGGTTAGATAGATTCCTTTTTAAAGGGAATATGAGCGATCTAGCAATTAACCTCTCAGCTTCGTTACTCCCTTCGTCAGGATCAGATCACTATCCTATCATCCTCAATATTGAGGGAGAGGCTACACCGAGGTGCTGCCCCTTCAAGTTTGAAAAAATGTGGATGCAAAATCCGGATTTCTACGATCTCGTGGCCAGGTGGTGGTCGGAGGTTAATTTTCAGAGTTCAAAAATGTTTTGCCTTGTAAATAAACTAAAACATCTTAAAAGCAAGTTATTGAAATGGAATAACGAAGTCTTCGGTAATATTTTTGAAACTAAAATTTCATTAGAAAAAGAAATTGCAGACCTTAATGAAAAGGTGTTTAGACTTGGGATGGATCAGGAGAGCTTCCTCAAGGAAAAGGAGCTCTTCGGGAAATATGAGGATATGCTCACAAAAGAAGAAATTTTTTGGAAACAGAAATCTAGAGAGAATTGGCTTCAAAATGGGGATAGGAATACTAAGTTCTTCCACAACAGTACAAAAAACAGGAGGATCACCAATAGTATTCACAAGATCATGAGCAATAATGGCATCCTTCTAGAAGATCAAATGGACATCGCTACAGAAGAAGTGAACCACTTCAAAACTTTATTCAGTTCGGAATCTTCCCCTAAAGACGCAAATTTAGCTTTACTTAGGAATATTCCTAAGATCGTAACTGAAAATCAAAACAAAGCACTTTGCAACAAATTTTCAGAATCTGAAGTAAAATTAGCTTTGGGGCAACTTAACCCGGATAAAGCTCCCGGCCCTGATGGTTTTCCAGCTTGCTTTTTCCAAAAATGCTGGCACATTATAGGTAAGGAGGTGGTGGATGCTTTGGAAGCCGTAAGAAATTCTGGAAGTATTTTAAGGGAGATCAACAATACTTTCATAACTTTGATTCCTAAGAAAGAGGAATCAAGAAACTTTGATGATTTCCGACCTATTTCCTTATGCAACACAATCTACAAGCTTTTTACAAAAATTTTAGCGAATAGATTGAAGGGTATTCTCCCTTGCATAATTTCAGAGGAACAGACAGGATTTGTTCCAGGCAGATCCATATTCGATGGCATTATTGTGGCGCAAGAAGTCATGCACTCGTTACAAATAAATCGTTCAGTGGCTATGATGATCAAATTAGACATCAAAAAGGCATATGACAGAGTTGATTGGAGATTTCTGTGTAAATGTTTAGAATCCTTTGGGTTCTCTAAACAATGGATCAATTTAATATTTGAATGCATCTCATCTCCCAGGATATCATTACTTATTAATGGTTCTCCTACTGGCTTCTTCCAGATATCCAGAGGGATTAGACAAGGGGATCCTTTATCCCCTTTCTTATTCATCATAATGGCAGAGGGCCTTGGGAGAATCATTTCATGTGCTCGCATGAACCAGATTATTAAAGGCATTAAAATCACTAATGGATTGGAGGCTATCACTCACCAGCAGTTTGCGGATGACACATTGCTGATGGGATGTGCGAATAGGTCGGAAGCCATGGCTTTCAAAAGGATTCTTGACATTTATGCTTTAGCCTCGGGTCAGGAAGTAAACAAGAATAAATTGGAAATCTTTTTCTTCCATACTTCGCAGAACTTAGAAATAGATATATGTAATATTTTTGGGTTTGATCGAGGGAAACTGCCCTGTAAATATTTAGGGATACCGTTGGACAAGGGAAACAATTTAATCTCATTATGGAAGGGTATCCTCGACAAGATGGATCTCAGGTTGAACTCTTGGAAGAATAGATGCCTCTCTTCGGCTGGGAGGATTACTTTACTTAAAGTCGTTTTGGCAGCTATTCCGATATATCAAATGTCCTGCTAGCAGCTACCTAAAGGAGCTCGGCTCGATATGATTAAAAAGATGAGGAAGTTCTTTTGGAATATGGATTCAGACAAAAAGAAATTTGCATTAATTTCTTGGGACAAAATTAGCCATCCTATCAATTTAGGGGGAGTTGGCATCAAAGATTTGGGGACTCAAAACTTGGCACTGGGGGCGAAATTAGTCTGGAAAATGTACTCGGATCCAAATCTTAAATGGGTAAGGATCCTCAAAGCTAAATATCTTACTAATCCCAACCCTAATAGCATTTTGAGGACGGAAATAGTACCCAAAGGATCCAAAGTTTGGAATTTTATGATGGAATGTAGAAAGGTGATCAGGGATTATCTTTCTTGGGATATCGCGGATGGTTCTGAGGCTCTGTTCTGGGAAGACTCCTGGGGGGGCTACCCAGCTTTAGACAAATCTGGTATTAGCCTAGAAGGTATAGAACATTGCAAAGCTATCAGGGGTAGGTTTGTTAAGGATTATATCAAGCTTAGCCCCAATGATCCCGCTATGGGTTGGGAGTGGAAACCCCTTGATGAGATGAATTTGTCAAATTCTGATAAGGAGATCCTCTGGAATAATTTGAGGCATAGGCAATTATCATTACATTCTGGAAAAGACAGGATAATATGGGTGGGTAGCTCGTCTGGCATTTATAAAACCAAAGAAGGATACTCACTTTTAAAACTAAATCGAGCTGCAACCTATCCTAATATACTGATTAGCCTATGCTGGAATAACATCGGTCTCCCTAAAGCTGGGTTCTTCTCATGGGCAGCTTTCCAAAAAAGGATTCTTACCTCAGACTGGTTCTCAAAATTAGGTTTCCAGGGTCCTTCGAGATGTCCTCTCTGCGAATCTGAGGAAGAAAATGCGGACCACCTGCTTCTCAATTGCAGTTTCAGTCAGAGATGTTGGGATTGGCTCTGCTCAAGCCTTGGATGGCTGACGCCGAGACCTAGGGACATTTCAGATTGGCTGACTAGTTGGCAACCTCCTCACACAAAGGATATATATCACTCAGTGTGGTTTATTTCCCCGGCAATCCTCATTTGGGAAATATGGAAGGAGAGAAACAGGCGGATCTTCAAAGAATCTAAATTGAGGGTAGAATCCCTTCTAAATAAAATCGAAGCAACAATAGTGGAAAAAATCAATAATAATCTTAGATATACACAGGAAAAGTCCATTAACTTATCCAGATGGGATGAGGTCCTTCGATCTAAATGGTTGGGTTTGATAATTCCCCCATTTATTGGGAAAGGTGGAAATCAGGCTGAGATGGATAGGAAGCTAACAAAATGGGCATCTCCCAGAATGGGCTGGGCTAAGCTTAACTTTGATGGTGCGTCCCGTGGGAACCTAGGGGTAGCTGGCATTGGGTGTGCTATCCATCAAGACAATGGTGACCTTATAGCTAGCATAAATAAGCCCATAGGTGTGGCTTCCAATAACATGGCTGAGTTTTTAGCTTTGCGGGAGGGTTTGATTTTAGCTAAATCACTCAAGATTAAATATCTGGAAATTGAAGGTGATTCGTCATTAACTATAAATGCAGTCAGGACTGGGGAAGTTTCCAACTGGAGATTGAAAACGGAATTAAAAAGTATTCTGGAGCTGATCAAATACTTTGAGGAAACTTCGGTCAAGCATATCTATCGGGAAGGTAACTCTATAGCTGACAAGCTAGCTAATCTAGGGGCAGATGGTAATTCGTCAGTCTTTAGAAAAGATACTCCCTCGGATTAATACTTAGATGCTGACCATGCCAATATCTCACTTCACTCCTCTCCAAGTCCTCTCCTTGGACCTCTTGTATATTACCTAGGAATTGTGGTCAGGATATCCTTGTTACAGCACTTTTGAAATCTAAGCTTCAGACAAATATGTATTGTTATATATACAGAAATATATATATATGATCACATATACATATATGTATATATTTGTAGACTCATATTAATACAAATATACACATATATATATATATATCCATATCTATAGATACATGTATATATACACAACCTTATTCATAAACATATATATACATACTCATATATATATATATATATATGTGTATGTATGTGGGTGTAAATAGATGCTCATTCACTTACACTCACACATATATACATATATATAATTCAGAGATTATATATATATGAGTTTGTGTATATTGGTACAAAAACTAACTCATATAAGCTTGAATCATCTTCTCCTTACCTGTAAAGGGGTGGCTCAGGAGTATTGCAAGGTGTTTGGTTGTTATCGGTTATTCTTTTTCTGGCTCAAGCTGGTCTCCCATCCAATGCATGTTAACTGTGTTTATATCGCCCTGGCTGCGTGGTTACTGTCTGCATTGGCAGATTTGATGACTTTTATGACATTTACTGAGGTTGTCGTGCCATGTGTTTTCAAGCTATGGTTTTCTTGCTATTTATTGTATGACATTCTTGATTCTTTGCACCGACTGTTAGCCCTGTGTACATCGGGGACAGTTAGAACTGGTTGTTGTTGCATGTTTAGTGGTATAGCTGTGGTACTGGTCATGTCTTGGTTTTAGTTATCTGCGATGTTGCATAATATATGAATATATATACATTCTAACAAACAAACACATTCATATATATTTATATATGTGTATGTGGGTGGGTGTAAATAGATAATCAGATTATTACACTCACACAAATATACATATATACATATAGACACTATATATATATGAGTTTGTATATATATGCTCAAAATCTAACTCAGCAATATCCTTATTAAAACTGTCACATATGCATGTATCATCCTCCCCTCTCATGTCCCTGTTTGTGGGTAAAGGGATTCTTCAGGAGTGTAAGAAGTTTGGTTGGTGCCGGGTATTCATGTTCTGGCTCATGCTGGTTTACACTCCTCTGTAGGGTTACTGTGTTGAGTATGCTCCGGGCAGTTCGGGTGTAGTCTTCATTTTGGCAGATATGATATCTTCTTATGACTATTGGTGTATGCCAGGCTATGAGTATTTTGTTAAGGTTCTGGCTTTGCTATTTTTGATATTATTGATTCATTGCTTCTTTGTGATTGATATAAGCCCTGTCTCTTACTTCGGGGCCAGATTACACTGGTTCCTGGTGCAGTTATAGGGGTATTTGCTGTGATATTGGACTTTTCTATATCAGGTGGGGTTCACTCGGGTCTTTACTATCTTCTGCTAATTAATGGAATGGTTTTCTTTTTGTGGTTTAGTGGAGGGCAGTTGAGATCAGCCCTATCTTTGTTTCAGATCTGTTGTAGGTCCTATTGCCTCTGTACAGATCCTTTACTCTTTTGGTTGTTTTTCTCCTACACCTAGACATATATTTCACTGTGAACTTTTGTTTTGAATTATGATCCTGGCAGACTCCATGATAATCTCGTATATTGACATTTATATGTGCATACAATGGCATATTAATTTATTTTTGCTATGGAGTTTCAGATGTAAGCTGTGTTAAGAGTGATTAAGAAATTGACACTTCTCATTAGTGTAGGCAGAATTGTAGCCTGTATAATCTCTTAAATTGAATCCTAAAAGGTGAAAATGGTCTCAAGCTAAGGGTTATCCAGGCTACAATCCTCTTACATAAAATAGAAAAGATGCTATTATTCATTGAAGGATTTTTACATATTATCATGCTTACTATGCTACTAACAGTTTGACAAAGCATGTTGCAAAAAGGTTTTTGCAGATGCAGGATTCAGGTCCTAAAGTCAAAGCTCGGAGTATCAGTGGCTTCTCTTTTTTTGTGTGAAGACGGGTACATCAAGAGATTGATGCGAGATTTTATGCACAAAAAGAAACTTAAAATGTCTTATTAAGACAGTCATCTCCCTCAGTTGAGGAATTGTAAAAAAAATTTCAGTTGTTCTGATATCTGATCCCCTAAGGGATCTGGGCTAGACCGGAGGTTTTCTTAGCTCCATTCTTTCCTACCGGTGCCCACACTGAATGGAGTTTGTAAAAATTTTACAAATGAAATAAAATGCGGCTTCGGCCTTTTATTGATAAAAAAAAAAATATATTTATTTAATTAATTGAATTATTCCAAGAATATTTATTTTGATCAATTATCCTATTTGAATTTATTAAATATCCTTGCATATTTAATTAATTAATAAATTTGCCATTTAATCATGCAAAATGAATTAATTTACTACAAAAAGAAGAATTTATTACAAAACAAAGAGTTGAATTGAAAATTAAATAAAATAATTGAATTGAGAGAAATCAAACTTGAGATATTATTTCTTTTTCTAAATTGAGAACTTGAAATCAGAAAAGCAATTAATTGAATTATTGAATATTCTCTTAAATTGGAACTCAAAGTTTTTCAGAAAAAGAAGTTCAGTTGCATTAAAAAGATCTTTTTCTTGAATAAAACAAAGAATTATCTATTTTTATCACAAATGCATGGAATTAATTTAATATTATTTTCCAATGCAACTTGAACTTCTAATTTGAATGCATTTCAATTAAACTATAATGGGAATCTATCTTAAGGTTAACTCAACCTGATTTCTCAATTATTTTCAATTAATTCTAAATTGAGCTTTTTCATCATCTCTCTTGTGATTCTCTATAAATTCACTCTCCAGCTCTCATTCCAATTTACCCCGAAGATTTTTGAGAAGATGTCATTATTATACTGATTTTTGCTCTGGAGTCATTGATATATTGTGCTTTTTTTTTTAGATTATTGCTTGCATCCATCATTGATTGAATTGATTTTTGCTTGAATTATTCATTATTGCTTGCATTCATATAGCCTAATATCATATAGATTAAATCCTTTGTCTTGGTGTAGTCTAGTCACTGGTATTGCTTATAACAATCTGAGAGCAATCTTATACTCGCATCATTTAGAAGGCAATTGGTCGATTGGTCATGGTTTTCTTATTAATGCTTATATCTGACTAACCATGCATATAATGACTAAATTGAAGTGTTGTGTATTGCAGATACAGCTCCTTATCCCACTTTTCACACACATAGTTACAAATAAGATTAGTGGGTCCATAGTTCCCACTTGGTTTGTACTTAGAAACATTATCATTTCCTAGTTGTATGGAAACTACAAATTCATGCATCTAGGCAACAATACACACTAGCTATTATATGATTCCACTAATGAGAAAAGCCTAGTCAATCTTATAGTTTATGGAATTAGTCATGTCCCTCATATAGAATATCTATATATGGAGTATTCTTGCCTATAGATTACCTATTATTTTGCTTAATAATGTGATTATTTCACATACATCATAAAAGTGCCCTTCTAATATGTTTGTGCATCAATCTTGAAACCATATTTTTATTAACCAACCAATGATAAGAATTATCTTAAACACGCCTCTATATTTGAATCCCACTAGCTTTGATAATCAACCATAATAACCTTAACAATGCATCGACGACAACAATGCCTAATAAATCATCAATTGTCTTAGGTGAATCTAGCCAAAGCCAACCCATCAAATCCACTAATCTCCCTTGCATCCCAATCATAAAATTTTATGGTTGTTGGAACAAGCTTGGGAGATTGAAGAGATATAAGGAACATTTCAACTTCCAAAATACCGAAGGAACAAAAATAATTAGCTAACACATCTTCTTTTGGGAATTTTTGTATTTAGTTCTTCCTTTGCAAATCAAAATACCCTATTTTGGTTTCCCAAATATTTACTAAATAACTTTGAAGATAAATTGGGAAGAGAATCCATCATATAGATATTTCTTTTCAACAACCTTAGAGGACATTGTTTTGTCTATCATTTATTATAATAGCTAATACCCAATTTTTTTATAAGATAACAAGCAAAACCTCCTCTTCACAAACTATGTTTTCCTTAATAATCCAAGAATGAAAAAAGGAACCCACATAAAAATTACTTACTCCCTACCATGAAGGCAAAAGAACATCCAATTTAAAGATAGATGTACCAAAAGGAAAGAAATATCACCTCAAAATCTGTCTTGAACTTATACATTGAATCTATACACACGAGAATCCCCTTAATAACTCTCTCACAACTTTCAATGCTAGAAGAATGAGTGTTTTCACAAGACTTTCATACTATGATATTTATATCAAGATTCACTTGCATAGTTTTAGAGTCAAGCTGACCCATTCTCATGAGTAGTTTACATGAACCCCTCATAAGAATGGATCACTTAGTACTCATTTCATCAAAGTGATGCTCATAGCGGTGAAGCATTAGGGATTCCTAGGAGGTCACCCATACTAATACTACTCTAAATCAAGCATGTTTAACCATGTAGATTGTCCCAAGATCAAACCCATTCAACTTGCCACCCCATTTGCAAAACCTTCATCAAGTGGTGTGCCTTATAAACCATTCATTATAGAGCAACTTTAGCTTATCCATTGACAAGTGGGAGGTGTTGATGTGTTTTTTATGCACATGTGAACTTAGAATAAAATATCCAAAAGTATCTTATCCTCTCTTGAACAAAGTTACTCAAATGTTGGAGATTTGCTTAAGGATCACTTGAGACAACTCCAAGGTTCTAGTATGTCAGGTCACGACATGTGGATAAACATAGTTGGTTGATGTGATTGTTGGTATCACAAGGGGACTTATGTTAAATTGTCAAATGCTTGAATAGCTGGAACTTGATCATCTGATATTTCAATGTCGCGATGCTTTTTGTCCTAAACTAACTTGAATTGAAAAAAGGGCAAAAGGTGAAGTGTTAATAAAATCTATTCTAAGGCCTAGATTGTAAGAAGATGGATGAATGATTAGATGGAATTCTACTGAACAAGGTCTCAACATAGGGCTATATGAGATAGGGGTAAGTTCAATAGTGATTTCTCCTCTACAACCTTTGCCAGTCTGTGTGAAAATGAGAGCTTGACAGCATTCTTTCGCTTTTAGCTAGCTAAATTTTTCAAGAATTTTATCTGTAGATTTAATATTTCTTTTCTTGCATGAATCTATTAATTTTGAGATAACAGATCTTGCCTTCATGAATTGATCCTAGTTTATCCCTTTAACCCTGATTAATTTATTTAGAGTGTTTAGTTCCATTTTAATCCTTTCTTTTACAATTAAATATTATTAAAAAATTGTATTATTGTTCCAAATTTTGTGGATATTTAGGAGACACAAATAAAATATAAATGTAATCATTCCATATTTTTGTAGGAGATATTGGAATGAGACTAATAGGAAGAGTAGTAAACATGAGTCACAATGAGCACTTTAGAATAAATCTAAACATTATAAGGAAGAGTAGCTTGGAAAATAGAAGCATAATTTATTTTCCAATATGCAAGATTATTACTTGGGAAAGAATCTTGAAAGAGGATTGAAAAGATTCCTTGAGCTAACATTGTCTCACTTATCCAAAATTATGAGGAAGGATTCATTAATGAAATGGTCATTAACAAGATGGAGAGAATAATAATTAGGAAGAGATAGATTTCACATGCTACTAGGTGACTAGATTGGAGAGAAACTAGAGGCAAATCATTTAGCTTGGCCATGACACAAAGTCTTAGAATAGATGCCAACCTTGGTGAATGGAATGAAAATCCCAAACAATTAATGAGTGGTGAGACAAGTAGAGGCATCTATAAATTTTGTTTTGAATAAAATAAATTAAAAATGGGACTAAAACCAAGGGAAATGCACATGGAAAGGATATGATGAAAATCAAAATAAATAGTTTGAAGATAATATTAGTTACCTAAAGGTGCTCCTTGCATGAACACATTGATTTCCTCCAAAGCATGGCCCAATAGGTTTTGTAGGAACTCCAAAACTAGTTAGTTCCTCTGGATATAAATTAGAGACGTCACATCAGACACTCCAGACATTGTTTGTTTGTATTGCATACTCTCTATCTATTTATCACCCTTAAACACTTTCCTCTACCATTCTCCAATTGCTCTCTTCTAGGCAGCTGATGAGCTTGTTTCCATGTCATTCAAGATAATGCCTGCTTGCTTTCTTTTAGGAAATTTGCTTGCACATGACTCTTCAACTTGTATGTTCTACTTTTGTACAAATATAAATTTTAATTCACACTCAGATAATAATTAAATTAAATAAGCATTTGTAAAGAAAAAATTTAGTCATTCGATGTTACATATTATCTGATGGAAAGATCCTAGACAATTCTTGGAGAAAGGAAACATCATTGATAATCATTTTTTGCAAATAACACTAAATCAAATAAATTAAAATGTTTAATGCAATTTTTAAAAATAGAACTTGTTCAATGCTTTCATTCACCGACGGCAAAGCCATTTGACCCACATCATCTCTCACCATTGGAATTCCGACGACAACTAATGGAACATTCGACGAGGATGTTGTGCATCCGACGACACCCCTCTATCAGAATTTTATCCTTTGGAGTTAGAATTCCGATGATAGACTGAGATCATGATGGTATTCTTTGGGGGTATGAGCATCCATGGTGGCTATTGAAAAGGTTGGAGGTAATGTCGGAATTGCAATGACCACAAGGATAGTCGGAACTTCCGACACAAAGTTTTTGATGACTTTTTTTGTTGGTAGTGCGATGAAATTGTGTCAGAATTCTAACGATTTGCTGTCAAAATTTTGACCCAAATGTACTAGTGATTAGAGTAATTGGTTACTATTTCTTCCAATCGCCGAGGGAAAATAGTGTACCCTGTGCAGCAGTAGACTTAGCATACAAAATTGTTAAGAAAGACATGAAAATTGACTTATGTGAGGTATTGCTGAAGAACCTGTTTGAAAATTTGAAAACAATCAGGAAGCCAAAGAAGAACAACTCGACAAATACACTAAAGTTTGGATCACTGCTTGTATGCATGTTTTTCTACTTTGAGAAGTTCTTTCCAACAGTCGGTAAAGTTGTTTGGGAACTACACTGACCAATCGCCCATCAGATCAATGACTTCATCAAGAAGCTAGGTGATCACTTTAATGATATAATGAATGATTACTTCAGCAAGTTTCAAGAGAAAATGCATAACAAGTACCGGATCCCACCCCAGCTAGTGGAGAAATACAAAGATGAAATATGTTTTGAAGTTGACACCGATTACTGTTATGTGAATGCTGTGGAACCAAGGACTCAATCTTTGCCTCCTATGGGTTACGAGATTGACTTTGATATCACACAATACCAAATCGATGCATTTTTGACATTACCAAGGCATGCTACTGAGCTGAGGTATGGAACTTATGAAGAAGTGAAGGAAAAAGTAAAATTGAGCATTGTAGTACCCAAAGCTACAAGGAAGGCAACCAAGATGATAAAGTCATTAACGGAGAAATTCGGAGAAGAATCTTCCTCCACACCTGTCAAAGGCACACTAGCCATCACTAAAGAGGAATCACAAGCCCAAGAGGTAGCTATAATAGTGAGCACCGAATTTCCAAAGGGTAAAGTGTTAAAAAGAAAGAAACAGGACACTTCAAAGGCCCTACCGACTCCTCCAACAAAGAGACCTAACACAAGAGCATCTACAACATCACCGAGTAAGAAACAAAAGAGTGTTACTACTCCCAAGGTAACAAAAACTTACAAGAAATCTACTCGGAGACTCATCTTGGAAAAAGAGTCTAGTGATACCGAATCTGAAGATGCAAGAAAATTTCAGATTGTCAAAAGCAAGAAGGTAGATGTACATAGTGTAGAAAATTTTTGTACTAATCTGAAGGAATATGTCGGATTTGGTGGATTCAGATTTGTCAAATATGAATCCAGATTTGCTGATGAAAAGAGATAGATAGAAGAAGCTGTCATCTACACACTTCTAAAATTCTAAGTGGTTCCATTAGAATTATGTAATTCTCTTCCTAAGGAATTATATGCACATTTTGAAAATAGGTGGCAATATGCCCTAGACTCAGAGAAACAAATCAGAGAAAGAAGTCTGGTGCATCTCTTTCCTGATATGTCAGTGGATGAAATAAAAGAACATCTGAAAAACAACCAAACACAATTTACAGTCAAACAAAAGGCCTTGAAACTAATGAATGGCCTATACATAGTGAAGATGTCTAAAACTGGTCAATGCTTGCGGAGTCATATTTTAACATTGGCGCATTGCCTTATTTTAGGTTTTTGTGTCGCATTAACATTTCTCCTATGTTGCGTACTTGGTCTTTATCATTTGCGAGCATTGAGTCCTTCTGCATTCTTCATTCGTCTTGCTTTCAAATTTGGTCTTGTCAATAACAATCTTTAGTCATGATTTTGGTCAATCTTATCCTATGGCATCAATGTGCGTGCTCATTTGTTATCATTTTGGACATCATCAATCCTAATTAGGGTTTTGTCCTCTTATCAATCTTGTCATTTTGTGATCAATTTGTCATCGATCGTTGTCCTCTTATCAATCTTGTCATCTTGCGATCGATTTGTCCTCGATCGTTGTCATTATCAACCATGTCGTTTTGCGATCGATTTGTCATCAATCGTTGTTCTCTTTTCAATCTTGTCATTTTGGTGATCGATTTGTCATCGATCGTCATCTTTCTCAATCATGTCAATTTGGATCAATTTGTCATTGTTCCTCGTCAATTGGTGCATTTCTCAATCATGTCAATTTGGATCAATTTGTCATTGTTCCTCGTCAATTGGTGCATTTATCAATCAAATCATTTATCAGCATTGGTCCTTTGTCAATCAGAATCATGATCATGATCAAATCGACATCAATTATCTTTCATCAAGACCTAATTGTCATCCGTTCATCTTCTAGGGTTTCATGATTTATTCATTTAACCTTTTTTGTCATTTCTCCCTCTAGGTTAAATAATTTACTTATTTATCCTAAGTCTTCTTGTCACAATTAAATGTTTATTTAATTGGCTAACTAATTCCTCCCTCTTTGTGAATTAATTAATGAATGAAAAATTATTAATTAATTTACCTAATTTTCCAATTTACTAATTTCTCCTAATTCATAATTTTCTAATTTCTCCTAATTTCTAATTCATCTAATTTTCAGTTTTCTCCTATATTTCTCCTAATTTCATGGGAATGACATAGCAAATTTGTCATAGTTTTTGATAATTGACAATCAATCAATTTTGACATAGCAGTTTGTCATAATTGTCAATCAATCAATCTTGCATAGAAAGTGTCAATTTCTCACAATTTGTCAAATTTGTCATTCTTGATTTGAAATTTCCATTCGAATCAAATTCATGCTAATCTTGTCATTTCTCCAATTTGTCTATAAATTGGATGAATTTCTTCTATCAAAGCCCTTGGTCGAATCAATCATGCTTCTAGTACCCTTATGTTGTCATCTCGTCTTGCTTTCACATTATACTCATGCACTTGAAGGTGAGATCCACAAAACAAAGCTATTTGAAGGAGAAAGAAGGACAATGGGGCCACATGAAGAAGACATTTGCATTTGGTTTGCTTAGTTTTCAATCTTGAATGTCTTGTTTTCATGTTTTCATTGACTATAATTAGGATTGTTATCATTGCAATTGAGTTTTCATGATTGAACTAGGCTAATTTCTTATTGCTTTGATGATTTCCACATTTCCTATCTACACATAGAAGTGGAGAAGGAAACAAAAGAGCAATGGCAGGAAATATTTTGGAGATAGGATGCTGGTGAGCAATCTATAGTTGAAATAATTGATGTCACCAAGCAAGATCTTGATGTCACCGAGTAAGACCCTGCTGACACTATACAAATAGATGAAGATGTCATGGATACAGATGCATCGGAGCAGGAAATGATAGAAGGCACTAAATATGCAAAACTTGTATCTAGTGAATCCATTTTAGAACAAGTTCAGCCTTATCCCCCGGTCAATCAACATGTCTCTACTAAAAATCCTCAGGATACAACACAAGGCACTGAAGGTTCCCAGTCTATAGCACAAGAAGATACTACTCTAGAACAGACCTCACAAGTACCTTTGAGCATTGAAAATGTTGCAACTGAGACACCTAGTACCAAGATACCGAAGGACTCTATAGAGGCTAAAGGAACCAACCAAAGTGTTGCCTCTACCGAGCAACCTAGCGAGGGTTAGCAAGCCTCTCAAGCTATTGTAGTGGTTCACCCGGTGAAAGGTAAAGAAAAGAAGCTAAAAAAGTATAGTTTCAAAATAGATTTGTCAAAACCAATAGTGTTGCCCAATGTTGATATCTCAAAATTAAAGGGGCAAGAACTTACTGAATTCAGTGAACTATGCAAAGCAAAGGCCGAACAAGAAAAATAGATGGCCATACAAAATAAGAATAAAGTACTTTAGAAGGTGAAGACACTGCTATCAGATATGCTACCTATAGCTACCGTGTCAACCGATGCAACCATCCATATTCAACTGGATGAACTCCTTAATCAAATAGAAACATCTGGAGTTGATGCATCTGAGTATTTGAGCAAGTTGAAAGACAAAGAGCTCACTGCTAAAATGATAGAAGTACAAAAATCCATTGTTGTTGGCAAGGTAAAACTTGTCCAATTTATTGTTGAGTTGTCCCCTCAACTCCAGCACATTCTTTCATTATTTTAGAAACTCTGTACATTTTCTTTATTCATTAAGGATATTAAAAATAAAATAGAAGCAGTTGAGAAAAAGATCACTGATCTCTCAAATAAGTTGACCCCAGAGCCCAATTCAGTTCAGAATTTTTATACCAAGCTACAACAGCTCATGGCTCAATAAGTGGCACTGATGAATGAAGAACACAAGATCTGGATGGACATAATGACACTTCAGACATTATTCCTTCCTCATCTTTCATCCATTCAAGAACAGATCAACCGAGCCACATACCTCTCTACTACACAAGAGGGAAGCACTTTAGATGGCTTAATTTCATTATTGGCTGATATTAATGTGCAGAATTCTTTAATGGATAGTGTAAAGGATGCACTCTCTGTTGCTCTCACCGAAGCCAGGACAAAGTATAAATCCATTTTTGATTAGTTGCCACCTCCAAATGGTACCTAAATTTTGATGTTTGTCAAAAGGGGGGAGTGTATAGTATTCAAAGTATCAACCAACATGAGTGTAGTACACAGGGGGAGTATACCGAGTAGAATGAGCAGAATGAGTAGAGTAAGTAGAGTATCCAAGAGCAGTGAACTGAGTAGTGAATAGAGAAAAGAATAGTGATTACAGAATAATGATCACCAAGCATACTTAATCAGAATTTTGTACAGTATAATGATAAGGGGAATATATCTAAATATACTATTTCATTGACTAATGTATATACTATATGTTTAGTCAAATTTTGTAAAGTATATAGATTTTTGAGTTATAACTTTGAAAGTAGTTTTTGTCAAACATCTCAACTAATGTCAAAAGGGGAGATTGTTACTACTTATCAGATTGCCATTAGTTTTATGTCAAAGTTATACTATATACTCTAGTCGGTTACTATTACCAAAATATTTAGTCGGTATGCACAGTCAAGTCGATTACAAAGGAAAGCAGTCACAGAGCCTAGTATGCACTGAGCTATCTACCGAGCATCATTCCATGTCTACCAAGCAGCAAAGGTGACACACCGAGTTGATATATACTGAGTGAAATGTGTTACCAGATTCATTGAACCTAGACATGCATATGAAAACATGTTACAAGATCAAGGCACATCTAACCGTTATCACATTGGAAATTGCACTAGAAGATTGTGTATGAATTTGAGGTCATCTAACCAATGAAATATTTTGCATGGTTATTCATTCAAGAAATCATGTTTGTAAGATTGAAGTAATGAATCAGATCACTGACATAAGAGATCTATTTATATAGCATGAATTTAGGATTAGCAATGAGTGTACATGTGTGTGCATGAGTGTAAGAAGACTGTTATAGAGACATAGAGGTCACCGAGAACAGTTAAAGAACAGAGTAAACAAAAGGGTTTACCAAGTTACTATATGGGTTACCAAGGTATGCTATAAGCAAGGTAACTTATTCTGAGCACATAGAATCTACTATAACATTCCAGATGTAAAGTTGCAGATATTTGTAATGATTTTATTATAATATTTTGAAGTTGCAAGAGAAACCTCTAACAGGGTAAAAGACTCCAATCAAGTCTATAAATTGTAAAGCCTCTAACTAGGTGCAACATTTAGTTTAAGTGTTGTAAAATCCTTTAGCAAGGTAGATCTAACAGATCTTGATACTCCTAATAGGGTAAGCTATCAGAAATAGCTAAACATGTAGCTCTAACCGAGCATCTTTATTATTGCAGTAGTGAAGTTGTGGGTGCCATCCCCACCACAGTTTTTCTCTCTAACCAAGAGTTTCTGCGTAACCAAAATATATGTGTTATGGAATGAATCATGTATGATTGTTATCTATTTGTTTTAGCTTTATTTTATGTTACTGCACTATTCAGTTTATGCATAACAGTAAAGATATTATTCAAGAAGAGTTTTGGAGTACTGATTCACCCCTCCCCTCTCAGTACATTAGCTTTCCATATTGGGCCTAACAGACCCAAACGACATGAAGAGCTCAAGCGGTTTCAGGATCTCAAGTGGAGGGGAGAAAATGAACTAAAAGTGGTAGTTATCATTTTCCCAATCTTCATTTTTGTCAACTGGTAATCTGTTTAATAATTGAACCGGTATTACTCTGAGTTACCAACCGGTAATCGGTAAAGTTGTATAAACTGGTAATACTCTATGATGTGTTACCAACCAGTATTTTTGTGATGAGTTACCATCCACCGACACTTTGATGGTGATTTTGTGCCATGTTACCAAATGTGTCTAGATGCAATGAACCTAGGAACTTGCAATGTAATCCTATTGGACCGACATGAAATCAGATTCCTATTTAAGAACATCATGTCTAGGGTTTTGAAGAGTGTTAGGGTTTTAGGTGATTGATGAGGTTTTTGCATGTGTGATCACAGAAGAAGAATAGGTCTGTGTGAAGAAACAAAGTGTGGAGTTTCTGAAGACTGAAGTAATACTAAAATGCATTAACAATGAGCTATCAATGATCTAACCAAGCATACTGTGCTAGTATTTAGATCACTCACATCTTCAACAAGCCTAAAACCCTTAACTGACTAGGCTTGGCAAAGCTTGTGTAAATCCTCTAACAAGGTGATTCATAACTGTGGATCTGAAATCCTCTCACAAGGTAGTCTTTAATCGGACTTATCTCCTAACAGAGATTGAGATTCCTAATAGGATCTATTCTGGTAAAGAACATTGTATGACCTTAACCAGTCTGACCTTAATCAGTCTGGTTACTATTCTATAGATAGTTACTTGTGAGTTTCATCTCACCATGGTCTTTCCCATTTGGTTTTCCACATCAAAATCTCTTATGTTATGGTGATTGTGCTTCTGTGGGTGAATGCCTTATTTGCTGTTTGGTTTGCATTTGTGTTAACCGGTTTGTTAATAAAACTGTTATACTAATTTATTGCTAAATTGTTTAAGTGTTTTAGTTCGGTATTTTTTGGTATACTAATTCACCCCCCCCCTCTTAGTATTCATCAAATTCATCCACTAGCTTCTTATTTATGGCTTCATAAGCTCTGGTGGAGACTATTCTGAAATCTCCAAACTGAAGAGTCCCAAGTAAGAATTTTTGCTTGTGGGCATCCCCAAAGTGTCGTGCATTAGAGACACTCAGCTATCTCACAATCTCCAAGTAAGCAATTCGGTCTGGCATAGGCTTTGGTAGCACATAGGGAGCACCTTCGAATCCAAAAACCCTAACAAATGTGAAATCTCTGCAAGCGTACCAATCTCCCCAATTATGGTTGACTCTGGCATCCTTCTATTCATGTGGCCTAAGAAATTTTTTATTACTTCTAAGAATGACCCTTCACATGACACATTATAAACTCTGAACAGTGGTTTAACAAAAAAATCCTCAAATCTCACATAGTGAGATTTATCATACCTCGAATCCCACAATGATACCCACAACTATGCATGCTGATCCTATCCATCCTTTCCCTGAGGATTTACCCTTAATCCATCTAGCCATATTGCTTTCAATCTTCCATATAACAACACAATATGCATCAATAGTGAGTAATGCTTGAAGGACTTGTTAGGGTTATTATGAAGATTCAAAAAATGCTCATGCAGTTTGTCGACCAGATAGGTTGCATAATCAAATTGTCTTGGTTTGTGCCTTTGAATGTTTGCTGCAAGAGCCAATGGCCACATCCATTCTACATCTAGAGCTTCCATCCCTCCTACATGTCCACAAGCCATATATGTGTATTGTAAATACTGTCTGAAAATATTTACATCGTGGGGTGGACCATCTTCATCAATTAGCTTCCTTTTCTTCACCTTGTGGATGGCTAAGTTCCATCCTTGATAGGTCATGTCCATGGTTTTGTATTCTTCTTCCAATTCCTCAAATGATAGAGGCACATCTGCTTCATAACTCAGATCAAACACTTCATAGATTGTGGTCATATTGAAGTGAATAAATGCATCACCATTGGGAAATTGGATGCATCTCTTCGTAGGATTGTAGTTCTTAACCAAGGTTTTCAACAATTCAATATTCATGAATACATTCAAAACTACGATCTTGCCAGATTGATAATCCATAGATTAGATATCGGCATTGGCCTTTGTCTTCATGAGTAGTGGTATAGGAACAATTCATGCCCCCTAACCCTAGTCCAGACATCACCAATTTCCTTAAAATCATCCTCTAGTTGATCACGGATAGGCAAATTAACCTTAGACCTTCCAAACTTGGCTCTTGGTGAGCTCATTTAGTTGATCATGTCCTGATTCAATCTTTGCTTCTTCACACCTTCTCCACCTTTAGATTTCTTTGAGGCACTATCAAAAAATTTCAATGACCTTCCTCTTGCCTTTAGAACTAGAAACCTCCATATTTGAATCTTTCAAGCCTTTTGAAATTCAATTCTTTACAGTTCAATTGCCCTTCAATCTTTTTGTTTGCTTCAATCTTTCTGTTCACTTCAATCTTTCTATTTGCTTCAATCTATTATGCAAAGTCCTTATACCAACTTCCATATATAGATTTGCCACATTAGAAGCATTTACTCAATTAAAATCCTTCTATGATTTTCTTCTTGCGAACATATACCTACCCATTGTCTACATTTAATAATGGTGGGCCGACCATTTAAAATCATATTTTACAATGGCTAATCGACACAACTCCTCTCGATGATTCAATCCTTTGGCACCACCCATATCTTACTCTTTTCCAATGTATGCATGCAATGATGATGCAACTTTCTGTCTTCCGATCAGCATAGGTTTCCCTGATCAAGCCACTGGGCTTTGGTGTACCATTTTTCATCATGTTACAAAGCTTATCGGGTGTTGGGACAACCTATCTTATGTTTCTCCGATGACTTGATGAGATCGGGCTCCAGCTTGTCTATCTTCATGTTATTCTGGTCTCAAGGCCTATGTTCCCCTAATAAGGTCTCCTTCTTAAAAACTACCTCAGCTTCCTCGTCGGGTATCAGCGTAGCATAAAATGTCTTCTTTCGATTAGCCGATGTTATCCCGATGACTTCACCTTGCTACTTTCCTAGTCACTTCCTTTGGTGTAGGCTATCCCGATGAAATCTCATTTCCATCTACCATGATATTTATTCTATCAGGTATCGTGGTAGCTATTTTTTACACTTTCCAATATCCTGATGACTTCAAAGTATCCAATTTGCATTCTCCTTCTTCGGTGTAAGTTATACTGATAGCCTCATCGGCTATCATCATAACACTTTTATCATGCCTCCGATAGTGAATGTTATGCCGTTGAACCCCCATATTGAACTTATTTTTAGTTCTCCTTCGGAGTGGTCAATCTAGGTTACACCAATAGATCCTTCCATTGTTTTGACTAGGTGGTCTTGTCGGGGTAACTTATGTTGATAACTCAAATTTGAAAATCTTGCAAATTAAGCTCCTCTTCATGAATGTTGATGCTTCTAATCTTCCATGGAGATTTTATATGTGCTAAAAAATGTCAAATTCCATCACATAGGCCTAATCTTTGTCATGTGCAAAAATACTCCTATAAGGATCCCAATACTGTCATAATGAAACTTCTTCATGTAGTCCCCACTCAGTGCCAACCTTTAACATGCCCGAGTGATACTTGTCCATTCAAAAAATAGGTCACAGTTGGATTTTTTTGATGCTGCAACAGAGCTCTTGCACATACAACCCAACAGTAAATGCTCTTACGATAGAAATATACATAGAATGTATCATTAAATAGCATAATTTTTTTTTGCAAAAATATGTGCTAACAGGTTGTCCAATGGGTTCAAAAGGACAAGTTAATGATTATAGATCACCATTTCTAAGGAAATCTAGATATGTATCAATGTTTGTGGCTATCCTACTCAAGCTAGGGATGGAGAAACATATGATAGAAATTTAATGCCTACATTTTTCATGAACTACCTAATTAAGGGTTTTGGTGATATGGTTTAGGTTGTAGTCCCATGCTTTAGGTTGCGTCCTATTTTTGAGTCAATGATCATTTAGAATGGGGTAGCGAATGGACCATGTCAAATCTATATTCTCCTAGAATTCCCATAGAATAATGGTTGTATATTGAGGAGTTAGGTGTTGTGGCGAGTCAAACTATTCCAATGGGAACTCTGATTCATATGGAAAATTGGGATTACATATATTAATTATTTTTTATCTTATAACTCTAAGGATTATGTTCCAAAGGTTTAGGTCCTATAGTCTATGGATCATATAGCATACATAGCCCTATTTTGTTTAAGAATTTTGTATATTTCAACCCTTTCATAATAGGATAGTTTATTGGTTATAATGATCAAGGTATTTTATCTTTTTTTGCCCTCTTTTGTGATAGGCTAATCTATAATATAGGTTGGTAAGGCATTCTTGTAACTAGAAGCCCTCGAGGAATAATCAATAGGCCTCAAAATATGTCTAGAATGAATATTTTCATGCATTTTTAAACTTATTTAAAGGACAAGTGTGATCTTTAATGTCCACCAAAATACCCTAGAGAAATAATCTAAAATCTACTAACAAATGGAGATAATTTTTTTAAAAAAACATTCACTACTTTATATCAAAATTAACATACATTAGTATAACATTATCTAATTGCAAGAACATATATATCAACATGTAAAACATCATAAATCTATAATACACAAGCAGATTGTCATGCCCACTTTTGGGCACGAACGGAATTTTTTTTTTGAAAATACTTAACTAATCAACGACTTACTTAACTAATATAATCAACTCAGTGCAATTAACTTAAATAAATAATGCATTTTGGGTTGGGTTTTAACTATGTTTGAGTCAATCAGGTAATTAAATTCAATTTAGGAAGAGGAGGTAACTAAGTTATCCATGAACTAAAAATTTCTCCCAAAACGGAAATTCACTAAGCTTTCTTAATAATTAATTACAATTCATAATGGCGAATTAATCTCGATTATAAACGTTTAGAATCTATCTTTTTTTATTTTTTTTATTTTAGTCCACTAAGATTCCTAGGTTTAATTATCCTCATAATTCAAAGCAACTTATTAAAATAAATTCCCCGTATATGTAGAAATACTTAATCACCTTAAATTGCCCTCTTGACCCTAACAAAAACTATGGCTTATACTTTTCTTTCTTAGTCAGGTCCACCAAGAATTAAAATCCTTTTATAAAGTTTTCTTCTTCGTTGCCCAATATTAACAAAAGTGTTCAATCTTATCTTTGCATCTGACTATTTAACTCAAATTAAATTTCAATACGATCCCACTTTTATATATATATATATATATATATATATATATATATATATATATATATATATATATATATATATATTTTACATAAATATTTATACACCTAATTATATATATATATATATATATATATATATATATATATATATATATATATATATATATATATATAACTATACTCATTTACTAAGTTTGTTATTCCAAGGGGATAGTAGGGGTTTGAATCCCCTTTTTTGTTTATTTATTATCTTACTCCCCCCCCGCCCTCACTTTTCCCTCACTTACTTTTCTTTTTTAAAAACAACTCTAAGACCTCATTGCCCTTGCCCTAACCCGAAGTTAGGGTTAGGGTGTGGGTTGTCTTTTTGTTCTATCTCCCTTTTTTTTTAAACAAACCAGTGTGTGTGAGAGAGACGGCGGAGGAAGGGAAGCCGAGCGGATGAAGCATCTGGGTGGGGTTTTTCCCTGGTTAAATTCCGCAGCGTAGGGAGTGCTGCAAGCGGTGGCACCGGTTTCCTTTTCATGCGGGCCGAAGCGGGGGAGTTTTGGGTGTTGGGTGTGGGCGGCGAGCGCGGTGGGCGGAGGTTCCCCCGGGCGCTGCTGTGGCTACCCACAGTGCGGCCGGCGCTGCTCACTATGGGTAACCACAGTGGCGGTCGGGCGCCTCCCGTGCCACCGCCGACCACTGTGGCTCGGCTCGGCTCTGCTGCTTCAGCCCCACGCGAACGGCCGATTTCTTGTTTTTTTTTTGTTTAATGTAAATGCAAACAAACATATGTATATATATATATATATATGTAAATATATATATATATATATATATATATATGTAAATATATATATATATATATATATATATATATATATATATACAGGGGATAAAATGAATATAATTTTAATGTCTAAATTCTTGGCAGACTCTTTATTATATATATATATATATATATATATATATATATATATGTACATGTATGAATGTATATATATATATATATAAATATATATATGTATTTATATATATATGTATAAATATATATGTAGTTTTTTTTGTTTTTTTTAAATGATTTGTTTACCAGCTCTTCCTTTTTTTTTTTTCTGTATATTAGTATTGGCAGAACTGTGATTATTATTTTTTTTTTTTGTTTTAAAACAGCATAACAGAATAGTAGTTAATGAGATATTATGTTTGAATGAGAGTATATATATATTGCTGTTTGTTCTTTATTCTTTATATTTTTATTTTTATTTTAACTATATCTCATATAATCTATTTGTGAGTATTATATTTTTTTTTGAATAACAACAAAATACTTTTAAGGGAATTCCTACATACTTAATCTTTCCATGACACTAAAATACTAATCCAAATGCTAAATATATTTTTTTTTGAAAGAAATAAACTGCTGTAACAAGTTTCATTTTCTGCATAAAAGGGGGAGAATACATCTTATTTGGCAAGCCAAATAGCTAAGACTACACACATGAAAAGGACATTTTAATAAATTTCTTTTGCAGTATTAAATAGAAAGATAATGGACTGTTTTCACTTAAATTTACAGCAACCTAGTTACATTTATTTGCAGATTACATGAAGAATAAAATGCATCTACTTTTCCTTCCTTGTTAAACACAAAATTTTCATACAATCTAATATACTATTTCTTTCATTTGCAACTAACAAATATAGGAATACATCATATATTTCATTTTCTTTTGCAAAACTACCAATAGGGAAAAACATGAGTATTCATTGACAAATATAAATACAAATAGACAAGCATACAAAATAAACGTTATTACAAATGGGATGAGATCCCAGCAATGTTTTTTTTTTTTTCTCTTTACATAATAACTTGAATATAATACACTTTTTTTTTCTTTCTTGAAAGTAAATACTATACATGCTCTCTTTTCTCTTTTTATTCAATTTACTACATTTAATCTATCTTTTTTTTTTGAAAACATCTTTCTGCAACATAAAACAACAACATGGTCCTTTAATCCTTCTTTACCCATTCCCATGCAACCTGCAAAATAACACATTTTGACCATGGGAAGCTCACCTCCCAGCCTAGGCTTACTAGAAGCCACCCCCGAGCTTGGAGAACCAAGCACTAGACGGGTTACAAACATACATACCCCACAACAAACATAGGAACACATTTGCAATCACATTTCCCTTCCCAAGCTACACATTCACCACTTTCATGGTGACTCTTCCATGGGTGGAAGTGGACCAAGTACCAATGGGGAGAATGCATGCCAAAACAATACCACATAAGCCATCTCGTGGCAACACGAATGCAACCAAAAATACTTCCTCAATCCTTATGCCCCCCAATAGGCTCAAGGCCATATTTACTCCCCTTATGACCCCCAAATGCATACACAAGGCTATGCATCAAGGGTCACCAAGGACACCCTTGAGAACACTCTCCACAAGGAGAGCCTCTCACCCATGGTTGTCATACTCCTTCCACCCCAAGATCTTCCTACCCTCCCAAGGGTAGGAGATCTTGGACACTCCCACAAACAACAAGAAACACAAACAAACACATAGAAAAGAAAACTACACATTTTAACTTCAACAAAAAACTTCATAAAACACAATCTTACAAGCAACTCTTTTCTTTTACAAAACAATATAAACTAACATTTACAACATAACAAGAGGAAGAAGGGAGTAACCAACCTTATTCTGCCAAAAAGGTTTGCTAAGTTTAGTTGGGGATGAGCTGCCCAATTCCACACTAACTTTCTCCAAATTCCACCAAAATGCTAAACTCCTACTAACTTTTTCAAAACAAGCATAATCTCCAAGAAAGGAGAGTGGGTGATTACTCACTAAGTTTCCAAATTCTTGCCTAAGAAGGCCTCTCACACACTTCCCAACCCCTTGGGTGAGGTGTGAGTTCCCATTGGTTGCCCTTCCCAAACTCTTGCACATTACTAAAATTGGAAAGGGAAAAGGTGGAAGAAGATGGGGAAGAGAGTTTAACTTCTAAAGGGAAGGTTCTCTATCCTAGGAAGAACTTTCTTAGTTCAATTTTTGTGCATCTTGAAAATATCACTTTTTGAAGTGACTACATAGTCACATGGGAGAAGCCACATGTTGCAAAACACCCCTAACCCATAGGTATACCCTTTGGACCTTTGGAAAAGCCTAAAAACTTACCCTAGGAGTCCATTAAACCCTTTGGAAACCCCACTGAAGTTTACCTACGGGTCAAGCTTGAGTTGACCACTCCCATGACTCCCTACCCAAGGCAGATTTGGGACCACACTCATGTTTTTGAATGGCTTTGGTAGAAACAAAACTCCCTCCAAGAGACAAGTCAAAATCAATGACACTTAATCAGCACATGTGTCAAGTGACACAACAAAAATACAATATAAAAATTACACATGGAATTTGTCTCTTGAAGGATTACACATTTACATATAAATTAAATTTTTACACTCAAGCATTATACACATCACAAATAAAATACATTACAAGGGGGGGGGTGTTGTCTCTCCAAATAGACAACTCCCGGCTTAACAAACGCACATTGGTCTAGGCTTGGTTCTCCATTAAATTCCATGGTCACATGGATAATTTTCCTGCGCATCTCAATTAACACATTAGTAACTCCAAATAATCACGATTATACATATTCAAATACATGGATTCCATTACACATCAAACACTCATGCATTTGATAACAATAATTCAATAACTCATTTGTTTCAATTTCAATTTCACATATGCAATTAACATAATTTCCCAAAAATGAACCATTCATAAATATGCATCATTTTTCTTTCATCAAAATAAAATCCTGCAAATGACATTCACCATCATAATGTAATTCTATTCTAGTAACATATCTAAAGTTTCATAATCATCATGCATGAAATAAAACATCAACAATTGTCAGTGTGATCCAAATCATGGAATCATATAAGTTCTAAGTCCATAATGCATAAAATAAAGCAACCATAATAGTCTCAATATGCAAATAACTGAAAATGTCAAACTAAATCGGGGTAGGGCCTCACACAGATTTATTCTTTCTAACATCAACATATTCCCAAATGGGTAAAAGTGCAAACTTGTGTTACACTTTTATAAAGGAAAAGGTTAACACAACAATAATTGTTCAATTTCGATGACATAAAAGTGGCAATTGTATTTTGAATTTGAAGATGGTGTAAACTAATGAAATGTTTCAAATTTGATGAAGTTTGAGGACCTATTATTTTTAAATTTTTTTTTGTCAAGGATTGATATGTTTTTTTTACTTTTAAAGTCAAATTTTTTATTGCTAAAAAATGCTGAAAATTAGGGGGTTTAGCTCCCACCAAAAAAAAAATCAACTTATTTTTTTCTAATTTTGATATCCCTAATAAATGACATAAATATATAGTGCATTAAAAAAAGAAGTTAATTTTCAATGTATATTTTCTTAGCTATAACATTTTAAAGTCGAACATATATGAATTTGATAGTTTTTATCTTCCACCATATTTTGTTTATTTAACTTTTGATAATCAAAAAATAAAAAATACCCTTTTGGAGAAGACTCTCCTCTAATGAACCATATTTTTTCCAAATTTTTTTGAGGTGATTCAATTTTTGTTTTGTTTTTTGAACCAACCTCTTACCGAACATTAGAATACCTACTTCTAGTATTTTTTAAATAATGTACTACATATAATCAAATCATAAAAATTATGAGTAGATTCTTGACTTCGATCTCTACAAAAGGGTATTTTTTGTTTTTTTTAATAAATTAAATTTACTTGTAGAATTTTGTTGTAGAAGTTAGAAGTTTCAGAATTTTGTCAAACTTGGTGATGTGGCTGCCACTAAAGACGTTTTGGCTGGAACCGTTCTGACCAAAACATTGGAGGCCGATGCAACCGGTCATTTCAACGATCACACCTCTTAAACCCATATAAATAATGATTTATTTTTTTGTTTTTAAATATCAAAAAGTCAAGGAGTGTGAATTAATATAATTGATTTTTGAATTAAATCAATTTTTTTGCAAATAAAAGTGACATTGTTGATATAAAGCAGTGAAGATTTCTGATTTTTTTGAAGATTTTGGTTGAAGGCTTCCAAAACTTTTTTCAAGTATGTTATTTATTTATTTTTAAATTAAATAAATATTCAATATTAAAAGGCGTTTTCAAGTATGTTGTATTAAACTAAATATTTTTTAGATTTTATTAAACCTTATTTTTTGGATGCATAATTTGTTAAAGGAAAAATTGCATTCAAATGTTATTTACCTTTTATTTGTGGATTCATTTATGTAATTGTTTCATGAAAAACATTTTTTCATCGTTATGATCTATGATTTATTTCTTATATATGATATATATTTGTTTGTTTGTATAGGTGTTCAATTGAAATTGAATCTTAATATTTTGTACAATGGGGAATAAGAGGACTAGATCAAGGTTGTATGATCGAAAAAGGGATGATAAGATGAAAGGTCGTACAAAACATAGTCAACAACAATCCATTGATGTTCAACCTATTAATGTTCAAAAAATGACAACTCGGGTACAAGATCAAATTGGTACATCATCAAGTTCAAAATTGTTCTCAAGTATGAAAAATTTGATGGAAATAGATGAAGATAGTCTTTTCAATGAAATTCCTTCTGAAGATATGGTACCTGAAAGAAAAATAAAATTGCATTGTAAGAAAATGTGGGATGATTATTTTGAAAATAATTTTATTATTAGAAGGGCACAATTATTTGCTAAGTTATTTAGGAAAAGAGAAATGACCCCTGTTTTGGAGTTGTTGGGTGTTGATAATAAGAAAATCTCACATGATGCATTAGTAAAAGATACTATAATTGAAATATATTGACAACACAAGTCGAGGTGTTGAATTAAGTGTTGCACGTAGAGTATTGATGACTATGATTTCTAGTAAGAAATTTTCTCTTAAAAAACAAGTTCATGCAATTTCTCAATTAATGCAAGTATCTAGAAGAATTGTTCAAAGATATATTAGGAAGAGAAATATGTTAGATGAAAACATTGAAAATAATAGGGTAAATATATGTAGGGTTCCTTGAAAAGAGAGAATTTTTGAAGATGTAAAAAAATAGGTTGTTGATTATTGGACCAACCACTCTCATGTTTCTTCCAATATAAGAGACACTATATAGATGATAGATGAAGATGGTACACAAATTTCACATCCAAAACATTTTCTAGATACAACACAAAGTTAACCATTTCAATCATTCAAGCAAGAATTTTCAGATGTGAAGATTTGTCAAAGGTTGTTTGAGAGATTGCATCCTTTCTTTGTACACATAAAGAAGGTATGTGAAACTTGTTGTTGTTGAAATCATGTTGAATTTCATCTACACTTGCAATCGTATAAAAAAGTCATGACAAAAATAAATAGAAATCTAGTCATTACTACAAGTACAAGACAATTTGTGAAATCTATTTTATGTGATAAATTAGAAGATTTAGATGAGTTCAAAATACAATGGATAAAAGGTACAAGAATTGATTATGGAGATTTGAGTAAGTTTTTATTGCAAACTGAGAATATTGATTTTACAATGCAAGTTATGTGGAAGAGATTTGAATATGAGACATACCAAACTAAGTGAATAGTTGAACCTAAAAAAATTGTGTTGAAAGAGAGTGAATTGTCCTACATTGAGTTTATGACTAGATTTCATAGTATCATATATCCACATATCCAACATTGTCATGGTGCAAGATGGCAAGCTAAACAATTCCATGAGTCAAAGAATTGCTTTCGACTAGGTTGTATTCTTTCAATTGTAGATTTCTCCAAGAACTATACATTTAGTCCTCACACAGAAATTCAAAGTTAATATTATCATTTCAAGAAAGTTGCAATATTTGTACAAGTTTTTTATAGACATACAAAAATTTCAGGTGGATGGTATAAAGAGTACTAAAAATGAACGCATTATCATCAAGAAGGTTCATTTCTATATCGGTGATGATACGTGTCATGGTAGGAGCTATGTAGCACATTGTTTTGGAATGTTTTTTGAAGATATTAGAGAATGTGGGATAAATTGTTCACAACATTAGATTTGGTCAGATGGATGTGCTGGTAAGTGCTCTTTTGAAATTGTTTTTAAATTTTCTTATGCATTTTAAATTTTAAAAAATTGAATTGATTTTAACACCAAGTACATATATATATGTAACTATTTATGCTAGGACAATTTAAGTCTGCAAAAGCTTTTAACTGGCTATCCTTACAACATGATCGATGTAGCATAAAGTTTTTGTGGAACTTCTTTGAGAGTGGACATGGAAAATGAGAGCATGATGGAGCAGGTGCATGTGTGAAGTGTGCACTTCGCCAACATGAACTTGTAGTTACATTCTCTTCATTTACTTTAATTTTTAATTTATCTTTATATCAAGAAATTTTTAAATATATATGGGCAAGTCCACTTTTCTAAAGCAATCTATCTTTCATACAGGTAACACCATAAAAAATCAATTGAAATTGTTGAATGGTGCAAATGTCATTTTGCTATTCGTGATACAACATACACCAAGCGTTATTTTTTGGAAGTTAAAGGTGTTTATTTTCTTGTGTTTGAAAATTATTTTAAAATTCAACATGACATATGATAGTTCTGATACTAATATGTTTAGTACAGATGCCAAGCTAACAAGATGAGAGGGGGGGGGGGCGTGAATCATACAAACTTAATCTTCCATAAAAACAATAGATTCAACCTCAGTAACCTTATCAGAAAAATAGTAATGCATGTAGACCCATAAACAGATAAGATCACACAACATATAACACCAGATTTAACATGGAAACCTAAATAGGGAAAAACCACTATGGGATTTCAGACCCACTAAGAAATATACTCTTCTAGAGTATGCTCGATTAAAAGAAAATCCTATTAAAGATTACAAACACATTGCTAGATGTGACCCAGTTAAGGGATTTCCCTCAGATCTATTAGGATCTTCACCTTGTTAGAGGTGACCTTGCTAAAGGATTTCAAACATTCAATTTGAATGTCACCTTGCTAGAGGGTTTTACAAATAAGACTGTTAAGTCCACTCGGTTAAGAGATTTTCTGTCACTTCACAAAATAACAGTAATAAAAAATATCTGCAACTTCACATCTACAAATGCTAAAGTAGATTCTTATTTGCTCAATACAATCTTAGTCATAGGACTTATCATGTCCCTTTGCTGGGCTCTATACTTTGTTATCAAAATAGATCTTCAAGCTTTTGTGCTCGGTAATCACTATGTAGCATTCTTGTGCTTACACTTGCCTACATGCATTGTTTATCAATAGTTCTTTATTTATAAACAATTTTCCAACCGCTTAATCTCCTTGATCATATTTCCCATGATCAATCATAGCCATCAGATCTTCAAAACTCGGCCAGGTTCAATGTATCCTTTGATCTAAAAATGTTTTACCTCACCTTGGAACTTGCATACATTTCCTGGAACTTGTGCTAAGGTATTGCAGTTCAATCTAAGCTATAGATCTTTCTGCCGATCTTCCATAGCCATAGACACTTTAACAAACTTTATGCATGGTTTACCAATCATTTAATCAACTCCACCTCATCAGCTTCCTTCACTAAATAATGCTTTTATTCATCCAATGCATTATGTTATTACTCGGTTGCAACTCGGTAAATACTAAACTTCACTCGATAGACATTTATGCCTTCATTAACCGATAGCGATAACCTTAGGGTTTACCAACTAGGTTCCTTGCTTGGTAACATAGTATAGTATTAACCTTACAAACAATAGCATATGTAGGATATCAAAACAATCTAAACATCATGATCTCATCATTGTCTAACTCGGTAATAGTTGTTGGTATTTTGGTATGGTTTTGTCATTGATGTCAACACCTACTAAACACTTATGAACTCTGGCACTTTGGAGATCTAGCAACATTCATTGGCAAACAAGTGACTAATGCATAGTCACTGGTATATGGTACACCGGCATGATATAGTGATCACCGACACTTGGAATGACATGGAAGACGCCTGGTAATGTCGAAGACATCGTGGGAACACCTTGTTTTGAAGTAATAATCATTGGTATATTCACACTTGCATATTTGCTTTTACCACCAAATAGGTCCAGGTTATCTAGGGTTATACCGACAGGTTTAACTCTTCCAGATCAGCATGGCACGCTATGGAGATAATTAATTAATGTTGTAAATGCATTGAGCCTACATGCTCAATCAATTATTGCATCGGATATTGTATTGTTTGTAAAATGATTTTATTGTAATATCTTATAGAGCCGACCTACTATAATTGGTCTTAGGTTATGGTATAAATATAAGATCTTAAATGCAAGATCGAATGTGGAATGCGAAGAAGATTGTGTGTGAAGGTATATGCGAGATTTAGCAGAGCTATACACGAAGACATCATTTGAAGGTAAAGCTAGGGTTTTGTGAAAGCATATCAGCATTACACCGGTAATAAATCCAGCATATGAAGATGCTATTTGAAGCAGTACATTCTCATTAGATTTAACCATCCAATTGTAGTTAGTGTGACTCCCATTTGTGTTTGAGCAGTGAGCTCTAGGTAGTTGGCCTTTCTACATGTGCAGACCCCATTTATGTACACTTACTATTTGCAGTAGTATCATCTGATTGTGGGTAAGGTTTCCCACCGTGGTTTTTCCCCTTATAGGGTTTCCACATACAAATATTGGTGTTATGTGTTGTGGATGATTTTGTTCTTTGGTTTCATGCATTATTCTTTACCGGTATTACATTTATGAGTTAAATTGCTTCACCGGTATCATAGACTATTTCACCGATATTAAACAGTAATTTGTTTAAGTTGTTTTTGGTTTAATATTTAAGACAACTGATTCACCCCCCCCCTCTCAGTTGTCCCCGGGACCTAACAATTGGTATCAGAGCCTTGTCCTCTTTTTGCAGAAGCTTAACAGCTTGAGGAGATCTAATGTCTAGCAACTATTTCAAGAAGGACAGTCCTAAACTTGATGGAACTAACTATGGAATATGGAAAATCAGAATGGAGGCACATCTGAACTATGTTGGAAAGGATATCTGGGAAGTTACCAAGAATGGATATACTACTCCTACAACAACTCAACCAAATCCTCCAAATCTGACTAAAGATGAAGAAAATGACTGCAAGGCAAGAGAAGCACTTTTGAGCGCATTATCAGATCAACAAATCATGGGATTATCAGATAGATCTACTGCTAAAGCTATATGGGATCATTTGGAAACACTGAATGAAGGAGATTCCACAGTCAAAATTGCAAAACTTGAAAGCTTCCAGGTCAGGTATGAAAGTCTAAAAATGGAAGAAGATGAAAGAATTTTTGCTTTTATAAGAGTAAATGAAATTGTTTTGGGTATTAAATGTTGTGGAGGAACCTTAAGTGAAGATGAAATTGTTTCAAAAGTTTTAAGAGGTTTTCCACCGGCATATAAAATGAAGGTTACTGCAATAAATGAACTTAGAACAATGCCTAACACATCAGTAACTAGGGATAGATTGATTGGAAAAATATTAGCCTTTGAGATTGAAGAATTTGGTCCTGCTACTACTATAAAAATAGATCTTGCTTTCAAAGCATCAACTTCATCTACATCATCATTTGACAAATATGATTGGAAAGCCTTTTATGCAAGAGAACTTGAAGAAACTAGGAGAGAAAATGAAGAACTTGAAGCACTATTTGCAAGAAAAATGCCTAAAGGTCCAGTTGGAAGTAAGTATGAAGGTAAAGCACCCTTTAAATGTTTCAACTGCAATAAGATTGGTCATATGGCTTCAAGATGCCCTGACAGACATGCTAGGTTAAGAGAAGAAGATAGAAGAACATACAAACCTAATCCTGAATATCATAAATATAGATTCAAGAAAAATAAGGATAAATCTTGTTATATTGTTGATGAAGGAGTAACTGATGATTCTGATGAAGATCTGACAGACAATGGATGGGTTTTTGTTGCTATAACAGAAGATCAACCGGCACCTGCAGTACAACTGGTAGAATAGGCCTTGGTAGCAAAAGTTGAAGTGAAGGATGAGTGGATCATTGACTCAGGATGCTCACATCACATGACTGGTGACAAAAGTAAATTCTTGAACTTTCAAGAATATAATGGAGGTCTAGTAAGATTTGGTGATTACAAAGCTTGTTCAATTAAATGTAAGGGTTCAATATCTCTTGATGGTAAGCATAACACTGAAAATGTTTACTATGTTGAAGGTTTAAAATATAATCTTTTGAGTGTTGGTCAATTAGTAGAGAAAGGATTTCAGTTACAATTCAAAAATGGTAAATGCAAAATTATGAATACAACTGGTTTAGAATTGCAACCGGTAATCAGACTAGAGGTAATATCTTTCATTTGAATAACAGTGAAAAGACATGTTTGATTGCACACATTGATGAAAGTTGGTTATGGAACAAGAGACTGTGTCATGTAAATTTTGATTGCATGGTAAAAATCAGTACTACTAAAGCAGTTAGAGATTTACCTAAAATTGTCAAACCTCACAACACAGTATGTAAGGAATGTCAATTTGGAAAACAGGTTAGAGCTAGTTTTAAAAGTATTCCAGAGAAATCAAAGAATGCTCTTGATTTAATTCATACTGATTTATATGGTCCAGCTAGAACTAAAAGCTTGCAAGGTGATAGATATTTCATACTAATCATAGATGACTATTCTAGAATGTGCTGGGTTACTTTTCTCAAAGAAAAATCAGAAGCACTTGGAAAGTTTAAACTATTCAAAGCAATGGTTGAAAATGAAACCGGCAAGAAAATCAAATGTTTAAGATCAGACCAAGGAGGTGAATTCACATCTAAGGAATTCAATACATTCTATGAAGTGAATGGAATCAAAAGACAACTATCAGCACCTCAGACACCACAGCAGAATGGGGTTGTTGAAAGGAAAAATAGAACTACCTTGGATGCAGCAAGAAGTATGTTATCAAAAGAAAACCTACCACATATATATTGGAGAGAGGTAGTAAGTACATCGGTCTATACATTCAATAAAGTACACATCAAAGGTGAAATCGGTAAGACCCCTCATGAACTATGGTTTGGTATTATTCCTACTCTTAAATATTTCAAAATTTTTGGAAGCAAATGCTATATTAGGAGAGATGAGTATATTGGAAAATTTGATCCTAGAAGTGATGAAAGAATATTTCTTAGTTATTCATCTAAGAGCAAAGCATATAGATGTTTTAACAAAAGATTGCAGAAAATTGTTGAAAGCACAAATGTAAAGATTCATGAACAATTCAAAGGAACTTCAAGGTATATGGATTATGAACCGGCAACAGAGATTCTATCAAATGAATCCACACTAAATCCACTGACACAGAATGAAGATCCAATTACACCAGTATCATCTGAAAATTCCACAATAACTGAGGAACAATAGCAAACAAAGACACCCCGGTATGTAAGATTGAATCATTCTGAAGATCAGATAATTGGAAATAAATATAGAGGAGTTATGACAAGAGGAAGATTGGAAAATGAAGAGGTATGTCTTATTTCTCAAACTAAACCATCATCAATTAATGAAGCATGTGAAGATAAATTTTGGATTAAAGCTATGGAAGAAGAATTAGAGCAAATTGAAAAGAATAACACTTGGACATTAGTTCCCCGGCCTAAAGAAAAAAATGTTATTGGAACCAAATGGGTTTTTAGAAACAAACTTAATGAAGATGGTAAAATAATCATAAATAAAGCAAGATTAGTGTGTAAGGGATATTCTCAAAAGGAAGGAATTGATTACAATGAAACCTTTGCACCAGTAGCTAGAATTGAGGCAGTGAGATTATTTTTGGCTTTTGCAGCTCATAAAAACTATAAGGTATATTAGATGGATATTAAATGTGCATTTTTGAATGGAATTTTTAAAGAAGAGGTTTACATTGAACAACCTGATGGATTTTCTTTAACAGAAGACAAAGATATGGTTTGCAAGTTAAAGAAAGCTTTGTATGGGTTGAAGCAAGCTCCGAGAGCTTGGTATGCAAGATTAGACAAGTATCTTTTAGAGATTGGTTTTTCTAAAGGTAATGCAGATAGTAATTTATACTATAAAGTAACTGACAATGACATCTTGGTTATAGAAGTTTTTGTTGATGATATAATCTTTGGAGGAGAAGATGGATTATGTAAAGACTTTTATATCAAAATGCAGCAAGAATTTGAAATGTCTATGATAGGAGAACTAAAATTCTTTTTAGGATTGCAGATCTCTCAGACTGACAGTGGTATATTTTTGAGTCAATCAAAGTACTTAAAAGAGCTACTAAAGAAATTTGGGATGGAAAACTCTAAACCGGTAAGTACACCTATAACTACAAATGACAAATTATCAATAAGAGATGAATCAACACCTGTTAGTCAACCAAGTACAAATCTATGATAGGAGGTTTACTGTATTTAACACAAACAAGACCAGATATTATGAATGTAGTATGTATTGTTTCAAGATTTCAAAGTAATCCTAAGGAAAATCATGAATCAGCAGTAAAAAGGATTTTTTGATACTTACAAGGCACTACAAATCTTGGATTATGGTATCTTAGAGATGAAAATTTTGAATTATGTGCATATACATATGCAAATTGGGTAGGAGATATAGATGACAGGAAAAGCACCACCAGTGGAGTATTTTTCCTTGGAAGAAGATTAATTTCTTGGTTAAGCAAGAAACAGAGTTGCACATCTCTATCAACAGCAGAATCAGAATATGTTGCAGTAGCAACAAACTGTACATAGGTATTATGGCTTGAACAAATGTTAAAGGACATAAAGGTGAATTGCAAGGAACCTATAACTATCTATTGTGATAACACTACAGCGATTGATATATCCAAGAATCTAGTACTACATTCTAAGACTAAACATGTTTGTATCAAACTAAACTTTCTAAAAGAAAATGTTGAAGCAAAACAGGTCAAACTAGTTTATGTAAACACTAAAGAGAAGATTGCAGATATTTTTACTAAACCTCTACCTAAGGAGACTTTTGAATATCTCAGAGATCAACTTTGGGTCATACCCCCACCAGTAGACACTTAGAGAGTTGATGTCTGTCATCAACCGACAGAATTAACAGAGATATATTCTAAAATCTGGCTTTGATGTGGATCCTACTTCTCATGGGGAGAAGATGGTATATTGAACATAGTTGGTATTTTCTTGTCACTTTGGCATTTGATGTCAAAGGGGGAGAGATTGGTATGGAAAAACACAGAAAAAACACAGAAAGGCACATGTTACTCCTAGTGGGAGAAATTGTTTATTTTGTTTTTTGAACTCTGTAATGATCTTTTTGGGAGATTGTTGGTTTTTGGTATTTGGCATTTCTATTTTGGCACTTTGATGGTTTTTCCATCTTGTGTTGCCATCAATGCCAAAGGGGGAGATTGTTGGTATTTTGGTATGGTTTTGTCATTGATGTCAACACCTACTAAACACTTATCAACTTTGGAAATTTGGAGATCTAGCAACATTCACCGGCAAACAAGTGACTAATGCACAGTCACTAGTATATGGTACACCGACATGATATAGTGATCACTGATACTTGGAATGACATGGAAGACACCTAGTAATGTCAAAGACATCATGGGAACACCTTGTTTTGAAGTAATAATCATTGGTATATTCACACTTGCATATTTTCTTTTACCAGTAAATAGGTCCAGGTTATCTAGGGTTATACCGATAGGTTTAACTCTTCCAGATCAGCATGGCACACTATGGAGATAATTAATTAATGTTGTAAATGCATTGAGCCAACATGCTCAATCGGTTATTGCATCGGATATTGTATTGTTTGTAAAATGATTTTATTGTAATATCTTATAGAGCCGACCTACTATAATTGGTCTTAGGTTATGGTATAAATATAAGATCTTAAATGCAAGATCGAATGTGGAATGCGAAGAAGATTGTGTGTGAAGGTATATGCGAGATTTAGCAAAGCTATACACAAAGACATCATTTGAAGGTAAAGCTAGGGTTTTATGAAAGCATATCAGCATTACACCAATACTGAATCCAACATATGAAGATGCTATTTGAAGCAGTACATTCTCATTGGATTTAACCATCCAATTGTAGTCAGTGTGACTCCCATTTGTGTTTGAGCAGTGAGCTCTAGGCAGTTGGTCTTTCTGCATGTGCAGACCCCATTTATGTACACTTACTATCTGCAGTAGTATCATCTGATTGTGGGTAAGGTTTCCCACCATGGTTTTTCCCCATATAGGATTTCCACGTACAAATATTGGTGTTATGTGTTATGGATGATTTTGTTCTTTGGTTTCATGCATTATTCTTTACCGGTATTACATTTATGAGTTAAATTGCTTCATCGATATCACAGACTATTTCACCAGTATTAAACAGTAATTTGTTTAAGTTGTTTTGGTTTAATATTTAAGAGAACTGATTCACCCCCCCCTCTCAGTTGTCCTCGGGACCTAACAATAGTTTCCCATTGAATAGCTTATTTCTCCCCTTATTTATCACATTCTTTCTGAGTCACTCACCGACATCTTTATACTCATCAAATCATACTTCTTAAGATATGGCAACATCATACTAAATTAGAAAATCAATTTCTTGACATCAATGAAAAAATAATAATGTTAAGACAGTGAACATCCTTAATCAGTTATATCCATAGTCATCAACAACCTTCTCAATATCCTTGTTGAAATGCCAACAATCTCTCTTGGTAATTAGAATGCCAACAACATAAATGAAAAGTAAATTAAATTAATTTTGTTGAATTGTGAGTTTGCCATGTACATTTATTTTAAAACTACGTATTGAACTGGAAATATAAGTTTGCGTGTTTCTAAATTCATAAATTTGTTTAATAGATATTGATCGATCAAATCCTTATAATTGTCAAACAATTAATGGTATTAGAAATTTACATCAAGTCATGACTACGGGACATATCAAGCCTCTTGTTATTATTGTAAGAGAAAAATCATGCTTTTGTGTTGATTGCATTGAGAACAACACAAATACTCAATGTGAGAACATTGGAGATGTGTCACAATCCTCCTTTATCACTTTTGATTTGATACAATTTCTATTATATCTTTTTGTGGTTGATCTATTGAATATGGTTGAATAAATATTATAAAAGGTTGAATAATGGACCCACATACACACTTGGAGAATATAATTTAAATAGGCATTATTTATTTATATTTTTTTTCCCATTCCCAATTATGGCACATGTTGTAGGAGAAATTAGAAGCTTCTAGAGGAATCTTCATTCTTTAATTCCCTTGCATGTAACTCCCCCACTAGGATATTAATTAATTTTGCATGGATCCAATATTGGAAAAAGAATCTCATTCTCAATTAATTTCTCTAGATAGTGGAATTAAGGGGTTTTTCCTATATATTGTATGCAATTTTCAAAAAGAGGGAGTTGATTATTTTTTTGAAAAAAAGTTTTCTCAAGTAGTTTTCACATTCTTCATTTGGAGAATTGTTAAGTTTGTTTTGAAGAAATTTTTCCAAGCTTGCAAGGAAGGATCAAGGAAGGCTAGGCTTGAAGATTTGGAGAGGATTCAACATCAAAAGGCTTCTCCAAGTTCCCTCCCTTTTTGCATTTGCTAATTGCTTATGTAAGTTTTTATATTTTCAAAAGGAAATATCTCCTCTTAGATTCTTTTATTTGAATATAATTTTCTGAAGGAAATTATTTCTTAATTGTTAGATAGATTAATTAGAAAGGAAAATCTATTTTTCATTAAAGAAATGCATTGATAAAAGTACTTTTCAAACATGCAAATGTAGATTTCTCTTTTATTTCTTAATCTGTTTAAAAGAAAGAAATCAGATTTCTACTTTTTCTATTTTTTTTAACTCTAGAGAAAATCTTGAATCTAGAAAAAATCGTGCTTTTCAACATCTCTACTTTTTTGAAAAACTCAAAATTCTTTTATCTCTGTAAATAGTTTCTTTCTCTGTGCTAAGTGAAATAGTAATTCAAATATGAACTTTTCTTTCTTCTCAATATTGTTGTATGAACTCCCTATGAAAATATTATCTTTTCTTTTTTTCAGAAATCTCTCTTCCTCTGTGAATATCTTTTTTTGGGCTCCTGTGAGATCATCTAAAATAATTTTCTCTATTATCTTTAGATAAATTTATGATTAATTTATCTTTAGTGAATTTACAATTGTAAATTAAAAATATATCAAATTTTATAATTGGAATCTTTCAATTTATTGGAGATTTATTGGGTTACTTGGTATTTTAGACTCATTAAAAAAAAATTAATTTATATTATTATGATTTGATCCAAAATTTGTCTAATGTCTAGACTAATTGCTTATTTTAAGCTAGTGACTCTATAATTAATTATTCTCATGATAGAAATAAACATTGCTTAATCTTACATGTAAATTACACTATTCTTGCATCATGCGAATTACTTATACATTATTTGCATTTATTGATGAGCAAGTTACATTTTCATCATCTTCATGCAAGTTACACATTTAATTATCAATATGCGAGTTTCATAATTGCCATTATTGTGCAAGTTATATTTCAAGTTTTGAATATTGAATAATTTCGTTTTCAAGTGGTTCATGAATCCCATAGAAGTAGCTATTTCAATTAATTAAGCTTTGAAATGTCTAATTATGCACATTCATTTCACAATTGTTTCAAGCATGATGCTAATTAAAAGTTTTCATAGCCTCTTAGTTAGAAAACTAAACAAAGGGAGTTGGAAAACAAAAACCTAGTAGCGTTCGGTATTTACGGTGCCTCTGGGTCATGCTTACGGGTAATGCCATCATGTTGAACTACTGCACTTAACCCCTAATAAAGCTTCATCGACAACATTTGTGGCATCATCCCTATGAATCATCGAGGAGTAATAAGGGACACTTGGAAGTTAAAATCCAAGGGGCGGGTAATCCTCCTTGGATCAATAATCTAATAAGATAATCCTTAAATGATTTTACACCCGCTATGTTAAACCATAGTAAACCCCTTTAGGGTTGATTGAGTGAAATGTTTTTATAAATTTGACTTAATCTCGAAAGAGTTATTGATGATTGACAATTGGGTCAAGGGGGACGCTTATGATAGGATTAGGATCTAGTTGTTTTAGGCCACAAGCAAAAGGCCAAATTGAGCCTTTGCTTAAGTGCTACCATCGTGGGTAGCAACCGCAAAGAAAATGTCTGGGACATTGACCCTAGAAAGGGTTGCATACCCACCAAATGGTTTACATTAAACCATAGATTAGAAAATAGAACTACATACTTTACGCCTTGATCTCATGCTGAAACGGGTATGTAGGCAGTCTAGGGACGAAGTTGTCCCTAGTACTCAGGCGTTCGTGGATGGGGTCTGGGTTTTGGTAAGAAGAAGGATTGTAAAGAATCCTAATTTGAAAGATAAGTGTAATAAAAAGAAAAATTAATTCAATGCATACTTGGAAGGAATCCTATATGGATTCGCTTGACTTCCTGAGGCTTTAAGCCAAATTCTGAGGTGGAATTCAAGCTTGCATTATGTTATTTTGATTTCTCCTAAGGATGGAGACCTCGGTGCACTCCTATTAGAGGAGTGTAGTACTTAGTGAGTGACTCAAGACCTGAATGGTCCCAATGAGTCTAAGTCTCTGGCCAGAGAACCTCCTATCCCAATTGGATAGATGCCTACCCCATATGGGTAGATGCCTATCTCGTATTAGATAGATGAAACCTTTTGTTCTGTATGGACAGATGCCTAACCCATATGGTTAGATGCTCATCTCGAATGGATGAATGCCTAATCCAAATGGATGGATGCCCAGAGTATGTGATTGAATCAAACACAAATGATTAAATTAAAAATATATATAAAAAAAGAGGTCAAAATTTTGTTGGGTTAAGTAAAGTGGGTTATTACAAGATGGATATGTTTTACAATGGAAAATGAAACAGTTAGTCGCAATGCCTCCTTATGAAGATAGTGACATTACTAATATTCATAATCCTCTATATTCAACTGATTATGAACGTGTTTCTGATTTAGTTGTTATAGGTGTGTGCATGCATTTATTTAAAATATGTATAATTTTTAAAAAATTTCTTATTTATTTTATTGTTCAAATAATTTATGTTAATTTTGTTTGAAATACATGTGGTCTATGTAGGTGATATTTTTGTGGTGGTTGTTGATCCTAATAATACTAAAGGTGTTGATTATTATCTATTGAGACATGCACAACAACAAAATGAAAGTTATTAGAATCAATCGCTGATGGTGATGGACAACAATATCCCATTGGTTTAATTGTTGTTGAAGGTACTTAATATCAACAAATAAAGATAGATAAAAATGGTGTAACATTTATTGATTATATGTCAAGCCAAAAGTTTCTTCACTACAGTCACTTAGTAATAGCGACAAGATTGCATTTGGAGACATTGCCAAAAAGAGGATGTGACAACCAAAAGTGGAGGTTGCCTATTGAAGATCATGAAAAAATATTAGAGATTATAAAAGATAGGGAGGATCCAGATTGTATGTACCAAGAGCTTTAAACTTTAACTTGTCATGTTTTAACTTTTTATATTAGATAGGTTGTACTTCGATGAAATCATATTTTCTAGGATAGGATCATATATATCTATCTAGATATAGACATGCACGTTTGTTTGGATAGTGTGGATGGTTATATATTATATTTATTGCACATGGACATTTAATTTTGTGGATGCATTGAATTTGTATGTATGTATGGATTAAAATTTTTATGTGTATGTATGTGTATAGATTCATTTATATAAATACATGTATGGACTCATTTATATGTGGTCTTAAGGGACCTCTTAAGGGGTCTTAAGGGGATTTATACAATGGGGTCATAGTGCATGTACATAGTTACACCTAGATCATAGTGCATGTTTTTTGTGGATGCATAAATTGTTAAAGAAAAAATTGTGCATTGAATTTTTGTTTTATACTTAAATATATTTTGTGGATGCATTGAATTTGTATGTATGTATCATCGATTTGAATCTTTATGTCTATGTATGTGTATAGATTCATTTATATTTACATGTATGGATTCATTTATATGTGGTCTTAAGAGCTCTTAAGGGGTATTAAGGGGATTTATGCAATGGAGTCATAGTGCATGTACATAGTTACACCTAGATCATAGTGCATGTGTGAATCACCTATAAATCATCTTTATGTCTATATACATGTATGTATTCATTTTTATTTACATGTATGTATGGATTTGATTTTTTTGTGTATGTATGTGTATTGATTCAAATTTATATGTGGTCTTAAGGGTTCTCAAGGGGATTTAAGGGGTCTTAAGGGGATTCATCATTATGTATGTATGGATTTGAATTTGTATTGATTCAAATTTAAGTATGGGTTTGAATTTTTAAGTGTATTTATGTGTATGGATTCATTTAATTATGTTGTCTTAAGGGGTCCTAAGGTGTTTTAAGGGGTCTTAAGGGGATTTTTGCAATGTGGTCATAGTGCAGGTTCATAGTTACACCTAGATTGAATAGTGCATGTGTGAATCACCTATTTAAATTGTATTTACATGTATGTATACATGTACCAATTCATTTATATAAATACATCTATGGATTCATTTATATATGTTGTCTTAAGGGGATATTTGCGTTGGGGATATTTACATCTAGATGGATTAATTTTTATTTAAACAACTATGGATTAATGTATTTGTTATGATCGTGTATCTATTTAAATGTAATTTTAATATATTTAATTATGTACCTTAATTATATTCATCATGCTTTTAATTCATGTAAAATTAATGTATTTAATTATGCCTTAAGTATTTAATTAATTTGGAAAGTTAATACATATTTAATTACACTGTAAGTATATTAATTACACCTTACTTTTGTAATTTGATAATTATAAGTTCATGATTGTTAAAAATGTTTAAAATGCTAATAATGAATGACTAACATTGCATTACTAAGCATGTCATTTACGTAATATATATATATATATATATATATATATATATATATATATAAATATATATATATATATATATATATATATATACACACATATACATATGTTGGAATCTAATAACACTAAGAGAGGGGGTGAATCAGTGTTATACCAGAATGATCAATTTTAGCCTTATTTAAATATGCATACACCAACTGATATACTGGTACATACAGAATTGAAAGAAGTAAAGAAACCAATAAGATAATCACATAAATGAGAAACATAACACACATAATTATACATGGAAAAAATCAAAGAGGAAAAACCAGAGTGGGATTTGTGACCCACAATATCAATTCACTGGCCATATGAAGAGATATTTCAAAATATAAGGGGCAGGCACTTGCAGGAAGGCTTATAGCCTAGAGCACACTGATCAATCACAAAATGGAGTCACACTGACTAGTCAACAATCCAGAGAAGTGTTGAATTGCTAAGATAACATCTTCTATGCCAGAATATAGTTCTGGTTAAAGCTCTGTCTATTTCGGTCTGAAACCCTAAACCCTTTACTGGAATAACCCTTACATAAATATCCTCACATACATAATCTCTCTGATATATTTCACATCATATTGCATTTTCATATCAATAATCTCCTATATATTACATATTCACATTATGATTATTTTTTCTCCACAAAATGATCTATGAAACTAACCTATATACCCTATACAACTTTCATGCCTTATGTCGGCTTACAAAGATAATTACAATATCAAATTTCATGTTGGCTAGATAACATAAATACATGAATATAAAAATTAATTGCCGATGCCAGACCCAAGAGATGTCGGCCTAGATTATTGGTAACCAGAGAAATCCTTCTGTCCTGCCGGTGCCGGTGTAGTCTCTGTGAAGTGCTTGCCGGTACACAACTAAACCAAAACATGAAGCCAGAATACAATACCATGTTGCCATCAATGACAACATAATGAAACCAACCAATTAAGTGTCAATTGCCAACAATCTCCCCCTTTGGCATTGATGGCATCACTCATGTGAAAAATGGTCAAGGTTTGATATGCCGATTTCATCCTACCTTCTTCCCTTGAGCTGAATATTCATTAATGGAAAATAATCCATACTCCATATCTCCCCCTAATGTATACAACTCTTTCTATTCTTTTTTCACATCTATATCACTCCCCCTTTGACATCAATGCCATAAAAAATTCTAAAAACAATGTCAAAGAAAAAACTGTACAATAAATATCCCAAAAATATCTTACTAGAGCTTAACAAATTTTAGAATTTCTGGATAAGACTTCTCCAATAGCTCAAGATAGGTATCCCAACTAGTTTTGAAAGTGTTAGAAATGGATACAAGTCCATTTAATATATGTGCAAAAGAGTATTTCTCATTTACCTTTGTCAATGTGGGCTTTCCCACCATATCTGTACATTATTTCTTATATACACTGAGTGAATCCAACCGAGGACTCACCAAGCCTCTCAAACTTCTGACTCTTCTTATAATTTTGTCTCTTTCCTTCTCAAGAACAAAAATTTGGTTTTTCAGAATCAAAATTTGACCATCAATGGATGTAGTCAATGATGTCAATCCATCAAAATAATTATCTATATTTGTAATGTTCTCCTAAAGTTATTTTATTTTCTTAACCACATTGACTATAAGAATATCAGTATTACAACAAACCCTATAAATATTTGTACATTTCTTTAAAGAATTGTCTATCGGTTTCAGTTTCTCATCAATCTTTATCTTCTCAAATTCAATCACTTGATCAAATGCAACTCTCTTAGCCTAAGTGAACCTCTCCGGTGCTTATTGGTTTCAAATCTACTGTAAGGATTGAAAATCCTTTGAAATATGTTCAGTAATTATTTTAAGCTTGTCGGATGGGCTTGCTTAATTGTCAATCTTGCACTCTGGGACTAAGCTATGTAAAGCAGTGATTCATTGATCAATAATCCCTTTATCTATAGTTCGTTCCTTCATTAGTTTTTGTGTCGCCATCATCATGAGTTCAGTAGGAATCATCTCTATTATGTTTTTCTTTTCAACCTATGAGGTGTCAATTGACAACAATGATGGACCAATTATCGGTTCCTTGTTGGTTCCCTGCCAAATTCTTCTTTCTTCTCCTTTGATGATTTATCCTTTATAGCTTCCTTCCTTACACCAGTGGCTTCGCCACTTAGTTTAGTCTCTATAACTGTCAGCTCCTCTATAGGAACTGTAACCTTAACCTATAGATTTGTATCTAGAGGACTGATATCCTCAATATTAGTATCCTGTACAAAATTAGCCTTTTCGTTCTCTGTATTAGTCAGTATCTCAATATTTGTCTATACACTTGTATCTACCAGGGGCTTAATTTCCACTATCTTAATATTTTTCAAAATTGAGGGTGAAGTACCCATAATCCCCTTTCCTTTTCCTTCAATTGGGGTGTCTATAGTGTCTGTCTTTAATTCCAGTTAAGTAAAGAATCCTCTTTTCTCTTCGAATAACTTAACCCATGCCTTTTGAGTTTCCCTTATTATTTCATTTATCCTTCCTAGCATTAGACTAGTTATTCTATGTTTTCTATTAAAGAATTTTCTATCTACCACTTCAAGTGTCCTTTCCATTTCCTCTGGGGAAATAGTAACACAAACAGATAATAACTCTTGAATTTTAATATGTTTATCTTCTTCATAGCTGACAGTTTTCTAGCATCTGACATATTATACATTTCAGCCGATATTTGATTTTCAATTTCTATTAATGCTTTCTTATAAATATCCAAATATAATAAGACTTCTTCCTCTACCTCTCTTTTCTCACCATCCTCTAATTTTTCATAACAAAACTATACATTCTTTAATATGCCATCCTTAGTGATTTTATCTACTAAATATGCACAAGTTTTAGTTGGAACATTACTAGATTGAATAGCTATATCAGTTTTATTCTTCTTCTTTCTCTTTGCAGTACCAGATGCAACTGAAGGTATTGTCTTTGGTGCTTTATTTTGTGCCAGTATTTTGAGTGTAACCTTCCTAACCGGTTGCTTTTTGTCTTCTACCTTTGTTTCCTTTATTTTCTTCTTTACAACCCTCTTGAATGCCAAGGGTGTTTCATCCTCAGATTTAGACTCTGTAGTAAGTGGCTCAATGTGTACTTCCAGATTCTTCTTCTTCCTTCCTTTCTCTAGGACAACATCAATTAATGCTTTGATGTCTTGTGAGACTTTCTCAACAAATTTTCTAGCCTTTCCTTCCTATTTCTCTCTCTTCTTCTGGTTGAACTTTGTTTCAACCTCATGTGTTTTTTGTTGTGCAGTTCCACGGGGCTTCTCTGCCTCATCAATAGGTGCATCAATCAACATTTTTGCATAAGCTTCAAGAATCAATGCACCCACTTCATAGCCCATTTCGTTAATCCAAATCTTTGGGGGCTTAACTGCTTCCATAATTTTTTCATCCTTCTTCACCATGAAGCATATGTCAATTGAATAATTTTCTACAATATGCTTAGGAACCCTTTCCCTACACTATATATATTTCTAAAATCCCTTGAAATATCCCCATACCATATCATCTCTCTAACTTCCTAAAGAAGCAATTGACTATTTCAATTGTCTCCCTATCAAAATGTCAAATTCCCATTGCCTTTTACCAAAACTGGGTGTATCATTCATGAAAAATAACATTAAATAGACTATAAAGTTGCCATACTAGAAGGTTCCCTTCTTTTCTCCCTTAATCTTTCCTAGGTTTCTTTAATAACTCATATAACATCCAACTGCATATATCAAATTTCACATTTTCTCTCATTATTTTGTATGCAGCTAAAATGCATGAACTGGAAACAAAATTCAGTCGGCTTGGCTGAGTTACCTTATACCCGATGATCATGCTACTAAATCTGATGTTTGTGTTAGTAATAGTGCTTATCCTCATTGATCTTCTGTCAGATGTCACACCGGTGATTTTGTTCATGAAATCATTCGAAACCTTCTTATCTGGATGTTGCCCAATCGATGGTAAACCAGTGATTTCTCTTATGAATTCCTTGGTGATCTTGTAAGGTCTATCTAACTAGATAAACTCCCCCAGTACTCTATTCAAAACATACCTGATTATCTCATCTTCAAATTTTGGAATATCCAAAATGTCGATAAACCCTAAGTCTTCAATGTGTTTGTATGCCAATTTGATCTTTCCATATTCTCCCATCAGCTCACTCATGTACATGCCCTTAATTTTGGAGGTTTCCAAGTCCTCAATGTGATAGTGTATGTATGCCCTAACATATTCAACATAGACAACTCCCTCTGAAACATGGGAAAATGCTCCAATTGAATCTTCCAGGGTAGCCACATGTGGATTGAAAATTGGCCTGGGGTGTTCCTTGACCTCTACTACAGCCTCTACTACAGCCGGGTTTGCAACAAGGATAGGAATAGAAGATGATCCCACTTCCATGTTTAAAGATAAATACCTTGTGATAGCTTTTGGTGAAAACCCAACAAATTCTTTTAATCGTTGGTGAAAGCACTCAAGTATAAATCTAATTGTGCCGAAATGCCTTGATCGCTCTTAGTCACTCTAAATGCAGGGTGATCAATAATGAAGTGAATTTGACCTTTTAACCTCCATGAAAAACCCTAACCTTCCATTGACAAAAATGACCATCGGTGAAAGAAATTGGATCTCGAATAGAACATATCCATGCTAGATAAACATCTCCAATGTATGGAACATCTTCTAGAACCTCTTCCTAGGGCATATGCAACATCTTCATGAATTATTCCTACCCCTAAGGCATCTGCCTTAGTTACCAGATGAGCTATCTGCCAATGCAGGAGCAACTTCTTCTGCCAAATAAGTAACTGGGACATTTCCATCTGATGGTTGTTCTTTAGTCTTCCTAACCCATCTCTAAGTATGATCTTGTTGGATTTCACTAACCTTCTCTTTCCCTTTCTCATTTTGATCCTCTATTACTAACCAGTGTATTTCTGCTTCTACAGAATTTAGCAACCTTATTACATGCATAGCATGTAACATTGTTCCTTTGAATTGCTTGAGTTGCACTGATTAATTATATGTCCAAACTTTACACATGCATTGCATTTAACATTCATTCTGCAATCTTGTATCTTATGACCATACTTATTGCATTTAAAACATTTACCGGGAGCAGAATCGGGGTTCTAATTTGCTCTATTTCTACATTGTCTAGCCATGTGACCAAATCTATTACAAACAAAACATCTATCATTGAATTTATAAGCATTAAATTGCCTTACAAGTGCCTTATGGTTTTGATCTTCATTAGCAGTACCAGAACTCTGTCCTTGCTCAAATCCAAGTCCACTAGAATCTCCATTCTACCTTTGTCTCTTCAACAACTCATCTAGCTATGCTGAACTAATCTTGAATTTTTCTTTATACTCACTTGCAGTAGTTAAATCTTCTCTCATAATTATCATTTGTCTCTCAAGATCTTGTTCATTACTCTAGGATTGTACTGAATTAGTTCTCAACATATTATTCTCATGAACTAACCTACCACATTCTTCAAATTTGTTCTTCAAGGATACAAGAATATTTTCTTCCTTTTTCTTTCGGTCCTCTATCTCCTTTGACATCCTCATAGTTATACCTTGCATTTCATTTTTCATTACCATGTTCTCCTGACTCAATTTCTGACATTGTTTCTTAAGTGCATTTTGTTGGGAATGGACACTCTATTGGTTGGTTTCATTATGTTGTCATTGATGACAACATGATTTTGGGTTCCGGCTTCATATGGTGTACCGACAGGCACTTCACAAATTCTACATCGATACCAGTAGGTGAGAAGATTTCTTTGGTCACCGACAATCCAGGATGACATGGTATAGTAAAGGATATCGGTATTGAAGGCCGACATATCTTGATTCCAGCATTGATAATTTGTTTAATGCTTATATATTTATGTTATCTGGCCGACATGTAATTTGATATTGCATATACCTTTGTAAGTTGACATAAGGCATAAAAGTTGTATAGGGTATATAAGTCAATTTGATTGATCATTTTGTAATGGATATGGGAATGACATAGTATGAATATGTAAATTTAATATAATGTGAAATTACTTTGAGAGATTATGTATGTGAGGAATTTATTGTAAGGGTTATTCCAATAAAGGAAATTAGGGTTTTAACCAGAATAGACAGAGCTTAAACCAGAATTATATTCTATCATATAAGATGCTATCTTAGTAGTTGTCACTTGTTTAGATTGTTGTTTGGAATTTTATGTAGTTAGTGAGGCACCTATTGTGATTGAGCAGTGTGTTCTATGTTGTAAGCTTTCCTATAAGTGCAGGCCCATCATATATTGTAATATCTTTTCATATGGCCAGTGGATTGATATTGTGGGTCACAAATCCAATCGTGGTTTTTCCTCTTTGAGGTTTTCCACATATAAATCTATGTCTTATGATTCTCATTTATGTGTTTGGCTAATTGGTTACATTACTTCTTTCAATTATGTTTATATCGGTATACCAGTTCGTGTATGAATGTTTTGTTAAGGCTAAAATCTACTATTTCCATATAATACTGATTCACCCCTCCTCTTAGTGTTATTGGCTTCCAACAATTGGTATCAGAGAATTGTGACTCAGAGGAAGTTTAACATCTTGAGGAAGATCCTGAAACTGAAATCATTGAATATGGCTCTAGAGAAGCAGCTTGAGATGACACTTGGAGATTACGATGTTAAAAGGTTGAAGAACTTAAAGCTACAAAATGAGTTGAATTATGATAAAAAATTCATTCTTGTCCTATAAGAGAGGATATAATCTGTTCAAGCTAGGAGGAAGGAACTTTTGCAAAATCAGCATGATGAAGAGAAAAATGCACTTAAGGAACAATGTCAGAAATTGAGTCAGGAGAACATGGTTATTGGTGTAGGAGAACCTAGTTTTGAGTGCGTTTTCTACATTTTGGTGTGTTAATATATAGTTTGGTTTTGGATTGTGAATAAGGGGCCACTCATAGGTCCACATGTGTTTTTGATATGCATTGGTAGGTTGGATATCAATGGGGTCATGCATTTACTCAATTTTGGCTTATAAGCCCTTGTAAGCCTAAAATAACATAAATGTGCATTTTGATGTAAAACATCTTGAAAAGTCTTATTTAACATTGAGACATGTCATATTAATGATTTTAAGTCATCATAGGTGGTTTAGAATGAGAAACAAAGCATGAAATGCAAAAATGCACCTTTTGGCAAAAGTTGTCAATGTTGCTTGACAACATTTTGCAACGTTGAACAACTTTTTGCAAGTTTGTGAAAATCAATGGTTAAGAAAATGATGAAGAGTTAGTTAGGATAAAAATGGAATATAAATTCCCTAAGTATGAATGTAATGGGGTTGGTGAACACCTAGAGCAGATCATAATACATTTTGAAGACCATTTTTTTTATGTTTTACCTTGTGTTCTCTCAAAATTTGGAGCAACAGTCCGTACTTCATGGATTGAATGCATTTTGTTCTTTGATAATTAATTTGTACATGTTATTTTAGTGCTTAGGAAGAATTTTAATTAGTTTTTATTTCAAGTTTGAATTGAGTTCTTGATTTTGATAACTCTCGGCCTGAGCAAGGGTGTTAGAGGCCAAACACGGTTCCAGCTTGAAATCCTTTGAGTTTCTCTCAATAACCCTTGGGACTCGAGCCATGGAAGATTTGTATAGTGTAAATAGTCTTTTTTTTTATTTGGAGGTCAATGAAAGGCCATTGGACATTATTTCCTAGGTGAGCTCAGTAATAGCCCAGTTAGGAAGTGATTGAGATTTTGCAAGTGTTTGCAGGGATGAGAAGGTTTGAAGTTTCCAAGTGTTTGGCATTAGAAAGTGGGGTGTGGAAGATCCTATGTGATATTTTGGAGGTGTGGCAGGTTAGGGAAGACATTAAACCCTTTGAAGAAGACTAAAAAGACCCAAAAACTCTTGAAAACAAGCCATTTTCAGGTTTCATACCTGTACGGTTAGACCTAGCTTCCTCACTTCATGAATCTTCAATTTCTTCCAAAAGGGTACTCATATCATTAATGAGTTTGTCTGGGTATTTGGGAAAATTTTGAATAAATCCACAAAATCCAGCTAGGTAGGGCTAATTGGGGCTCTAGGGCTACTAGTCCTAGAAAATAGGGAAAGGAAAGAGCGATGAAGAAATGGATGAAACCTAAACACTAAACTAGTTGATTGGCCTTTTAAAACCTTATGGACACCTACTACAACCCCTGCAAGCATGTGTTAAGAGTTTTGATAGAGTGAGGTTGGATTTACCCTTGTGAATCTCAACCATTCCTGAGCAACTAGTGAGCACATACTGATTGGGAGGACTCATAGAGTTTGGATGTTTATTTTGGTTGATAGACTAGTGTATAATGAAGGGAGCCCACTAAGACATCACTTGAATTTCTTTTGGAAAGGAATTGACTCTCTTTGAGTATCCCTCCCCATCATAGTGGTATCAAAGTGACCAAGATTTGGGAAGAAGCCACTACATGACCAACACTTAATCAGTAGGAGAAAATAGTCTAAGGATGGTGACCAATGCAAAGTTAGCCAAGAAGGTAGAAGATCAAGAAGAAGAAAAAAGAATCCTCAGGGAAAGATTACTACAATTGGAGAGCAAACTAGACGCAATTGAAGTTAAAACGGAGAAAGTGATAGTCAAGGTCAATGAAGGGAAGGGTAACGAACTAGTAGAAGAGCGTAGCACACCTGAACTAGACCCTATTCTACCTAAAAAACCTTTCCTTAAAGCAATCAAAGCCTTAGGAGGAAAATCCTTGGAAGGAGTACCAATTTTTAATGGAAAAATGGAGCCTAAAGTAGTCATGGAATGGATTGAAGGATTGGAGAATCACTTTGAATGTGATGGGATTAGTGAACAACAAAAGGTGAAAGTGCCCAAGTCTATATTGAAAGGAGCAACCTTGGCTTGGTGGATTTTTATCCAAGAAGAGAGGCAAAAACAGGGTAAGAACTCAATAGCCACTTGGAAAGGCATGTTAGCCAAGGTGAAAGAAGCAGACATCCCTGAAGATTATGAGATCCAATTGCACAAGAGGAGACAAAACTTGAGACAAAGAGTCTTGGATGTGAGCAGCTACACTGAGGAATTTCAGAAGTTGTGTCTGAGATCCAAGGTGGTAGAGGATGAAAGCATCAAGGTAGCTAGATACTTGAATGGCTTGAGATGAAATATTCAAGAGGAATTGAGTTTGTTATGTCCTAATACCATGCATAAGTGTTATCAAATGACACTGAAGGTGGAGGAAAAGAGAAAGAGGAAACAAGACCAAAGCAACAAAGGCAGAGGTAGGGGAAGAGATGGAAGAGGCCAGCAAGGTAGTTTTGGTGGAAGAAGTGTAGACCAAAGATCCCAAGGGGAATCCAAGCTGGCTGAGAAAGGTGGGGATTCTACTAGAAAGAGAAACTATAGAGGAAGGGGATATAGCAACTCTAGCAAAAGAAGGTCTAGTGGATCAGGAAGAGGCTCATATTTTGCCACAATGAAGTGCTACATTTTCCATCAACCTGGACACCCAGCCTATAGATGTCTTGAGAAGTCTTCTTCATCCCAAGGAGGTGAGAGGAGAGTAAATTATGCTCAAGAGGATGCAAAAAATATGAAAGAATCGTAAGTGAGTTTGGATTCAGAAGTTGGAGAGAATCTTATGATAAGAAGAGTCTTGATTAAGGAACCAGTTAAGGAGGAACCTAACCAAAGGAGATCTTTGTTTAGGATAAAATGCAAGATCATGGGAAAGGTATGTAGAGTGGTGGTGGATTAAGGATCCATAGATAACATAGTGTCAAAGGAAGCGGTGAGTAATCTCAATTTGCCAAGAATACCACATAGTGATCCTTATAGGGTTACATGGCTCAATAAAGGGCAACATGTTCTTGTGAATAAACAAAATTGGGTGGAATTCACTATAGGATACTACAAGGATAGAATCTTGTGTGACATCTTGCCCATGGATGCTTGCCACCTACTCCTAGGTAGGCCATAGCAGTTTGACAGAAAAGCAATACACCATGGAGAGAAGAATTCTTATACCTTTCAAAAGGATGGAATCACCTAAAAAATTCAGTCCATAGGAGACCAAGTAGAGGGCAGATCAAAAGGTTCTAATGTGCTACTAGTTGGTGAGAAAGAGTTCATCAACACACTCAAGGAAGGAGAAGGGGTAGGGTTTGCCATTGTTGTAAAGCCAAAATAAGACAATAAAGAGAAGAAAGTATGCATTCCCAGAGAAGTGCAGTAGGTCCTAAATCAATTCAAGGACATTATTAGTGATGGAACACAATCAACATTGCCTCCTGAACATGCCATAATTCACCAAATTGATTTCATACATGGAGTTTCATTGCCCAATAAGGTAGCTTATAAAATGATACCGGATCAGAACAAGGAGATAGCCAAACAAATACAAGAACTCTTAAACAATGGATTAATAAGAAAGAGCATCAGCCCATGTCCAGTACCCACCATTTTGGCACCAAAGAAGGGAGGTACTTGGAGACTTTGCACTAATTCTAGAGCCATAAACTAGATTACTATCAGGTATAGATTTCCCATTCCAAGAATTGAAGACTTGATGGATTTTTTGGGAGGTGCTGAATAATTCACCAAGATAGATCTCAAGAGTGGTTAACACCAAATCAGAATCAAGGAGGGTGATGAATGGAAGACAACCTTCAAGACCACAAAAGGACTTTATGAATGGCTTGTTATGCCATTTGGACTCACAAATACTCCTAGCACATTCATGAGACTCATGAATGAAGTACTCAAGGACTATATTAGTAAATTTGTTGTTGTTTACTTAGATGACATCTTAATTTTTAGTAAGTTTAAAGATGAACATCTTAAGCATATACAAATTGTATTGAGAAAACTATGTGATGAGCAACTAACCATCAATTTGGAGAAATGCGAGTTTATGAAATAGGAGTTGGTGTATCTTGGGTTTGTAATCTCAAGAGGTGATTTCAAAATGGATATCTCTAAGATGGAAGCTATAATCAATTGGCCTACACCTAAGACAACAAGTGAAGTAAGAAGTTTTCATGGCTTGGCTCAATTCTATAAAAAGTTCATCAGACGATTTAGTGAAATATGTTCACCCATGCTTGATACAATCAAGGGAGGTATGAGAACCATGTTTTAATGGACAAAGGAAGCACAAAGAGGGCTTGATCTCTTGAAGACAAAGGTGGCTACTCAATTGGGACTCATTCTTCCAAGCTTTGACAGACTCTTCACCATTGAATGTGATGCAAGCAACATAGCGGTTGGAGCAGTTTTAAGCCAAGATAATAGACCGGTTGCATTTTTCAATGAGAAGATCAATGATGGAAAGAAAAGGTATTCCTCCTATGATTTGGATTTGTAGACACTTGTTCAATCCCTTAGGAAATGGAGGCATTATTTTATGCCTAAGGAATTTGTGGTTTATACTAATAATCAAGCTCTTAGCTTTCTCAATTCTCAAGAAAAGTTGAATCATAGGCATATTAAATGGGTAGAGTATTTGCAGTCATATACTTTTACCATTAATCACAAGAAAGGAAAATGTAATAAAGTAGCCAATGCATTGAGTAGAAGGTTACTAACATTGCAAGAAGTGTAACTCAAAAGTATTGGAGTAGATAGTTTCAAGGATTTGTATGAAGATGATGAAGACTTTGTTGCTTCCTATAAGGTTTGCCAGGAGTTTGGAAACCATTTTCATAGTGAATATGCATATTACACCTTACAAGATGGACTTTTGTTCAAAGGAGGACAACTATGTGTGCCTAAAGGGTCTATGACTGAAAACGTGATGCAAGAAAAGCACAATGGATGCCTAAGTGGACATTTTGGTTTGAACAAGACATTGGAACTTGTCCAAAGATTCTACTATTGGCCTAAGATGCAAAGAGATATCAGGAAATATGTGGAACAATGTGTGGTTTTCCAAAAAGATAAGGGCACATCTTCCAATGCTAGTATTTATCAGCCTTTACCTATCCCCAACCTGCCATGGGAGTGTGTAAGTATGTATTTTGTTGTTGGTTTGCCTAAAACCAAATCAAGTTTTGATAGCATCTATGTTGTGGTACATAGGTTTAGCAAGATGGCCCATTTTATTCCATTTAAGGTCACTCATGATGCTAGTCACATTGCTCTTTTTTTTTTCAAGGAGGTTATTAGAATTTATGGTTTACCTATCAGCATTGTATCAGATAGGGATGCAAAGTGCATTGGTCATTTTTGGAAGACTTTGTGGTAGATATTGGGTACTAACTTGTCTTTCAGTTCAGCCTATCATCCCAAACAGATGGCCAAACTAAGGTGGTCAATAGAACACTTGTAAACCTTCTTAGATTTTTGACAAAGGAGTATGGACAAGCTTGGGATCAAATCATCCATCAATCTAAGTTTGCCTACAATGACAATGTGAATAGGTCAACCGGTAAAAGCCCTTTTGAGATTGTGTATGGCCTTCATCCTAGAGGTGTTTTGGAGCTCAAAGATCTTGGAAAGATGGGATAGTAGAGTGGACATGCTTTGGACATGGCTCAATCCATGCAAGAGGTTCATGAGCAAGTTAGGACAACCCTATTTGACACCACTCAAAGAATCAAGGAAAGAGTAGATGAGAAAGGAAAGGATATTAAATTTGTAGTTGGGGACATGGTCATGGTACATTTGAAAAAGGAAAGGCTTTAGAAAGTTGTCCCTAGTAAGCTTCAGATGAGGAGGATAGGTCCTTGTAAATTCTTGGCCAAGTATGACAATAATGCATACAAGTTAGACCTACCCGATGATATGGCTTTATCTCCCATCTTCAATGTTGCAGATTTGGTGTTGTATAAGGGCACACTTCTAGAAGAAGATACAAGAGTTTCAATGGTCTCTCAAGCACTTTCAGACCTTCCCTTGCCACCTACACCCATTCCATAAGCCAAGAAGGTGTTAGACTCAAGAGTTTTGAAGAAAACAAGACATACCACCTATATGGAGCACTTGATCAAATGGTAGTACCTTCCAGCATTTGAGGCTACTTTAGTACTTGAGAAAAAATTTTATAAGCTTGGAGTTCCCCTTTCTTTGTTGCCTAAAGGAGTCACTTGACTTCTTTCTCATTGGGGGAGTATGGTGCAGGAGCACCTAGTTTTGAGGGCATTTTCTAGATTTTGGTGTGTTAGTCTATAGTTTGGTTTTTTATGTTGAATAAGGGACTACTCATAGGTCCACATGTGTTTGTGATATGAATTGTTAGGTTGGATGTCAATGTGGTCATGCATTTACTCAATTTTGGCTTATAAGCCCTTGTAAGCCTAAAATGGCATAAATGTGCATTTTGATGTAAAACATCTTGAAAAGTCTTATTTGACATTCAGACATTTCATATTAATGTTTTTAAGTCATCTTAGGTGGTTTAGAATGAGAAACAAAGCATGAAATGCAAAAATGCACTTTTTGGCAAAAGTTGTCAATGTTGCTTGACAACATTTTGCAACGTTGAGCAACTTTTTGCAAGTTTGTGCAAATCGGTGGTTAAGAAACCGATGGAGAGTTAGTTAGGATCAAAATGGAATATAAATTCCTTGAGTATGAATATAATGGGGTTGGTGAACACCTGGAGCAGATCATAATACATTTTGAAGACCATATTTTTAAAGTTTTACCTTGTGTTTTCTCAAAATTTGGAGCAGCAGTCCGTACTTCATGGATTGATTGCATTGTTGTTCTTTGATAATTAATTTGTACATGTTCTTGTAGTTCTTAGGAAGAAATGTAATTATTTTTTATTGCAAGTTTGAATTGAGTTCTTGATTTTGATAACTCTCAGCCTGAGCAAGGGTGTTAGAGGCCAAACATGGTTCCAACTTGAAGTCCTTTGAGTTTCTCTTAAAAAACCTTCGGACTCAAACCATGGAACCTTTGTACAATGTAAATAGTATTTTTTTTATTTGAAGGTCAATGAAAGGCCATTGGACATAATTTCCTAGGCCAGCTCAGTCATAGCCCGGTTAGTAAATGATTGAGATTTTGCAAGTGTTTGCAGGGATGAGTAGGTTTGAAGTTGTGAAGTGTTTGGCATGAGAAAGTGGGGTGTGGAAGAGCCCATGTGAGAGTTTGGTGGTGTGGTAGGTTAGGGAAGACATTAAACCCTTGGAAGAAGACTAAAAAGACCAAAAAGACCTTCAAAATAAGCCATTTTTGGGTTCTGTACCCGTACGATCAGACCTAGCTTCCTCACTTCATGAATCTTCAAGTTCTTCCAAAAGGGTACTTAGAACATAAATGTGTTTATCTGGGTCTTTGGAAAAATTCTAAATAAATCCACAAAAACCAGTTAGGCGGGGCTAATTGGGGCTCTTGGACTACTAGGCCTAGAAAATAGGGAAAGGAAAGAGCGATGGAGAAATAGATGAAACCCAAACACAAAACCAGTTGATTGGCCTTGTAAAACCTTATGGACACCTACTACAGCCCCTGCAAGCATGTGTTAGGAGTTTTGATATAGTAAGGTTAGATTTACCCTTGTGAATCTCAACCATGCCTGAGCAACCAGTGAGCACATACTGATTGGGAGCACTCCTAGAGAGTTTAGATGTTTAGTTTGGTTGATAGACTAGTGTATAATGAAAGGATCCCACTAAGACATTACTTGAATTCCTTTTGGAAAGGAATTGACTCTCTTTGAGTATCCCTCCCCATTAGTTATGAATAATGAAATGCAAACTATGACTATGAGGATGTCTAAAGAGATTGAGGACATAAAGAAAAAGGAAGAAAATCTTGTTGTATCCCTGAAGAACAAGTTTGAAGAATGTGGTAGGTTGATCTATGAAAAATGAGATATTGAGAACTGATTTTGTACAATCCTAGAGAAATAGGAAATATCTTGAGAGACAAATGATAATACTAAGAGAAGATTTAACTGTTGCAAGTGAATACAAAGAAAAATTCAAGATTAGCTTGGCACAACTTGATGAGTTATTGAAGAGACATAGCAGATTGGAGATTCCAGTGGACTTGGATTTGAGCAAGGACAAAGTTTTGGTACTGCTAATGATGATCAAAACCATAAGACATCGATAAGACAATTCAATGCTTATAAATTCAATGGTACATGTTTTGTTTGCAATAGGTTTGGTTACATGGCTAGGCAATGTAGAAACAGAGAAAATTAGAACCCTGGTTCTTCTCTTGGTAAATGTTCTAAATGCAATAAAATTGTTCATAAGACAAAAGATTGCAGAATGAACGTAAAATTTTATGCTTGTGGAAAATTCAGACATATGGCTAATTAGTGAAGGTCAAGCAATTCAAAAGAAAAATGTTACATGTTATGCATGCAATGAAGTTGGACATATTGAAAAGTTCTATAGAAGCAGAAATCCATCAGTTAGTAATGGAGGATCAAATGAAAAAGGGAAAGAGAAGGTTGGTGAAATCTGGCATGATCACACTCAGAGATGGGTTAGGAAGATTGAAGAGCAATCATCATATGGGAATGTCTCGGTTACCTATCTAGTAGAAGAGGATGCTCCTACACTGATAGTGAGCTCATCCGGTAACTAAGTCAGATGCTTTAGGGGTAGGCAAAATTCATTAAGATGATGCATATGCCCTAGGAAGAGATTCTGGAGGATGTTCTAGATATTGGAGAGGGTTATCTTACATGGATATGTTTTGAGCAACACCCGCTATCTTTCAATGATGGTCATTTATGTCAATAGAAGATTAGGGTTTTTCTTGATGGATAAAAGGTTGAATACACTTCATTTTTAATCACCCTACATTCAGAGTGATTTCAAAGTGATTCAGAGCGACTAAGTGTTAGACACAATGCACCATTGAAAGGGGGAGGGGGTGAATCAGTGGTTTTCAAACCTTTTCCCCTTTGGCTATCCTATGTGATCATACCAGTTAATGGAACTAACTCAATACAAACTTACCGGTTAGTGGGGAAACCAACACAAATGCAATCATACACAAGGAGAAATCTCATAACACTAGAATGTACGAGGAAAACCCAAGATGGGAAAAACCTCAGCGAGCAATTCTGCTAGAGTCTACTACTCCAATCCTACCTCACAATGAAAACACTATTATAAAGTTTAGGGCACCAACCCAAGGAGCACCAACCCCTGACTTTATGGGCTTCAACCCCTGCACCGAGCTACAACTCAATGTTCACAATGAAAACATCAAATACAAAAGTGGTTACTCTATTACAAGTGAATCTTGTAACCATTCCAAATACCTTACCCTACCAGTGAGATACCTTCTCTGCAACATTGACTCACTTCTCTTGCTGCTCACACCTCCTACTTCTATGCTAGTAATCCCTACCGGTACACCTCTTCAACTATATTTCTCTGCAAGATCTCCTCTTGACTGCTCTGCACTTTATCAATGCTCAACTCTACCAATCCACTATCTTCCTTCTCTGTAGCTCTCTTCCCTCTTGTATCAGATACTCTCTAAGCACTTGGCTGATTTACTCTCACATATAGAAATAACACTTAGTCACTTTGCAATAGCACAATGTCTTTCTTCTCTTCAGCAGCAGTGCCTCAATGTCTTTTGCCTTCATATTTATAGATTGGTTTTCCTACCGAAAGCTCGTTCAAATTCTAGGCGGTTAAGTTTTCTTCACCATCCTCAAGGCAAACCAAATCTAATAAGATCTTGTCTGATCTGATCTTCCAGACTGCCAGTCTGTAAAAATCTGCCATTTATGCACCTCCTAGATCACACCTTCCATCTTTGGCGATCTTATTTTTACCGTATCGACTGGTCTCTTGGTCAAACACCAGGATTTGGTTTTGTTGTTTCCTTCATCCACCTTGATCTCCTCAATCAGTCTTAGCTAGTTCATAGTTGTCCTCCTGACCTTGAGCCACAAACCCTTGCAAAAAATTTGCAACATATCCCATTATTTGTGGGACCCTCCATTAATATTGACCAACCCTGCAACTACCTTGTCGATGTACATTCCATCTTTATCTAATGCAGGTTTTCCATGTTGAATCCATGTGGCATCCAAGTTGACTAGCTTTGCCACTTTGACTCTCCATGTTGATCCTCCTTTCAATCAGTTTATCAACTCTATTAGTCTTAAGATTCTATTGGTTACTCATCATGTCTGTACTCTGCTGAACAGTTAGTGGAATACCTTGACCAATCGTCAAACATGTCTTTCTTGAGTATGTTGATCCCACAAGGTAGGAAGACATCTGCATTTGCGCCTTTTCTCATATTACTGATGGACTTATATACCAGTAAACCTTCTTGATGATATTCTATCATCACCCTTCACCGGACACCATCTTTAGTCAAGCCACATTCTTTTATTTGCATCTACTCAGCCTTGTCTTCTCCTTGATCAATTGTGTTCATTCCTCTGCCGGTTTGTCAAGGTGACAAACACTTCACACTTTCCCTATACTGGCATCCCAGCATGCCTTCTATGTCGGTCAAGTGCATAACCCTGATCTCATGTACTTAAGAAATTCCCTCAATTTACTGGTAGATCTAGTGTGATCCTTCAAGTACTTGCCATTACCTCTTCACCCTTATCTTACCAAGCTATAATACACTTAATCCATAATAGGAGATAAGCTCCATTTACTGGTGGAGTGGCACCTTGTATTCTGCATCATGCAATGTACTCATGTGACTTCCTTGTTTGTGCAACATCTCTTCAAATAGGCACATGTGATCTGATGTGAGCACATTCACTGCCATTCATTTCTTCTCATGATGATTGCATCTTCATCCAGTGGGAGTCCTGCTATTCTGCAACCTTACATACCTATTCATTCTTTTTCTTCAATGTTGATGAGATTTAGGTAACATTCTACCTCTTCATTACAAACAACCACTCAAACACCTCTCTATCTCATCACATAAGTCAGGCACTAACTTGTGTATTGATGACACCTGAGGTCATCTTTCTTTCCATTTTTGGTGTTCTGCAACACAAGGGGATATCCAAGATATCACATCCTATACTTCTTCGTATCAGTGTTTCACATACATCTCTTTTACTGGTGGTCATCCCATACCAGTTGACATCAATGACAACACAACGCCACCAATCTCCCCCTTTGCCATTGATGTAAACTATTGTAGTATCTAGCATACTATGTAATGCCCCGCCAGGAAACCCCTAAGGGTTTAGGTTAATAACACTCGAATAGAGTGTAAATATATTTTTTTTTTATAATAATTAGGAGCGTTGATGAAAAGTTACAACATTAAGATAATTAGGAGTTATCTAAAACTTAGATACCATAGCAGAAGGTGTAAACGAACCTAAGGAGTCTCCCAACGTGATTACATAACCTTACATCTAGCTCAACTTGTGTTAATTGATCCATTAAATCTGGATATCTTAATTGTGAGATAATGCATAAGACATGATTATATATATATGTTCAATGATATGACCTCTTAGAATTTTAGGAAGCGTCCATTGACTTTGGGAGGTTAGGAGGCCATCGTGAGGTTATCTACTTAATGCACATTAACACCTATTTAATTTAAGAGGCCTCCCTTAGGGTTCAATGTGATAAATATAACAAAGTTCATTCATTGGTTTTAAGATAACCACCCACATTTGATATCTTTCTTAAATATTAAAAGTTTGGTTAATAAGATGAGATACATTCATTAAGGATTAAACTACAATTAATAGAGTGTGGTCCCTTCATTTGATTTCATGCATAGCCAACTATGAGTTGTAGTTCTTTTATGGAGAATAAAATGTGAGTAGCCATAGAATTCATTGAAGTTTTAATAATGCTAATAGATCGCTAAATTCATTAAGGTGAAAATGTATTAGGACCACATGAGTTCATCCTTTTAAATTAGAATATAGTTAGCAAGATGGTATTCATCATTACAGGATTAAAATATAAGTTCGTAGTGACGTTCTTCCATTAGGATTAAAATATAATTATCTTATTGCATGTCACTCCTTTTTAATCACATAAAGTTAATATGAAGAGATACTTTTGGCTATGATTAAGATACATCACTATACGAATATTTCCCCTTTTTAGTTTCATTCTTAGTAGTCATAAGAGATCCTTTTATTAAGGTTATAATATGGATATCTAGTTGAGTTCACCTGATTATCAAACTAATATGGTAAGGATGATTTGTTGAGATTTAAAACATGAATTAATTGAACAAATTCATCCAATATAGTGTAACATAACTAACATGGCGTTACTCATTTAATAAGGTAAGAGGGTAAATACCAATATGATGTACGTCCTTTAGATTTCAATCTAGGAATTAAAACATTAATTCTAACTTTGGTTTCCATTCTCATTTGTTCAATTTACATGCTTAATAACAAGTTAATCCAATGATGTAACCTAGCAAGATTCTTTCCACTATTACTACTTTTAATTCACATTATCAAAATACTTTTTCCATAATCTTAATTACAATCTTCCATGAACCTGATTACTACATTTGCCAAGATGAATAATTTTATGCACTTAGAATTAAATTCATTAGTTTTTCCATCATACTAACAACCATCCATGATAATTTAAAGCATGAAACATAGGAAGCTAAAACATCGCATAACACAGATATGATCTCGGAGTTCACCCCTAAAGGGCTACATCTCCGGGTTTGCTCAACTGCAAGACCCCTTTGGCAATTAATATCGTTAGGAATACATAAATTACATGTCTTTTACATCTTTGCCACTTAGGCAGATACCACCAATTTACAAATGACCACTTTGATCCCCAAATCCTAACTAACTTCCACGTAGAGGCAGAACCAACAGAGCATGCAAAAAAGGAAGTACAAGGTCCATTGCCCAACAGTACCCTATTTAGAGACCTAAGACTTAACAGGTGTCCCAATGACAACACGACAGGGTCCAAACAAATACATCAAGGTTTGCCATCACTTTAACAAAGCAAATACAAAACTTAAACTTATAACTTTCCAAATCGATACATTGTCAAACTTCTATTCATTCTACTAGCATGTCGATGAAGTAATAACAAAATATATAGAGATAATTTAGATTCAGATTTCATACTCTCCTATACTTTAGTTTCCATTTCTAAAATTCTCGGAAGATCTTAATCATTCAAATCGAAAGACAATGCTTATTTAAAAGAAATACAACGTCTTATTAAAATATATTTCATAACGTTAGCAATGGTGTTTTATTTCAAATGACTCAAATACAGACAATATTTGATCTCTTCTCCAAGGATACTTCCCTATTAGATTTGGTTCCAAAATTAAATGTAACCAATATAAATTTAACAATACATGACTAATGAATTTTTATTTTCTTAAATAAATCAACAAATTCATATATACACAAACTTCGTGTTTAATATATATATATATATAAACAATATTTAGTGAATTAAAAACTAATTTCAAATAAAATAAACCTTTCTACAAATATACTACAAAATCCTTTTATAAATACCCCATGGCATATATTATAATATATTTTTTTTGTTTAAAACAAATTATATATAAAAAAATATCATAAAACAATTTTTATTTTATTTTATTCTAAACCTACCTACGGGCCCCACCTCCCATCTCGGGAGTGGGTGGAACCCGTACGCAGGTCCCTGCGGCCCACAGTGTGGACGCAGGTTCCTGCGAAGCCACACTATGGACACAGGTTCCTTGTGGCCCACAACGTGGATGCAGGTTCCTGCGAAGCCACACTATGGACGCAGGTTCCCTGCAGCCCACAGCGTGGATGCGGGGTTCCCTGTGGCCCACGTTGTGGACGCAGGGTTCCCTGCGGCCCACATTGTGGTCGCAGGTAGACTATGAGCCACAAGAGCGTTGCGGGGGAGGGGCGGGTTGAGCTTCGGCTCCCCCCCCGAAACCCTAATTTTTTTTTAATTTTTTTTTTGGTTAATATATGATCCGACTTACAGTCGGATTTAATCATTAAAAATCTTCAAAAAAAGAAGATATATATATATATATATATATACATAAAAATAACGAAATCTCCCATCATTTTTTTTTTTTTTTTTACAGACCCATTCATTTTCCATATTTTTTCGAAATCTTCATTATGGGAAGAATATTTCCTCATCAAGTTTAAAACCACAAAATCTACTAACAAACAAGAATTTGATCCAAGAACTACCCATGTTTTCAAAACTGAATCCTACGTTTAAACAACAATCATGGAGGTTTTGGAGCAAGAAATCTTCAAGACAAATTTCGGAGATATACCCACAATTTTAAAAGGAACAAAAACGGTGCATTCGAATCCTACCTCCAAACGCATTCTGGGAAGAGTTTTGATGAAGAGTTCCACCTGCAACTCCAAGTAAGAGAACTCCATTTTCTCCAACATTTTTTTCCCACCTCCATTTCCAAAAAGATCCCCCCAAAAGAGAGAACCCCCAAAATGTTTTAAAAGCTAGGTTAAAATGAGAAACCCTATTTTTGCCCTAATTTTCAATTTCGAATTTAGGCATTTATTTTTAAAATAAAAGAGAATGAAAAATGGAAATCATTCCTTTCCATTATTTAATCCTTCTTATTCATTTTTCTTTTAAAATTAAAAAGCTTCCATTTCTTATTTAACTCTAATTTTAAATTTCTTCATATTACTTTAGCCAACACTTTATATTTTGAACTGTTGACCAGGGTAGGGCATTTTGATTAATTTAATTTTCTAAAAATCAAACTTTTATACTATATCAACTTTACAAGTAAAAAAAAAAAAGAAAATAATTTTCTTTTAAATAATAAAATTTATCCTTTCTATTCCAAAATGCGAAAATGATGAGTTTATTTCTATTTCCCAAATGACTTTAATCTTTCCTTTCTAAAACGCATAACTCATTAAATCCGTTATTATTAAAATTAACTATTAAATTGACTCGCTATAACATAATAAAATGACCTTTTTGAATAAATGGCTAATCTAATGAAAGAGTCTTATTTATTCTAATTTCTCAACTACAAATGCGTAAAGGAGCACACTAATCCAAGTTAAATACCTTAAGCTTGCTACAATAATAATTAAAGCAATCTCTTTAAATTACCGATTAATCATATAAAAGAATCTACCTATTTTATTTTATTTTTAAATTACTAATGCGTACCTCTACTCATTAACTTGAATTAAAATACTTAGGATAGCAAACTCCACTTACCTCGCGCAAGGCACGCAAATTGAGGAAGTCCACCAAATCACATGACACGCAATCCAATGAAAAGAAAGAGACCCACAAACCCCACACGGTATACTACAAAATCCTTCTCCCCCTTTGACACAATGACAAAGGGCACTGCTTGTCCTCCTTGATGTGTGTGTGTCTACCTTATGTTGTATCCTTGTCCTCCTTGACAAAGGGCACTACCAGGATATCAATCCTCCTTGTATTTACCAGCTACTAATAGAATTCTTTCTTACCCTTTATCTTCATTGAATGTAACACATCCTATGATACCACTTGTTATCTTGTCACCGGTTGTTACATCTTCTCAAGTCATAACACTTGAGATGGGGGTCTTAACCATCAACTGACACCAATTGAGTATGCAAGTCCGAAGCCATTTGAACTCAATTTGCAGAAAGACTGATACCAGTTGTTGATGTGTCAGTGAATACTGCTCACTTGTTGCTCAACCTACAATACCTCTACAATTTCCATCTCTTGCAGTTTGGGCAGTCAATATCCTTACAAGTTCAAGCAAGCCAGCTCTGCATCATGAGCACTTGAACTTCCCCTAAGTCATACACCTTAGGTTCTTATCTCCAATCCAGTAGACTACCGGGATTCCAATCTCCTCCATATACCGATTTAGCTATGCATATGAGATCATCTGATGATCTTTCAGCTCCATTATTTCACCACAACCTATGACATGATCTTGAATTTTCCTAATGCCATACAATGACATCATCATGCCAAGAGACAAATCGGTTAGCCCAAAAAGAATGCAACCCTGCATGATCAACAACTGGGGCCAACATATGTCATTCAGGTCTTCATCAACACCACCTGAGACATAACTTCACTCCATGCTACTAGGGCTAATGCAATGGTCTCCAACTTATTTGTCTTACAAAACCTGCAAGTACCTATAAGTATACAAGCTGGTAACATCCTACACAAACTAGTTAACACTTGAAAACAATTGTTAACCTTTACTCATTGAAGCATGCAATGGTGATCCAACATGGATCAGTAGGTGTGTAGTTAATGTAGCTTGTGCACACACTTATTACTTCCTTCCTTTTTATCGGAAACAATATGTTCTTCCATGTTGCCTTCTTCACTAAGGGGGTGGGTGAATAATAAATTCAATATGATACTCCCCCTAAGATCCTACATCTCCTTTAGGCTTTATGAGATATCACCTATGCAAAAGGTGCACAGTGTTGTTCCATGGTCCTCTTCCTCCATACCTGCCTGGTCTCATTCATCTTCCCTTTTTTAGTCTAGGGAGTAGGTCTTTCCTTCTTCTGTTGAAGGGTCTTTCCATTTTCTGATCCTCCATCATGACTAGAAGTAGTGCTAATGTAGCACATAGCATCCATCCCCACATCATGATTAGGAAATCTCTTAGCATAATGGTTTGACCTTCTTCTCCTAGTCATGTTGGTGTGACTAGCAGTCGAAATTGGTGAACCTCTTCCTCATGCAGGGAGATTTCTCCTTTGGTTCCATGTAGGTCTCTACCTTCCATATGCTCGGTTTTCACTTTTCTATAGAGCATAGCCATTTTGTCGGCCTCCATATGACTGTAGGTTCCTTTTCCTACATTCAAACTCTCTATGGCTAGAGCCATTATAATTATGACAAATAACATTTGCATAACTAGGAGAGGGGACATGCATGTATATATTCCTAGATACATCTTTCTCATATGCATGTTGTCTATGAGATCCTAGATTATTCCTTCTATATCTCTTTCTACATTATTCTGCCCTATGGCCATAGGCATTACATGCAAAAAAGTAACCAGTAAATGATGGCATATGACTTCCAAATTTATTTTGCCATGCATGAGGAGATCTTACCAGTTTTGCATCTACATTTCTTCTTCTTTAAGAATGGATCCTTGGTTGTCCATTCTGTGCAAATCTTCCATTTGGTCTATTCTTCTCCCACATTTTCTTTCCCCTATGGGTGATAGCATTTTTCTGTCCTCTATCGGTAGGAGGTCTTCTTTGCTTCTTCCTCATCTTCTTACTTCCAAAGAAGCTTTCTACTCCCATCTTCCCCTTTCCTTTGGGATATTTAGTGTTCCTTCTTCTTGTAGCACAATCTTCTTTCTTGTCCGCAAGTCCTCACCGGTTGTATCTAGATCAACCTTTTTTCAGGGAGTATTTCTCACTGAGAAGGTTTGGCCTTTGTTTTCTCCATTAGAGGAGACAAATTGAATGTCATTGTGAAGTACATTCTTGCTAGTGGAGCATTTACCAGAACCACTACCTAGACCTTCAGTGTCCTTGGCATGCTTTTGCTTCTTCAACATCTTCTTCAAGGCATCACTATTGCCATCAAATGGGACTCTTACCTTGAGCTCCTCTTGACACTTCTCAAGGTTATTTTTGAGAATCTCCATTTCTCAAAGTAGCTATTGATATTCTTCACTTTTAACTTCTAGCCTAGATGCTAGATCTTCACACCGACATCCCTTGGTGTCTTTTGCTTAAGTCTTCAACTCTGAGATGCATTTCTCATATTCTTCAAGACATTTGACTAACTAGTTCTACTCCACAATAGCAGCATTCTTGAATAGCTTGTATTCATTTCTCAAGTTCTCCCTTTCACTTTCCTTGGAGTCCAAGACTGATTTCAAATCATTAGTCAGTCTTTTAGTCTCTTCTAGTTGAGAATTCAATAGGCCAACCTTTTGGTTTGACACATCAAGGCATGTTCTCAACTAACTGCAATACTCATGAACTGATCTTTTATAAAATTTAAAATCATTTCTAACATTTTGAAGCTCTTCCAAAGCACTTACCAGTTCACACTCTATTGGTATTTTGGATATGTTGATATAGTTTTGTCATTGATGTCAACACCTGTCATCGCTTGTCAACACTTATCAGCACTTGGAGATTTTGGTTATGTTCACCGGCAAGTCTAAGACTTATGCATAGTCACTGGTATTTGGTTCACTAATAGATTATATTGTTCACCGACACTTGGAATGACTTGGAAACTACTTGGTTATGTCGAAGACATTAGTCTATCACTTGGTTTTGGTGATTTGGTTAATTGTGTTATTCGGGTTTGCATATTTACTGTTACCGACAAATTGGTCCAAGATAAGCACCAACAGGCATATCTATTCCAGATTAGCATGACACATTATGAAGATGATTTATTATTATTATAAATGCATTGAGATGACATCATGCATCGGATATTGATTTACTTGTAATTGATTTTATTGCAATATCTTTTAGTGAGCCGGCCTATTCAAATTGGTCTTAGGTTATGGTATAAATGTAAGATCTCATTTGTGAGATTAGAGGGTGAATGCAAAAAGGATTGCAATAAGGTATATGTGAAAATAAGTAGAGCTATACATGCAAACATCATTTGAAGGTTGAAGGAAGGATTTTGTGAAGGCAATCAGAACTAAACCGGTACTAAATCCAGCATATGAAGATGCTATTTTGTGCAATACATTATCATTGGATTTAACCATCCAATTGCAGTCAGTGTGACTCTCATTTTGTGATTGAGGAGTGAGCTCTAGGCAGCTAGCCTTTCTACATGTGCAGAATCCATATTGTAAACACATACTATCTGCAATAGTATCATTTAATTGTGGGTAAGGCTTCCTACCATGGTTTTTCCCCTTACAGAGTTTCCACATACAAATATTTGTGTTATGTGTTGTGGATGTTATTGTCTTTTTGTTTCATGCATTAATCTTTACCAAAACTGCAATTAACTGTTAAGACTATCTACCAGCATAAAGTTTGGTTTACCGGTATTAAGAATTAAGTTTTGGTTAAGATAATTTTGGTTGAATTTATTGGACAACTGATTCACCCCCCCCCTCTCAATTGTCTTCGGGACCTAACACACTCAAGATCTACTTCTGCATCTTCTTCTTCTTCCCCTTCCTCATCACTTCCAAACACATCTTGTCGGGGGGAATTGTTTGCCCAGTCACTTTCAGATTCTTGAGCCACGAAGAGGTGGGTTCCTTCTTCATCACTATTGCTACTAAAAACAACTCTATCTTCATCATCCTTACAACCATGAGATGTATTTATCACATTCTCTTTGCATGTTGATTCTATAGTAGTGGGCTCATTTCCATAGAGTCTCTTGAACCTTTCCCACAAGCTCTTTGCTGATGTGCGTCTATCCACCTATGAGGAGACATCACTGGTCAATCCATTGAATATAGCTTTCATGGCTTCTTCATTGCACTGGTTTCTTCTTTCTTTAATAGATCCAGTAAGGAGACTGACCTTTCTAGGGAAACCTTCAACTACTAACATCTATACATGAGCAGAAGACTAACACTAAACAAACCATTGTATCCTTACGCCCAAATCTACCCAAGCTGGAGAAAGCTCATCTAACTGGGAACCTATGCTCTGATACCAATTGTTAGACACAATGCACCACTGAGAGGGGGAGGGGGTGAATCAGTGGTTTTCAAACCTTTTCCCCTTTGGCTATCCTATGTGAGCATACTGGTTAATGGAACTAACTCAATGCACACTTACCAGTTAGTGGGGAAACCAACACAAATGGAATCACACACAAGGAGACATCTCATAACACGAGCATGTATGAGGAAAACCCAAGATGGGAAAAACCTTGGTAAGAAATGTTGTTGGAGTCTACTGCTCCAATCTAGCCTCACAATAAAAACACTGTTACAAAGTTTAGGGAACCAACCCAAGGAGCACCAACCCTTGACTTTATGGGCTACAACCCAAAGGAGCTACCACCCCTACCTTGTTTATGGGCTACAACCCAAATGAGCTACAACTCAGTGTTCACAATGAAAACATCAAATACAAAAGTGGTTACTCTGTTACAAGTGAATCTTGCAACCATTCCAAATACCTTACCCTACTGGTGAGATACCTTCTCTGCAACACCGACTCACTTCTCTTTTTGTTCACACCTCTTGCTTCTCTACTGGTAAACCTTACTGGTACACCTCTTCAACTCTCTTTCTCTGCAGGATCTCCTCTTGACTGCTCTGCACTTTATTAGTACTCAACACTACCAGTTCACTTTCTTCCTTCTTCGTAGCTCTCTTCCATCTTGTATCAGATACAATCTGAGCACTTGGTTGATTTTCTCTCACATACAAAAATAACACTTAGTCACTTTGCAATAGCACAATGTCTTTCTTCTCTTTAGCAACAGTGCCTGAATGTCTTTTTGCCTTCATATTTATAGATTGGTTTTCTTGCCGAAATCTCATTCAAATTCTAGGTGGTTAGGGTTTATTCACCATCCTTGAGGAAAACTAAATCTAATAAGATCTTGTTTGATCTGATCTTCTAGACTGCCAGTCTGCAAAAATCTACCATTTATGCACCTCCTAGATCATGCCTTCCATCTTTGGTGATCTACTTTTTACCCTATCGGTTGGTCTCTTGGTCAAACACCAGGATTTGGTTTTGTTGTTTCCTTCATCCACCTTGATCTCCTCAATCACTCTTAGCTGGTTCATAGTTGTCCTCCTGACCTTAGCCACAAACCCTTGCAAAAATGCTGCAACATATCCCATGATTTGTGGGACCCTCCATTAATGTCAACCAACCCTGCAACTACCCTGCCAATGTATTCTATCTTTATCCAAATGCAAGTTTGCCACGTTGACTCCATGTGGCATCCAAGTCGACCAGCTCTGCCACTTTGAATCTTCATGTCAATCCTCATAGGATCACCGACCAAAATTTCTATCAGTTCCTCCTTTCTATCGGTTTATCAACTCTGTCAGTCTTTCACATTCTACTAGTTTACTCACCATGTCTGCACTTTGCTTAACTATTCTTTGTAGAACCGTTCGTGGAATACCTTGACCAATCGTCAGACATGTCTTTCTTGAATATGTCGATCCCACAAGGTAGGAAGACAACTGCATCTACACCTTTGCTCATATTACTGATGGACTTATATACTAGTAAACCTTCTTGATGACATTCTATCATCACCCTTCACCAGACACCATCTTCAGTTAAGCCACATTCCTTTATTTGCATCTACTCTGCCTTGCCTTCTCCTTGATCAATTTTGTTTATTCCTCTATCAGTTTGTCAAGGTGACAAACACTTCACACTTCCCTTGTACTGGCATCCCAACATTCCTTCTATGTTGGTCTAGTGCATAACCCTGATCTCATGTACTTAAGGAATTCCCTCAATTCATCAATAGATCTAGTGTGATCCTTCAAGTACTTACCTTTACCTCTTCACCCTTATCTTACCAAACTATAATGCACTCAATGCATAATAGGAGATAATCTCCACTTACCAGTGGAGTGGCACCTTGTATTCTGCATCATGCATTGTACTCATGTGACTTCCTTATTTGTGCAACATCTCTTCAAACAGGCACATGTGATTTGATGTGAGCACATTCATTGTCATTCATTTCTTTTCATGATGACTGCATCTTCATCTGGTGGGAGTCCTGTTATTTTGTAACCTTACAGACCTGTTCATTCTTTTCCTTCAGTGTTGATGTGATTCAGGTAAAATTTTTCCTCTTCATCACAAACATCTACTCAAACACCTCTCTATCTCATCACACAAGTCAGACACTAACTTGTGTACTGATGACACTTGGGGTCATCTTTATTTTCATTTCCAATGTTCTGCAACACAAGGTGATATCCAAGATATCACATCATGTACTCCTTCATTTCAGTGTAGCACAAACATCTCTTCTACCAGTGGTCATCCCATACCGGTTGACATCAATGACAACACAATGCCAACACTAAGTGTGATCAGAGGCTATTCAGAGGCAATCAAATTTTTTCTTAAGTGATTTCACCAGTGTCTAGAAGAACTTGTTGAAGGTTTTCACCGAGAGTAATCTAAAGTTATTTCTTGAACCATGGAAGTGGGATCATCTTTTGTTCCTTCTTTTGTTGCAAATCCAACTGTAGTGGAGGTTAAGGACCACCCCAAGGAAATTTTCAAATGGTATCCACATGTGGCTACCAAGGAAGATTTGGTTGGAGTGTTTTCCCACGTTTTAGAGGGAGTTTTGTATGTAGAGGATGTTAGGGCATACATCCATTGTCATATAGAGGACTTAGGAACTTTAGAGATCAAGGGAATGTATATAAATGAACTACTGAGAGAATCTAGAAAGATTAAACTGACATATCAACACATTGAAGATCTAGGGTTTACAGATATTCTGGATATTTCAGAGTTCAAGGATGAAATAATTAGATATGTACCGAGTAGAGTACATGGGTAATTCATATGGCTGGACAAACCTTATAAAATCACTAAGGAAGCCATCTGGGCAATTACTGGCTTATCATCGGTAGGGTAACATCCAGATAAGAAAATTTCAAATGACTTCGTGAGGAAGATCACCGGTGCCACATCTGACAAGAGATTGATGAAGGTGAGCACTATCACTGACACTGACATCAAATTTGGCAGCATGGTTAAAAGATACAAGGTAACTCAGTCAAACCAACTGAATTTTGTTTCCAATTCATGTATTTTGGCTGCATATAAGATGGTGAGGGATAATATAAAGTTAGATCTTCATGGTTGGATGCTTGAAGAGTTATTGATCAACTTAGGAAAGATTAAAGGTGAGAAGAAGGGCACCTTCTAGTATGGGAGTCTATTAGTCTGCTTGATGCTATACTTTCAAAATCATACTCCCGGTTCTGGTAGGAAACAATGGGCTTTTGACATTTCGGTAGGAAGAAAGTTAAAACAATCAATTGTTGCATTATGAAGCCTAAGAGATGATAAAATTTGGGGTTATTTTAAGGCTTTTAAAAAATCTATGAGGTCTAGGATAAGAATATCTAAGCATATAGTAGAGAAATACTCTACTAACATATGTTTCATGGTAAAGAAAGATGTGACTCTCATGGAAGAAGTCAAGCCTTAGAAGATTTGGATAGAGGAAATGGGCTATGAGGTAGATGCATTAATCCTTGATGCCTATGCAAAAATTCTGATTGATGCAGAAATAGATAAGGTAGAGAAGCCCTATAGAACTACACAACAAAAGACTCTTGAGGTTGAAACAAAGTTCAATCAGAAGAAAAGGGAAAAACAAGAAGGAAAAGCAAGAAAATTTGTAGAGGAGGTCTCAAAAGACATTAAGGTACTCATTGATGTTGTCCCAGAGAAATGGAGAAAGAGGAAGGATCTAGTAGTTTACATTGAACCTGTAACTGTGAATTCTAAATCAAAGGATGACAGACCATTAGCCTTCAAGAGGGTTGTAAGGAAGAAACTAGAAGAACCTAAAGTGGAAGCAAAGAAACAAATGGTTAGAAAGTTCACAATCAAGTTACCGGCTCAGAAGAAAGCACCTAAGACCACACCTACAACTACATCTGGTACTACCAGGAGGAGGAAGAAGAGTGACATTGATTTAGCACTTGAGACTAGTAATTTAACTATCATACCACCCAAAGCTTGTGAAAAAATTGTAGATGAAATAACTAAAGATGGTATGCTGAAGAATGTTAAGTTTTATTATGACAAATTAGAGGTTGATGAACAAAGAGAGGTAGAGGAAGTAGTTCTGTTATACTTAGATATTTATAAGAAAGCATTAATAGGGATAGAAAATCAAATATCGGCTGAGTTATATAACATGTTAGATGCTAGAAGGTTATCTACTATGCAAGAAGATAAACACATTAAAATGCAAGAGATTTTAGCTATATGTGTTACTATAGCTCCAGCTGAGATGGAAAATGTTAATTTTAGCAATCAAATATAACAAATTGAAAGTGCAATGAAAAACATGACAACAATACACCAATACCCTAGGAAAACCTTCCACTTGGAGGAAAAAACCCATCATCAAAAGTCTCAGATCTGTTTGCATTAGGGCAGAAATAAACAATTACAAAGTTTTCCCAGCTAGGGCATAATAGGAGCGGTCTTATCTGAATCTTAGTTCTAATATGAACTTAATTAGTTCCTAGAATGATGATGTGTAGACCCTAGAACCAGTTCTCTGATTGTTGGAGTAGATATCTTCAATCTAATTGAGTTCACCTAGCAATAGAAGTAATTTGTATAACATAGCAGAGCTTCAACTGGCTAGAACCCTTGTGAATTGCATGAAATCGGATTCCCCACATATAAGACTGAGTTAGTTTGGCTAGATAGTGAATTCGTTGTCTTCTAGACCACGTTCACTGACTTTGTGTGTTGCAGATCTAAATTTGCATAAGGAAGAAGATGATCGCTTGACTTTGTGTTGTGTGTTTGTGACCTTAAGTCACTCTTCTTATATATTCTCTTAACACTTAATTTCTAGGTCGGCCTTGGTGCCAAAATACAAACTTGAATTATAAGTTACATATTAAATAGGTCCTTGCCTTATGAAGTAGGCATGCCCAGATTAGGTTGGCCCCATTCACAAGTTACATTATATTTGGGCCTAGCCCAATTACATAATTGATCGCACAAGTTATCACAATTAATTTAAATTTTAATTGCCAAAGGCAACATCAAAATTTAACCAAGTAGAATCTATTTCTAGCTACATAATTTTAGCACTCCCTCTTAGCTAGGGAGGATTCTAGCAAATAGTGTAATCATGAATCATGGACTTCTTCATCTTACATTGGCCACAGAGGATGAAAAGTAACCTATAAGAAAACAACAAAACTTTCCATCTTGCATTGCTCGTATAAGATGGATCCACTTTGCATTTCCTGCAAAGGGTGGAAGAGGTATTTCACCTCAACCTTATCCCAGAGAAGGAAATATTGTCACCTTGCATTGCCCGCAGAGGGTGACTCCACCATGCATTGCCCATAGACGTGGAAGATGCAACTTAATGCATCACTGAGATTGAGACTCCCTCTTAGTCATAGGTGGATTCTCCACAATTCCAATCCTATCTCTGAAGTATTCAAACTTCACATGAGTAAGGAGCTTGGTGAGAATGTCTGCAACCTGCTCATCAGTGTTGACATATTTCAGCTGTAAGGCACCTCTTTGTACCATATCATGAACATAGTGATAGTGAGTTTCCACATTTTTTGATATGTCATGAAACACGAGATTAGCAGACATTTTAATACATGTTTGATTATCACAATGAATAACTATGGGTTACCAAGGTTGTCCAAACAAACCATCAAGAAGCTTTCAAAGCCACACTGCTTCTCTCGATGCAACACTCGATGCAATATACTCAGATTTTGTAGTACTCAAGGCTATAGAGGACTATTTCCTACTAGCCCAAGAAATCACAGTAGAACCCAAACTGAAACAGATACCCGAAGTGCTCTTCCTATCGATAACACTTCCTCCCCAATCAAAATCTTAGTAGCCTTCCAAGGTAACAAAAATTTTGATTTGATATTTTAGCTCATAGCCAACAATTCCACACAAGTATCTCACAATATGTTTGGTTGCAACAAGGTGAACATGCTTTGTCTTGTTCATAAATTGGTTAAGTGCACTCACTGCATAACAAATGTTTGGTCTAGTGTTAAATAGATACATCAATGATCCAATCAACTGTATGCACTTAGAAGGATCTGCAAAATTAGAGTTAGCTACAGATAAATTCAATTTCTTCAAGTTAGTTTCCATAGGAGTAACATAGGTTTGCAATCCATTCCAAATCTCTTCAAAATATCAATAGAACATTTTCCTTGACTTAGAATAATTTCATTAGGTCTTTTCCACACTTCTAACCCTAGAAAGTAATGCATTAGACCTAGATCCTTCATTTCAAATTTTGTAGCTAATTCTTTCTTACACCTAATGATGAGACTATCTTCACCAATTAGGAATAAATCATCCACATATAAAACCAGAATTAGCATATCACCACTAAATATTTTAAAGTAAATGTTAGGATCAACATCATTCTTACAAAACCCTAAGCTAACTAAGTACTTATCAATTCTTTCATACCAAGCTCGAGGAGCTTTCTTAAGGTCATAAAGAGCTTTCTTTAATCTGCATACATGTGATTCTCTATTATGAGTCTCTTATCCTTTTGGTTGCTCAATATAGACTTGTTCCTCAATGACACCATTAAGGAAGGAAGTCTTTACATCCATCTGATATAACTTCCAACCCTTAGCTACAACAATGGCTATAATAGTTCTAATAGAAGTATATCTAACAACAGGAGCAAATGTTTCTTCATAATCCATGCCTTCCTTTTGAGAAAAACTATGAGCTACAAATCTAGCTTTACATTTCTCTATACTACCATCAACATGTTTAATTTTAAACACCCATTTAGAAGAAACAACAAACTTACTTTTAGGTCTAGGTACAATATCCCAGACATCATTCTTAATGATGGATTGATACTCTTCGTCCATAGCTAATTTCCATGCTTGCTGGTTCATAGCTTCTTCTATGCTAGATGGTTCAATCTTAATGATGTTTCACATCATTGCAACATAGTTGGAGAACTTCTAAGGTATCCTACTTTCTCTCAAAGTGCCACTAGGAGCTACAAATTTTTTTTCTTCGTGAATTGTACTCCTAACCCAAAGTGGTCTTTTCTTACTAACTGCAATATCTCTAGGTCCATTAGTTGGATCTAGTGGTTCAGGAGGATCACCATGCTCAATAGGTTCAGGAGGCTCAATAGACTCATTCTGAATCTCAAGGTTAGTATCAATATGCATGTTTTGATTATCATTAACCTCTTTATCATCATTGACAAGGGAACCTTTAGATTTCTTAAAGGCAATATTTTCTTCAAACCTAACATCTCTACTTACCTCAATATACCTTTGTCCCGGAAAGTAGATGCACAATGCTTTGGAGGATTCACTGTATCCAACAAGGATACCTTTCTTCCTGGATGGCTCTAGCTTAGTTCTCTTTTTCTTTGGCACATGAACATAGACAGATTCTCCAAAAATCCTTAGGTGAATGATATCTGGTTTGACTCCAGTGAAGGCCTCTTCAGGAGTCATGTTCTTCAAGACACGGTGAGGGAATCTATTCTGCATGTATAATGTAGTCTTGGATGCTTCTGGCCATAAGGAAGTCTGCAGATCTTGATCATGAATCATTGCTTTAGCTACTTCAACAATGGCTCTTTTCTTTCGTTCAGCCACACCATTTTGTTGAGGATTGTAGGGAACACAGAACTCCCTCTTAATTCCTATCTCTACACAAAATTCATTGAAACTACTTGAGGTGTATTCACCTCCATTGTCAGATCTTAACACTTTAATATTTTTGCCAGACATATTTTTAGGTAGGGCTTTAAATTCCTTAATCCTACTTAGCACTTCATCAAATTCTTTAGATTTTAGAAAGTAAATCCAAGTCTTTCTATAAAAATCATCTATAAATGTAACATAGTATAGAAATCCACTAGATGAAGGAATAAACATGGGTCCACATAGATCAAAATGAACAAGTGCTAGTTTTTTCCTTGTCTCTATTTTCACTTTTATAAAATGGACTTTTAGTATTCTTACCTAGTGCACAACCTTTGCAAGTATCATAATGAAATTGACTAATTTTAGGCATACCTTTAACCATCTTTTCAAGTGAGGGAAGTGCCTAATAGTGAAGACGGTTGAGCCTTCTATGCCATAGCTAGCTAGATTCAAGAGCTTCATGAATGAGTGCTCAAATGGGGTTAGCTGAAAGCTTATACAAACTATCATATCTATTTCCAATAACATGAGCAGATTTAATACTAGATTTGTTAGGCCATGCAAGTACTTTACCCTCAGAAAATGCTATTTGATAACCTTTATCTTCTAGGGGAAAAATAGAAATTAAATTCCTCTTAATTCCAGGAGCAAATAAAATATCACTAAGATGCAAGGACATGCCAGATTCTAAATTTAATGAAGTATTACCAAAACCTCTTACCCAATACCGAGCATCGTCACCACTTTCCACATGAAGGTTGGACTCTTTCTCCATCAATTCTAAGAGATTCTCTCGATATTCCATGATATGTCTAGATGCACCACTGTCTATCAACCAAGTGTTGTTATTAGTTGGCACATTGTTGGACAAGGTATAAATGAAGAGGTAGCCTTCATTATCCTCTCAATTTGCAACTTCATTCAGGTTGGCTTCTCATTTCTTGGGAAGATTCTGACATTCTTTAGCATAGTGACCAAACTTGTCACATCTAAAGCCATCGGATTCATGAAAGATCCCTTTCCTTCTTCCTTGAATCATGGACAATAGGAGGTCTGAATTCTCTATCCCTTTTGAATTTTTTCTTCTTCCAATGGCCTCTCTTTTTAACATGTTGAGATGCAAGAACATGTTGATCTCCTCCCCGAGTTCCTTTATGCATTCCTCTTCCAGCTAGGTGTGACTCCTATGGAATGCAATCTGACTAGAGGTGATCGAAGGAAAGGAAAATTAGCTCTTCCACTTATTCTTTGTCAGGAAGACCATTCAAACCAATCATGACAATATCTTTGTCCACAACTTTGCTTCCAATGGTGCTGAGTTGGTCTTTCAATTCTGAAATTTTCATGAAGAAGGACATGACTGAATCTCCTTTGCTCATTTTGACTTGAAGAAATTGTTGCCTCAATCTAAGTGCCCGACTAATATTGTTGATCTCATACATCCCTTCTATATGTTTAAACATCTCTCAGACTATCTTCAATTAGGAGATAACTAGAACAAGATGATCCTTCACAGAATCAATAAGGAACTTCTTTGCCTTGAGAGCATTCTTCTTGAATTGCTTTAGCTCATCCGGATCTGAAGGCTCAGTCAAATCCTTATCTTTCACAAACTGTAACAGCTCTAATTCTTCAAGGGAAAAGAGGATACAAACCTTCCATAGTGTAAAATTGAGGGCACCTTCAAGTGTGTCCTCTACTTTCAGACCTGTAACCATCTTGCAAACTTAAAACAACAAACTGAAAGTGAAGAACGACTAATAATCTAATTATTTATAATGAACCTAAAGCTCTGATACCATGTTAATTTTAGCAATCAGATATAATAGACTAAAAGTAAACTGAAAGTGCAATGAAAGACACAAGACAACAACACACCAATACCCTAGGAAAACCTCCCTCTTGGAGGAAAAAACCCATCATCAAAAGTCTCAGACATGTTTGTACTAGGGCAGAAATAAACAATTACAAAGTTTTCCCAACTAGGGCACAATAGGAGTGGACTTATCTGAATCTTAGTTTTGATCTAAACTTAATTAGTTCCTGGGATGATGATGTGCAGACCCTAGAACTAGTTCTTTGATTGTTGGAGCATATATCTTCAGTCTAACTGAGTTCGCCTAGCAATAGAAGTAATTCACATAACATAGCAGAGATTCACTTGGCTAGAACCCTTGTGAACTGCATGAAATCATATTCACCATGTATAAGACTGAGTTAGCTGGGCTAGATAGTGAATTTGTTGTCTTCTAGACCAAGTTCTCTAACTTTATGTGTTGCAGATCTAAATTTGCATAAGGCAGAAGATGATCACTTGACTTTGTGTTGTGTGTTTGTGACCTCAAGTCACTCTTCTTATATATGCTCTTAACACTTAATTTCTAGGTCAGCCTTGGCACCAAAATACAAAATTGAATTATAAGTTACATATTAAATAGGTCCTTGCCTTATGAAGTGTGCACGCCTAGATTAGGTTAGCCCCATTTACAAGTTACATTATATTTGGGCCCAACCCAATTACATAATTGATCACACAAGTTATCACAATTAATTTAAATATGAATTGCCAAAGGCAACATTAAAATTTAACCAAGTAGAATCTGATTCTAGCTACATAATTTCAATAGAAAAAACAATTGAGGTTGCAAATAGAAAGGTTTTTAACAACAAAAATAGAATAACTAGCCTGATGTTAGGAAGAATTAATTAAGTAATAAAGGAAACTCAAAAGGCTTGGACCAAATTTTTGGGAGAACACAGAGGATTCTTTACTTCACCGGAGACCAAAACCAAGACTATAGATACATTGTTTGAAGAGAAAGGAAAAGGGATTATGGGTACTCCACCCTCAGTTTTGAAAAATATCAAGATAGTGGAAATTGAGCCATCGGTAAACACAAATGTACAGACGAATGTTGAAACACCGGTCAATACTGAGAACATTGTACAAGATACTAACATTGAGGATAATTGTCCTTCGGATACTACTTTACAAGTTGAGGATATTGTTCCTAGAGAGGAACCGGCAGTTGCAAAGACTACACCAAGTGGCGAAGGCACTGATGCAAGTGAGGAGGCAATAAAGGATAAATCATTAGATAAAACAGGGGAATCCGATAGGGTACCAGTTGCGATCACATCATTATTGACAATTGACACTTCTCAAGTAGAAAATAAAACCATCAGAGAGATAAGTCCCACATAACTAATGAGGATGGTTGCTAAAAAATTGATGAAAGAGGGATCCACAGACAAGGGGATTATAGATCAGTCAATCAATTTTTTTCATAGATTGGTCCCATAATGTAAGATTGAAAATGAAGTGAGCCCTCTTGGAGAGCTTAAGGTAATCATAGAAAACATATCCAAAGACTTTCAATCCTTACAACAAATCTCTAACCGGCAAGCACTTGAAAGATTCACTCTAGCTAAGAGAGTCACTTTTGATTAGATCATTAAGACAGAGAAGAAGAAGATTGAGAAGAAGCTTATTCTAATTGAAAATTCTTTGAAACAATGCACTAATATATACAGGGTATGTTGCAATATTGAAATGCTTACAACAAATGTAGATAAAAAGATAACTTAGGAGATACAAGAGAAAATTGCTAGTATTTCTAACTCTTTTGATGGACTAATTTCACTGACAACATCAATTGATGGACAAATTTTGACTAGAGAACAAAATTTCTTCTCTTGAAAAAGAAAGAGATAAAATCATTTGGAGAGCCAGAAGTCTAAGAGGTTTGGTGAGTCCAAGATTGGATTCACTCTGTGCACATAAGAGAGAATGCATGGATATGGTGGGAAAGCCCACACAGACAGAGGTTAATGAGAAATAATCTTTTGCATAATTATTGAGTGGACTTGTATCTATCTTTGGCACAATCAAAACCAGTTGGGATAATTATGTGGAATTACTAGAGAAATCTTATCCAGAAATTTTGAAATTAGTCAAGCTCCGGTAAGACATTTTTGGAGGTATTCAGTGTACAGTTCTTATTCTTTGTCATTCTTTTTACAATTTTTGGGCATTGATGTCAAAGGGGGGGTATTATACATGTGAAAAAGAATAAAATGAGTTGCGTACACTAGGGGGAGTTATAGAGTTTTTGGAATTTTAGAGTTATGGAGTATTTTGCATATTCATCTCAGGGGGAGCAAGGTAGGATCAAACCGACAGATGAAACCATGACAATTTTTCACATGAGTGTTGCCATCAATGCCAAAGGGGGAGATTGTTGTCAATTGACACTCTATTGGTTGGTTTTACTATGTTGTCATTGATGGCAACATTATTTTGGATTCCAGCTTCATATGGTGTACCGACGCGCACCTCACAAATTCTACACCAACACCAACATTGGCACGAGTAGGTCAAAAGATTTCTTTGATCATCGACAATGTAGACTGACATGGTATAGTAAAGGATATTGGTATTGGAGGCCAACATATCTTGAATACAGCATCGACAATTTGTTTAATTCTTATATATTTATGTTATCTAGCCGACATGTAATCTGATATTGCATATATCTTTTTATACCGACATAAGGTATACAAGTTGTATAGGGTATATAGGTCAATTTGATTGATCATTTTGTAATGGATATGGGAATGACTTAGGATGAATATGTAAATGTAATATAATGCAAAATTACTTTGAGAGATTATGTATGTGAGGAATTTATTGTAAGGGTTATTCCAGTAAAGGGGTTTAGGGTTTTAACCGGAACATACAAAACTTAAACCAAAATTGTATTTTGGCATAGAAGATGCTATCTTAGTAGTTTTCACTTCTTTGAATTGTTGTATGGAATTTTATGTAGTCAATGAGACTCCTATTGTGATTGAGGAGTGTGCTCTAGGCTGTAAGCCTTCCTACAAGTGTAGGCCCATCATATATTATAATATCTTTCCATATGGCCAGTGGATTGATATTGTGGGTCACAAATCCCACTGTGGTTTTTCCTCTTTGAGGTTTTGCACGTATAAATCTTTGTGATATGATTCTCATTTATGTGTTTGGCTTATTTGTTGCATTAGTTTTTCCCATTCTGTTTATACCGCTATACCGCTTGGTGTATGAATTTTTTGTTAAGCTATAATCTACTATTCTGGTATAACACTGATTCACCCTGCCCTCTCAATGTTATTGGTTTCCAACACATTTTTCTCTTCATCATCCTGACTGTGTAAAAGTTTCTTCCTCCTAGCTTGAAGAGATGATAACCTCTCTTGTAGGAGAAGATTCTTCAACCTTTCAACATCATAATCTTAAAGTGTCATCTCAAATTGCTTCTCCAAAGCCATGTCCATGGATTTCAGTTTCAGGATCTTCCTCAAGTTATTAAACTTCCTCTGAGGCACAAGGCTCTGATACCAATTGTTAGAATCTAATAACACTAAGAGGGGGAGGGTGAACTAGTGTTATACTGGAATGATCAATTTTAGCCTTATTAAAATATGCATACACCAACCGGTATACTGGTACATACACAATTGAAAGAAGTAAAGCAACCAATAAGCGAATCACATAAATGAGAAACATAACACACAAAATTATACATGGAAAACCTCAAAGAGGAAAAACCATGATGGAATTTGTGACCCACAATATCAATTCACTGACCATATGAAGAGATATTACAAAATATAAGGGGCTTGCACTTGCAGGAAGGCTTACGGCCTAGAGAACATTGCTCAATCACAAAATGGAGTCACACTAACTATATAAATCCAAACTACAATCCAGAGAAGTGTTGAACTGCTAAGATAGCATCTTTTATGCCAGAATATAGTTCCGCTTAAAGATCTATCTATTTCGATCTAAAACCCTAAACCCTTTACTGGAATGACCCTTACATAAATATACTCACATACATAATCTCTCTGATATTTTTCGCATCATATTACATTCACATATCCATAATCTCATATATATTACATATTTGCATGATGATTATTTTTTATCTACAAAATGATCTATCAAACTGACCTATATACCCTATACAACTTTCATGCCTTATGTTGGCTTACAAAGATAATTACAATATCAAATTTCATGTTGTCCAGATAACATAAATACATGAATATCAAAATCAATTTTCGGTGCCGGACCCAAGAAATGTTAGCCTCTAATACCAATAATCATGTTAGCCTACATTGCTGGTAACCAAAGAAATCCTTCTATCTTGCTGATGTCGATGCCAGTGTAGTATTTGTGAAGTGCCTACCGGTAAACAACTCAACCAAAACATGAAGCCAGAATACAATACCATATTTTCATCAATGAAAACATAATGAAACCAACCAATTGAGTGTCAATTGCCAACAACATATACATATATGTATATGTATATACATATACATATATGTTTATATATGTATATATATGTGTGTGTGTGTGTGTGTATATATATATGTATATATATTTATACACACACATAGACACACAAATATATACACATATATATACATACACACACACACACACATACACACACACACACATATATATACATATACATACATACATACATACATATATATATATATCAATTAGTTTAACAATGAATGACTAACATCATATATATACATATATATGTATGTATATATAACATTTAACTTTCAAAAACATAAGATATATATAAACACAAAGTAATATATACATGTATGTATACATATGTATATATACATATGTATATATATATACATATATATATATACACATAGACACAGAAATATATACACATATATATACATACACACACACACACACACATATATATACATATATATACATATACATACATATATATATATATATATATATCAATTAGTTTAACAATGAATGACTAACATCATATATATACATATATATGTATGTATATATAACATTTAACTTTCAAAAACATAAGATATATATAAACACAAAGTAGTATGAAATGTCTAGATCTCTAACACATACATACATGTACATATCATGTTCTTAAATATACATTCAAGAAATGTCAAGCTAAGAAAATAAATAAATAAATATAGATCTATATATATATAATATGTCTAGAAAATGTGAGCACATGCACATACATAAATAATGGGTCAGTCGGGGCCTTGTTTCGATCCTTGCGCCTGCAATAAAGTACACATGAACTCATACATTAAACATTCATACTCGTAGATTTTTAAGAGTTATATTTATCTATCTAATTGAATTTGAAACATTCATACATAAAATTTATCTAATATAATTTGAAACATAGATTACAAACATACATGTACACACGTTCTAGATAAACATACCTCAGGGTATCTAACATCCCCACCACGTGCATGTGGGAATCTAGAAAGTCTTTGTGATGAAGAGCTCAACTTGCATAATAAGCGCTCATCCTACAATGTTGAATTTTTGTTAGATATATAAATAAATTGAAATTAAGATCAATACACATCCCTTTAAATAGAACTTAAAAACAAACAATTAATTTAAAGTTATATATACCCGTGTCTCCTGATGAATAGGGTTAGTGGCAGTGTGCAAATATCCATACATGGATCCTAATAAAATTCCCTATAGTTCACAAATTATAATTAGAAAATTAAAAAATTAAACATCTACAATCAAGTAGAGATAGTTTTTAAATTAAAATTATTTTTTTAAAATTCAAAACCTGATTCGCAACATCTAATGCTCGTCTAATCCTACTGATGTGAGAATCATGCAAGGAGCCCACTACAACATCACCCTTAATGTCTGACTCCATAAGTAGACTAGTGAAAAACCCTTGAACTCTAGTACTAGGTGTTGTGGGATCACTAGATGTATGAATAGGAGGAGGTTTATCCTAGCCAATTGATGTATGTTGGGGAGGGGTAGTAGGATGCGCAACAACAACATGCTAAGAATTTGTAGGCTCACCAACATGGCTACAAGCAACCAGTCTACCAAGTACATGTCTAATATATGTTGAGGCCTCCTCTAGAGAGATCCCATGCTCCATAGAAATAACCTGATATGCATCCAAGAGATCACTAGACAAACATGCGCTCATTTGTCGCAAAGGATCTATCTCATGTATGTGTGCAACATCCATCAGTGATGGTATGTCTGCTAAAACATAGAGATCGTAACTCCCTAATGCATCATCAGTTGCATGAATCCTAGTATGTGAGCATAGAAAATATCTACCCACACGATATGATGTCATCTCGTCGACCTATGTGGCTATGGTAGCCATACTAGAAAAATAGATTGTCGAGTGTCATCTGGTGCACTATCCATTGCATGTGCCAGTCCCAAACATTTTGAAAGAACCAAAAGGTTTGGAACAATCAATGCCCACTTATTAGCTGGTTGTGGTGCATCAGGTCTTCTAAACTTATTTGAAAATTTGTCTCTCCCTTGCCAACATGTGCAAGAAAATCTATGTAGTCAACATTGTACCCCAAATGGAACTCTGCAAACAATTGTTTTCAAAAATAAAGGGGCAACTCATCCTTTTGGGTCCATATTTGATGAGTGGTCAACCATCTAGGATATATAAATGGTACCACTAGTACATATGTGCTCCTAGTAGGCATATAACCCTTCACCCTACCCATGGACTGATAATAAGGGAACATGGTCTTCACATCAATGGTAGAAATCTTATCATTGATTGTTTCCCATTTTACGATACCACAAACACTACGTGAAAGGGAACTATAGAATAAAGTAGTGTTAATTTCATCATATGGATTATGTGTCAACTATGTCAATCATATGATGTAGCTCATCTCTAATGATCTCTCCCATTTCCTTATTTATATGGTTAGGGGTGTTTTCTATTATGTTGTTCAAGTGATATAGAGAACATTGTAATGCATGTGACGTCTGATCATAAAGATGTTTCCTATCCTCAAGAGTTCTTGCAGACCTATGTGATGTTTGCTCACTCCCTCCTCGATTAACACTTGGCTCAGATCCAATGTTATGTGAACCAGGTTGATCAGATATGATGATAATATAGGAAATGTATAGATATATCTGCATGTGCATGTATGTACATATGTATTACAGTTTATATTAAAAAAATGTACTTATTACATATGTATTACAGTTTATATTTCAAAAAATATACATGTCTAATTTTTACATACATTTTCATCATTTTAAACATATATAAATAGATATAAAAATAAATTTACACATAAACATACATTTTCATCATTTTAAGTTAATATGAACATATAAAGATATAAAAAGAAATTTAAATACATATACATGTATTTTCAACATTTTAAACATATTTAAATTCATAAAAAAAAAGATATTAAAAGATATTTAAAATCATAAAAAGAAATATTTAAGCATGTGTGACCCCTTAAAACCACATATGACCCCTTATGGGTCCTATCGGGTCAAATTGGGTCTTAAGGGGTACATTATACACACTAGGATGCTATAAGGGGTCATATGTGGTCCTAAGGGGCCATACATGTGACCCCTTAGGACCACATATGACCCCTTAGGACACTATTGGATCATATGTGATCAAATTGGGTCCTAAGGGGTACATTATACATATTGGGATGCTATAAGGGGTCATATGTGGTCCTAAGGGGTCATGCATGTGACCCTTTAGAACCACATATGACCCCTTAGGAAACTATTGGATCATATGTGGTCAAATTGGGTCCCAAGGGGTACATTATACACACTAGGATGTTATAAGGGGTCATATGTGGTGCTAAGGGGTCACACGTGTTAGAATACATGCATTACCCCTTAGGACCACATATGACCCCTTATAGCATCCTAGTGTGTACATTATGCATGCTATTGGGTCTTATGAGGTCAAATTGGTCCTAAGGGGTACATTATACACATTAGGATTATATAAGGGGTGATATGTGGTCGAACACATGCGTCACCCCTTCGGACCACATATGACCCCTTAGGACACTATTGGGTCTTATAGGGTCAAATTGGATATTAAGGGGTACATTATACACACTACGATGCTATAAGGGATCATATGTGAACCTAAGGGGTCACACATGTGTTAGAACACAAGTGTGACCCCTTAGGACCACACATGACCCCTTAGGACACTATTGGGTCCTATGGGGTCAAATTGGGTCCTCAGAGGTATATTATACACACTACGATGTTATAAGGGGTCGTATGTGGTCCTAAGGGGTCACACATGTGTTCTAACACATGTGTGGCCCCTTAGCACCACATATGACCCCTTAGGACACTATTGGGTCTTATGGGGTCAAATTAGGTCATAAGGGGTACATTATACACACTAGGATGCTATAAGGGGTCATATGTGGTCCTAAGGGGTCATGCATGTGTTAGAATATATGTGTGACCCCTTAGGACCACACATGACCCCTTACGACACTATTGGGTCCTATGTGGTCAAATTGGGTCTTGAGGGGTACATTATACACACTAGGATGCTATAAGGGGTGATATGTGGTCCTAAGGGGTCACACATGTGTTATAACACATGCATGACCCCTTAAGACCGCATATTACCCCTTAGGATACTATTAGGCCTATGGGGTCAAATTAGGTCCTAAGAGGTACATTATAAACACTAGGATGCTATAAGGGGTGATAGGTGGTCCTAAGGGGTCACACATGTGTGACCCCTTAGGACCACATGTGATACCTTATAGCATCATAGTGTGTACATTATGCATACTATTGGGTCCTATGGGTCCTAAGGGGGTACATTATACACACTAGGATTTTATAAGGGGTGATATGTGGTCCTGAGGGGTCATGCATGTGTTAGAACACATGCATGATCCCTTAGGACCACATATGGCCCCTTAGGGCACTATTGGGTCCTATGGGGTGAAATTGGGTCCTAAGGGGTACATTTTACATAGTAGGATGCTATAAGGGGTCATATGTGGTCGTAAGGGGTCATGCATGTGTTAGAACACATTTGTGACCCCTTAGGACCACATATGACCCCTTAGGACACTATTGGGTCCTATGGGGTCAAATTGGGTCTTAAGGGGTACATTATACACACTTATATTTTATAAGGGGTCATATGTGGTCCTAACACATGCATGACCCCTTAGGACCACACATGACCCCTTAGGACACTATTGGGTCCTAAGGGGTATATTATACACACTCGGATTTTATAAGGGGTCGTATGTGGTCTTAAGGGGTCACACATGTGTTAGATCACATGTGTGACCCCTTAGCACCACATATGACCCCTTAGGACATTATTGGGTCCTATGGGGTCAAATTGGGTCCTAAAGGGTACATTATACACACTAGGATGCTATAAGGGGTCATATGTGGTCCTAAGGGGTCACACATTTCTTATAACACATGTGTGACCCCTTAGCACCACATATGAACCCTTAGGACACTATTAGATCCTATGGGCTCAAATCGGGTCCTAAGGGGTACATTATACACACTAGGATGCTATAAGGGGTCATATGTGGTCCTAAGGGTCTAGACATGTATTCTAACACATGTGTGATCCCTTAGGACCACATATGACCCCTTAGGACACTATTGGGTCCTAAGGGGTACATTATAGACACTAGGATGCTGTAAGGGGTCATATGTGTCTAAGGAGATACACATGTGTTAGAACACATTCATGACCCCTTAGCACCTCACATGACCCCTTAGGAAACTATTGGGTCCTATGGGGTCAAATTGGGTCCTAAGGGGTACATTATACACATTAGGATGCTATTAGGGGTCATATGTGGTCCTAAGGGGTCACACACATGTTAGGACACATGCATGACCTCTTAGGACCACATATGATCCCTTAGGACATTTTTGGGTCCTATGGTGTGAAATTGGGTCCTAAGGGGTACATTATACACATTAGGATGCTATAAGGGGTCATAGGCATTCCTAATGGGTCACACGTGTTAACCACACATGACCCCTTAGGAAACTTTTGGGTCCTATGGGGTGAAATTGGGTCCTAAGGGGTACATTATACACACTAGGATGTTATAAGGGGTGATATGTGGTCCTAAGGGGTCATGCATGTGTTAGAACACATGTGTGACACCTTGGGACCACATATGACCCCTTAGAATACTATTGCATCCTATGGGGTCAAATTAGGTCCTAAGGGGTACATTATACACACTAGGCTACTATAAGGGATCATAGGTGGTCCTAAGGGGTCATGCATGTGTTCTAACACATGCTTGACCCCTTAAGACCACATATGGCCCCTTATATAATCCTAGTGTGTACATTATGCATACTATTGGGTCCTAAGGGGTATATTATACATGTGTTAGGGATGCTATAAGGGGTCATATGCACTCCTAAGGGGTCACGCATGTGTGGGATCAAATTGGGTCTTATAACACATGCGTGACCCCTTAGCACCACATATGACTCCTTATAGCATCCTAGTGTGTACATTGTGCATGCTATTAGGTCATAAGGGGTATTCTATATAAACTAGGATGTTAGAAGGGGTCATATGTGCTCCTAAAGAGTCACACATGTGTGATCCCTTAGGACCACATATGTACGTTGTGCATACTATTGGGTCATAAGGGGTATGTTATATAAACAAGGATGTTACAAGGGGTCGTGTGTGTTCCTAAGTGGTCACACATGTGTGACCCCTTAGGACCACATATGACCCCTTAGGACACTATTGGGTCCTATGGGGTCAAATTGTGTCCTAAGGGGTACATTATACACGGTAGGATGCTATAAGGGGTCATATATGGTCTTAAGGGTCATGCATGTGTTAGAGCACATATGACCCCTTATAGCATCCTACTATGTATGTTGTCCATGCTATTGGGTCATAAGGGGTATGTTATCTAAACTAGGATGATACAATGGGTCTTATGTGCTCCTAAGGGGTCACACATGTGTTAGAACACATGCATGACCCCTTTGGACCACATATAACCTCTTAGGACACTATTAGGTCCTACAGGGTCAAAAGGTGTCCTAAGGGGTACATTATATACACTAGGATTCTATAAGGGGTCATATGTGGTGCTAAGGGGTCACACATGTGTTAGAGCACATGTGTGACCACTTAGGACCACATATGACCCCTTATAGAATCCTAGTGTGTACATTGTGCATGTTATTGGGTCATAAAGGGTATGTTATATAAACTAGGATGTTACAAGGGGTGATATATGCTCCTAAGGGGTCACACGTGTTAGAACACATGTGTGACACCTTAGGACCACACATGACCCCTTAGGACACTATTGGGTCCTATGGGGTCGAATTGGGTCTTAAGGGGTAATTATGAGTCATAAGGTATTATCTATTAAGGTATTATTATGCTTCATTACAATCATAAGAGGTCATTATAGTCAGAATAGATCTTAAGGGGTCTTATTGTGTCATATGGGGTCTTATATGTTATACATGCGGAGATGCTAAATTGGGTCAAAATATGTTTTAAGATGTATTAAAGGATCATTCATGTTCATAGATACTTTGATTGTTCTAGTATGTGTTTAGGTGTCCTAAGGTGTATGTATGTATGCGTATGTCACATTTATTTAAGAAATTAACCATTTAAGTACTTAAGTAATCTTGTCCTAAGGTGTTGTGTGTTTGTGTATGTGTATGTCAAATTTATTTAACTAATTACCCACTAAAAAAAATTAACCAAATGTTCAAAACTAATATATTATTAAACATTAAAAAAATTAAAGCTAAAATATTATTAAGAATCAAAAAACTAAACAACTAAAAAGCAAATAAAGTATACAATTTTCTTATGAAAAAAAATAAAAAATTAATATTTTATTATTAATACATTTAAAAGACGAAAATCATTAAAAAATATTTACCCCCGAAACCCTTTTAGCCAGATCCTTGATCCTATTCTCTCCTCGATCACTTCTCAATAAGCCCCTTAGTGCTAAATGATGGGTTATGGTTGTTTCACAACTTATATAGGGCAAGGGTGTTCGACTGGAACCCTTCCAGCTAGAACACTTATGGCCAGACCGTTTCCAGTCTGAACCCTGTTGCCATGTCAGCGCTCTGTGGTTGCCACATTGGTCTAGTTGGAAGCATTACGACCGGATCTCTCGGGTTAGCCCCAAGTGAGACACAGATCCATACTTTTACCCAAATATACTCTTGCAATACATCTATTCCCTAGGGTATCTTAAAGTCACTACTTAACATCATTCTAACATAACACTCATATATCATTAAGATCATGTCCTATTATCCTCTAACCATTCAATTTTAATGCATCTAAAAAAACATTAACACATATGCATAATTGATTCACATGGTAATCTCTAAAGAGAGGAACATGTGTTACATTTAACCATTCATTCACAATAAACTCCTAATTACACAAATAAGAATCAATGCAGCTTTTCTATTCCTTCCATCATCTATTCTAGAGCATATCATAACACAATTCCATATCATGAATACAAATGCAACCCAAATACATATAATATTCCATTTCACTTCCACGTAGATTCCATAAGCTCAAATTACATAGTAATCATCTTATACATGATCAAGGAAATATCAAAGTATTCTCCATAATCTCTACATCATGTCCTATTACAATTTCATATACAATTACATATACAATTACATATAGAAACCTATTACACAAAAATGCATAATCTCTTTTACATAATAAAATCATCATTATTCAATATCTTATTTCCATCAATATAGAAATCAGCTTTGAAGTAATCATATGAAGAATCCAAGAATCCAGACATGCTACATCCAAGAAGAATATCCAATGGGAAAAGGCATCAACCACCTGACCATGTGGAACCAAAAAGGAACCACCCCTTGTGCTAGGAGATGAAGAAGGTTCCAAATCACACTCAAGACCTAAGTTGACACCTAACAACCAAAGGATACAACAAGACTTTACAAGAGTCCAACATAGGAAATATAACATCAAATATATCACAAGGCTAAATAAAAGAATATAGCCTCCAGAGGCATAATCAACAAAGCAAGGCATATGGATAATGGACACATGTAGGGAAAGAGTGTCATCACATGCTATCCTCACAATAGAAGGGGCCAAGCCTCACCCTGATAGACATGTGGAACCATCTCAACCTTGGAGCCATTCAAGGGAGATTGGTTTACCATTCCAATGGTCTTTTCAAGCTCATCTCGAGAATGCACGCTTCTAGGGCTATGAGGTGGAGTCAAATCTAATTATTAGCTTATTTAGTGAATTCCTAAATACCCAACTCATTAATCAATTATTAAGGTTATCACTTGCAATTACAATTAAACTCTTCTTGTAGTTCTATCAAGTCTAGACCCCCTCCTAGAGGCCTAATGCTCAAGACCCTAGTCCACATATGAAAGAGCCCACTCTCCCTACCATGGACTATAATCATAGGGTAAAAATGCATAAAAAGAGAGAATATAACAAAATCATGAAGGCCTAAATATAATACATGAACAACCACAAGAAACTGAGCAAAGAGAACTCATAAACCACACTCATAGAAAGAGGTCTTCACCAAATTAACATCAAGGATAAACCAACCATGAATACAAATCATAAAACAGATCCCAATAACATCAAATCCTCAACAATGAGGCATAGTATATTGCACTAGAGCCATAAAACCAATCTCTCAACAATGAGGTATTCTTCCTCTCAGTGGAGCCACAAATCGCATATGAAACACCTCAACAGTAAGGCATGAACCCTCAAACTAGAGAAAAAGAAACAACATAAGGGATAAAAATGCATCAAATGCAACTCTGAAAATGACAACACATTCTGCAAAAGCCTCTCAAGAAAACAAAAACTCATCAAGACACAAAACCGGGTTAAAAACTAACTTTTTAGGACCCCCAGAGTAGTCTAGCTCTCCTGTAATGAAGAGAAGTGCTCCTAGAATGCAAAGTAGCACCCCTGGTATGTGTCCCAATGTTTCTGGTACATCGGGTAGTAGTTTTTGTCCATTCTACAATGGTTTTGGGTCATAAAGCAACTTTTTGGGTTCCGAGACTTGTTCTTCAAGATTAGGGTTAAGAGTTTTGGGTATGTCTTCCAGCACTCTAGGTAGGTTTTCTAGTGCCCCTAGGATTTAGTGTAGCATTATAGGTATGTTCTACAGCACTCCTGGTTCCCAGAATGGCATTTTGGCTAAAAGGACTGAAAAATGCAGAAAATGGACTCAAATGAATAGGACACTTGCCCAAACCAGTAAAGGAGTCAAACACAACACCCTAGGTCAACTCAAGAGGTTGGAAACATTCATAAAACACCAAAGAATGCCATGATTACAATATTTCATACTCATAAAATGAGAACAGTGAGAAAAACATTCTCCCTCATTGCCCAAATTGAGTTTAAAGGCACCTAGCATGAAAGGAAGATATGAAAAATACAAAGGCAACATCAAAGAGGCACTAGACAAGAACACAAAACCCAAATAATTGTCATAAAATCTCCCTAATGGTCTTCTCTTAGGAAATACAACTCCTAGGGAGTGAAAAATACACTCAAGAATCTCCAACACATAGACAGTCTTATTGAAATGAAAGGAAGATTCAAGATACAAAAATAGGAATGACATGAACTCCAAAGTAATGCATTTAGCATCATCAAAACTCATAAATAAGGAACATATAATTCATAATAAATATACAGGAAGCATCCCAACAACCAATTTCTCAAATTTAAAAATTACAACAATCTGCACTTCCCTCCCCAAATTCTTTTTAATAACAAATTAAAAATATTTCAACTAATTTCAAGATCTCCCAAAATAAATTCCTTAATAACCAACATTCAATTTTCACAAGCATAGAGAGAACAAAATTTCAGGAAAATAAAAAAATTCAAAAGAAGAATCACACCAACCTACAAATGCAATCCAAAGGATGAAAAATCTAAAGATGAGAAATCCACAACAATCCTCAATCTTCAAGCCAAATCTTCAATCGAAATTCCAAATTCAAAACCAAAATCTGCTAGAAGAAGAACTCGACAACCATTCCAAAAAACCAAATAAGTATGAAAAACTATACAAAACGTCGGCCAATCAAAATATTCCATTATAGTATATATTATACCTACCTTTACAAAGTTCAAGAAAAATATTTAACAAATATATTTTATCTACCTACCTTTACACCCAACCAATCAAATAAATGGGTAGGTAATATATATTTCAAATCTAATTGCCGACAATATTTAATTTTTTTTATTACTCATTCAATAATAATAATATTACTTTACCCAATGTCCAAGGGGTTGAGCTTAACTGGTTAAAACATTGGGTTCTCATTGTGGAGACCCAAGTTCAATTCCCAATAGGGACATCTAAAGTGGAATTCTAAGTTGTGACTCTTGGCCTTCCATAGGATGGGGAAGGTCTTGGGGTCAATCTAATCAAACATAATAATAATAATAATAATTCAAAGATATGTAATGAGGATGGGGCCCCCTACTGTGTCCCCACTAGTTCATAACTCCAGTCAAAAGCTATTCAGGCTTCGGCCAAAAAAAAACCAAAAAATATTACTTTACCCAATAAAAGCAATTAAATAAATTAAATGAATTAAATAGATAAGACCTTAAAAATAGGTCCTTATAATAGAATATAAAATCAAAACACAAAAATAAGTAAATGATTTTAATAAAATCAATAAATCAACTCCAATAATAATAATAAATAAGATAAAATAAAACAACATTAAAATAGAATAAATAAACAAAAAATTTCAACAATAAAATGATATTATTAAATAATAAATCAATAAATAGATAATTCATTAAACAAAAATAAATAAATTCAACCATTAATACAATTAAATCTCATCAATATGATAGTTCTGATACTTAATATAAGTACAGATCCAATAGCCAACAAGATGAGAGAGGGGGGGGTGAATCATACAAACTTAATCATCCATAAAAACAACAGATTCAACCTCGGTAACCTTATCAGAAAAATAGTAATGCATGCAGACGCATAAATAGATAAGATCACAAACACATAACACCAGATTTAACATGGAAACCCAAATAGGGAAAAACCACTGTGGGATTTCGAACCCACTAAGAAATATACTCTTCTAGAGTATGCTTGGTTAAAAGCAAATCCTGTTAAAGATTACAAACACATTGCTAGATGTGACCTGGTTAAGGGATTTCCCTCAGATCTATTAGGATCTTCACTTTGTTAGAAGTGACCTTGTCAAAGGATTTCAAACACTCAATCAGAATGTCACCTTGCTAGAGGATTTACATATAAGACTGTTAAGTCCACTCGGTTAAGAGATTTTCTACTACTTCACAAAATAACAGTAATAAAAATATGTCTGCAACTTCACATCTAAAAATGCTAAAGCAGATTCTTATTTGTTCAATACAATCTAGACATAGAACTAATCTTGTCTATCTACTAGGCTTCTATACTCTGTTATTCTAACAGGTCTTCAAGCTTCTATGCTCAGTAATCACTATGTAGCATCCCTGTGCATACACTTGCCCGCATTCATTGTTTATCAACAGTTTCCTATTTATAAACAATCTTCCAACCGCTTAATCTCCTTGATCACATTTCCCATGATCAATCGTAGCCATCAGATCTTCAATCTTGTCCAAGTTCAATGTATCCTTCGATCTGAAAATGTTTTACCCCACCTTGGAACTTGCATTTTCACCTTGGAACTTGTGTTAGGGTATTGCGGTTCAATCTGAGCTGTAGATCTTCCTGCCGACTTTCCATTGCCTTAGATTCATTAACAAACTTCTTCCATGGCTTACCAATCATTGATCCGCTCTAGCTCATTAGCTTATTTCATTAAATAACGCATGTAAACATTTAATGCATTCTATTACTACTCGGTTGTAACTCGATAAATACTAAACTTCACTCAGTAGACATTCTACCTTCATTAACTGATAACGATAACCTTAGGGTTTACCGACTAGGTTCCTTAGGGTTTACCAACTAGGTTCTTTGCTCAGTAACATAGTATAGTATTAACCTTACAAACAATAGCATATGTAGGATATCAAAACAATCTAAAGCATCATGATCTCATCATTGTCTGACTCAATAGTAGTTGCCCATTGAATAACTTATTTCTCCCCTTTCTGTGTCTTTTACCGACATCTTTATACTCATCAAATCATACTGCTTAAGATATGGCAACATCATACTAAGTCAAGAAATCAATTTCTTGACATCAATGACAAAATAATAATATTAAGATAGTGAACATCCTTAATCAGTTATATCCATAGTCATCAACAACCTTCTCAGTATCCTTATTGAAATGCCAACAATCTCTCACTGTAATTGGAATGCCAACCTTCTTCTTGTCTGTTATAATGCAATATTGCCAACAATCTCCCCCTTTGGCATTGATGGCAAAACCAATTGATTTGACCTTAGTAAATTCAGATTCAGATTGTTGTGATTCTGAAATAATGCTGAAATGCTCTCCCCCATACATTAGACTTCTCTTGTTTTCTCATTCTTCTTTCCAATCTGTAGTCTGCTCTTCTCCCTTTCCTTTTCATAGGTATTCTCCCCCTTTGACAACAATGCCAAAAAGAAAAGAACTAAAACATAATTTTTTTCTGTAAGAAGTTATTTCCTGTTGTTATCAACTGAGTCTTGGTCAGAGCATTTGTCTTCAATTCCTATTCCCTGTAATATTCTATGTTATTTCTAGTATTAATTCCACTACACTTTTAGAAAACATCCTAAAGTGTATAACTCAACATCAACTCCCAAAAGATATTCAATAGAGTCATCGGATTGATGCTTTCACCGAACTCGGTCAGTGAGTAGAAGATAGGGGTAGGACCCCTAACTTACTTCTAAGATATTCAAAAGTGTCCTTTGGTGGTGGCTTGGTGAAGATATCTGCTATTTTCTCCTTTGTGCTAACATATTCCAACACCACTTTCTTCTCTTGAGCTTCTTCTCTAAGATAATGATATTTGATAGAGATGTGCTTTGTCTTAGAGTGCCTAATAGGATTCTTTGAAATGTTAATAGCACTAGTATTATCACAGAATATAGTTACTGGCTTGGTAACTTTCTCATTTATACCTTCCAACAATTGTTTGATCCATGCAATGTTAGTACAATTCAGTGCTACAGCAACGTATTCAACTTCTGTTGTTGACTGAGAAACACATCCTTGTTTCTTGCTAAGCCAACTCTCTAGTCTTTCTCCTAAAAAGAAAGCTCCTCCACTTTTGCTTTTTCTGTCATCAATGTTGCCTGCCCAGTCAACATCTGTATAAACTTTTAAATCAAAATCATTTCCTTTCTAATATACTAAGCCATTATCCTCTGTGCCTTTCAAGTATCTAAAAATCCTTTTAATTGTTGTCATGTGTGTTTCCTTAGGATCTGCAGAGAATCTTGCAACTATACCTACTGCATGTGCTATATCTGGCCTGCTGTGAACAACATATTGCAACTTTCCAATCATAGATTGGTAAAGTGTCTCATCAATAGATGTAGATTCATCATTCTTTGATAATTTACAATTGGTAGTCATAGGAGTACTTACTAGTTTTGAATCCTCCATTCCAAATTTCTTCAAGATTTCCTTTATGTACTTGGATTGGGTAATGAAAATCTCATCTTTCATTTGTAGTATCTGCAGACCTATAAAATACTTTATCTCACCGATTAATGACATCTCAAATTCTTTACTCATTTCATTTCCAAAGTTCTTGCATAGAGAGTCATTTCCACTAAAGATAATATCATCAACAAATATGGCTAAGATTAGTATTCCATTTTCATCATTCTTCATGTACATATTGTTGTTCTCATTTGTCCTTATAAAACCAATCTTAATCAAATAAGAGTGCAATCTTTCATACCATGCTCTAGGTGCTTGTTTCAGACCATATAAAGCTTTGTTCAATTTACATACCTGATCATTATTTTCTCCTTCAACAAATCCTTCAGGTTGTTCAATGAAAACTTCTTCTTCTAATATTCCATTCAGAAATGTAGATTTGACATCCATTTGATATACCTTGAAATTCTTGTAAGCAACATATGCCAACAATGTTCTTACTCCTTCAAGTCTTGCCATAGGTGCAAAAGTCTCACCATAATCAATTCCTTCTTCTTGGGCATAACCTTTGCAAACTAGTCTTGCTTTATTCTGAATGACCTCACCTTTTTCATTTAGCTTGTTTTTGAAGATCCACTTTGTACCAATTACATTTTTGTCCTTCAGTCTTGGGACTAGTTTCCATGTATCATTCTTCTTGATTTGATCAATCTCTTCTATCATAGCATTTATCCAATCTTCACTATTAAATGCCTCTTTCACTATTCTCGGTTCAAATTCAGATATCAAACATGTGTTCTATCTCAATTTGTTCCTTGTCATCACCGGATCATCCTTATCTCCTATAATATGACTTGGTGCATGATGTCTTATGACATATTTGGCTAATACAGGATTGGTAGGCTCTATATGATCTTCTTCATTACTCAGTAACTAGATATTCTCTTCATTTTCTTCAGCAGTCTTCTCGGTAGGACTTCTCAGTTGCACATAGATAAATTCATCATAGTCTCCTGGTTCTTTGGAATTTCCTTCATCATTTCTTTCTACAAATTCATCAATTTTCACATTTGCACTTTCTACTATTTTGTTAGATGATTTGATCAGACATTTAAATGCTTTGCTTCTAGAAGAATAACCTAGAAATGTTTCTTCTTCACTTTTTTGATCAAACTTACCATTTCTATCATCTTTGTGAACATAGCATCTACTCCCAAAGATTTTAAAATAACTTACATTAGGTTTCTTGTCATACTAGATTTCATAAGGTGTCTTCAAAGTACCTTTTTTCAGTCGTACTCGGTTCAGTGTGTAAACTGTTGTGCTTATTGCTTTTCTCCAAAATGTTTGTGGAACTTTCTTTTCAATCATCAGTGTTCTAGCACAATCCATAATAGATCTGTTTCTCCTTTCAGCTATCCCATTCTGCTGTGGAGTTCTAGGTGCAGAGACTTGTCTTTTAATACCATGATCATTGCAAAATAATTTGAACTCATCAGATGTCAACTCTCCTCCTTTATCTAATCTGAGACATTTCAGTTGTCTTCTTGTTTCATTTTCAACTCTTGCCTTGTACCATTTAAACATTTGAAAAGCTTCTAATTTTTCTTTTAAAAACATGACTGACATCATCCTTGAATAGTCATCCACAAATAATATGAAATACTTATCACCATAATAACTTTGAACTTTCATAGGACCACAAAGATCAGTGTGCACTAGATCTAAAATTCCCTTAGAAGTGTAAGACTTACTTGTAAAGCTTGATCTTGTCATCTTACCCATCTAGCATCCTCGGCACATAGCATTCTCAGGTTTCTCAAGACTCGGTAGACCTCTTACTCTATGCTTCTTACTTATCTTGATCAGATTATCAAAATTTACATGACAAAATCTCTTATGCCATAACCAGGTATCATCAATCTTTGCATGCAAACACTTATTTTGAGTTGAGTCAAGGTGAAATGTATTACCTCTTGTTTGTGTCCCAGTAGCAGCTAACTTTCCATTCTTGTCATGAACTTTGACAATTCCTTTTTGAAATTCTATTCGGTAACCTGTGTTGTTTAGCTATGCTACACTCAACAAATTGTATTTCAAACCTTCAACCCAATAAACATCATTACATTTAGCATTGTCAAGAAGTGTTATGGATCCTTTACCTCTTACCGGACATGGTGCATCATTACCAAATCTAACATAGCCTCCATCATAATCTTCTAACATAACAAACTTGTGTTTATCTCCTGTCATATGATGTGAGCATCCACTATCTATAATCCAAGAATCAATTTTACTTATATGAGATAGTAGGGCTTTTTCTTCATACCTTTCTTCATGTGATCCATCTTTGATAGCCACATAAACAACTTCCTCTGTATCAGTCTCATCTAATTTATCATTGTTAGATTCCTCATCAGCTATTAAGCATGCCTCTCTATCTCTTCTTCTGAAGTCTCAGTGTGGACTCTGTAATGATTATCTTTCTATCTATCATCTCGATAATCTCTCTTTTCACTAGATTCTTTGTCAAGACAGTTAGAAGCCATATGTCCTATCTTATCACAATTGAAACATTTCAAGGGTAGTTTTCCTTTATACTTACCTTTGCCTCTCGGTAACCTTTTGGCTAATAGTGCTTCAAACTCTTCTTGCTTTTTGATTTCCTCATATAGTTAGTGTACTACTTCCATGTTCTTCTGAAATCTTTCACTTGCTCCACTGTGATCTCCTTTAGAGTACTTATACTTTCTTTCATTGTAATCATTAGATTCATCAAGATGAAAAGAACTAAATGCAAATTCAACTTTATTTACCGATGACCCACTATTATCAAAATTACTTAACTCAAATGCATGTAGCTTACCAATAGTAGCATCCAAGGAAACTGGCATATTAGGTACAAACCTCAATTCATTGATTGCAGAGACTCAGATTGCAGAGGCTGGTAGAAGGGTTCTTAATAACTTACTTGTTATATCTTTTTCTTCAATAGTTCCACCTACTCCTTTGATTTGATTGACAATCTCCTTTAGTCTTGTACTGTATTGGGTTATGTTCTCACCTTCATTCATCCTCATAGATTCAAGTTGTCCTCTTAAACTTTCTACTTTTTCTCTTTGAACATGTTCATCTCCTCCATATAGTGATATGAGTTTATCCCACATTGCCTTTGCATCATTGCAGCCTTCTAGATCATTAAACTCTGAATCAGTCAATGCAGATGTTATTTCAATCATTGCTTGAATATGTTCTTGCTTTGACTTTATCTTTTCCATTGTCAATGGATAGGTGCTCGGTGTGACAAAATCATTCTCCAGATAGTATACAACATATTCTCCAACTCCTGATAGATGTAACTTCATCCTTTTCTGCCATTTAGAGAAACTTGATTTGTTCAGCTTTGGTGCATCCCTCTTATACATCTTGGATCTTTAACTCAAGTGCCCTTAAACTTTTCTTCTGGAGTCCAAAGCTCTGATACCAATTGATAGTTTTGATACTTAATATAAGTACAGATCTAATAGCCAACAAGATGAGAGGGGGGGATGAATCATACAAACTTAATCATCCATAAAAACAACAGATTCAACCTCGGTAACCTTATCAGAAAAATAGTAATGCATGCAGACCCATAAATAGATAAGATCACAAACACATAACACTAGATTTAACGTGGAAACCCAAATAGGGAAAAACCACTGTGGGATTTTGGACCCACTAAGAAATATACTCTTCTAGAGTATGCTTGGTTAGAAACAAATCCTGTTAAAGCTTACAAACACATTGCTAGATGTGACCCGGTTAAGGGATTTCCCTCAGATCTGTTAGGATCTTCACTTTGTTAGAAGTGACCTTGTCAAAGGATTTCAAACACTCAATCAGAATGTCACCTTGCTAGAGGATTTACATATAAGACTGTTAAGTCCACTCGGTTAAGAGATTTTCTGCTACTTCACAAAATAACAGTAATAAAAATATGTCTGCAACTTCACATCTAAAAATGCTAAAGTAGATTCTTATTTGTTCAATACAATCTAGACATAGAACTAATCTTGTCTATCTACTGGGCTTATATACTCTATTATTCTAATAGATCTTCAAGCTTTTGTGCTCGATAATCACTATGTAGCATCCATGTGCATACACTTGCCGGCATTCATTGTTTATCAATAGTTTCCTATTTATAAACAATCTTCCAACCACTTAATCTCCTTGATCACATTTCCCATGATCAATCATAGCCATCAGATCTTCAAACTTGTCCAGGTTCAATGTATCCTTCGATCTGAAAATGTTTTACCCTACCTTGGAACTTGCATTTTCACCTTGGAACTTGTGTTAGGGTATTGCGGTTCAATCTGAGCTGTAGATCTTCCTGCTGACTTTCCATTGCCTTAGAATCGTTAACAAACTTCTTCCACGGCTTACCAATCATTGATCTGCTCTAGCTCATTAGCTTATTTCATTAAATAATGCATGTAAACATTTAATGCATTTTGTTACTACTCAGTTGTAACTCGGTAAATACTAAACTTCACTCGATAGACATTCTGCCTTCATTAACCGATAGTGATAACCTTAGGGTTTACCGACTAGGTTCCTTAGGGTTTACCAACTAGGTTCTTTGCTCAGTAACATAGTATAGTATTAACCTTACAAACAATAGCATATGTAGGATATCAAAAAAATCTAAAACATCATGATCTCATTATTGTCTAACTCGGTAGTAGTTGCCCATTGAATAACTTATTTCTCCCCTTTCTGTGTCTTTTACCGACATCTTTATACTCATCAAATCATACTGCTTAAGATATGGCAACATCATACTAAGTCAGGAAATCAATTTCTTGACATCAATGACAAAATAATAATATTAAGACAGTGAACATCCTTAATCAGTTATATCCATAGTCATCAACAACCTTCTCAATATCCTTATTGAAATGCCAACAATCTCTCACTATAATTGGAATGCCAACCTTCTTCTTGTCTGTTATAATGCAATATTGCCAACACAATAATCAATCTACATAAATAAATCATCAATAATTAAATAAATGATTAATAATTCAAAATCACACAATAGAGAAATAAATTAATAAGACAATTAACCAAGTAAATTAATCCAAATTGGTTAAAATAAAATCTTACTATGAAATCATTATTCTAAGGTAATCAAATAAATATCCATGATCAACTAATTAGACAATAATCGTAATACTCAAATAAATAAACATAGACTCCTATCATCTTACGCCAAAGGGGACAACATAAAGGAAGACTCTAACCACAACTTGCATCATGGCGCAACCGACAAGGTACACATCTTAGACCTAGAGTGTGCGAGGGAAACTATGTCATCTCTGATAACTTGCCATTGGGATAAAGACACACTCAGACTTGTGGAGCCAGGTGGAGTCGATGTCTAGTACCTGCAAACCTGCATCAAAGTTCAACAAAACATATGCAATACATATACATCATAATAAACAGACAAGTGGTAGAGAATCATGACGACATATCCCACTTGCAATGAGTGATATGACATCATCTCTACTCACAAAGACAATCACACAAAGTAATATCAAACATATTGCACATAATTCTCATCATAAAATAGGGTTAGTATCAACATAAGTCACATAATCCATGTAACAATGATCATATGTAAATCCACAAATCATATAAGTTCATCCATCAAGGAGATATTATATATTGACATCCACAAGAATCATCGAATAACATATGACATATAATCAGTCTCGCATCATCAATCATAAAAGTCTTTGATCATAAAGAGTCATGACATATAACATAAATCCACATAAAGTCCTAGTATCAAAGATATCATCCAAGATAGTAGAAGAGTCATAAATAACCATCCAAATAACCATAAGTCTATTAGAATGTAAAACAAAATGCAAGTCTATGAGGGACACTACATGATCCTCATAATCTATATTTACTTATAAAAATATAAAATAAAAATAAATAACTATAATATTATAATTTAATCGGTTGAGTTTGATTGGTGAGGTACATTATTTAATTACATCATCCACTAAGGTTCAAATCTCCTATATATACATATGAACTACAATTATCCCCTAAATAAAAGTTAACACACAATTGGCATATATTTATAAAAATAAAAACTATAATAAAAACAATAATTAAATAAAATTACAGAAAATATTTTAAAAATAATTGTATGATTAAATATGTAGTAAATAATCTATTTTAAAGTTTTTTACAACATTAATAAAGTATGTATTGTTCATTTAAGTATATAGCTATTAAATAAAATAGTATCTAAAATTGTATATTTAAATAGAAATAAAAATAATATCTAGAATTTAAGATATCATAGATTATATGTACTTCATAAATAAAATAATGAGTATATTATATTTATTATATTCTAAAAATAAAAACAAAAGAGTTAGAAAAATATAGAACAATAAAACTAACTTAAATAGAAATTATTGAAATAAATAACATAGTATATAGTTGAGTACTTTAATATATAAAAAATACAATAAATAAATAAATGTATATCTTATAATAATTTTATTAATGAATAAATTTTATGAAATGAGATGCAAGACAAAATAAAACACATAACGCAAATTTTACATTAGAAAACCTTTTAAAAAAAAATCAACATCCAAGGAGTAAACAATGTGCTATCATGAACACTAGATTTATTAATGTATTATCATGAACACTAGAACCATAAAAAAAAAATGCATATCTTATAGTATTTTTACCTATGATTAAATTTTATGAAACAAGATGCAAGACAAAATAAAACACAACATGCATTGAGAAAAAAACAATCAACATCCAATGTGTTATCATGAACATTAGAATCATAAAAAATAATGAATAGCAACGTTTTCAAAATGAATTAAAATTTAGACTAAAAAATAAGTCATTTAAATAAAAATAAAATAAACAATTTAATAAGAAAATTATGTATTCATGTTGTAAATAAAATAAATTCTAAATATATTAAATAGTTTGAGATATTTCATGATGTTTTAAAGATAAATGTATATAAGATATCTAGTGTTACATCCAAAAACCTTTGACAATGACAATAAGATATGTATAAAAATCAAAACAAAATCACATAAAATTAAAAATATAAACATAATAAAATATAAAAAATAAAACTTACACACATAATAATAATAATAATAATAATATATATAAATTATAAATTATTTATAAATATTATCATAAAATTAAGAATTTTTTATTATACAAAAAATTAAGGCAGCACATTTTGTCCAATGGGCAATGAATAATTTATTATGAGATTTAGCTATTTCTTTCCATTTGTATTACCATTTAAACTATTTAGGCAACTTATAGCAATGTGTGGGAGTAATGATTTCAATAATCATTTGGATTCTATTATTGCTTTAAAAAAGTATTTATGACTGAGTGCTTTTAAAGTATTTATGACTAAATTCAAAGCACTTATACCAACCACCCATCCTTATCTTCATTGGTTGATAAAATATTCTAATTGAAATGGTATTTACTAATTAAAATCAATCACTTTTGACACTAATTGTTTTTGAGAGATTCCATCTTTAAAAAAGGATATTAAAAATTTCATATTAATTACTTTTCAAATTGACTTTTTAATATTATATTAATATTTTTTTATCTATTTTAGGCTTTAGGAAGGTAATAAGAATCAAATTTAATTATGTAAGGGTTAAAAAGGGAAGCTTTTGGAGAAATTTGTTGAAAATCTTATTGTAATAGTGAAGTTTGCATATAGTTACCTTTAGTTTTTATGAGTTTTAACTTGATTTATATTGTGTGATCTATTTTTTTATCTAGATATTTAAAGGTATTTAATGTGAATTAACTTAAATTGAAAAATTAAATGCATTAGAGGGATTTATTAGGCTTCTTTCTTTCTTGAAGTTTGTTTCCACTCTTGCGTCACTTCATGCGTTTGGCACAAGAAAGATTTCACTCCTTCACATTTATTGCATTTTTTTGGTAGTCTTTTCTATGACCTCAAACTGTATCAACCTAGCAATGACACCAGTGAACAAGCATACCTGGAAGTTTGGTTCCAAAAAAAATCATGAGACAAGTATTGTATTCATATAGCAGATGTGGTGTTAACCATCCTTTAATTCAATACTGCATTTTAATGGTTAAAATTGTAATGATAAAAATAAATTAAACTAATTTTTTTTATTTTTAACTAAATGTTCACATTACTTCATAATGAAATGTTTTATTACCTAATGCAAATATAAAAGAAATAGGTACAATAAAAACTTATGGAATATTTTTAAAACAAAATAAAAGATTATTTATTATTTTTAAATTATTTCAACACTGAAGAAACTATAACAATACTATATAATATAAATAATACAAATTTACTTTTAGCTATTTACAACATAAATGAAAAAAAAAACTATCAAAAGATGCTAGAGCATACTTCTAAATACATCAACATGTCATGTAGACATCTTGACGCAGTCTAGATAGGGAGATCTAATGAAGGACAACCCAACCTTGTAGCTAAACACATAAATTATGCAAAGCATACTGGTAACCAGTAACAATACATAACACATAATCGGTAAACAATCTCAAATCACTAAGAACAATCTCCAAAGCATAAAATGATGCACAGACTTCCATGAATACTAGCCAAGGCCCAAAGTAACACCTCAAATGATCCGCAAGTTACAGAGATCAACTGCAACCTGAAATCATCCTCACTCAACATACAACCAGGCTAACCAATAAGAACACACCAACTGGGACAATACCGAAATCCACATACTACCAAAAAAAAGACAAAAGCTATGAAACTTAAACACTGTAAAGATCATGAACACAAGGGAATAAACCCAAAACCACAATGCTAAACACTCCAACATGAAGAAATGACAAGCTCTCAAGCAATTCAACTGAAAACTGCTCAACCGGTAAAAACTAGACCAGTGCTCGTGCATTAGACTCTTGGGGTTAATTGAAAAGTGAGTCCCATCAATTGCTCTAGTTCGATGATCGGTCAGTAGGTACAGGAAATTGCCTTAGGGGATTTAGCAATCTAACCAAAGCTTCCAATTGCCTCTCCATGGTGATCTACCAATACAAATTGTAGCCTGCCTCAATCGGCAATCTGTTCAAGTCTCCACCCACTAATTACCTCAAGCTCAAGCTCTAGGATCAATGGTCTACCTGTAATGCTTTCTTTGCCTCACATCCAGTGATCTGAACAAGTCCACAAGTTGCCTCAATCTTCTCTCCAACCAACCGGTACACAAACAACACTTTGTCCAACAACCGGTTCATGAACCAGCTCTGATACCATTTGACCTAGTCCAGGCAGGGAGATCAAATGAAGTACAACCCAACCTTGCAGCTAAACACATAAATTATGCAATGCATACTGGTAACTGGTAACAAGGTGCAAAAAACATCAAGAAGAACAATTGACAACAACACATAACACATAACCGATAAACAATCTCAATCAATCTTATTACAAACTCAAGAATTATACATGCCACATGGTGGATCGCAGCCCAAGATACAAACAATGCTTATAATGCAATTACAAGATCCGCAGATCATCCTCATATCAAATTGGCTTCCAATGACAACTTGTCGATTCAATTCTAATCTGGGCCTTAGCCTTCTGGCCTCAGTCCTACTGGATCATAATCCTCCCAGTTCTACATCTTCGCTCGATATCAATGCTCTGTCTTCAATCTTCTAACTTCTCTGATGTCCTCAAATGATTCACAAGCTTCCGTATATATACTGCCCACAAATAATTACAATTTAATCAAGTTGGCCCAAAAGACCAACCAGTTCATGAAACGTGCAACGGTAATATGTCAGCTCAAATCACTAAGAACAATCTCCAAAGCATAAAATGATGCACAGATTTCCACAAATACTAGCCAAGGCCCAAACTAACACCTCAAATGGTCCACAAGTTATGGAGATCAACCGCAACCCGAAATCATCCTTGCTCAACATACAGCCAGGCTAACCGATAAGAACACACCAACCGAGACAATACCGAAATCCACATACTACCAGAAACAAAGCCAAAATCTATGAAACTTAAACATGATAAAGACGATGAACACAAGGGAATAAACCCAAAACCACAATACTAAACACTCCAACATGAAGAAATGCCAAGCTCTCAAGAAATTCCATTGAAAACTGCTCAACCGGTAAGAACTAGATCGGTGTTCCTACATCAGACTCTCAGGGTTAATTGAAAAGTTAGTCCCATCACTTGCTCTGGTTGGGCATCGGTCAGTAGGTACTTGCAACTATCTCAGAGGATTCGATAATCTAACCACAGCTTCTGATTGCCTCTCCACGATGATCTACTGGTACAAACTGCAGCCTACCTCAATCGGTGATCTGTTCAAGTCTCCGCCCACTAACTACCTCAAGCTCAAGCTCTAGGATCGGTAGTCTACCTGCAAACCTTGTTTTGCCTCATGTTCAATGATCTAAACAAGTCCACAAGTTGCCTCAATCTTCTCTCCAATCAATCGGTACACAAACAACACTTTGTCTAACAACCGGTTTGCGAACTAGCTCCGATACCATTTGACACAGTCCAGGTAGGGAGATCCAATGAAGGACAACCCAACCTTGTAGCTAAACACATAAATTATGCAAAGTGTACTAGTAACCAATAACAAGGTAATGAAAACAGCAAGAAGAACAACCGGTAACAACATAGAACACATAATCAGTAAACAATCTGAATGAATCTTATTACAATCTGGAGGATTATGCATGCCACATGTTGGATCATAGTCCAAGATACAAACAATGCATATAATGCAATTAAAAGATCCCCAGATCACCCTCATATCAAATCGGCTTCCGGTAATAGCCCGTCGGTTCAATTCTAATCCGGACCTCAGCCTTTCGGCCTCAATCCTATCAGATTAGAATCCTGTCAATTCTACTTCTTCGCTCAATCTCAATGCTCTGTCTTCAAACTTCTAACTTCTCTGTCATCCTCAAATTATTCACAAGCTTGCATATATATATCGCCCACAAATAATTACAAATTAATCAAGTCGGCCCAAAAGACCAACCGGTTCATGAAATGTGCAATGGTAATATGTCAGCTCAAATCACTAAGAACAATCTCCAAAGCATAAAATGATGCACAAACTTCCGAGAATACCAACCAAGGCCCAAAGTAACACCTTAAATGATCCGCAAGTTATGAACATCAACCGCAACCTAAAATCATCCTCGTGCAACATACAACTAGGCTAATCGGCAAGAACACACCAACCGAGACAATACTGGAATCCACATACTACCGAAAACAAAGCTAAAATTTATGAAACTTAAACACAATAAAGACGATGAACACAAGGGAATAAACCCAAAACCATAATGCTAAACACTCCAACATGAAGAAATGCCAAGCTCTTAAGCAATTCCACTGAAAACTGCTCAATCAGTAAGGACTAGACCAGTGCTCCTACATCAGAATCTTGGGGTTAATTGAAAAGTTAGTGCCTCCAC